>NW_018742770.1:1186838-2386838 GCF_001683475.1 Chenopodium quinoa
AGGGACTTGACTTGGTTGAGGTAGCCAAGTCAATGGTTAAAGTAGTTCCTCCCTCTGACAGGGAGGCGGTCAAGGGTGCCGGCACCCTTGACCTCGATGGAATTTCGGGGATCCTAGCTGAGGTATACCCTTTTGAAGTTCAGGACGCCTGTTAACCCTTATGATTGGAAACTGACGCCTGTTTTTCTTTGTACTTAGGCCCTGCTCCGAGTCAACAGCCTTCGCAAGCCGATTGATCGGAAAAACAAAGAGGTAAAGGCCGCAAAGGCTATGGCCGCCTCCAGCTGTGATAAAGCAATGTTTCAAATTGCCCAAAATGAAGTACTGACCATTGATCTCCTTTATTATCAGGCGCAGGCGACCGCCGCTGTTCGGGCTCAGCTAGAGGCGGCCCAAAAGAAGGTTGACGAGCTGGAGGGGACCGTCACCAAATTTAAAGCCGAGCTGAAACCCCTTCGTCAGAAAATGCACTCTTACGAAGCCATGGAGAAATCTTTGGCTAACGTAAAAGAACGCCTGGTGAACCAGGAGAAGAGTCTTACCCAAGAGCTCTCGGACAAGGCCGAGCAAGAGAAACAAGAGCTCGTCCGGGAGATGGTGGAAGACTCCGCCCAAATCCAACGCATGACCTGGGAACGACTGTTCCCCAGTGCCGACTTTGCCTCATGGGAAAGAACGTACCGCCAGTGTTCGGAAATATATAATCAACAGATCCTGGCGGCTGCTGAAGAAGAGGCGATGGACGTTGCGTTGGAGGAGGAAGAGCCGGTTGTGGCGCTTGTGCCACTTGGGGGTAAGGCATCAAAAGATGATGCAGCTAAGGCCGAGTCCAGCAAGAAGAGTGCTGACCAGGCGGCTGCTGCTGATACTGAACTGCCCCCTTCTTAAGCTTTAAGTATATTTTTTTTTTTTTTTTTTTTTTTTCCACGGCCTGCGTGCCGTTTGCTTTGTAATTACCCGGCCAGGGGGCCGGGGTTTTGAATATTCTGCTGGTCTTTTATGGCCGGCTCATTTTAATCAAATTTTTTGTTTTTGTTCAAATTTGTCTAAGTATTTGAAATTTGCTCACTAGACAGACTGTTGTGCATGGCCGAACGTTAAGACAGGTACAAATAGTAAGTATGCCGCCTATGCCCCTGGACGACTGGTTGTCTGTTTCCAGGATAGATGATCAGTCGGCCATTTAATCAATCGGTATTCGAACTCTTTATTCAATTTGACCAAGTAAATAGAATTACCAAGTAGCCAAGGAATTTAAGTAGGAAAACAAGCGGCGGGTACCGGTTGTTTCCCTTTATTGCCAATGTTGGCCTCTAATTTGTTATTTGTTAACCTAGCAAGAGTATTGGTTGAGAGCCTTTGTTTATTAAAAACAAGTGGACGACTCGTACCTTTTAGGCTCAGTACTAAGTTTGAGTGACTATTAAGTTAACATAGGAGTTACTTAGTCTTCGTCACAATCTTGATTGAGTAGTAAAGGTATCAGGCGGCGTAGGCCGGCTAGACCCCTTGATTCACCAATGTTTGTTGGCTATTTACTCAATAGGTTATCCAGTAGGAATAGGGGTTCGAGTGCCCTTGTTTGTATAAAACAGGCGGACGACTCAAACTTTTTAGGTTCCATACCAAATTTGAAGGAGTGACTATGAGTTAACTTTGGAGTTACTCAGTCGCCGTCACTTTTGTTTGAGAAGTAGAGGTACCAGGCGGCGTAGACCGGCTAGACCCCTTGATTCGCCAATGTTTGTTGGCTATTAACTCAATAGGTACCCCCTGCATTTATCCCAAGTAATACAGGCGGTCATCTGACTCAGATGTCAACTGCTACCACTGGTTTGGTTAGTGATAGAGTTATCCTTGTCTCAAAAACGGCTACGTGGTTGCCCTTTGGGACAGTCGTATAGGTGCCGTGTAATTAGTTTATAGAACAATGTTCCACCCAAAAGGGAGCTGCTCTCTGCGACGAATTTCATCCGAATGGATGCCGCCGGACGCCTGCTATAATGTTGGGACAGGTCGGATTAGTTTTTAAAAGTTAGATCAGTTGACTAGGCGCCTGGTCTGATCATTCGGCCAGTGGCCTTGGTATGTTCTTGGTGAACGTATGTGCTAAGTAAAAGAAGGGTAGCCGCCTGTTAGTTACAGGATCGGCCAGGCCCTAAACTTTTTAGCTAAGTATTGTGAGTAAAATACTCGAGGGAGAGTAGCCGACTGTAATGGAACAGACGGCATGCCCCTGTAAAGATAAAGAGTGAAACTCAATGGAGAGTAGCCGACTGTAAAGGTACAGACGGCATGCCCCTCGTAATACAAAATTGAATAGTAAGTGCCAACTTTTTTAAGTAGCTCTTTACTTTACATCATTCAAAAGAAATATTTCTTAAGGTTATCTACATTCCAAGTTCGAGGCAACGGTTGTCCGTCTGGTGTTTCCAGACGGTAGGTACCGTCCCTGACTTCCGCATAGATTCGGTAGGGTCCTTCCCAGTTGGGAGTTAGTTTGCCAGACTCGTTAGCCCTACCAACTGCTTCCATTTTTCTAAGTACAAAGTCCCCTACTTTGAGTGGACGCCTGTGCACTTTTTTGTTGTATGATCTAGTCATTCTCAGGCGGTAGATTTCATGGCGCAAAACAGCATTGCCCCTCTTTTCAGGAAGTGAGTCTAATGCCAGGCGCATAGCTTCCCAGTTTGCCTCTTCGTCATATAGCATTACTCGAAGAGTCGGCTCGTAGTGTTCTATTGGAAGAACAGCTTCTGCACCATAAGTTAGGAGGAATGGAGTTTCTCCAGTCGCCCCTTTTTCAGTCGTCCTAATGGCCCAAAGAACATGTGGTAGTTCATCTGCCCATAGGCCGCCTGCTCGTTCAATTTTTTTCTTGAGACCGTCTGAGATGATTTTATTAAAGGCTTCTACCTGGCCGTTTGCTTGTGGACGGCCGACAGATGCAAAGTAATGTCCAATTCCTTGGTCTCCCAACCAGCTTTTGAGAACAGGCGTCTCAAATTGGGGACCATTATCAAAAACCATAGACATGGGAACCCCGAACCGAGTGATGACGTTTTTCCAAATGAATGAAATTACATCTTTCGTCTTGATTCCCTTTACAGCCTCCGCCTCTACCCATTTAGTGAAGTAGTCAACGGCAACAAGTATATACCTTCTGCCGCCTGTAGCAGGCGTATATGGACCCAGAATGTCCATGCCCCACTTAGCAAACGGTAGTGGGCTGTGAATGGTAGTGAGGTCAGTAGCCGGACGGTGAATTAATTTGCCAAACCTTTGGCACTTGTCACATTTTTTCACCATCTCCATTGCATCTGCTTCCAAAGTAGGCCAAAAGTAGCCCTGCCGCCTTGCCCTTTGAGCAAGCATCCTACCACCTATATGGGAAGCACAGAAACCAGAGTGAAGATCATCTAGTATCTCTCGTCCCTTTTCAGGAGTAACACACTTTAAGAAGGGTTGAAGGTGCCCCCTCTTGTGCAGTTCCCCCTGTATCATTTCAAAACAGGAGGCTCGTTTTTTCAGTGATGCCGCCTGTTGAGGATCATCCGGCAGTGTACCGTTTGTCAGATATGCCCTGATTGAATCCATCCAGGTTGAGCTTCTGTCTAGAATTCCAATAGGATTTTCCTCGATGCTTCTCTTCTCCATTACTTCCCAAAACACAGTTCGAGGAGTATCGGAGGAGGCGGATGATGCTAATTTCGAGAGTGCATCTGCCTGGTTGTTTTTCTGATCTCGGTACTTGGATCAGATGGAAATCCTCAAGGGAGCCGACTGCTTGTCGGACCGCCTGTAAATATTTGATCATGGCCGGATGTGTTGCTTCGTATTCGCCATTGTACTGACTCACTATCAGTTGTGAATCAGAACAGGCGTCTATTTTCCTTGCCCCGGCCGCCTTACACATGCGGATCCCGGCTAGTAAAGCTTCATATTCTGCCTCATTGTTTGAAGCCTGGAAACTGAAGCGTAGAGCATACTCGAACCTGTCGCCCTCTGGAGATTGACATACGACGCCTGCTCCACAACCGTTTGAAGTAGAGCTTCCGTCCACATATACCTTCCAGACTTGGTCTGGAACTTGAGAGTCAGGAGGACGAGTCATCTCTACAATAAAGTCAGCAAAGGCTTGCCCCTTCACTGCTTTTCTAGGCTCGAAAGTAACTTCGAGACTCTGCATTTCTATGGCCCATTTGATCATTCGTCCGGAGGACTCCATGGTGGTAAGGGGCCGTTTGATCGGTTGGTCGGTATACACGACGACTGCATGTGCCAGAAAGTAGGGCTTCAATTTTTTAACAACCTGTTAACTTCTGAACCTCTCGGACGGTACGAGGCGACTGCATGTCAATGACCGCCTGTACCTTCTCAGGGTTCGCCTCTATTCCTCTCTGGTTGATAAGGAATCCGAGAAATTTCCCAGACTCAACTCCAAATACACATTTCTTGGGATTGAGCATGACATGGTGCCGCCTGAGTGTGGCGAAAGTTTCTCGGAGGTCCGTCAGATGATCTCTCTGAAGTTTAGTCTTAACAATCATATCATCAATGTATGCCTCGACGTTTCTCCCAATCTGATCAAAGAACACTGTGTTTATCATTCGTTGGAATGTAGCCGGGGCATTCTTAAGACCAAACGGCATGACCGTATAACAGTATAATCCCTGATCAGTGACGAAGGCCGTCTTCTCCTGATCTTTCTTCCACAAAGGAATTTGATGAAAACCAGAATAGGCGTCCATAAAACTCATCAAGGCATGGCCGGCTGTTGAGTCGACCAGGTTATCAATTTTGGGCAGAGGGTAACTGTCTTTGGGACACGCCTTGTTCAAGTCTGTGTAGTCTACACACATTCGCCAGGTGCCATTCGGCTTTTTAACAAGTACCACATTTGCAACCCAATCTGGGAAGTAACATTGCCGAATGAACCCTGCATCAAGTAATTTTTTGACTTCGGCGGCGGCCGCCTGACCTCTTTCTTCACCATGGTTCCGCTTCTTTTGCCGTACCGGCTTCTTTTTCGGATCCACAGCGAGTTTGTGTACTGCCAGATCAGGACTAATGCCTGGCATTTCATGGACTTCAAATGCAAAGATGTCCTTGTATTCTTTCAACAGGTTGTGAAAGTCATCACCAAGGTTTCTCAGAGCAGTCGTCCCAACTTTGACTGTTCGGTCAGGGCGGGAGTCGTCTAATATCAGGTCCGTATGCTCACCAGCCGGCTGAGGGCGGAACTCATCCGGCCGGTCCTCTGCCAATGATTGCTATTTTCTTGCCTTTCTGGCGGACTCTGTCTGGGACGCCTTTCTTTTTCTGTCGCCTGTTTCTTGAACAGGCGCACTTTCCTTGACATTGTCAAGGTCTGTTTTTTCTCCACTTGACCCAGTGGCCTTAGCAGTGGGTTTGACATCCGAGAGATAGCACTCTCGGGCCATCCTCTGATCTCCCCTTAGGGAGCCGACTGTTCCATTGTCCCTTTCAAACTTAAGCAGCATAAGTGACGGGATTATAACAGCCTTGGCACTATTCAGGGTTGGGCGACCCAGAATCATGTTGTAGGCAGAGAGTTCCTCTACAACTAGGAATCGGACTACCATGTGTCGTCCTTCCCCTTTTTCGCCCAGGCGGACGGGTAGATCAACTCGTCCCAGTGGGTGGACGACTCCTCCTCCAAACCCTATTAAAGGGTGGGAGGCCGGATGTATGCAGTCCGTCTGATATTTCAGTTTTGACAGACATTTGCTGCTGATGAGATCTGAAGAGCTCCCAGTATCTATGAGGATTCGACCAACTCTCTGGTTGGCCACTTTACATTCAATAACGAGAGGGTCGTCATGCGGCCCCCTTATTCCTCCTAGATCCTCTTCAGTGATGACAATCTCAGGAAATGTATATTTGGACGGTCGTTCTTGGTGAACGGAATTTACATCTAACCGCCTTATATTATCTTTGTTGCCCCTAATAGTGGGGCCGCCTCCTGAGAAGCCGCCTGCAATGGTGTAGACGACTGCATCATCTGTATCGGAACTGTCGGCCTGTTGATTCTTTTTGGCCGACTGCTTTTTTGAGGAAGTATTCCCCGTAGATTTCTTGACATAAGTGTCAAGATCACCTTGATCAGCCAAGCGGTCTAGGTACCGCATGAGACTAATGCAGTCGTTGGTGTGATGACCAATGTCATCATGATAAGCACAGATTTTGTCTTGGTTCCGGTTGCTCGCAGAACCCTTCATGGGGAGCGGTTTCTCAATTGAGAGCCGTCCCTTTATTTCTTTTAGGATAAACTGGTTATCCTTGTTAAACACATACTTTGGGGAGTATGGTTTGAATTCCTTTTTCTTCTTGGCCGGCTGTTTAGAGGAATCAGCCGCCCAGACCCCTTTTCTTTTTTCATCTTTGTTGGACGACTGTTTCTGTCGTCCTTCTCTATTGTCGAACCTCTTCCCGTCCGACTGTTTCATTGTACACAGATCAGTCGCCTGTATATAGGCTTCTGCTTCAATCAAGGCCTCTTGAAGAGTCGCCACCCTTTTTCGAACTAAATCAAATTTGAAGGTAGACCCGTCTTTGAGACCTCTAAGCAGCCGTAGCTGCCAGTCCATAGGTTGGACGTTTTTTGCTGCAGGTCCACCAAATGGAGGTGGCTGCATAAAATATTGTTGTTGCGGCACAAATGGCAAATTTGGTACCGCCTGCGCACTATGAAAGCCAGACTGTCGGGAGGTGCCGCCTGACTGACTCTCATGGTACGACTGAGTTGGCCTCATCGAGGCATTTCGCAAACTGTCCTGAAAATTTGAAGTAGAAGCCGACTCTGATAATCGGTCACTCTTCTTCTGCTCTAGCAGGTGCCGAGCATCTGTGAACGTTTGCTTTGACCCGTCCGCCTGAATATGACGAACCGGTTTCCTATTTCCCGTAGGATAACGGAGTTTTGTGAAATCAAGAGCAGACGGCTCCCGCTTCTTAGATTTAGGATGGGGAGTCGCCTCTCGCCCTTGAACTGGCTTCCTCTTCAGTGAAGTGGAAGGTTTTTTGGCCGCCTGCTCTTTGACTGAAGCAGGCGGTTTTTTGTTGATCAACTCTTGGATCTCCCCCTTGAATCCCCTCATGAAGGTCATGAGTTCGTTCCTTGTGATGGGAGCAGACCCATCAGTCGGCTGTTGCCGAGCAAGCGGTGCGCCTGCTGGCTCGCTTCCTGTTTGAAGATACTCCCGTTCCCTTATTTCAGTATGACGGGTACGGCGGGCCCTTAGGGTCCCGTCTGGAGCTGTATGAGTTTCAACTTCAAATTCACTTTCGGTATCATGGTCCGACTGAACTTGAGGGTCGTCTAGGGGACGCCTCTCTTCTGGGGTCGGTACAGACTTGGATGCCATCTCTGAAGTACTCTCCCCACAGACGGCGCCAAATGTTTTGGGGTTTTCTGATGTCCTGCGGGAGAGCTACAATTCCGAGACTGGAACCGGACGCCTGTACCTGCAAAATAACGGAGACTCCTGAGAGCTCCGCCTCCAACGGTCAAGTTAGTACCTGATTAAGGAGTAATTAATACAGAAATTAAAGTAATAAGGTCTCTCTAGGTGAGAGTATTTAATGTAGGTAATCTGCTTTGCTAGCGAGATCAGCCGGTTATTAGTGTGTTCCGTAATGTTTCTCCTCCGTTCCGTTAATTATTCGGTCCCTTGATTAATGAGGATTAATCGAGTATTTATAGCCTTGGGAAGCGTGCAACTCTCTAGGTTTAAGGTAAACCTAGGGCCGATCGGGCTTCTAGACTGAAATGGGCCTTGATGGCCGGTTGTCCCATTTGGCATGGGTGGACACGTGGCGTGTCTTAAGTGGTCCGTGGAGGACGCGTGGCGGAACCTGGTTGGTCCACTTGTCAAACGGCGCTTGGTGGATAAAAATCCCCTAATCAGATTTGACCCGACTTGAACTCAAACCGAACCGATTTGACCCGACCTGAACTGAACCAAAATTGACTCAAACAAATACCCGATTAATTCGATTTGTTTTGATCCGAACTAATATTAACTCAACCCGATTATAACTCGACTTGATTTTGACTTGACATGATTTCAAACCAACCTAACCCAACCTATTATTTACCTTTTTCTTACTTAAACATATATTAATGACATGATATGGAAAATAGACACGTGAATGACTTGACATCGACCTTATAACAAGATTAAAAAAAAATAAAAAAATTACTCTAGTTTTAAAAATGTGCTTATTGAATATTAAATTTGGTCAACCCAACCAAAATCAGCCAAACACGAAAAGTATCTGAATAAGAATTGACCGAATATTGAATCAACCTTAGTATTCAAATCGAACTTAACAAAACCAAAATCAACCGAATTGGAACAACCCGATACAAAGTCATCAACCCGAAATTAACCCGGTCAAACCCGTTTTGAAACCAATCCGAATTTATCCGAACCGAATATGAGCCAATCTGAAGTTGACCCAACTCAAACCCGAGCTGAACCCGATAGATCTTGACCCGAATTTGATCCGAGCCGAAAGTGACCCGATCCGACGCGAGACGGGTTAAAAAGATAATTTTGAACGAATATACCCGACCCGAACAAACCCAACCCAAACTCCATCTGATTATCCGAATTAGCACCTCTACACTTGACCCATTTTACTTAATCTAACTTAGGTATCTAAATTTGTTTTTTTTAAAAAAAAAAAAAAAAAAAAAAAAAAAAAAAAAAAAAAAAAAAAACTGAGGTATATAAACTAACACCTCTAGTGTAAGAGAATAAATTGGTCTTAGGCCAAAAACTAGTTTAACTATAAAAAATGAACATTATGAACATGTAAAATTGACTGTTCTTATTTATACTCCTGTATTGTATAATGTTCATTTTTACATGTTCAATTTTTTTTTTTTAACATGCTAATTTTTTATTATTAAACGGTCGTTTTTTTTTACGGATTTATATTTTATACCTAAATGTTTTTTTTTTTTTTTTATGTTCATATTGTTTAACTTAATGTTTATATTATGGGCATGGTCTACCTATTTTAGGTGCATAAGAGTGCACTATATAACTATTGTACCTTTTAAACTGAGCTTTTAAAGCAACTACATAAGGATTGTTATGTTTTAAACATACATTAAAAAGCAACGGACACTCATATATATGTAGAAGGAGTGTTGAAACCTTTTTGTTGTCTACATGTAAGTTGTCTCAAATTGAAGAGAAATGCGAGAAAAAAAACCACCTGAAAAAAAAAAAAAAAAAGTCCTGCTACATAACCAATTGGTTTTAGTATGGGACTTTAAGTTTTTTTTTAACATATAGGTGGACATCCCCTAAGATGATTATAGATTTATTACTAATTGCCTTTCTAGTTAGCTTTTAATTGGAAACTCACACGTAAGTGGGGTGTTGAAACTTCTTTGTTTCTCACATATATAGATGAGAGAAAAGACAACTTATAAGATAACATGCCTGATTTTCTTTCCTCGACAAAAATACACACAAAAAAAAATAAAAAATAAAAAAATCTGATGTTGTAATGTTTACAAAATGGGTAAAACACCATCTTAAGTTTGAGTATAATCCGATTGTTACAGGGTTACATGCCTCTATTCAGGAGCTATCTGTGTGCCATATTCGAAAAATGTCTTATTCTTAGGTTACTCTTGGCTGGCAGTCTATAGGCTTTCTGTGTACCATATTCGAAAAGTGTCTCATTCTTAGGTTACTCCTGGTCGTTGGTTGGCAGTCTATGGTAGGCGTTGCCAATTTCTTTATTTCACTTTTAGCTTTCTTATTTTTGTTTCTTAACTCATTTAAAAGAGTGATTTTTCAAAATAAGGTAATAAAATAAATTAAATCCTTATGTACATTGATTTAAAAATTATTTCTCACAATACCATCCACACAGGCTTGGTTTTAAGGTTCGACATTTAATTTGTAAGTATAAAACTACTAACATTGTTGGGGGTTCTAACAAATATAGAACCTCTAATGATATTAGAGATTCTATCCATAAAACCTCTAATAGTAATAGCGATTCTTTATATAGAACCTCTAATACCATCAACAGTTCTATGTAATTTGGTTTTACCATTAGTGGTAGTATATAATTTGATAGAAGTGAAAGCTAAAGTGAACGAGGTAGCTTCAACTTAGAACCGCTAATGGTATGAATAGAACCTCTAATGGTAATAGTGGTTCTATGCATAGAACCTCTAATGATATTTCTATATATAAAGCCGACAATATTATTAGCGGTTTTATACAAGCAAATTCCAAACCTTAGAACCGATCCTACGTGTACGGTCTTGTGGGAAATAGTTTTTTAAATCGACTTATATAAGGAATTAATTTGCATTTTGGCATTATTTAGAGAGAAATTCTCAACCTTAAATACGTTTAGTCCTTGAGGACTTAAGGAATTTGTGGGCCCCACTTGTGTACAACACTTAATAATTAAAAAGCCTTATAAAAAAAGAGGAATATTTAAATAAAGATGACAGTATTGTGGGGTCCCTTGTCATAATTTGTCTAACATTTGTTGATTGTTATTTCCGCCAAAATTCATTGATAGTGGAAATTTTCTTATTTTTCCCCCTAGTTTACAACATTATTATTTCCAAATATTTATTCTTTTTTGCACACAATAAAAATCCGCAAAAGAATTTTTTTTCCCCATTGAATTCCTTCTAACTCATTGTTATGAGTTTTGTAATTAATGAGATATTAGGGACCTAATATGTAGCTCATTCTTGTTGTAACCCATGTATTACATTAACTGCCATTCATAAAATTTATGTTCACTTGTGTTTTTACTAATACCTTAGTTGTTATATTTGGCTGTTGGTATCACTTACTGTTTTGCAACTATATCTGTTAGTATAACTATCTCTGTTAATAATACGACTATATTTATTAATATTTACGTTGGTATGGGTTTACGTACTGTTGGTATAGCTATCTTTGTTACTAATACCAATATTAACATATACGTTGGTATGGGTTTACTTAAACGGTTCATTCAATTGGTATCATCTAATGTTAAACCTCCACAACAAGAAAACAACTAATTTACGAGGGACATATTCTGTCGGAAAACATTAAAAATCCGTCGAAAATTCCAGTTTCCGAAGGAATTTCGTCGGAACTCGCTGTCGGAGACCCCTTTGTAGGAAATTTGGGTAGTATCGAGGGATTTTCCGCCGGAAACATCATTACCGAGGGATTTTTCCGACGGATTTTAGTTTCTCGGAACCTTAGTTTGACCAGGATTGGAAGTCCGTCGCAAGCTTCCGACGGAATGAAATCCCTCGGAATTTTCCCCAGTTCCGACGGAAATTTCCGTCGGAAGGCCCCACGTTTCCGAGGGAAATTTCCGTCGGAAAAGGGGAAAGTTACGAGGGATATTTTCCGTCGGAAGGTCCCCTTTTCCGAGGGAAAACAATTCCGTCGGAAGGTCACCTGTTCCGAGGGATTTTATTTCCGCTGGAAGCTCAAATTTTCCGAGGGATTAGAATTCCGTCGGAACTTTTCTTTTTTGGTATGAGATAAATTTCTATATTTGGCTATATATTTTCCTCTGGGACAAACTTGAATTTCCTGCTTCGTATATTATATTACTCATTAAATAATTTGTGCAAATATATATATATATATATATATATATATATATATATATATATATATATATATATATATATATATATATATATATATATATTAGATACTAATTCCAATATTTACAATAAACACTAAGTTAATATTTTGATTACAACTAACAAACAATAAGTTCATCAATGTTATACAACAGCGCGAGAGCCCTGGCCAGCTCCACCAAATCCCGGGTCGTCGTCCCTGGGATCTCGAAATGGAGGTCGCACGTTGGAACATGGGTCATTGGCGTAACGACCCATCATCCTTTCTTCCAGCCTCTTCTCCATTTCTTCCATTTGGGCTTGTAGTTAGGCTTGAACTTGAGCTTGAACTTGGGCTTGAACTCGGGCTTCCATGTCGGCTTCCATTTGTTCCCGAATATCCTGGACCCTGGATTCCATCTGATCCTGCATCTGAGAAACAAAGGAGGGCGTGTACTGCAAGGAAGAGGTGGAAAGTCGGCGACCTATCTGGCTGCCATAGTACATGTCAGCACTTTCGCCTAATCCCTTCACACGTCCTTTTTTGTTCCAACCACCCACTGTCTCCCAGTACAGCTCATTCGGACTCTTCTGAGTCATTTGAGTGCTAGCCGCCTCAACCCTCTTTTGGTAGGCCTCCTACAAGATAAACATATAAAAGGGAACAAACGAGGTAGTAAGTTATACAAATAAGCTAAACCAAATTGAGCCAACTATGAAGTATATGACCTTTCTTTCTCTAAACATGCATATTTTAGGTATTGTAAGGGGTTCATGACTTTAAATCACAAAAAAATACAAGTCCCTAAGGTTTGGGACGCATTTTGAGCCAAATGGAGCCAAATATGGCGTGTATGACCTATTCTTTGCCCATTTTCTATGTTTTTGACTAAATGAACTATTTCTTTCTCTAAACATCTCTATTACAGGTACACTAAGGGTTACATGCCTTGAAATTCCAAAAAAATACAACTCCCTAAGGTTTGGGACGCATTTTGGAGCCAAATTGAGCCAACTATGGCCTATATGACCTATTCCTTGCCCATTTTCTATGTTTTTGACCAAATGAACTATTTCTTTCTCTAAAAATGCATATTTTAGGTATTATAAGGGGTAACGGCCGTGAAATCACAAAAAACTACAAGTCCCTAAGGTTTGGGACGCATTTTGAGCCAAATGGAGCCAAATATGGCCTGTATGACCTATTCTTTGCCCATTTTCTATGTTTTTGACCAAATGAACTATTTCTTTCTCTAAACATCTCTATTACAGGTATTCTAAGGGGTACATGCCTTGAAATGCCAAAAAAATACAACTCCCTAAGGTTTGGGACGCATTTTGGAGCCAAATTGAGCCAACTATGGCCTATATGACCTATTCCTTGCCCATTTTCTATGTTTTTGACCAAATGAACTATTTCTTTCTCTAAAAATGCATATTTTAGGTATTATAAGGGGTAAAGGCCGTGAAATCACAAAAAACTACAAGTCCCTAAGGTTTGGGACGCATTTTGAGCCAAATTGATCCAACTATGGCCTATATGACCTATTTCTTGCCCATTTTCTATGTTTTTGACCAAATGAACTATTTCTTTCTCTAAACATGCATATTTTAGGTATTATAAGGGGTACAGGCCGTGAAATCACAAAAAACTACAAGTCCCTAAGGTTTGTTGGTGGCAATCAAACTAATAAACTTTACCACCATGTTCAAGCCAAAATGCTTTGGTCTTCTCCATGCAATGTGGATAAGCTTTCTTACCAGCCGTGGCCCAACCAGACAACATGCCATAAGCTGGGAAGTCACTAACGGTCCATAGGATGGCTGCTCGAAGATTGAAATTTTGTTTCTTCGAAATATCATAAGTAGCTGCGCCGACTTCCCACAACAGTTTCAACTCCTCTATCAACGGTTGCATGTAAACATCCAAGTTGCCCTTAGGGTTTTTTGGACCAGGAACAAGCAACGAAAGGAACATGAATTGTCTTTTCATGCACATTGAGGGAGGCAAGTTATAAGGGGTCAAAATGACAGGCCAACAAGAATATTGACCCCCAAACTTACCATGAGGAGCAAAACCATCTGTACACAAGCCAAGTCTCACATTACGAGGCTCAGAAGCAAACTCTGGAAACCGACAATCGAGGTGCTTCCAAGCTGCGCTGTCACTAGGGTGTGCCATTGTGCCTTGAACTCTGGGATTTTTCGAATGCCATGTCATTTCCTCCGAAATGTTCTTCGTTGCAAACAGTCTTTGCAACCTGGGTGTGATCAGAAAATAAAATAGAACATTTAAAGGCACTAGGCTGCCTTTGGAAGTCTGCTTGTATCGGTCGCTACCACACACCCTGCATTCAGACAACTGAGCATCATCCTTCCAGAACAACATACACCCTTTCGGCACGCATGAATCTTTTGATGGGACAGTTCCAACCCCTTCACAATCTTCTTCACCTCGTAGAAAGTGTCGGCCATATGATTGTTGTTCGGAATCGCCTCACTTAGCAGAGAAGCAAACCCATCAACACATCTGTGAGGCAAATTATACTCACATTTGAGACTAGTGATTCTAGCGTCCATCTCTAACACAGACAAAGAACTCCCTTCGTATAATGGCCTTTCAGAAGCCTTCAAAAAATCCAGAAAATGCTTAGCAGTTGCATTAGGCTCCTCCTCTGATGAAACACTAGCCTCCTCGGAATGCCCCTGATCTTGACTATAACCAAAAGCATCCAAAACCATGTCATGATATTCATTGGACCGCCGTTCAAGAACTCCCGGATACCCCTCCCCTTGACACATCCGATCCACACGTAGTAGTTAGGTACGAAACCCTTGTCATACAGATGAATTTTAACCGTATCCGCATTCCAAAGGCGTTTGTTCTTACATTTAACACATGGACACCTAACCTCATCCGGATTACTACTCTCGGGATGATCTCTGACGTACTGAATGAATTCATCAACTCCTTTCACGAAATCTGGGTTAATACTTTGCCCAATCGTCCTTTTATACATCCAGCTACGTTCTCTTCGTTTCATGATTACAACTTCTACACAGCTCATGCATATGCTCAATCACATTAGTCATGAACGGTATTTCGCAGTCATTATCCACCACAGCGTTATGGAAATGCAAATGAGATTTGAAATGCTTCCAAAGGGTCCTTATCACTCCAACCTAACCCATCCTTGTACGTTTATTCTCACTAGTGAATGTAACCCAGGTTTTCAATTCTATGGAAAATCCGCCAGCATTTCCCTACAGTTCTCCAAGTACACGATGTAGGCGATTATACACACCTACATATGTACCCAAAGAACACGGTAGAGAAGTGCATGAAAAGGCAGGATTTTCCCTAGAATAAAAAACAAGGCTTACATTCACCACCTAAGTGAGAATAAGCGTACAAGGACAGTCCCAACCGGGGACTATTCAAGACATACTCCTAATGTGTATGCCTTGAACGGGTATCTAGGCATATGATTATGCAAATGATTCATTTATTATAATATATATATATATATATATATATATATGTATATATATATATATATATATATATATATATATATATATATATATATATATATATATATATAAACTAACTTGCATTATATTAAACTAACAAATATATCATAATTTATCTAAAGATAACTAACATATCATAATATCATAATATTCAAATAAACCAATCAAACAAAACCAAACTACACTAAAATTTCATTATATTAAACCAAAATAGGATACATTATATAAATTAAACTAAACTAAGCTACAATATATTAAACTAAAGTAATGTAACATACATCATATTAAACTAAACCAAACCAACCTACATTATAATAAATTAAACAAAACTAAACAACATTATATTAAAATAAAGTAAGCTAACATACATCATATTAAGCTAAACTAAACTAAACCAACATACATTATTATGTTTAACTAAACCAAACTAAACTAACCTATTATAATACAACTACACTAAACTAACATATTACCCTAAACTATACTTAAATTAACTACACTAATCTAACATATTATAGCACAAACACATTCATTTAAAAAATTTCAACCAATTGAAATATAAATATAACAAATTGTAAATACAATAACTAAAAACAATAATAACCTACCACATATTACACACCATTAGTTTTTAACATGCCAAGTATGTACTAAATTTATAAATTTAGCTTTAAAATAATGTCTAACCTGTAGATCTGAGTTTGTAATTGCCAAAAAAACAATTCAACACACAAAACCTACAAATATTCTAATTTAACAAAAATAATTAACACCAAACAAAAGCATGAACCACATTTATGATTTAAGCTTGAATGATTAACTAAAAAAAACAAAAAAAAAAAAAACAAAAAAGCAAAGAAAGGGTAGAACAACCTGCTGGTGGTGGCGGTGGCGACGGTGGCTGGTCGTGGTTGACTCGCCGGCAACTTCACCACTTGGAAAAACATTCCCGTACACCCTAGTTCAAAGGTGGTGGTTAGGGTTTGAAGGAAAAAAAAAAAATAAAAACAAAATAAGGAAACCCTTACCGGCGGCGGGGCGGCAGCGGAGGGGGCCCTGTGGCGGCGGCGGGGCGGCAGTGGAGGGAGCCTGCGGCGGCGACCTTTCTCACTCTTCCTCGTTCTCCTTCTTCCTTTCTCTTTCTCTTCCTCCTCCCTTTCTCTCTCTTCCGCTTCCTCTCTCTTCCCCTTTCTCTCTCTTTCTCCTTCTCCCTCTTCCTCTCTCTTCCCCTTTCTCCCTCTTCCTCTTTCTCTCTCTTCTTCTTCCTCTTCCTGTCGCCTTCTCTCTCTTCTTTCGTTTTTTTTTAATTTCGCTTCTGTGTTCAGTGCAGAACGTCACTTTATTTTTTTAATTAATCGAAGTTTTCCGATGGAAAAATTTCCCTCGGAAAACAAAGATTCCGACGGAAAATTCCGTCGGAACCTGTGTTTTCCGAGGGAAATTTTCCGTCGGAAGATGCTTCGAGGGAATATTCAGTAGAAACATCAACATTCCGAGGGAAATCAAATCCGTCGCAACATTTCCGACGGATTATTCCGTCGGAAGGGAACAGTTCCGACGACTTTTTCCTACAAAGTCAATTTCCCTCGGAATTTTTGAATTTTTCGAGGGAATTAAAGTCCGTCGGAAGATTTCCCTCGGAAATAAGCCTATTTCTAGTAGTGCTCCGTGTATTCTATGCAGCCAAGTTGCGCATATCTTGAAAGAATGGAGATTGGAAACCTTTGATTATCCACCCCTTGGCATTCAACTACTTGAAATGGACTGTAATAGTTAATTAAATTTTATGCTTCCGGAATTATTGTGTAAGACTTTTTATACTCTCTTGATTATGTTATTGTTTTAGAATTATTATACAAGACTTATTATGTTATTGTGGAAGACTTATTATGTTATTGTGTAACACTTGTTATGTTGTCTTGATTTTTATAAGAATTATTGTAGTGGTTTACTCTAATTTTGTTCAAAAATTGTACTACCCTGTCCCTAGTGGTATGGTATCAAATCCTATCCAATTGGTATGGTATCATGTCCCTGTTGATATATATTCCAACTTGCATGGTAGATAAGACATACCAATGAAAAATACTGTCCAAATTTTAAAAATCGAACATTAAATAATTGCATTAAAACCTTTATTAATGCAGGATGTAGGTGTATTTTTCTACGTAAATAAATTGATACTCCAACCGACAATATTCAGGAGGGGGGTCCACCACTTTTCTCTTTCTCTTCAACTAAATGGACAATTATCAAAAAAAAAAAAAAAAAAAAAAAACCTTTCCTAAAGTCCTCAAGGACTAAAGGTACTTGAGGCTAAAAAATTGCTCTTATTCAGGAAAATCGCTCCATCTATTAAAAAAAATACTACCTCCGCATTCAGTTATCTGCAACAAAGGACAGTTTTTTGTGTCACAAAAAGTTGTCCTTTGTTGCAGATAACTGAATGCGGAGGGAGTAATAATAATAATAATAATAATAATAATAATAATAATAATAATTAAAAGTAAAATTTTAAAATGATCCAGATCTAAACAAACAGTGGACAACCAACACAGGCAAACAATCTTACGTTGGTACTTGTTGCTATTTACTTCATTAACAAGGATATGAAATGTTTGTGAAAAGTTGATAGTTTTTGGTAAAACATTTTCTGTTGCTTTGGTGGTCCAATTCTCATATTTCAGTTCCAGACATCAACAAATCTTCTAGCAAAATCCATATCATTCAACTTTTCCTATCTTTAGTATTACAAAAAATGTTAATTTTATATTTCGTACACAAAAAATGAATAAATACAAAGAGGAAACATACAATACAAAACCTCTATGCGGCGTTGCCAACCCAGCAACATACTAACCTCTATCCTTCGGATAGCAAAGAATGATGATATTTTCTAATAAAAGAAGAAAAAATCCCTACTCGTATATGAAACTTTTTACAAACGAAAACAAAAGCCTAAAGGTGAGGATCTTTCGTCTTGATACATCAACTCAGTCCGTTGCTAGGCCATTGATTCATTTCAATCCCACGTTCCCAATCTGAAAACGTACCGAACTTTTCAGCTTCTCTAGCAATCAAGATATCACCAGGGAAAAAGCGTTGGCCAAAAACTTTAATAACGAAACGTGGGATTATGCCAGCAACCGGGACAATAAGAAGACAAAACCAGGATGACCACTTGCCCATTGCATAGAACATAGCCCTGTAAAAAAAGGTACTTGAATTCAGTTTATTACACATATTATTAGCAAAAAAGATTATACAGTACAAGAAAGGCTTGCAAATTTGTTCTGTCTAATTGATGTTAACCATAATCATAATATATGTAATCATTAACCCAATGACTCATATGAGGCTCTCACCCAGATGAGATAAAAAAGGGAGTCAGATGTTTGCAGCCCTACTTTGAAAAGAATGTTGTCTCTAACTTTTTAGCAAGATAAAGCAGCAGAGGAAGTTTTTTGAGCAATCATTTTTTAGACTATATTGTTGTCAACTTGTCATGACATTAATTAGGAAACTTGACAATTATTGTGATACACAGAGTTGGTAATTTCCAAGACAAATTCTATGAAACCCAGCTAATTGTTGTAATATCTACATAATTGGTGATGCAGCAAGCACGCAAGTTATATTATGTATTTCAGTGCAAATATAGCTCTGACGAATTAGGGAAGAGAATTTACCAGTAACCAGGCAAGACAGGAATGGCATCAATAACAAGGACACAGATGAAAGTTGCAAATATAGATCCCCATATCGCAGCATGCATGATCCAGTTCCACCTTACTACATCCATTGCCAAGTGCAAGTTGACTATTATTACAACTGCAATTGTCCAGATGTCGCCGAGGCTAGAAGCATCAATGTCAGTCTTCCAATATGCAAAGAGAGGGAGAAAGAAGACAGCTCCACTTTGCCACAAAGTGTCAGCCATTGTCAGCCAAAAAAGCCTTGGGTTGTAGCACTTTTCCTTCTGTCCAAGTTCATAAAGCCTAGGGAACTTTAGAAGGGTTTTTCTACCCAAGTCCTTGTCGAGAATTGCAACTACAACGGTAGGCACCGCACTATACACAACAGAATACAATACACTGCTCCATTCTGTAATTGCAGTAGTCAAAGTAAACCCAGTAAAGATAGTGTACCTGTACAGGGATGAACATGAGTTGGACTTCATTGATTCATATACCATTATTGGACTTCAAACATAAATAATGCGAAGTACTTCACAACAAAACTTACCAGAACATAATAAGGACAAAAATTGCATTTCTATAGAAGTTGTATAATATCATATAAGACATTCTCTGATAATTCCAGTGTCCATGAACCAACAACAGCGTCACCAAAAAACGAAACTGTCCCATTGAAAAATCTGAAGACATGACAGCTTGTCGACCTTCTTGTCCACTTATTCCTACTCCAACATCAGCCATTTGAATCATCGACACATCATTGGCCCCTGAAGAGTTTTTTAGAAGAACACAAGATAAGAAACAGAAAGCAAAAATATATGAAGTACTATTACTTTTCTTGTAAATGTGATTGTATGCTTCCAGTAGATACTAATAGCATAATAGGGGAAGGACAACAAGAGAATATAAAATAACTTGCTCCATACCATCTCCAATAGCAAGGGTCATGTCATCAGTTCTCTTCTTTATGAGGGCAACAATTCCTGCCTTTTGCAATGGAGCCACCCGGCAACACAGCACAACATCACATTTACTGGCTAACAAGAAAAGCTGCAGCAGGTGAAAACCACATAACAAAACAAGTCAGATATATTCACCTTTGTGACAAATGGAGCCATACATAATACTCATAGGTTAGTTTTGGAGAAAAAAAAAAAAAAAAAAACTAGAATCATAATATCTTACCTCCTCCTCAAGTTCAGAGTCCAGAATATAAACAAGGCTGCTACCGTCAATGATTAAGGCAAGTTGAGTTGGTCCGGAAATCCCTTCATTGTCATCAGCACCACCCGATGCTGTTGACATATTATTTGACATATCCAGAGCCTCACGCAAACTACTCCTACATGATTCCTTAGAGTTTTTATTTATAATAATCTGTCTCATTCTGCCTGTGAGTAGCTTTGAAGAATAGCCAATTGATATAGCCGTTTCTTGCTTGTCACCAGTCAATACCCAAACTTTAATCCCCGCATTTCTTAAAGATTCTATTGCTTCTGGAACACCTGGCTGCAGTCTATCTTCAATTGCAGAGGCACCTAATATCGTCAGATCCTTTTCGATGTTGCTAGCAACCTTGCGAAGTTGAGCTGCCCTTCCCATTATAGCAGTGCTTGCAGCCTCATAAGAAGACTGCCACCGCTTAAATTCAAGATGGTCAAGCTCCTTCATCCCAACCACAAGTGTTCTCAAACCTACTGTGGAGTAAGAATGAAGATGGGCTTCTGTGGCTTCCAATACATCCGTATTTAAAGATTTATCAATCACACTAAACATAGTTGTATCAGCACCTTTCACAAAGAATTTCACAGTGCCATCAGGACAACCCAGAATAACAGACATCCTTTTTCGATCACTATCAAATTCATGAAGACCCAAAACATCAAACCTGCTCAGAAGCAAGAAAATCAGAGGCAAAAATTTGTAGCGGTATAAAATGTAAAATGCTAATTACACTGCTTATTCATGGATTGATTTACAGTGTCTATATTATCTGCTAGCACACTGTCGTTTTGTACCTGTTTGACAAAAGAATCACTGGTAATAATTTGTAACATGAGATTAATGATGAGAAAGGCATGTTTACAACCTTCTTATGAATAATAGAGCCTATGCCTGAATCATAATGTAACATTGACAGGTGGAAGATATAATACTCTACTGCATTCTGACATTGTAAGCTGAAGTACAGCAGAATATTGACAGCTATTATTCACATGAATGCATGACAAAGTAGCACCAAAAAGCAGAAAAAGACGAGTAATAAGGGTCTAAAAAATCACCTTTGTCTCTCTCCTTGTACATCAATAACTATATGGCCAGAGGTTCTTTCCACAAGCATAAAGCCATATGCAGCAGCTGCAAAAACCAATGCCTGCTCATCAGGAGATTCGCCCTGGTAATCTATTGTTTTCACCGTGGGATCAGTTGAATTTGTCACAATAGGTACAATTGTATTGCAGGCTGCTAGCGCAAGGAAGAAATCATAAACACGTCTTCCTACACGAGTGTCATTTCCACTCTTTACCAACCTTTGGAGATTAGGATCAACCTTTACCTTCACCTTTGGAGTCAGGACCTGCCCATCCACTAAATTTACCAAGGAACAAAGAAGATTGATTAATATACAAAGAGTCAGTTTATTTTACACCTGAATAAGTAATACTCCATACTATAAGACTGATATTAAAGATTTACCTTCAATAAAGTACGCAGTCTGTTCAGCCGGTTCATCATCTGTCAAAATTCTGTAATCTGTCCCCCATATACTGGCACATTTAAATTCCATCTTGTTTTCAGTCAGTGTCCCAGTTTTGTCAGAGAATACATACTTTATTTGCCCCAAGTCCTCATTTATATTCAAGGCCCTGCACTGAAATGTTTTATTTGAGACACTATCATACATGGAGGCATCTCGATTCATGAAGTAAGCCTGACCAACCCGCACAAGCTCCATGGATATATAGAGTGAAATGGGAATCATGATCTGGAAGACAATAACTGCCATGAGAAATGTGAAGAATATTTCCAGGCCTATGCCATAGTAGTTATAATCTTTAGGAGGACCCCTATTGTACTCCTTTTTCCGGTAATATGGTGTCTCATTCACTTCATCCATGTGACGCCTCAGCCATATGCCAAAAAGAGTGGATACTATGGTACATAGAGCAATAAGAAAAAGAGAAAGCAAAATGATCTCTTGATTCATTTGTGTTTCAAGGCGGCTTCTCTTAGATGGGGCTCCAGCATTATTAAGCATAGCTTTAGTTTCACGCCCAGCATATACCACAACTCCAATAGCCCAATCAGTGTTCTTGAGTTCACAACCTCTTAAAATGATATTAGAAGGCCCTAGTGACATTTTCTTCCCATCTACCTCCATAATTCCCTGAAATCCATATACATTCCTATTCGGTTTGTCGCACTTGATTAACCCACCAACCTTCTCCTTTTCTGGGTTCTTCGAATGGGTTTCCTGTTTTGCATATCGTGTTTTTAAATTTGACTCCCCATCCAGATTTATGGTCTGCACATAAGCCACACCTGTTGGATCACTGGTTGACAGCAGCACTATATCACATGGAAGAGTTTCATTTGAAGAAATCTTTATCACTTCACCGACTTGAATATGCTTCCACTTTTTATGCTCAAACTTACCATTGACCAATATTGATGCAAGTCGATTGTTCTCAACTCTGTCAGATCGGTGCCTCCTAAAATCCTCAAATGCATCCTTAATAGCTGAAACTATCAATACAAAAGCTAAAGGCAATACAGACGCACCCCGACCAAAGACTGCAAGTTGGGGTAACTGGTTGAGAACAGCTATAATAAGGAAATAAATATAAGCTACCCGATGAAATTGCTCAAAGAGATTCCGTGGCAAGAAGGTGATGACTGAATACTTCGAAGTGCGAATAGTATTTCCAGCAAATTCAAACTTCTCATTTGTCCTTTCTGGATCATTAATATAGATAAATCTTGCATCCTCCTCATTTATCTCCCTCTGAGACAGACCCATGCCTTCGGAATCAGCTGTCCTTGATCCATATCTTACTGGCCTTGGGTCCGAATCAGCATAATTCACCTCCCTCACAGAATTTTCAGCAGACCTCCAGTTGTACGACTGAACGCTTCCCCGAGATGAGGAATGCATAAGACCATCATTCCTTGCTGAATGTTCAACAGCAGAATTCGAGTCTGTCTCGTAAACAGAATCAGGAGCTCCGCGAGAAACAGACTGATATGATGAAACACTCCTTCGAGACGAAGAAATCAAAAACGGATCACTATTTACAATATTTTCAGCTTGTTGGCTGGATTTCCTTAGTGAAGGGGATCTCAAACTACTCCCCTTAGACAATGAAAACAAAACCGAGTCACTCTTTGACGAATTCTGAACTGGTCTATTATAATCCATCCCAAGAACAGACTAAGAACTCCCTAGATCAATCGTCAACAGATCAACAAACACGGCAGCAGGAACCGCCACAAGATCACCGGAACTCCGAATTTAAGGCAATAAAATTAAAAACGTCGATTCGAGTTCATGATCTAAACACCATAACCCCCCTTTCACGCCTTAAATAGTCAACTACACTCAAATTCACAAATTACCCTTTACCCAGATGCTAATTCTTCACAATAATGCTATTAATTTAACAATTAACCCTCTAAATTAAGAAATTAGGGCAAATCAACACCCTTACACAAGTTACACCTTCGATCAACTTTAGTACAATAATACAAACAGTACAAAATTATACTCAAATTCAGGAAAAACCCAATAATTATACTTCAAAACTAGTACAAAATCCTAATAAATTACACAAATAAATTACAAGAAAAAAGCAGAAATTCAGCTCAAATTACAGATTCTAGTTTACAATGGGTTGTGTGAGAAAGAACTTACTTGTGAAGAGAGAGAAAGTAGGAGAGAGAAAATTAAAGAAAACCCATTGTGGAGCTGAATAATAATACCCTTGTTATGAAGCAAAATCCGCCATGAATGAGAAAATTCAGAGGTCAATGGCATTTTTAGAGAGAGAAAGTAATAATGTAGAGAGAGAAAGAGTCGTAATGGGTGGCGACAACAGCCAACCTCCCTTTGTTTCAAACATCCATTGAAAAGTATTTGGAGCTGTTAGTCAAGATTTTTAGAGAGAGAAGTTGAAATTCCAAGCAGTTTCTAGAAGACCAAGAATTTTACAAGAAAGAATTAATGGGGTGCTTCAATTTGACTGGAATTTTAAGAATTCAATAATCATGATTTTAATATTTTAAAACAAGAATCTTAATAATTATTTATAAATAATAATGGGGTTAAAATATTAATGTTGTTGTTTGAATAATTTGGTGGATATTTATGGAATTTAAAATTGAAGAAAATAAAAATGAAGGTTAGCTTTCTCTTGATATTGATGAGTTAGATCGATGATTGATTTGATGGGTGTAGGAGTGACTAATTAATGAAGGTAGTATGAACTACCCAACTATTTCAAAATGCCGTGTTTATGTGATTTTTTTGGTGTGAATTTTAGATCATGACTTGGACGAACATTCAATGCTATGACTTTGTTCAATTGAGAGTAATAGGCATTTGAACACGAATAATAGTCGCGTTGATAGTATGAGTTGAATAGTACTCCCTTAGTCTCACGATACAATGTTTTTTTTTTTATACGGAAATGAAAAAAAAAAAAAAACTGTTGATTCCTTAAAACTAATGATTAAAAGTATATATGTGGATGTGGGGTTAGAGAGAGATGGAGAGAAAGAAAAAGTAGTTAGGAATAATTCAAGAAATAGAGAGAAAAAGTGTTGAAAATTGAATAACTCATAAAAGAGGATAAGAATGTCAAAAGATACAACCTTGAAATCGAAGGAAAAATACATTTTAATAAGGAAATTTTGAATTTTAACACTACAAAAAAGTCTAAAATGGATTTTAACACTACAATAAAAAAAAATAAAAAAAAACATTTATTTTAATACCACAAAAATTTTAAAAAATTGGTTTTTACCACCACTTAACTGATTCATGGATGAAATCCGTTTGTGGGATCCATAATGCTTACGTGTCATCAAATTATTGGAAGAAAATAATAAGTAAATAAAAAATTTTAAAAAAACACAAAAACCCTAAACTAACCCCACTGTTTAGGGTAAAAATACCCCTATGCCGCGTGGTCCAGTAGTATCATGACACATGGCAGCCCACCAGAGGCCCAACGGGATCCAATCGGATGCTGACACGTGGCATCAAAATCCTAATCAGGGAGCATGTCTCCCCCACTATAAATAGAGGAATCCTCCTCTTATTGGGCATTTATAAATACATACACAAAACCCGAGCAATATTAATTGCGGAATCTCTCTATCAGTGAGAAATACCTATTTACCTTCCGCACATTTACCCATCCGTAAATCATACTAACTTGATCGTCGGAGGCGGAACTCCACCCAACCGGAGTTTCGTGGTTTTGCAGGTACAGAAGTCAGGCGCGCATACTCTGTATTGTAACTCTCCTGAGGGACTAAAAACACCCGAAACATTTGGCGCCGTCTGTGGGGAGAGTACTACTGAGATGGCATCTGATGTTGTGCCGAATGCAGAGGGCAGCCAGCCTCCGGCTGACCCTAAGGTCCATACGGACCATGAGAGTGGCAGTGGGGACAACTACGACGTCGAAACCTACATGGCCCCAGACGGGTCATTCCGTTCTAGGCGCACCCGTTCCAAGGAAACAAGGGAACGGGGTCACGACAAAGTTGGTCCCAGCAACCTAAGCGGCAAGCCTGTGGGACAACCCCAGGCGGCGGAGGGTGTTGCCCCCGTCACCAGAGACGAACTCATGAACCTCATGACTAGTTTTAAGGGGGAAATCAAGGATATAATCAAGAAGTCAGTTGGCAAAGAAACCTTCTCTCTCCGGGAAGAAGTAAATCAAAGACCGGGTGCCTACTCTGCATCCCAAACCCAAGGGAACGGATGGGCTCCTGATCGACCTTTCGAAACTTCGTTTCCCCAAATCGGGGCAACGTAAGGCCATCCGGCATACACAGCCGGATGGGTCAAAGAAGACTTTCTCTGACGCCCGGTTATTCATCCGGGAGAAGAGAAGTCAGAGCATGTCTCAGTCGGCCTCAACATCGACCTACTCAGACAGCTTCCGAAATGCTTCAATGAAGCATTCAGAGACGCAGTAGGGGAGTCAGTCACGCAGCATGTCTGCACGTATTGGCCCTCATGTAATCTAACAGCAGGCCCCGTATGTGCCCCAACAGCCATACGTCCCGTATGGATCTCCATTCATGCAGTCGGCACCTTTTGGGGTCAGGCGGCCTACCAGGTCCAGCCCATGGACTGGCAGCTCCGATTGCTAAACCTTGGGGAACAACCTTCAGCTTTCTCCCGGGAGATAACCGAGGCGGCTTAGCCGACCAAGGTTAAAAATGTGTTGGTTGGTGCCTACGACGGTACCACCAACCCGGAAGACCACCTAATGGCATACACCAACCTCATGTATGTACAAGGGTTGGATGACGCCGCCTGGTGTAGATGCTTCCCAGCTACATTGAAGGGCATAACCAAGCGATGGTTCGGCAACTTGCCGGCTGGGTGCATCAATAACTTTAGGAGACTTGCATACCTGTTTGCGTCCAACTTTTCCATGAATATCCCTGCTAAAAAGACAAGTCTCAACCTAGGGGCTATCCAGCAGGGTGACAAGGAGGGACTTCGGTCCTATGTCAGGCGGTTCAATCTGATGAGAATTCAGATTCAGGGGCTGTCTGACGAAGTTGCATACACAGACTTCTTCAAGGGTCTGAAGGATGAGTCAGCTTTCAAATTTGACCTGGTCCGCAAGAGGGTAGCCACCTTCCAAGAGGCGCTGATGGAGGCGGAGGCCTATATACAGGCAACTGAGCTCTGCTCTACCAAGCATCCGTCGGAACCCAAGCGGTCCGACAAGAGGGACAGCCGGCCTAACCAGCCGGCCAAAAAAGAAGAGAATAAAAGAAAAGAAGTCTGGGCAGCTGACCGCCCAGGTCAGCCGTCCCAGAAGAAGCAAAGGAAGTTGGAACCGTACGTCCCCAAGTACGAGTTCAACAAAGACTGCTCCTCCATCCTCATGGAGATAAAGGACCGGGTGACAATCGAAAAACCGGCTGCAATGAAAAGCTCTGTCAAGAACAGAGACAAAAGCAAGTATTGCCAGTTCCATGAGGACGTCGGCCATGACACCAATGGTTGCTATAGCCTCAGGCGGCTATTGGATCGTCTGGCTGATGAAGGGGTCCTAGAGTCCTATCTGGTGAAGTCCAAGGGCAATCCCAATTCAAGTGGGGGACAGTCGTCTAAGAAACCGGCTGCTAGCTCTGAAACGGATGAAGATCATATCTTCACCATTGCAGGCGGCTTCGCAAGCGGAGGTCCTACTATCCGGGGTGCCAAGGATAACATCCGGAAATTATCCAACCTAGAAGATGAGGGCAAGGCGTTGAAAGACACCTTCCTTGAGGTCTTCATCTCTGAGAAGGATAGGGGCATGGTCAGGCGGCCTCACGATGACCCCCTGGTCATCGAATGCAAAGTTGCCAATCAACGAGTTGGCCGGATCTTAATCGATACTGAGAGCTCGTATGACCTAATCAGTTACCAGTGCTTGACAAAACTCAAGTACAAGCCTAGCAGCATGCACAAGGCTCCCCACCCCCTAGTTGGCTTTGGGGGAGGGGTAGTGCATCCGGTGGGAAGGATTGACCTACCCATCCGGCTAGGAGGCAAAGGGGAGGGGCGACACATGGTCGTCAAGTTCTTGGTGGTCGAGGAATTGACCGCCTACAACCTTATTCTGGGCCGCCCCACCCTCAACGAGTCCAAGGCTGTCATCATCCCATCTCTTATGATGATCAAGTTTCAGAGGGATGATGGATCAGTTGGTGTCCTAAGCAGGGATCAGAAGACAGCTAGGGAGTGTTAACTCTCAGACGTCAGGCCGACTGTTACCGCAGCCGGTCATAACGAGGAACCTGCTGACCTCGAAGAAGTGCCTGTCCCTAAGGAAGCCGGTAAAAAGCGAAAGGCGGACCAGTTGGCCCCCGCCAGAAAAACAAAATAGCAATCACTAGCCGGGGAAAGGCCGGATGACTCCCGACCCCAGCCGGCTGGTGAGAGCATTGATGTCGTCCTGGACGACAGCCGCCCTGACATCAAAGACATCTTTGCCTTTGAAGTGGAAGAGATGCTAGGCGTCAGCCCGGATCTAGTTGTCCACAAGTTAGCTGTTGATCCCAAAATAAAGCTGGTTTAGGAAAAATAAGAGGGGTCATGGTGAGGAAAGGTCTCTGGCAGCAGCCGCCGAGGTCAAAAAGCTTCTGGATGGCGGGTACATTCGGCAATGCTACTACCCGGATTGGGTAGCAAATGTTGTCCTTGTCAAGAAACCAAATGGTACTTGGCGGATGTGTGTAGATTACACAGATCTGAACAAGGCATGTCCGAAGGATAGTTATCCCCTTCCAAAGATCGACAGCCTGGTCGACTCTACAGCCGGCCATGCCTTGATGAGTTTTATGGACGCCTACTCAGGCTTCCACTAGATTCCCCTATGGAAGAAGGATCAGGAAAAGACGGCCTTCGTCACTGATCAGGGGTTGTACTGCTACACGGTGATGCCGTTTGGGTTGAAAAATGCACCTGCTACCTTCCAACGAATGATAAACACGGTTTTCATCAATCAAATCGGAAGGAATGTAGAGGCGTACATTGATGACATGATAGTCAAATCCAAGCTGCAGGCGGGTCACAAAGCCGACCTCTGAGAAACCTTCACCACCCTCAGGTGGCATAAGGTCATGCTTAATCCTAAGAAGTGTGTCTTTGGTGTTGAGTCTGGGAAGCTTCTCGGATTTCTGATTCGGGTATAGAGGCCAATTCGGAAAAGGTACAGGCGGTGATTGACATGCAGTCACCTCGCACTGTCAAGGAGGCCCAGAAGCTAACAGGATGCCTGGCGGCATTAGGAAGATTCCTCACCCGGTCAAGTGACAAGTGCCTTTACTTCTTCCAAGCAATCAGGAAGAGGTCTAGATTTGAATGGGGGAAACAAGCTGAGGCGACATTTCAGAGGTTAAAGCAACACTTGCATTCTTTGCCAAGGCTAGTGAGCCCCCTGCCTAAGGAGGTTCTCTACATGTACCTAGCTGTCTCAAATCACTCCCTTAGTGCCGTCCTCCTTGCCCGAGAGAGACGGCAAGCAACTCCCGGTGTATTTCATCAGCCATATACTCAGGAATGCTGAGCTCCGGTACCCAATGATCGAAAAATTTGTGCTGACTCTTTACAAAGCTGTCAAGCGGTTGAAGCCCTACTTATTGGCTTACCCGGTGACTGTCTATACTGATCAGCCACTCAAGCGTCCAATGACTACCATAGAGTCATCCGGCAGAATGATCAAGTGGGCTGTTGAAATGCAAAGCCTGGAAATAACTTTTGAACCTAGGCGAGCAGTGAAAGGTCAGGCGTTTGCCGACTTCATTGTTGAAATGACTAGGCCAGCACAGCCGGAGAATACCGATCAGGTTTGGAAGTTGTTCGTAGACGGAAGCTCTACCTCGAACGGTTGTGGTGCAGGCGTAATTTGCAAATCTCCGGAAGGAGATACTTATGAATATGCACTACGGTTCAAGTTTCAAGCTTCAAACAATGAAGCTGAGTATGAAGCCCTGCTAGCCGGAATACGCATGTGTAAGGCGGCAGGGGCAAGAAAAGTTGACGCCTGTTCTGACTCTCAATTGATTGTTAGCCAATTCAATGGTGACTATGAGGCCACCCATCCGACAATGATCAAATACCTTCAGGCAGTTAAAGATGAGGCAGCGACACTTGACGAATTCCATCTAAGTCAAGTGCCCCGGTCAGAAAATAACCAGGCGGATGCTCTGTCCAAATTGGCCTCATCCGCCACCTGTGATACGCCTAGGTCAGTCTTCTGGGAGGTCATGGAAAAAAGAAGTATTGAGCATGACCCCATTGGAATTCTTGACTGAAGCTCTACCTGGATGGACCCCATCCGGGATTATTTGGTAGACGACACTTTGCCGGATGCCTCTTCAAAAGCGGCAGCGCTTAAAAAACGAGCTTTGAGCTTTGAATTGTACAAGGGAAAACTCTTCAGAAAGGGTTACCTCCAGCCGTTATCGAAGTGTGTTACCCCGGACAGGGGAAAAAAGGTGCTAGAGGATCTGCATGCGGGCCTTTGTGCTTCACATATAGGTGGCAAGGTTACTTTTGGCCCACCCTTGAGGCAGACGCCATGGAATTGGTGAAGAAATGTGACAAGTGCCAGAGATTTGGCCGGCTCATACACCGTCCGGCAACCGATCTTACGGCTATCTACAGCCCGGTTCCATTTGCAAAATGGGGCATGGACATCCTGGGTCCTTATACGCCTGCCACAGGCGGCAGAAGATACATTCTGGTGGTTGTAGACTACTTCATAAAATGGGTCGAGGCAGAGGCGGTCAAAGGCATCAAAACAAAGGATGTCATCTCCTTCATTTGGAGGAACATCATCACCTGGTTTGGGGTTCCTATGTCTATGGTGTTTGACAACGATCCTCAATTTGAAATGCCTACCCTCAAGAATTGGTTGGGAGATCAGGGGATCTCACATTGTTTTGCATCTGTTGGCCGGCCCCAAGCAAACGGCCAAGTCGAAGCCTTCAACAAGCTCATCTCAGACGGCATAAAAAAGAAGATTGAAAGAGCCGGTGGACTTTGGGCGGATGAGTTACCTCACGTCCTTTGGGCCATCAGAACAATTGAAAAGGGGGCAACCGGTGAAACCCCGTTTCTCATGACATATGGCACTGAAGTCGTCTTGCCAGTTGAGCTTTATGAGCCAACACTTCGAGTCATGCTCTATGACGAAGAGGCTAATTGGGAGGCCATGCGTCTTGCATTGGATTCTCTCCCAGAGCGCAGGGGCAACGCAGCCTTGCGTCATGAGAAATACCGTCTGAGAATGACGAGGGCTTATAACAGAAGAGTACGCAAGCGGCCCCTCAAAGTGGGGGACTTTGTGCTACGAAAAATGGAGTCAACCGGTAGGGCAAATGAGCAAGGAAAGCTAACCCCAAATTGGGAAGGCCCCTACCGGATTTTTGAAGAAGTTAGAGGCGGCACCTACCGCCTGGAAACACCAGACGACAGGCAGTTAGCCAGAACCTGGAATGTAGACAACTTGAAAAAGTACTAATTTTAGGGAAATTGTAATTATTTTTTGTAAATAGAGTAAATGAACAAAAGGATACTTTATTTCAATTTTTTTTATAAAGTCCCATGTGCAATGCACAACCGGGCACCTTTTAAAGTCCCATGTACAAGGCACAACCGGACACCTTTTAAAGTCTCATGTGCAATGCACAACCGGGCACCTCTTAAGTCCCCTGTGCGCACAACCGGGCATGCATTTGCTCAAACGTTAAAATGCTAAGTACCTAACTTAGCCGTTTAAAGTCATAAAGCCAAACATATTTTAAACCGCCTGCTTTAACTTTAAACAGGCATCCGGCGACGCCCATTCGGGTGAATTCGCTGAAGAGAACATCTTTCGGGTGGTACATTGTTCTACGCGTCATATTCTCAAACGGCTTTAACCGTCTAGGTTGAAGATAACCCATGTGCGTTTGAATGACCTATCGCAAGCAAGATAAATTCGGCTACTGCCCCAAGGCAATACAGACGGTGACTTAAATCTTGCTAAGCAGCCGGCTTCTATCCCGAATTTCACTACATCTTAAAATTGAAACTGGCTATTGCCCCAAGGCAATAAAGCCGGTATACTGTCATATACTGCAACCGGCTATTGCCCCTAGGTAATACAGCCGACCATTGTCAAAAGCGTCACAGCTATATTTGTGCTTGGTTATTGCTTAAAAGCAATACAGGCGGTTATCCACATATTTGTATGTATCCAGATACCATTCAAAGCGAATACGTCCGGCTCAGTTCTGCCTGCATGCCACCATAAGCATTGAATTGCGCCGGCGCAGTCGGCAAATTCAACTAACCAATCCTGTTGTACAACGGTCAAAGACCGCCTAATATTCCGTCCGGATGCTTATGGATGGCTGCCTGCTTAGAGTTGGTAACTATAAGAAAACAACCATCTAGGGGCAAGTAGGGCTCACACATCCGGCATATCACATGATTTGATGCAAAGCAAAGTGCAAAAAATGAAGAGAATTGAAAATATGTGAAGCAAACCGACACAGTCGGTATATACATATATTAAAATATTAAATCTAAATGTTAACCGGAGCCCCGTCCGGGAAAGTGATACAGAAATTCACGGCTCGCAGGCCGGTAAAAAAAGAGAGGAAAGAAAAATATATCCTACTGTTGCTGCTGGTCCTGACCGGCATTAGGGGCGTCTTAGGTCTGCTGGGGTTGAGTTTCCTCACCCGGCACCTCTCCATCTGTCTGCTCCTCCCCAACGTCGGCCCACTCCTCGAATGGCGCCGGTTGCTTAAGCCCGAGAACTTGAGCATCAAATACTTCTGTTGCGTATTTGTACCTCAAGTCGAAAAAGGCGTAGTCGGTCTCTAGGTGGATCATGGACCACGCCATCTTCATGCGTGCTTCGCAGTCACGCTCGTTCTCATTGACCAGCCGGGTCTGCTCAGCCGCCAGCTGGTCCAGAGCCTCCTTTTTGGACTTAACCAAATCATCTTTGGCTTTGTCCAGCTCTCCCTCCAACCGGGCGACCTCGTCCTTCAAACCAGCTTTCTCCTTCTCCGCATCCTTCAGAGCTTGGATGTCAGTTTTGAGCTGGTCGATCTAGAGCTGTCGGTCGACAACTTTCTTGTTGGCAGTATCGGCAGCAGCCATCAGCTGCAGGATGAGTTCCTCCTGTTTCATCTCCCGGGCCTTAGTGTGGATTTCAAGCATTAGGGAGTTGTATTGACAGACATCAATTAATTCGGCTGCCCATTTCTGGGCATCCCTTACCTCCTCTTGCTTCTTCCGCAAGGGGGCTCTCAACCCATCCACCCTCAGCATCGCCTGCAAGATCAACCGATAATGGAGTTAGCAAAATTGAACTAAAAAGCATCAGCTAGTAAGTCTTGCACAAAAGTACCCCATCCGGTAAATAAGTAGATTGCGCAAAACTACTACATCCGGTAACTTACCTCAGCCAGCAGTGAGGTAATCCGGTCAAGGTTGACCTGGTTGACGCCCGTCACAGCATCCCTCTCGGACCTAGTTAGGGTCCTTATCATTCTCCTGGCATAGTTTTGCATGTCTGGCCAGCGAGAAGTGGTATCTGCATCATGAGATATATCGGTTAAGTGTTGGGAATAAACGACTCCTTCATTCAGTCGGTTCCTGACCGAGTCCCCCGACTGAGAAGTATGAGACTTGACTCGAACTGGCCCAAGCGGCCAGGGGGGGTCAAAAGCGGAGTCCATACCTTGGTCATCAGGCTGAGGGGTGCCACCACCCCCAGCCGCATTGGAGCCGGAAGCAATAGCTGGCACCTAGCTAGAAGGAGCAGGCTCCCTAGATTCGGTCTCAGTCGGCTCAGTGCTTAGGCTTAGACTTTGCAGACTTTTTCCTGCGATTGTGGGCCTCTCAGGAGCCGGTGTTCTGCCGGCTGATGGTGGTGCAGGGCCGCCTAAGACCCTGCGCCTCTATGAAGACGGTTGGGGAAGCTCCTCACCCGGCCTCCTCACCATTTGGCGAATGGAGCGGGGAATGTTCTGGCTTCTCGTGTGTAAAAGACAATCAACAAGTCAGTATCAAAGATTATTTGCAAGATATACAGACGTCATCCGGACAGCTGGTGCTTACCCCACTGGCCCGGGTTGCAAGTTGGGCCCGTTTTTGTTTAAGCTGCTCTTTCCTGATCTCAGCAGCGGGCTTAGCCGGCATCATTTCAGGAGGAGTCTTTTCTAGCCCTTTCTCTGCAAAAATAGCAAGAAAATGTTAGCATCATTTAAACATCATACAAACGACATAAATTGCTGGTTAAGCGGTAGATCTTTGTCCCAAAAAGTGCTGAGACCGTAGGCGGAGAGGAACGCCTCGTTTTTTAACCAGTCCGGATGAGGGACCCAGAATAGAGGGACAATGATTTGTGTCCCATCATCCAAAGGCTCGGTGGTTTTCTTAAATAGCCCCGGCTCCATTATGGCATCCCAAGCCTCAGCCGGAACCCTTGGTAGGGCGCACTTCTTTCCTAGAAGAGTCGGGTTCTTATTGTAACGGCGCATCCGGTGATTAGCAGCCGTTGAAGGAGAAGAGACATAATAAAACTTGCTCTTCCAGCTCGTCCACTTGGAGGGCTTCTCCAAGGTCATCATATATTCCGGATGCGTGGTGAGAGTGTAACAGGCATTCCAGCCGCCAGAGGCACAACTCAAGTAGTGCATATGCGCGAACGCCTTCCAGCTAGGCGTCACGTCCTGCATCTCGCAGGCGGCAATATAGCCAATGATGTTCACCCAAGAGTTGGGTGTAAGCTGCCAGACCCTCAAGTCATAGCCTCTCAAAATGGCTTTTATGCATCTGTGAAGGGGGAACCGGAGGCCAGCTTTGAATGCCGCCTCATAGCAGCCGAAATAATTGTCGGAATGATTCAAGTCATCCTCCCAGACGACTGATGAGCTCATAGGTGGGACACCCAACTCCCAGCCGTCCCCTACTAGACGCTTTTTCAAAATGCTGGGAGTGTTGCGTTTAATGTCACAACATCCCGAGCGCTCATGTGCGCCTCCATTGGATTGTTTACTGAAGGCCAGTTGTATGCCTCCTCATTTTTTTGTGGGGCATCCGGTGTCATGGTAGACTCTGAAGATCCGGCTTCCTGATCGGTTTCTTCGCCGCTTGAGCTCCTGGATTCTTCTGAAATCTCATCACAAGCGTACTTGGAACGCTTGGTTGATCAAAGGGGACGTCTTCAACCGGTGTACCGGCTGAATCATCTGATTTGTACTCGGGGTCCACAACCGTTTTCCTTGTCCGAGCCATTCTGTCCTGCACATGAACAGAGACGGTCGGATTCGTAGAAAAGTAAGGGTGTTCCGTGCACCCCCAGACGGCATCCCCAGTCCTAGATTTAGCCGTATCCAGTGACCGGTTGACAACTGCCCTAGGCCGTGTCGTGTGTGTATTGGGAGAGTCCATTGCTCTAACCTATACAACCAGTAAACTCAAGAGGTTACAAAAGGGGCAAGGGCGATACCTTGAATTTATGAAGACGGTTGAAGAAGACTTGATTGCTGAGTTTCCAAAGATGTGGCTTGAAGATGCTGCAGGCGGAGAAGCCCGTTTGAGTCTTAAAAGCCTGAAGCACAAAGACAGTCAGGCATTGTGGAAACATCTCAGCCAAAGATACCCCAAGCGGTATCATAATAGCTTGCCCAAAGATACCCCAGGCGGTATCAAGGAAGCTTGTTCAAAGATACCACAAACGGTATCACAAAGTTTTATTCAAAGATACCCCATGCGGGATCAATGAAGACCATTCAGAAATGCCCCAGACGGGACATCTCCGTCTGAGGGTCCATTGAATGGTTATCAAAAACCAAGGATGCCTCAAGCGTTAATTGTTGAGGGTTGCTTAAAGACCCCCCAAACGACATGAGAGCCGGCTGAGGGTGTTCGAAGAGCAGGTCATGAGCAAGCTATGAAGACCATTGCTCAAACACCCCCCAAGCGGTATAAGCCCGGCTAAGGGTGCGAAGGATCCAAGTCTTGAAGCATAGATTATCTGAAGACACCCCAGACGGTCCAAAACCGTCTGTGGGTCTGGATTTGAAGAATCTTGTTTAAAGATACCCCAGGCGGCTCTTTGCCGTATGAGGGTCTATGAAATGAGTTTTTGATAGGCAATTGTCTGAAGATGCCCCAGACGGCATGTACCCGTCTGAGGGTCTTTTGAATGCAATTTCTTGAAGACCATTGATTACAGATATCACAGGCAGTATATCACCGCCTGTGGTCCTATGGAATGCATTATAGAAAGCCAAGGTTTGAAGATACCCCAGACGGTCCAAACCGTCTGTGGGTCCTATCATTTGAAGAGCAAGGGTTGAAGATTCCCCAGACGGCATGTAACCGTCTGTAGGTCTTTTGAGTGCAATTCCATGAAGACCAGTCTAAAGATGCACAAGCGATATTTCACCGTCTGTGGGGCTATGGTATGCATTCAGTGGATAGTCCCTTGTTTAAGGATACCTCAGACGGTCCACAACCGTTTGAGGGTCTATCTTTGAGGATCATGGTTTGAAGATTCCCCAGACGGTCCACACCGTCTGTGGGTCTACCAAATGCAAAACATGAAAAGGGCAAGGGCTTATGGAGTCCCAGACGGTGTATGACCGTCTGTGGTTCTACTCAAGCTAAGAAAGAAAATCAAGTCAGACGGTACCTGGGTGAATTAAGTGAAGAAGTCCTCAACCGGTATCCGTATGCGTTTGAATGAAGCAACTGGTTGCACAAATTAGCAGCCGGTGTCAAAACTCTCAAGAAGTTTCTGAAAAAAAATTTGTAAAGTGAAGAGGAGAGAGGGGGTACGCCTCAATTTATAGGCAAAGTCCAAAAGGCGAATCGCCACCTTCTACCTTAACTTTCCAAAATTTGAATCCAGGAGAGAGAGGCGGGAAGCAACTCAATCGTCGCCTCCCCTGTGCTTGACACCTGTCACAGGTGACACGTGGCTATGCTACGTCACACTTGTGAGGGGCAAATGTTTAGGGTAAAAATACCCTATGCCGCGTGGTCCAGTAGAATCATGGCACGTGGAAGCCCACCAGAGGCCCAACGGGATCTAATCGGATGCTGACACGTGGCATCAAAACCCTAATCAGGGAGTATGTCTCCCCCACTATAAATAGAGGAATCCTCCTCATTTATTGGGCATTCATAAATACATACACAAAACCCGAGCAATATTAATTGCGGAATCTCTCTAAATCAGTGAGAAATACCTATTTACCTTCCGTACATTTACCCATCCGTAAATCATACTAACTTGATCGTCGGAGGCGGAACTCCACCCAACCGGAGTTTCGTGGTTTTGCAGGTATAGAAGTCAGGCGCGCATACTCCGTATTGTAACTCTCCCGAGGGACTAAAAACACCCGAAACACCAGCCATCCATCCCCACCACCGGCTGGGCGATGCCGACCACTGCCCCACCCAAATCCCCCGTTCCCAGTCACAGCCACCGGATTCTCCACCCCCTCCCTTTCCCCCTCACTAAAACCGGCAACTTTACCCCAACGGCCACCAAAAACGGATGGTCGTTTATCAAACCACCCAAAACCGCCAACCAAAAACGAGTTCTAAGGGTCGAAAACGATTGGCTTGTGGTCGAAATCGACCACTTAGGCCCTAAACGGGTCGTTTTTTACCCTTAGTGGTCATTGATGGTGGTCGGTAAAAACGGTCGCCCATTTTAAGCGGTCGTTGGGAGGTTTTGTCGGTTTTGGGGATGGGGGAAAGGAGGGGACGTAGTTTGTGGTGGCTATGGCTGGGAACGGGGGTGTTTGGATAGGGCAGTGGCTGGCGCCGCCGTGCCGGCGGTGGGAATGGGGTTAGCTGGGTTAGCTTCGAGTTTTTTTATTTTTTTTATTTTTAAATTTGTCTTTTTTTTTTCTAAACTACTAATATGACTACACGTGGTACAATGGACCCCACTTAACAGATTTTTGGATGGCAACCGTTAAGTGGTGGTAAAATCAATTTTTTTTTAAGTTTTTGATGGTGTTAAAATAAAACTTTTTTTTTAGTGTAAGAATCCATTTTAGCGTTTTTTTATGGTGTTGAAATTCAAAATTTCTTTTTAATAATCTCAACTATTAGCGATTAATTTGACAAAATATAGTGTAAGATTTGCTACCTTTTCCACTTAACCAAGTTATAATACATTTCCTCTTCTATATTTGATCCCGCTGAGAAGTACATATCTTTGATAATTCCTAAATATAAGGAAGAGCACAAACTTCCAACTTTCCAAGTGCACTTCAGGAAACTATTAAGTAAGTTTGTCTAGAATACAATGGCAAAATAAGATCCTTCAATATTCTCTTTGTCTGTCTATTACCTCTTTTGTTAATACCTTGAATTTGATATTTCTTACATATTGTGTTTTGGAAGACCTGTGTGTCCCCCAAAAGATATTTTCTACTCATCTTTGTTTTTCCTGACATTGTAATTATGTATATGTTGGTGACAAGTTACATAGAAAATGATTTAAATTATATGATAAACCTATTAGCTCAAATGGTAGAGCACTATGCAAATGCATAGGGGATGTAGGTTCAATTCCTACATAGGTTATCTCTATAAAGAAAATTAATTAAAAAAAAATATCAAATTCGTACTAAATTATATGAGCAAAAAAATGGTTTGAAATTATTTGTAACTATATAAACTTTGTTACAATTAAACTCTCATACAAACTTATGTCTCCATATTACGTAAATGAACCTACGTGGGATTCGAACCCACATCTTTTGGTGCATTTGCACAATGCTCTACCCTTGAGCTAGTAGACTAACGTATTTAAAACATTCAAACACACTCACAAATGAGCATTAATTTGACAAAATGAGCAAGAATCATTTGCTCATTTGACAAATGATCATTAAATAGTTTGCTCATTTGACAAATGAGCAAACATTAATTGCTTATTTGACAAATGAGCAAAAAATTAATTGCTCATTTTGACAAATTATTTGCTCATTTTTGACAAATTAGTAAAGAATAAATATTAATTTTTGACAAAATGAGCCAAAATTATCTGCTCATTTGACAAATGAGCAAATACTTAGTTGCTAATTTAACAAATAAGCGAAAACTTAGTTGCTCATTTGTCAAATAAGCAATTAATTTCCTTGCTCATTTGTGAAATGAGCAACCATGATCATTTAATTTGGGAAATAGGCAATCAATTTTTTTGCTCATTTAGTAAATGAGCAAATAGTTAGTTGCTCATTTGTCAAATGAGCAAATACTTATTTGTTAATTTAACAAATGAGCAAAAACTTAGTTGTTCATTTGTCAAATGAGCAAGTAATTAGTTGCTCATTTGTCAAATGAGCAAACATTCTTTAATCATTAATTAAATCAACAAGGTTTTCTTTGCTCATTTCACAAATGAGCAAACATTTCTTTGCTCATTTGTGAAATGAGCAAACATTAGTTTGCTCATTTGTCAAATGAGCAAATAATTAATTACTCATTTGTAAAATAAGCAAACATTTCTTTGATCATTTGGGAAATGACAATCAATTTATTACTATTTGGCCTTTGTCTCATCATGAACTTTTTTACATTTTGGTGTATTTTGAGGAATTATGATGATTATTTCAAGATAAATATCATAACCCCAACTGGAAATATATTTCTAGCAGAATCAAAATTCAGATCCTAGCAATTCAATCATAACATCATGTAACCAAGTAACCAACATGTCTCAGGTAAAAAGGAAATTATATGTACCTTTTGTGTCTTTAGTCTTGCTTTAATGGTGTCCACAAGATTTAATGTGGTTACAGGCGCTTTTTGCAATACAGCTCTAATTTCCTCTTCCGAGACAGGTCCCTGGGCAAGTGTGCCTAAAGTGGAAGAGAACCCTCAAGGACCACAACCACACTACCTTCCACAGCCAAAACGGAAAAACCTACCATTCTTAAGAGCAGAAAAGTATCATTACAGGCTTACAGCTTTAAGGTCTGTTACAATGTTCCTATTAACATCACACCTTTAAGCTAAATGTAGGCTATTTTCATATAATAGTAGTGTCTGATACATGATTGTGCCTGAATGCCTGACACAAGAGTTTGAGTAACATGCTTCATTACATTTTTAGTGGGGTGCACACTAAACTAAGACGACAAAATACAATGGATTCAGTTGTCCATTCCCCTTCAAATTTCATTTACTTTGGTAATGAATAATTGAAAACTATACGGTACACTTTCAGCTAAAAATTAACCGGATGCACCACCGAACTCAAAATTTTGCAAAATTTCCACTTCAGAATTTCAGATTCCAAAAAATAATCAATTTTCTCAATTTGACCATTATCACTGTTTAACATTGACAAAAAAAAAAAACCTTCCTTTCTCTTTTGTACCTTCTCATTCCTTTGAATCTTTGACCTTTCTTTTTTTTTTTTTTTTTTTTTTTTTTTTTTTTTTTTTATGCCAATCTCTGTATAATTGCTATAATCATAGTACCTAACTAGAGTTATTCGACAATGGCCATATACAGTAAATCAGTGACACAGAGATCGAGTAAACTAACCATGTAATAGTTGTGTACACTGCCACCCTTCTGAAAAAAAACGAGCAACAACATAGGTAACATCTTCGACTGGTCTGTGAGGATCCACGTCGCCAAATGTTTTGAACCTGGAGCAGAAGTCAAATAGTCAGTTCAATCATGAACTTACTTATAACGAGATGCTTAATAATCTAAAAACTTGGAAAGCTCTAGATCTTGAAAGGCAACTCAAAAAACATGTTAGCAAAGTTACCATCCAGGCCAGTTCTCAGTCCAAATCTTCGGACTTTTGGAAGAACTTGGAGTAAAGTCGTCACAATAGAATCCATTACAAGTATTTATCTGCAAATAATTAGCATGGTCACATAAACTATGGCTCATTGACTCATATTCAAAGTCATAAATTAAATTATGTAATAATTTAACTCGAATTAGAAAGCAAGATGTATGATATCTTAATAGGAAGAAATATACTTACTTTTCCCTTCTCTGAATCCCAATAATTAAGTAGCTTTATCCAATTTTGACTACTAATCCCATGCGGTGGTGTAGTGCTACACATCTCTTCTAAAGTTTTCTCTTTTGGTTTGTAGTAATCCTTCTTAAGATTAAAATTATATTGCCTCCAACTTTTATTAACACGCTTGACGGCTGCTTTGTTATATAGTTCACCACTGGGAATCACAAAGCGGTCCTTATACATGAAAAACAAGTAACTTCAGTAAGAGTATTTATAGGTTAGTAAAATAAATAAATTCATGAATGAAAAAGTAGTTTATTATGAGAAGTAATATAAAAAAGGTGATACATACTCTCATCTCATTAATTATCTTCTTTTTAAAATGCTCATCAACAGCATGCCAATCCTCTTCTCCAAGTGGACAATACGTCTCTATCTTCGCAATGTTACCAAGGAATCGGATTAAAATATGTCCACCTTTTCGAATCGGCTGGTGAAACTCATTAAATTCAACATAGAATCTGACACCGTTATTACTCCAAACATCAATAGGCTGAATAGAACCACTCAAGTATACAACGTTACCATTAGCATCTGCACAAAAGCAAGGGACTTAAAAATTGAATAAAGCTTCAAATTGAGGTCAATAATATATTTATTAATATGTTAGGTGTATGACAATAGTGTTTGCTTTATGCTGGTGCTGTGGTCTGATTCTGGTGGGATTGTGGGAGGCTTCTTCTTGGCTCCTGGTTTTCAGTCTGCCAACCTAAGGATCATGGTGTACCTGTTTTGTGAGCTTGTTTTTAGTTCGCATGTATAGGTGCTGTGAGGCTTGTGTGTGCGCTTGGATGTTTAGCCATTGTATTCTTGAGGGCTTGCCCTCTTCTCTTTGGTATTAATAAAATCACTTACTTACCAAAAAAAAAAAAGAATTAAGAATATGTAAAAAAAAAATTCAAAAAGTAAACATACCTATTGTCAAGACCTTTTCTTTGTCATCAAAATCATCTACAGTCATAGGCCAATCAGGATGCGACTTTGATCGTAGAGACTTTACTAGTTTTGAGCTTTTTTTTGTTTCCTCACAATTCTTTTCCTCTGTTTCAATATTAACATCTTCTTTTCTGCTTTTCTCATTTGAATTGAGTAAGTTTAAGGAGGAGGGCTGATCAGAATTGAAAGAAGATGTAAAAGGAATTTTAGTGACTTTGATGTAATAGAAGGTGGGATGTTAGGTGAGCTCATGGATGAAAGTGTTGGTGGATTTTCTTTACCAAAACCTGATGGTTCTTCAGCCACCTTATGAGAACTTAAAGTTGGAGTCTTAAGATTTCCAGGTGCGTTTGATGGGGGTGCGTTTGATGATGTTGGTACATTAGGTGAAGGTGCCTTATGTGAGTTGTAAGTTGATGCTGGTGCTTTTTGTGAGCTTGATGTTCCAGTTGGTGGGTTTTTCCATATAGCTCCTACTTTGTTATCTTTCATAGGCATTTGTGCACTTGTTTATGTATTCAAAGATGGAGGTACAACCTTTACTTTAGTCGCAGCTAGTGGAGAAAACGGTCCCCATTTAACAGTTGTCGTTGGGACTTGGGACGTTCGCTCATTAGCTTGTTTTTTGGTTGGTTGTGAATCATGTGATGCATCTCCACTCATATATGCACGAGGGGCAGTAGCTGCAGCCCTTTCTCTTTTTAATCGATAAGTCATACCTACATGACCACAAGATAAGAACATAACAGCTACTAAGTATTTTATATTTTTGATTTGTAGATTTCACAGGATACAAATGTTTCCAGCACATTTACAGAATCAAACAATACATTCTTAATTCAATAAATTCTTAGAATATCTTACTATGAAGCACCATAAGGACCTCGGTTTCAGACTTTTGGGCAGAATAATAGGCTTGAACTGGAGCTTCCTGAGCACTACGTTTTAAACTTAGCAGAATTTAAGACCACCAATACCCAAATCTATAGTACACTAAGTTCAAACAAAGCAAGAAAAAAGAAAAGGATAGAGACACAGCAAAAAGACAAGTTATAATTAAAAACTAAATAGTAATCAACCATATTTATCTATTCATCAGGTAAAATAATTTTCTAGCAAGTAATAAATTACACACAATGAAGATATAGATACAACTTTAAAACACTGAGTATCCACTCTTGATAAAATACAAAGAATCTAATCTCACAACATTCATGCAATCAACCATTTAGTGCTACAACTTTAATTGTTAGTCTTGTTAATGAAAATCACTGATAGTCTGAGTCTCCTTACCTCACCAGTAAACTGCACAGTAGTATATTTGTTGTCAATTCCAGATTTTCCTTCAAACACCTGTCAGAAATATAAATCAGACTGCGTGAGTGAATTTCTTTTCCTAAGACAAAACTGCTTAAAATTCTCCCATTTGTAGAAGCATTGTCTAATAGTTAGGATGAGTGACAGCAGGTCAGAAAAAACTAGTGTCACAAAATGTAAAAGATAAACAAACAATTCAAGATATAAACTTTAAGTACCTGAACTACAGCCTTCTCACCATCAACTTCCAAAACTTGACCTCTACGAGTTGATCCGTCTCCTAAACAACTATTCACGATTTCTTGAAATTTAGGTCCCTGTTAGAAATAGGCACACAATTCATAAGAAATGTAAATTTAACAGTAAAAAAAAGTAAGATTGATCCAGATAGATATTAATTGGGCAAGAAAAATAAATATGAAAGACACTAGACTTACCTTAACCTTCTCCAGAATAACTAGTGGTCCTGCAACTCCTGAGACTGTTCTGTACTCTGCAGAAATTAAAAATGTAACTTAGTAATTCGATAACAAAACGGGCTATCAACATCACACAGTTCATTATCTTCCTTTTTCACAAATCACACACAACATAATACTAAGTAATAAATAGATCATGCCATGATCACAAAACCAACCATAAAGGTTAAACTACAGTGTCATTTTGACTTCTTATTTTACTAAGCTCGTAATCCCGACAGCTTAAACATTAAGGTAATAATTGTTAAGTCCCTATTATAAGATCTAGGGCACATCAAGCGAGTATGGCTAGAACATAAATCCAAAAGCAAATATCATACTCATATAATCAAATGTATCACGTAAACTAAAGAATCAAATAATACAATGTTATTCTAAAAGCTCTTCATCACTTGGTATATCAAACAAGTCCCTAGGCTTAGTCTTAATAACATGAAGCCATCCTTTTTAAATCTCATCTTAAATGTAAGAAAACTTGCTTGGCTTGTGATGAGAAAATAAATGGATCGTCATGTAAATTTCGACCAGTGTGCATCAACTTTGAAAAATTGACACAAACACCACCATTTGGGTATGTTTTGACACCTCTATGTACATCAACCCATTCACAACGAAACATTATAGCCTTAAAAGAACCATAATAGTCAAATTCCAATATTTCCTTGATTTTTCCATAATACTATTGGCCTTCGGCTTCTTCCATGATTCCAGAATTTTGTGTCTTTCGGAATCTCTCACGATCCATAGTATCAAATTTGTAACCATTGATCACCACACTTTTCATCCTTTTTACCCGGTTACTTAAACCACCGGCTAAGGACTTTCTCATTTTTCCTTCTGTTGTGCTATCATCTAGATTATTGACCTATAATTCAAAAAAAAAAAAGTTACACATAGATTAGTTATAAAAATAAATAAGACAAATTTTCACCGTTTTAAAGCATATAACCTGGTTTTGCAACCAATCAGCGAACTCATTGATTATCCACTGGCTTTCAATACTCTCATTCGACTGCCTTCTTCCGACTTGATTCTCTTGTTGCCGTTTTTGTTCTATGAAATCACTTTTAAATGTGGACAATTGTGTTACTACATAGTTAAAAGTAATTACACTCTAAAATTGCTTATAGTACTACTTACTCAAGCACTGGCTTTATCTCATCTGAATGAAGCAAAACATAGCGATGCGCTTGCATTAAACTTTTGTCATCAAGACGAACATTATCTTTCTTTCCAAGTACACGACCACCAGAATTGTATAAATAAGTATAAATGTTTGGAACACCATCCTCATTCCTTTTCGGTCTGCTAAATATCGTTTCAACACTTTCTAAATATCTTGAGCAAAATGTAATTGTTTCCCATAAAAGGTACCCTTTTGCTATAGATCCTTCAGGTTGTGCTTTATTGCTTACATGAGATTTCAAAAAGGCTAAATACCTTAAAACAAAAATTATATATGTTAATGATATTAAAAAAAAAAATAATGTGTGTTATGTTTTCTTATATAAGAGTGAATATTGAGATATATAGATATTAACCTTTCAATGGGATACATCCATCTATAATGAACTGGTCCGCCGAGTTTTACCTCATCCACTAGATGAATGAGCAAATGAACCATGATGGTGAAAAATGTTGGTAGAAACTCTATCTCCATTTTACAAAGAGTTAACACAAGCTTGTTTTGAATGGAACCTAGTTCTTCAATGTCAATATCGGGTGAACATATCTTCTTGAAAAAGTACGACAACTCCTCAAGCAAGTCAATGAATTTTGTGGAATTTGATGCTCTTAAAGCAACTGGAAGGATATCTTGCATAAGGATATGGTTGTCATGGCTTTTCAAATTAATAAGTTTTCGCTGCTTCAAATTGACACATCTTTGTAAATTAGACCCATATCCATCAGGAACTTTAAGTTTTTTTAACACTCTTAGAAATCGTTCCTTCTCTTCATTAGACATGGTGTATGCAGCTGGAGGCATATATTTTTGAGCCCGATTAGGATGAGATTGAAGCCAAAGATGAGGTTTAATGTTTTTCTTCTCAAGAGCCTTTCTAGCTTCTGGATCATCTCTACTTTTATCCATATCTAATAGAGTTTCTAATAGATTGTCACACACATTCTTCTCAATGTGCATTACATCTAAATTATATCTAAGAAGATTATGTTCCCAATATTCCAATTCAAAAAATGCACTTTGCTTACGCCATATAACATCATCGACATCAGCTTGATAATCATCATCAATATCTTTTGTTCCTCTATTTTTCCTTTTGTTAGAAGCTTTTTTCGAGGTTCCATAAACATACTTAACCTTTTCTTGCTGCTTCAAAACATCGGTCCCACTTAAAGGGATTGGAGCAAGACCGTACTTTTCTTTCCCATCAAATAATTGAGCTTCAGAACGATAAGGATGATCAATTGGCAACCATTTTCGATGTCCAGGGAAGACAATTTTACCACCAAATCTATATGAATTAGTGGAATCAGCACAAGAAGGGCAAGCTTTATAACCTTTGGTACTCTATCCCGACAACATAGCATATGCAGGGAAGTCATTTATTGTGGAGTGTAAGGCCGCTCGCATGTTAAAAGATTTTCCATTGTAAGCATCAAAAGCATTTACACCTTTCCACAACAATTTCAAGTCATGTATTAATGGTTGCAAGTACACATCAATATCAATACCAGGACCATATTTACCGGGAATAATCAAGGACAAAATGAAAGATGATGACTTCATGCAGAACCATGGTGGAAGATTGTAAGGAATTAAAACCACTGGCCATGTACTGTAATTGGTATTCATTAGACGATATGGATTAAAACCATCACTAGCTAATCCCAATCTAACACTGCGAGGGTCGGCAGAAAATTCCTTATATTTTTCATCAAATTTTTTCCAAGCAACACCATCTGCAGGGTGCCTTAGGATCTTATCATCCTCACGGTTAAAATGTCATCTCATATCCTCTGCCGTTTTAGAAGACATGTAAAGCCTCTTTAGTCTAGGTATGAGAGGAAAATATCGCATAACTTTAGCTGGCTCACCTTTCTTAACTGATTCATTCCCTTTTTCAATTTTATCACCCTCCTTCCCTTTCATAGTTTTCCACCTTGATGTATGACAAATATGACACTCAATTTCATCAGCAAATTCCCCCCAATATAACATGCAATCATTTGGACATGCATGGATTTTTCATATCCTAATTCCAAGTCTTTGATTATTTTCATCCCTTCATAGTAAGATGATGGAAACTCTTGAATATGAGGGAATGCGTCATTTAGAAGTTTAATCAATTTATTAAATGACTCAGCAGACTAATGAAACATACGCTTAAGGTGAAACAGATGTAAGAGAAATGATAACTTTGAGAAAGTAGTACAACCCTCATATAAACCCTCGTTAGAAGCTTCCATGAGACGTTTATACTTTTCCATTTCTTCATTAGTGTTAGTTGAAGGCATTTTATCATCTACCTCACGATGAAAATCACTCTCTTCATGCATGTCATATGAACCTTTCTCATCAAAATTCGTTTCATTGGATGATGGAGCTTGGAATTCACTAGTGGATTGTGGAATGTGAACCCCGAAAGCCTCTCTTAGTAGCCCATCCATATCATCTCGATCTACTTCCTTCCCATGATCACTAGGGGGATTTAAGGTTTTACTCCCTTCACCCTCACAATGGAAAATCCATTTTCTATAATTCTTATAAAAGCCGTTAAATAAAATATGGCCTCCTACTTCTTCTAAAAGATGCCATTTATTTAACTTACACTTATTACATGGGCATTTGGTTTTTCCATTAATAAGAGTCTCCTTAGCAATCTCTAAGAATTTCATGCAACCCTCATAATAGGCAGATTTTCCTTTTGGTAAATCAATCCAACTAGTATCCATATCTACAATGAATTCATAATAAAATTTAATATTTAATAATTATTAATAAGTATCAATAATAAGCTGATAATAATTTGGTAATAAATATTATAAATGTTATAATTAAGAAGAGTGTAACAACATATTCCATCACTTAGGTTATTTTTAGCACTGTTAGTAAATACTTTACCAAGGTTTCCCCTTTTATAGCTTTTATATGATGTTATCATTGTGGTTGGAGACAAAATGCAAACAAAGTGATCAAACATAATAATTCAAACAATACATTCTTGATTCAATAAATATAATATACAATTATATGACATATAAGATAATTTAGGAATTTGGGTAGTTACCTCGGCCAACTCGCTAAGTGCAGCAACTATCACAATTAGAACAATTTTTAGATAAGCTCCTCCTCTGTCACCTATTAAACACAAAAACACAACTTCAAATTTTAAGATATAACATAAATATTAGCCTATTGGCTTAAGATTTATATAAATTTTTTACATAAGTCAAACTTGTACGATTTAATACAACCTATATAGTAAATGGAAATGTATCAAACTATACATAATATAATAAGCTATAATAAGTTTGGATGCAATATGAATAGAAATCCTTATAAAAAATACGGTTAAAAAAACCTAGAATCATTACTTTACTAATAGATAATAAAGAGTTATGTATAATAATCTAACGTATTTAAAAGTTTGTAGCTATGATTCTTGGCCTGGAATCACTAAAGAATGATAAAGAACTCTAAGCAACGTTAAGTTTACTTGATTCTATTAAAACTAAACTGAAAGTAATACAAGTATATAGATAAGCCTACAAGCTTTCTGATTAGGAACAGTTGGAGCCTGCAAGCCTTGAATGGACTAAGAAATTCGATGGAACATAATCAATGGAACATAATCGATGTTAATAATGAATGACTAGATTCTGGTTTATCTAGCATATAGACACATGACTCCGAATCACAGGCAAACAATGGATTATGGATAACATTATTGATGGCACATACATGGCACAAGATAGGCATACATATAAGATGCATGCATACAACCACTAAAACCACCCATTAGTCACAAGTTGTATAGATTTTCACACACTAGTGTAAACAACAATCTAAGACTACCTTTGAGGTAGTCCTACTAACATTGTATTGCCAAAAATAAACTCGGTATCATAAGCCTAACTACGACAGTGCAACCAGTCACTTCACAGAAGTAGCCAACAATTGGCAATAATTCACAAATACATGGACAATTGTACCTAGCATAAGACCTTTCTCAATCTGCCTTCCTTCAAAAGTTATGAACAATCTGCCTATTTCAAAGTAATAGAACTCAACTAAGATTTATTTTCTGTACACATATCAGCATATAAAATGTTATAGAATCCAATTATAAAATGCAACTTACTGCAAGAGGCCATGACAAAATCAGTGAGATAAGAATTAAGGCAACAATAAGTTTTTCTTTTTTTTTCTTTTTTTGACAATTGCTAAGAGAGAGCATCAAGTTGCTGCCAAATAACATTAAACAAAATTTTCTTTGTGCGTATGACAAGTAATCATAATTTAATAAAAGTTTTCTATGTATATCAACCATAATTTAATAAAAGATTATCTTGTCATGCATAAAAATAGGTGCAGGAACCTCTATAGATTTCAAATGGCTAAAATATATATACATTATCCTACTAGATTCTGTGCGGACCAAATCTGCTAATTTATGGGGAGCCTAGTTTAAAGTACCAAAACACTTTCGAAAACATTAACTAGAAGAATAGGCTATCCCACATTCCCACCCTTCCTTGAATCAAGGATTACAAAGGAAACAAAAGAGGAAGGACAGGTTTGTGTGAGGTAGTAGGAGTTCCTTAAACCGATGTCAAACTTAACAATCCTAGTGTGAATATAGTGTGCACACAATATAGCTCCACACAGCCCCGAGTGCATGCGCCCATGGTCATAACTCAGGCCCCTCCTTTGTCCTTATACAAATGCAACCGCCACAACATGATGCACCAATTAGGCGTGCAGTGGATTGGTTTAGGAACATCATCATTGTGTACATTTCAGCAGATTTTTCCCAGGGTTAAAGATGGGCTGAAATATTGACTATATGAACTCTCTATCAAAACATTCAACATGCATGGTCATCCACCATTCAAATTAATTCCATAAAATGTTAAAAAGACTTGGGATAACTTGCAGCTTGTAGAAAAATTACAAGGAAAAAATTATAAAATCACAATTCTTGCTATAATCAACCTCAAAACTTGACCCCAAATGGAAGACCAAAATTACAGTAAAATAGGCAAGCAAAATGAAGTACAACACCCTAAAGTGGCTGTGGTGAATAGTGATGTACCCATTTGAACCAGCACCTCCATCTCTCTCATCACGTAACCTCATATGGATTACCAGTTCATTATTAATCAACACGTACAAATCTCCTTTCAAGAATCACAGTTTCTACCCAGAAACCCCAAATAAAATTAAAATTTGACAAAATTAATACAAAAAATCAACAATTCAATAAACATAATCAACCAAAACAAATACCAATCAATAATAAATAGTATTATATAAAAAAAATTAATTAGACCATGACCTGTGATATAAATTCTTCACTTCTCTGCGTGGGTGGTTTCGAAATCCCATTAGCAAAAAGAATTCCCATACATGCAATGAATAAACAAAAATTCAGCATTAGCAACAAAATTGATAACCAAAACCTACGAAATTGATATATCAACCAAAACATACGGAAAATTGATGACATGAGCGAGAGGATTAACGAAAATTGAAGATAATATTGAAGAGAGCAACGAAAATTCAACAATTTCAAGTGGTTTAAGAGATTAGATGAGAGCGATTGTGCGTGAGCAAGCAAAGAAGATCGTGTTAGGGTTCGTTAGGAGCTAAGGGTTTTTTTTTTTTTTATTTCTTCTGACTGCTAACTGCGTAATGGCGGTTTAATTTTTTTCTTTTTTTTTTGGTTTAATTTAATTAGCCCGCTTTTTTTTTCCCTGAAATTTGAAGTCCCGGGATATAGACAGTCACGTGCATATCACATGTATTTTTCTCGACGCTTTTATGTGTCGAGATCTAATGGTGACGCTTAAAAGCGTCGAAAAAACACGAAAATAATTTTTTTGGCTAACGCTTGATACATGGCGTCGAGCACATAGCGTCCAGAAACTAAGGGATTTGTAGTAGTGTTTCTGTTAAGTTCCTAAAAAATTCATTAAACAAGACAAAAAATCGCAAGTATATGAATGGGAAACCTGTGTAAACTTAATGTAATGGTATTAAAGCGTACAATTTCTACCACAAGCAAGAAACATCCTTTACACAAGTTGACCTATATAATTCTCCCAAAAAGGAGAAGTTTTTTACTCGCAACATTTACATAATCAGTTAATAAAAAATAAAAAAATATTAGTAATGGTTATGCATAAAATAAAATAAAAAAAGGGTGAGACATCTCTCTGCTTATTCTTTTTTTGTTTTCGGGAAGGAGAGGGACAAAATAAGATAGAGAAAGTCAGAAACACCTCAACTGAAGCAACACCTTTCATATTATTATTTCTGAAAGGAAGTAGTGATAGATCCCGGAGTTTCAGTTATCATTAAAAACAATCAAGAAATCTAATAATGAGCCATGTATATAGGATGTAATGGAAGAGGAAATCAGCTTGGGGCTCAACAGAACCACCCACAATGCCCAAAGGGATGATTAGATCAAGACACTATAACACAACATAATAAGCAGACACATATGGACAGACATGAAACACAACTAGACAAGATCAGCAAAATAGTTCAAGAAGTAGTTATATGTTTGCAGCTATGTCACATGTGAAGGTTTAGATAATAAACCTTTCCGAGCAAAATACATGGGAAGCAAAGAAATCACAGAATTCACACATGGAAAATGAACCTGCATATCCAAATATTCTCACCACAAGATCAGGTGTATCCCACTGCTGGCACATTATCCAAGGCACACCTATGTTCAGAGAAAGGGCCATATTGGCAGCCCACAAGGCATATTTCTTCCCTCCATTTCCATATGATTGTTCATAATAACCATATTTCATTTTCTACCTACAAGAAAAAAGAAAAATAATACCAAGTATTACAAGAATACTGTAGTTGTATTGACATTACAAGAAGGAAAACAAAACCAATAGAGCCACAAAGAGCTTGTAAAACAAAAGCAAAAAGTGCTCAAATGCAAGACAACACTATATATAAAAGAATTTTTGTAGAACAGAACCAACTCACTACCAGAAGTGCTCTATAATCCTATATCACTTAACTTCTCAAATATACAAATGCTTTGTAAGAACAGAAAAATATAGCTTTTGAACTAAGTTCTGCTTTACTTGCTACTTCTAACACCTTAACATTTTACTATGTAGTGCAACATCCATTTCAGGACTTGCTTAAACAATATTTAATTTGAATGTACCTGAGCCATGATGATTGGACCTCCTTGTGATGCAAAAAGCTTCTCCTTCTTCATCAGGTCCACTATGTATGTCGTGAACTTCTTCATGTAATACTGCTTAAGACAACCACCAACACAGAAAAGTTAAAGATTCATGCTAAACATTTTGGCAATTGACGAGTATAAAACATTAAGAAACCAGAAAATGAACAAAATTAAATCAAGATCTCATAAAATTGCTTTGTACTATCATCACATGATACAAATTACTAAAAATCACATAAAAACAAAGTAAAATGCCCAAAATCAATAAATTGATACTTACATCATTTGTTCATATGTAACAATAGCTTCGGTTGAATCCATTTGATGAAGATTCGTGATTTCTAGGGTTTCAACAAAATCACAAAAACCTTATTCAATACCAAAATTTGAACAATTGAAGCCAAATATCAAAGGAAAAATAATTAAAACAGCAAATACCTAACTATAGTTGTAGATTTAAGTCGAAATTCAAAGATATCTCAGCATTACGATCAAAACAGTGTTCGTTCAGAAATTTTTGGGGAAAGAAGAGAGAGAAAGGCAAGACCTAGATCAATATCTAGAGAGAAAAAAAGCTGGACAATGTTTTTTTAGATTTTTCTTACATACAATCTAAAATTTACAATAATGCCATTATTTTGAAAGGAATAGATGATGGAGCGTTGGATCTTGTTTGATCTAATGGTTATAAAGTGTTCTCACATAAGGGATGTGTTCTCACATGATCCTATTTCTATATCTATATTTATATCTATATCTATATATACATATATATATATACATATATATATATACATATATATATACATATATATATATATACATATATATATACATACATATATATATATATATATATATATATATATATATATATATATATATATGCATATACATATTTCCTGTCCCACGGTCATATTTGTGCTTATTTGAGCTATGCAGAGCTATTTTTATTACTAATATACGTTTTCTAGTGTTTTTGTAGAGTTGGTATTATTTTGTAAGAATTTGCAGAATTATAATAATTTCCGTGCTTATTGAGCCACTACAAATATTAGAGTCGGATCGTATTTTATGACCGTATATTTGAAGTCCAAGGCCTAATCAAAGGAATTTAATTAAGTGATTAATGGCTTGATTAAGTGAGTTACAAATGTCCAAGTTATAATCATAGACCAAGCAAAAGAGTAGAAGATTGGGCCAAAGCATTAAACGGCCCAAGCTTACTAATGTTCCTGCTCGGCGTGATTTTTAGCTGGGCCGATCGAGTGGAGTGCGGCCTGACCGGGCGAGCTTGTTGTCACTGCTATTTTGCTTCATCAATGGGCTTGTTGATTAAGTCTATTGGATATTTTTTAAAGGTGGTGAATTAGATTATATAAAGGGGAGTAGTACGTAGGATTGGATGAGCCGATGAGGTTGGCGAGGCGTGATGGATCGCTACCCGGTATTAGGGGTGTTAAAAAAAACCCGACCCGGTTGTCCCGTCCCGAATTCCCGATGATCCGCAAAAAACCTGAAAGGAAATTTTCAAAATTTTCTGTTTTTTTCGGGTCGGGTACCTGTCCTGGTAAAATAACACTTTCTTCAGCCGGGACATGGGACAAGCTTTGCAATAATCGGGTACCCGGATACCCGTTTTTTTAAAAAAAAAGTTCTTAGCTTCTGCTTAGCTTTACTTTACCTAGTTATGATTTGACTCTGCTTAGCTTTACTTTACCTAGTTATGATTTGACTCTGCTTATGATTTGATCATCTTTCTCCATTTTCTAGACTTCTTAGCTTCTGCATCTGGGGTTGGATTCTGCTTCTTTCTTTAAACTTTGAGATCGTCAAAGTTAAGTTTCTCTGAGCTCAATTTGCTGCTGATTTTCCATTTTCAGCTCTATTTCAGCTTTATTTTACCTAGTTAGTTGTAGTTTTCCCCAATTTTTAATATTTTTTTTCCTACTTGAATTTCATGTGAATTGAATTATTTAGCTCCCAAAAAAAAAAAGTTAAGATGTTGATGAAACGAGAAGAAAACCAGCTTTGATTCTATGGTTATCAGTATTAGTAAAAGTGATAGTAGCTCAAAATTATACACCAAAAGATAATATTTTGTTGATTTGCGGGGCCACAGACAAGCAGGTCAGCAGGTTTTTATTTTTAAAAAAAAACAACAGCAATTTTTTTTTAAAAAAAGCAACATGTTTGTTTGGGGGTTTTTTATGTGTCCTACGGGAGAGTTACAATTTCCTAGTATGCTCCTTCCGTTGCCTGTACCCACACAGATAACGGAATACTCCGGCTGGGGCTGGGGTGTTCCGCCTCCGAAGATTAAGTTAGTCTCTTTCTTAATGAGGAAATAAGACAATAAATGCTTCTCGAGTTGAGAGCATTTGCAAGGGGATTTGTGTTTGGTTGGTTGGTTGAAAATTATTCGATCCCCATTAATGAGGTATGCCCTTACTATTTATAGTAGGGGAGAGCTGTACCTCAATTAGGGTACAATGACACGTGTCGCAAAGGGATTGGGCCTTTGCTGACCGTTGCAAACTTGACACGTGGCAAGCCTTTATAGGGCCACGTGTCTTAGGGGTATTTTTACCCTAAACATCTGCCCCTCACAGGTGTGAAGTGGCATGTCCACGTGTCACCTGTGACAAGTGTCAGACGCATAGGAGGAGACAGTTCGTCTTCTTCCCTCCTTTTTTCAAATTTCAAGTTTTTAGGGCAGAAGGCATCGTTTCGCCTTTTGCTCCTTCTCTATAAATGAGAGACACTCTCTCTATCCTCCACACTTTGCATAATTTTTCAAAAATTTTCTGAGAGAGCTCTGACACCGGCTGCATAATTTCCTAAGTTTCCTTGCATCCGGCATTTTTGAATCAAGCACATCCGGCGACTGGTTGAGTATTCTTTCTCCAATCTCTAAGGTACCGGCTGTTCTTTTCTTTCTACTTTTAACTTCCATTTTTGAGGATTTTGAACGTTTTACCCCATCCGGGTTACTTGTCGCCTGGGGGGCCTTTAACCCATATCCCAGTGCTGAATTCTCTCCCTCAGCCGGCATAGCTCCGTCTGAGGGATCATCAACCTTTAAGAATTATGCATTCTAAACACCCCCATCCGGTTTAACACCGTCTGTGGGATCTCTGATCCATTCCCAAATAGACTTGTCCTTTATATAACCAGGCATTCAAAGTACCCATCCGGTGAAACTCCGTCTGGCGTACTTCTGAGCCTTTACAAAGAAACGATTTCAAAAACCCCAACTGGTTTTAATGCCGGTTGGGTCATCATCCTTGTCTTTTTCATGACCTTTCAAATTTTAAGATGCGTTCAATGCACCCCCATCCGGTGACTCACCGTCTGGATATTGTTTGAGCAGTTTTTTTTTTATTTTTTTTTTTATTTTTTTTAAAAGGTAACAAGGATTTCAAAGCATCCCCATCCGGTATTACACCGCCTGGGTATTTGTTTTGTCAAGAAATGAATTCAAAAACCCCAACCGGTTTTAAAGCCGGTTGGGTCCTCATTCTTGTCTTTTCGCGACCTCTTCAAATTTAAAGATGCGTTCAATGTACCCCCATCTGACCCTATAAATCAAGAACAAGCCGAGGAACCGGCTGAGATGGGTCCTAATGAAGAGATTCAGCAAGATTCCCCGAATACACCTAGCACACCGGGTGACAGTATCTTGGATAGCTCTGGTTCCAACACTGAGGAATCCGGAGAGGGATTCGGTGAAAAATCCGGAGAGGGGTCAGTTGATAATGAGGAGTCCGGCCTTGGCCCTGATGAAGAGTCTTCTGAAGAGGCGGCTCCCATTGATGAAGAGGCCTACAAATGGCCAGCTAAGGGCGACCCAACTGATATGACCATGTCCGCCAGGGATGTGGTCACTTTAAACGCCACACTCCCTGCTTTCCTAAACAAGAAGCCAGTTGGGGAGTAATGGGAGGTGTTTGTCCCGACTGTAGAGGCAAGAGTCGTTTGGACCGACGACGTGGACAATGTCGACAACTACTTCGGCTGCTACGAGGCGGCATTTATAGCCGGCCTCTGGTTCCCCCTCCATCACTGCGTTAGAGCCATACTAAAGGGGTATGACTTGGGTGTATGGCAGTTGACCCCTAATTCGTGGGTCAACATTCTTGGATATATTGCCACCTGCGAGCTGCAGGGTGTCAAGCCGAGCTGGGAAGCATTTGCGCATATGCATTACTTAAGCAGAGCGCCGGGTGGGTGGAATGCGTGGTACACTCTCACCACGCTTCCGGAGTATATGATGACTTTGGACAAGCCGTCCAAATGGAGTAATTGGAAGAGTAAATTTTATGTCGTCTCTTCCCCATCCCCCCAACTTAACCGCCGGCTGGTAGATACAATAAGCACCCGGCATTGCTAGGAAGAAGCTCTCCCTAGAGTACCGGTTGAGGCTTGGGACCAAATAATGCAGAAGGGTCTCTTTCTGAAGACAACTGCCCCACTAGATGACGGGGGTGAGATCATAGTTCCCCAATTTTGGGTGCCCCATCCGGATTGGTTTAAGGATGAGGCTTTTTTGTCCCTTTGTAACTTAAGCACTATGTTTAACAAGGGTAGGTTCACTGTTTGATCAAGTCTTTCCTGGATGGGTATGCTTTGTATGATCTCTAACCATGTTTTCTTTTCTTGTTTTGTAGAAGAAGCAAAACGAATGGTGCCACCAGAGAAGACACCGGCTACTTCTGCCATTCTTTTGAGAAATAAGTAGCTGGAAGAGAAGAAGGCGGCGATGGCCGCCAAAACCGCCGGGGTAGTCTTTCCTTAACCATCTTTCTGTTTACAATTTATTCTTCTTTTGCCGGATGTACCCTTTACCTTGTTACAAGGTTTTTACCGGATCCTATTTTGACTGTTTTCAGGCCGGGAACCAAGTCATACCTCGCTCTGTAGCGAGTATGCAAAAACGACCGCCTGGGAATATTCCCAAGCCAGCCGCCAAAGTGCCTAGGGTGGCGGCTCCTGCCCCGGCTGCTGGTCAGAAACAGAAGACGCCTGACAAGGACAGGCCAACAACAGCAGGGAAGAGCCGACAATTTACTCCCCACTTTGAAATGGTGGTGGAGTCAGCAAGACCGGATGCTCGTACTCAGACGGGCTCCGGTTCTTTAGCGGCTGGGGGGGCTTTGACCCCACAGTCCGAAAAAGGTAAAACTTCTGCCTTTGATCCCCCCTGGTCGCTTGGGCATATGAGAGTAAAAACCCAAGCAAGCCAATCTAGGGATTCTTCTGGACACCGCCTGGATATTGGCGAGGCATATGCCCAATACCTTACAGATGATTCTATGCTTGCAGATACAACCTCCAGCCGTCCAAACTACCAGCAATATGCTAAGAGGATGGTCAAGACCATCACTCGGTCTGAGAGAGAAGTTGTGCAAGCCGTGCACACGGTTAATCTTGACCGGATCACTTCTCTTCTTGCTGAGGTACATAAACCGGATGGCCTATGTTTAAGCAATAATCTTTTTTACCGGATGCAAGTACTTTGTTTTTGATCTTTTCTAACACTTTTTCCGGCTGATATTGTAGACGCTGCTGAGAGTTGATGGGCTTAGCGTCCCTCTTCGCAAGAAGCAGGAGGAGGTAAGAGACGCTCAGAAGCGCGCATCTGATCTTATTGACGTTTGCCAATTCAATGCCATTTCATATGACTTGGAAATTGAACAAAGGAAGTTGCAACAGGAGGAACTGCTGAAGAAGGCGGCTAAAGCTGGGGAGGCGGCCTTGAAGAGAGTTGATGAGCTTGAGCTCCAAGTCAAAAATCTTCAAACTGACCTTAAAGCCCTTGAGAATGCTGACAAGGAAAATGTCAATCTCCGGAAGGACAACAACCAGCTGGTAACTGAACTTGCAAACAATCAGGCGGCTCATAAGAAAGAGCTGGAAGAGGAACAACTCCGCCTGATTGCAGAAAATGAGGCCGACTGCGAAGAGCGTATGAAGCTCGCTTGGAACCTGATCCATCCGGATTTCGACTACGAATACTGGAATCTTCAATACCAGTATGCCTCTGAGGTTTATGAGGCAAAGGTACTCGGGAATGACCCTCCTCCCGCTTTTGACGAGTGGGTTGAGCGCAACAATGCGATTCAGCCAGATGGGGCTAATCAAGAAGCGCAAGTGGAGGATCAGCAAGCGGTGGAGCAGTTGGCCGAAGTTCTAGTCGATCCAACTCAGCAGCCGGAGCATCAGCAGCATCAAGCTCAACAACAACAACAACCTCAACAGCAACAACCATAAACATTTTCTATCTTCTTTTCCGGCCTGCGAGCCGAGTATCTTTGAGTGTAACTTTCCCGGACGGGGGTCCGGTTAACATTTCTATATATAAATTTTTAATCTACCAACCGACGCAGTCGGTTTTGCTACTCTACTATTTGCATTTTTTTATGCATTTTCTAAAAGTTTTACAAGTTTTTTATACTACTCATCCGGTTAACATGATCAGTCGTTCTATTTTTCGCCGGATGAAGCGATGATACCATGATATGCCCCTGAAATGGCTAACTGTTTACTCCAACGGTAAACAAGCAGTCGGATGGGTGATCAATGGTTGATCTACTCCTACTCCGGATGGTGCAATAAAATGCCTCTGAAATGGCCAACTGTTTACTCCAACGATAAACAGGCAGCCGTTTCATTGGCAGCCGGATGGGTGATCAATGGTTGATCTACTCCTGCCCCGACTGGTACAATAAAATGCCCCTGAAATGGCCAACTGTTTACTCCAACGGTAAACAGGAAGCCGTTTCATTGGCAGCCGGATGGGTGATCAATGGTTGATCTACTCCTACTCCGGATGGTACAATAAATGCCCCTGAAATGGCCAACTGTTTACTCCAACGGTAAACAGGCAGCCGTTTCATTGGCAGCCGGATGGGTGATCAATGGTTGATCTACTCCTGCCCCGGCTGGTACAATAAAATTCCCTTGAAATGGCCAACTGTTTACTCTAACGGTAAACAGGCAGCCGTTTCATTGGCAGCCGGATGGGTGATCAAACTGTTTGTGTGGCTTTTAAATAATACCCGATGGCGTTAACCCACTAGGATTTTCAATTTGCCGGATGGACCACTTTTGGGTCCTTGCCGGATGAATCCTAGATGCGAAGGATCATTTCTAACGGCTACAAGTTTCTTTTTAAGTAAATGTCGTTTGAGTCATTTGATCGCTAGAACAATGTACCACTCGGAAGGGAGCTGTTCTCTTCAACGATTTCACCCGAATGGATGTCGCCGGATGACTGCTCTTTTTGGAGCATTTTTTTTTTTAATAAATGTTCTTCCGTCTGTGTTTTTGCACTAGACAGGTGCTAATACAATTTCTATGAATGGAAAATATAGGCTTTCTCATTTCAATATTAATTACAAATTCAACATTAATTACAAAAAATTACATATTCCTTAGAAGTAGTACTTTTTCAAGTTATCTACGTTCCAGGTACGAGGCAGCCGCATTCTGTCTGGGGTTTCCAAGCGGTATGTGCCGTTTCTAACTTCTTCAAAAATCCGGTAGGGTCCTTCCCAGTTTGGGGTTAATTTCCCTTGTTCATTCGCCCTACCGGTTGCCTCAAGCTTTCGTAAAACAAAATATCCAACTTTGAGGGGGCGTTTGCGCACCCTTTTGTTGTAGGCCCTCGTCATTCACAACCGGTAGATTTCATGACGTAAGGCGGCATTGCCCCTTCTTTCAGGAAGAGTATCCAAAGCCAGGCGCATGGCTTCCCAATCTGCCTCTTCATCGTATAACATGATTCGAAGTGTTGGCTCATATAATTCAATGGGAAGCACCGCCTCTGTGCCATATGCCATAAGAAATGGAGTTTCACCGGTTGACCCCTTCTCAGTAGTTCTAATAGACCAAAGAACATGAGTCAGTTCTCCTGCCCAAAGACCGCGTGCTTTTTCAATCTTTTTCTTTATGCCGCCTGAGATGAGCTTGTTAAAAGCTTCAACTTGATCGTTTGCTTGAGGACGGCCAACAGATGCAAAGTAATGGGAAATCCCTTGATCTTGCAACCAAGTCTTTAGGACAGGCGTTTCGAACTAGGGGCCATTTTCAAAAACCATTGACATAGGTACACCGAACCGGGTGATGACATTTCTCCAGATGAAGGAGATGACATCCTTAGTTTTGATGCCCTTTACCGCCTTGGCCTAACCCACTTAATGAACTAGTCAACAGCCACTAAAATGTATCTTTTTCCGCCTGGGGCAGGAGTGTATGGCCCCAAAATATCCATGCCCCATTTGGCAAAGGGAATAGGGCTGTGAATAGCCGTTAAATCAGTGGCCGGCTGTCTGATCAGCCGGCCAAACTTCTGGCACTTGTCACATATTTTTACTAGATCTAATGCATCTGCCTCGAGAGTGGGCCAAAAGTATCCCTGCCGCCTGGCTCTTTTGGCAAGGGTCTTCTTGCCAATGTGCGATCCACAAAAGCCGGCATGCAGATCTTCCAGTATTTCCTTTCCCCTTTCTGGGGTAACACATTTAAATAGCGGCTGCAGGTAACCTTTCCGGAAGAGTTCACCTTTGTGCATTACGATGCTTAATGCTCGTCTTTTAAGAGCAGCCGCCACTAATGAGACACCCGGTAGAGTGTCGTCTACCAAGAAGGACCGGATGGGGTCCATCCAATTGGAGCTTCGATCTAGAACTCCAATGGGATCATGTTCAATGCTTTTCTTTTCCATGACTTCCCAGAAGACTGACCTAGGCGTATCACATGTGGCGGATGATGCCAATTTTGATAGTGCATCCGCCTGATTATTCTCGGACCTGGGTACTTGACTTAGATTGAATTCATCAAATGCCCCAGCCTCCTCTTTGACCGCCTGAAGATACTTAATCGTCACCGGATGGGTGGCCTCATAGTCATCGTTGTACTAGCTAACAATGAGTTGAGAATCAGAACAAGCGTCAACTTTCCTTGCCCCGGCTACCTTACACATGCGGATACCGGCTAGCAGGGCCTCGTATTCAGCTTCATTATTTGAAGCTTGAAATTTGAATCGTAGAGCATATTCGTATTTGTCCCCCTCTGGAGAATGACAAATTACGCCTGCCCCACAACCATTCACAGTAGAGCTCCCGTCTACATATACTTTCCAAACTTGCTCTGTTTTATCCGGCTGTATCGGCCTTGTCATTTCAACAATGAAGTCGGCAAACGCCTGACCCTTCACTGCTCGCCTAGGTTCGAAAGTGATTTATAGACTTTGAATTTCCACAGCCCATTTAATCATTCTTCCGGATGACTCTAAAGTGGTCATAGGCCTTTTCAGCGGTTGGTCAGTATAGACGGTAACCGGATGAGCCAGAAAATAAGGTTTCAACCGCTTGACTGCCTTGAACAAAGCCAGGCCGAATTTTTCGATCATAGGATAGCGAAGTTCAGCATTCCGGAGGACGTGGCTTATAAAGTAGACCGGGAGCTGATTGTCGTCTCTCTCAGCAAGGAGAACGGCACTTAAGGAATGATTTGAGACGGCCAAGTACATGTAGAGAGCCTCCTAGGGTAGGGGACTCACTAATCTTGGCAAAGAATGCAAGTGTTGCTTCAACCTTTGAAATGCCGCCTCAGCCTCTTCACCCCATTCAAACCTCGACCTCTTTTTGATTGCTTGAAAGAAGTAAAGGCACTTGTCACCTGATCGGCTTAGGAATCTCCCCAATGCCGCCAGGCAACCGGTAAGCTTTTGAGCCTCCCTGACGGTACGAAGCGACTGCATGTCAATCACCGCCTGTACTTTGTCCGGATTGGCCTCTATGCCTCTCTGATCAATCAAAAATCCGTGAAACTTCCCAGACTCAACTCCAAAGACGTATTTTTTCGGGTTTACCATGACTTTATGCAGCCTGAGGGTGGTGAAGGTTTCTCGGAGGTCGGCTAGATGATCCGCCTGTAGTTTTGACTTGACTATCTTGTCATCGATGTAGGCCTCCACATTCCTTCCAATCCGATCATAAAAGACCGAGTTCATCATTCGTTGGAAAGTGGCAGGCGCATTCTTCAACCCAAACGGCATCACCGTGTAGCAGTATAGCCCTTGATCTGTGACGAAAGCCGTCTTTTCTTGATCTTTATTCCACAAGGGTATCTGATGGAAGCCGGAGTAGGCATCCATAAAACTCATCAGGGCATGGCCGGCTGTAGAGTCTACGAAATGATCTATCTTTGGAAGCGGGTAGCTATCTTTTGGACAAGCTCTGTTTAAATCCGTGTAATCTACGCAAATCTCCCAGGTTCCATTCGGCTTTTTCACAAGGACAACATTGGCTACCCAATCCGGGTAGTAGCATTGCCGGATGAACCCAGCATCTAAGAGTTTCTTGACCTCGGTTGCTGCCGCCTGGGACCTTTCCTCGCCATGGTTCCTTTTCTTTTGCCTGACCGGCTTCCTCTTAGGATCCACAACGATTTTATGAACAACGAGATCCGGGCTTACACCCGGCATCTCTTCTACTTCAAAGGAAAACACATCTTTGAACTCCTTCAGCAAAAGGAGCAAGTCGGGTCCTAAACTTTCAAAAGCAACCGTTCCAATCTTGACGGTTCTGTCTGGCCGATTGTCTTCAAGGACAATGTCAATTATTTCTCCAGCCGGCTTAGGGCGAAGGTCGTCTGGCCTCTCCCCTGACAGTGATTGTTATTGTTTCTCCTTTACAGGCGCCAGTTGGTCCGTCTTCCTCTTTTTATTGGCTGGCTTAGTAGCCGGTGAGCTTTGATCGCAGTCGTCAAGTTCAACTATTTCTTTCTCTTAACCGTTTGTGTCAAGCGTTGGTTTGATGTTCGAGAGGTAACACTCTCTCGCCATCTTGTGGTCCCCACTTAAGGAACCGATTGTGCCATCATCCCTTTCAAACTTATTCATTATTAGGGATGGGATGATGACTGCTTTTGATATGTTAAGGGTTGGGCGGCCAATAATCAAGTTGTAGGCAGTCAACTCTCCTACAACAAGAAACTTGACAACCATGTGCCGACCCTTTCCCTTTTCTCCGAACCAGATGGGTAGATCAATCATGCCCACCGGATGTACTACTCCTCCCCCAAAACCAACAAGAGGGTATGAGGCCGGATGCATGCTACTGGGCTTGTACTTGAGTTTTTCCAAGCACCGGTAACTTATGAGGTCAGATGAGCTCCCGGTATCAATCAAGATCCGGCCAACTCTTTGATTGGCGATTTTGCACTCAATGACTATGGGGTCATCATGAGGCCGCCTGACCTCTCCTCTATCTTTCTCGGAGATGTTAACTTCCGGAAATGAATATTCAGACGACTGGCCCTCATCCACTGAGTTGACCAGTTTCCGAATGTTATCCTTTGTGCCCCGGATGGTAGGCCCACCTCCTGCAAATCCACCGGCTATGGTCAGGATGGTATCCTCATCCGTATCCGATTGAGTAGCCGGCGTCTTTGGGGGTGGTCCTTTTACTTGTTTGGGAGCACCCTTTGACTTGGATAGATAGGACTTGAGAGCCCCCTCGTCAGCAAGCCGGTCAAAGAGCCGCCTGAGGCTAAAGCAACCCTCAGTGTCATGGCCAATTTCTTCATGAAAAAGGCAAAATTTGCTCTTATCCCGGGCGCTTACAAGACTCTTCATGGGAGCCGGTTTTTCAAGATTCAACCGGTCCCTTACTTCTTTGAGAATGGAGGCACAATCCTTGTTGAATTCTTACTTTGGCACATACGGATCCGACCTCTTTCTTTTCTGGAAAGGTTGTCCGGATGAGTCAGCTGCCCATACCCCCTTTCTCTTATTTTCTTCCTTTTTGGCTGGCTGGGTAGACCGATTCTCTTTTTTGTCGGATCTTTTTTAATCCGTTGGAAGTTTCACAGCACATAATTCCATTGCCTGAATGTAAGCCTCCGCCTTCATAAGCGCCTCGTGAAGAGTAGAGACCCTCTTCCTAACCAAGTCAAACTTAACAGTTGACCCGTCTTTTAAGCCTTTAAAGAAATCAGTGTAGGCAACGTCATCAGACAATCCATGGATTTGGATCCTCATCAGGTTAAACCGCCTGACATATGACCGGAGCCCTTCCTTATCTCCCTACTGAATTGCCCCTAGATCAAGGCTTGTTTTCTTGGCAGGGATATTCATAGAAAAGTTGGACGTAAACCAGTAGGCCAATGTCCTGAAATTGTTGATGCATCCGGCTGGGAGGTTGCCAAACCAACGTTGAGCTATCCTTTTCAACGTTGCTGGGAAGCACCTACACCATGAGGCATCATCCAAACCCTGCAAATACATCAGGTTGGTGTATGCCATGAGCTGATCTTCCGGGTTGGTGGTTCCGTCATAGGTACCTACCAACACGTTTTTAATTTTTGCCGGCTGGGTCATCTCAGTGATTTCCCTGGAAAACGTCGTTGGTTGTTCCCCAAGGTTTAGCAGCCGGAGCTGCCAGTCCATAGGCTGGACAGGCGGTTGTTGCTGCCCCCCGAAAAGACTTGGTTGTGCATAGGGAGATCCAAAAGGCGTGTATGGTGTCCCATGCAATGCCGGTAGGATGATATGAGGGCCGGATCGAGCGGAAACCTCGCTCGTCCGGCTGCCATTGTTTGTTCTCGAGTGCCTCCCTGATGTGACATTGAAGTTGTCTCGAAAGGTTAATGTTGATGCCGACTCGGAGCGTTGTTGAGTCTTTTTATCCTGTATGAGCGTCCGGGCATCAGAATAGACTTTCTTGGTTCCATCCAGCTGTATGTGCAGGGCGGGTTTTCTGGCTCCATCCCTGGGAGTGTGTATCTTCGTGAAATCAATGGGCCTAGCCGGCACATTTGACTTCGGATGCGGGGTAGATGCTCTACCCTTTACTGTTCTGGCCGTCTTTTTTCCAAGACGCCTTCATTCCGCCTGACCCTTACGGGGGCCAGCTGTGTTATCCAGAAGGCCTTTGATCTCCCCTTTGAAACTCATCATCATGTTCATGAGTTCATCCCTGGAGACTGGGGCGGCCCCTTCTGAAGCAGGAGTTAACCCAAGCGGTCCCCTGATGGGATGGTTTGGGCCTGCCTGCTACTCTACTCGTTCCCTTTTGTCTTTGGAACGAGTATGCTTGGTTCTGAAAGAACCATCGGCAGCTGTGTAAGTCTCAACCTCATGGTTGTCGGCTATATCTTGGTCCGAGTGGACCTCAGCCTCACCAGCAGGTTGACTACCTTTACCCGGTAGTACCGGTTCTGAAGTCATCTAGGAAGTACTCTCCCCACAGACGGCGCAAGATGTTTGGGGGTTTTTTATGTGTCCTACGGGAGAGTTACAATTTCCTAGTATGCTCCTTCCTTTGCCTATACCTGCACAAATAACGGAATACTCCGGCTGGGGCTGGGGTGTTCCGCCTCCGAAGATTAAGTTAGTCTCTTTCTTAATGAGGAAATAAGACAATAAATGCTTCTCAATTTGAGAGCGTTTGCAAGGGGATTTGTGTTTGGTTGGTTGGTTGAAAATGATTCGATCCCCATTAATGAGGTCTGCCCTTACTATTTATAGTAGGGGAGAGTTGTACCTCAATTAGGGTACAATGACACGTGTCGCAAAGGAATTGGGCCTTTGCTGACCGTTGCAAACTTGACACGTGGCAAGCCTTTATAGGGCCACGTGTCTTAGGGGTATTTTTACCCTAAACAAGGTTAATTATTGTATATACAGCAAATTTTTTGTACAAAAGTACAGTAAGTTTTAGCTACAAACTTATCTAAAAAATTAAAGTAAATAAAATCCAGGTACCCGTGTCCCGTTCCGAATCGGGTACCCGAATTATCCGGGACGGGACACGGACCGAGTTATCAACTACCCGAAGGTTCGGGTCCCGAATCGAATATCCGGGTACCCGGATATGAACACCCCTACCCGGTATGGACACGTGTGTCCAACACTTGGGGGCAAAATAGTCAATTTGTTGAAAAACCTTGCAGTAAGTCATAACTTGTTACTGACTGTAAAAAGTCTCTCTTAACTCCATTCGAAATTACTGCTGTGGAAAACCTCTCTCTAAGGTTCCTCACCGGAAATCTCTCGACGAAAAAAATTGCAAAAATATAGCTTAAGAGCGGTGGAAATTGTCGAATTTGTTGATGTTGGTGGAATTCGTCTTGGTGTAAGTCTTCAATTTTGGTAAAAGTAGTTGTGAAAGTTGAATCGTAGTGTTTCGTAAGGTGTTGCGGCTAAGTTCGAAGTTTCCGTTAGTGAGTAAAGATCGAAGGTATTGAAGTAAGCCTATTGCGATGGTAGGTAAACACCCGAAGCTGTAATTTTTGTATGAATTATTCCAAAAAGAAATAAATTGTTTTGTTAATTAGGGTTTGGGGCGGAAGGGGAGGTCAAAGCGGTAGACGCGCAGTTGTTGAAAAGGTTTGTTTATTTGTTCAAATTTTGTGGGTAAAAGGGCGGCAGTGTTGTATTAAAGGCTGGTCTTTATCAAGATCTAATACAGTTTTGTGAATATGGAGAAGGTAGTTCTTAATTTTGCATAATTGGCTTTTCAGATTCTACATATAATTTATTGATCTTCAGCTTAATATTTGTCTTGAAAGAGGCCCGAGCTCTTGTAAGTTTGGTTGAGTTCTTATTAGTGTTTGGTTGAATTTTTGTAATTGCTTGATTGTGTTTAATTAGTGTAATTGCTTGGTTGTGTTTAATTAGTGTAATTGTTTGGTTGTGTTGAATTACTGTAATATTGCTCATTTGAGAAAACTTTCATAATTGAAATTGTCTTGCGTAATTGAGCTTGCATAAATCAGTGTAATTGTTTGGTAGAGCTCTTATAGCCATTATTGATTTATAGGTCAGCAAAATAAATACTAGTGTATATTATGTAATTACATGTTCCTTTTGCACAAGTGCATCCACAAGAAAGGGAAGAGGAGGGGGAGTGAGGAAGAGAACAGAAACTCAATTCATGAAGCTTTATTAGAGAAGAGTCGCGGGATTATTGTGGTATCATGCCATGGAAAACACTATTGTGCACCCTAAACTACAGACTAGATGATTAAAATCTGAATAACTTACTACCACTATCACATAATATACCTAATTAAGAATAGGCTAGGAATTCCAAAATAAAGCAACCTCCCAAAGCTCTTTTATCTATTATTGGTAAAGTTATTGAACTTTGGTTGAGTTTCTTATAATTGTTTTGCAAAATTCGATTGTTCCTTTGCATAATTTGCTTGTTCTTATAATTGGCTTGTTCCTTTTGCATATCGTCTAAAGCTTTCAAGATGATAAGAACCTAAGGTCTTTAAACATTCTAAAGCTTCTTTAATTAAACCCATTGAAACCCTATTTTGTTTAACCTTTATCAAATACTATGTGTATAACTTCATACTGCATAATTGGGTTTTAAAATTTTCCATAAGTTTATTTTTGTTTATTATGATATGCTCTAATCAATAACGTAGAAAATTCATAGTTATGATGTGTGCTTATGTTCTGATTAGTATTTAATATAAATTTCAATTCCAATTGATTGAAATGTGCTAATGTTTTGCTTTTTATCTTGTTTGTTTATTGAATTGCTTTTTTGTTATGCATTAGATAATGATGCAAAAAACAAATCTAATATGACAAAGATAAAGAAATGAATTATATTTTATTTCTTGCTGGACACATATAGATCACAAAGTGGTTAAAAAATGTAGAAAGTAGAGTTTAGAAATTTTTGTTATGTTTTGAACATATGCATGTTGTGTTTAGTTTATATCTTACTCCGTAAAAGCTTTGCTTTACTAAAGAAATTTGAGACACATTTCGTTATTTGAGATGCTAGAGTAAGTGATTGGGTTTGCTATCTTTGTATGCTATTTTTAATGCTCATCTGCCTTTAGATTTTAGCTTGCTTATTAGCTAATTATATTGTGTTAATGTGATTGCATTGTTAATAGATTGTATAATAGGAGTTGGTAATGTTGTTTTTTTTTCTTTAAATATATATAATTTACACAAAAAGTTTTCAAGTCAATGTCTCATGATTGGGTTGTGTTCTTTGCGGGAAACTTAAAGAGGACCACAATCTAGTATACTGGAGCTGGAGCTTCAAACTGAGTTGATTATCGCCAAAACAAATCAAGATCTATCTAATTGTGCGTAAAGAGTTCAAGCGGGGAATAATGAACTTTTATAGGGTCTGGAACATTTGAAGTTCAATTAAAACCATTTGAAAATATCACATGATAAATCATGTAGTATTTTTTTTTTTTTTTTTTTTGGTGCTAAGATCAAGAATTTATGATCTGAAATTATCTAATCTAATGTAAACTTATTTTCTGTGATCTAAAAGTCCTAAATACCGGTGAACTAAACATGGCCAAACTACTTTGACTACTATTTTATTTTTACTGTGCTTAAATCTATAAACAATTAATGTTACAATTTTTTTCATTCTTCATGTTACTCTCCAAACAATTTGGAGGGTTGGCCAATTCCTAATCGCGATACAGTGGTCCTCAATTTTTTATTTTTTTTTTATTTTTTATTTTTTTTAGTGATACATTTTGACCGGCACATAAATTTAGGCAAATAAGAGGTATGTGGGGGTAGCCGGAGTATTTCAAAATTGTAAATGAAAGAACATAGGGTTAATATTTTATTTAAAAGTAATGGATTTGACTATTATATATGAGGTGAAATAAATAATAATAATAATAATAATGATAATAATAATAATAATAATAATAATAATAATAATAATAATAATAATAATAATAATAATAATAATAATGGGTTTAGTACTTTAGTGGGGGAGAGAGAGATAATATGTTAAAATGTAGTCTTGTAAAATTATCACAGTTAGGGATTAAGAATTTTCCAACAATTTTAGACATACTTCCTTCGTTTTTTAATAAATGCTCCATTGGCACTTTTGTATTATTCATCTTACCTACTTTGATTAATGTTTGTGATTTATACATAAGAATAAATATAGTCTAGTAGGTACTTGTTGAAATCGTCTTAATACATAGCTTATTAATTTTCAATTATTATGATTTATACTTAAGGTTATTTATAGATACTTTTGGTTTAAAACTTGCATCGCACATTTGTGCCTAGGAGAAATGGAGCACTTATTAAAAAATGAAGGTGGTAGCTACTTTCATTTTACATTTTAATACTGTTATTTTTAACCTACCTATGGTTATTCTGCACTTTTATATTGTTATTTGATACATAGTTATGTTTATTTAGCAATTTAATTTTGTTATTTAATACTGGTACCTTGCATTTTTAGCAATGTTATTTCTACATAAATATGTTAAGTTCCCCCTCCGTTCTTTTATGTTAAGAATGTAATAGGTGGGTTTGCGTAAAATCAAAGTGAATTGATTGAGAATACTGTTAAAGGGGTAAGATAGTAAAAGTAATATACTAAAAATAGAATGAAGGATTGAAGGGGAAGATAGTCAAAGTAGTACGGGATAAAAAAAAATAGAATAAAGAACAAAGTGAGTAGAAAATAAAAATGAAATTTGAGGCTATATTTGGAACTGTTATTAAGCATTTTAAAACTATTATTGTGCTTCAACATACTGTAATTTGAGATACGCTTTATATTTTATCATTAAGATGATTTGGAACTATGTATTATTACAAGTTAATTGTATAATTGTGGAATATTCTACATGTTTTTATCAAGTTTATTGGAAATTATGTGGAATATCCACCGAATTAAGTTTGACAACAAAGAGAGATTTCCATCAATATTGGTGAAATAAAAATAATACTCATTAAGCATCGGTTTTAAAACAAACTGATAGTGTGTAAAATGGATGTTGCACTGAATTGTTACTTTAAGATATAATGTTAAAAAAATAGGATTTAAAGAGAATTACTCTTCTTTGTCTTGAAATTGTTGAGGTTATTCTTCTTTACTCATTTTTTCCAAGCTATATAATTATTTTATATATTTTTTGCTTACTTACTTGGAAAATATGAGTGAAGAAGAATGAGTATATGTAGAACATAAATTATAGTATTGGCTATAAGATATTAAGATGGTAAAAAGTATGATCTTATATTTATGAGGTTCAGTGTTCGAAACTTGTGGGATTTACCAACAATTTGAGACTACTTTTATTGTTTTACTAGGTAATACCCGAGCCATGTTCGGTTTTTAATGAGGGTAATTGAAATTAAATATAGAAGTCTCATGAAAAATGTGATATAAAAGTCCATCATAATAATAAATAATTAAAGTATAAAGTTTCTAGACACCTTAATAATTTTTCAAAAATTTAAACGAACATTATAGAGTTTAGGAGGGAAAATTCCCTAAAAAAAAGTTCTAATATAATTTAGGTATATAGATAGACGGGCTTAACATTTGAGCGGAAAAATTTTTCATGAGGTAGCGCTACGTGTACAGTTTTGGGAAAAAATGACATCAACGGCTGCTACTTTAGTATTAGTTAAGATTATGCAAACTATTATTTGACGGAATATACTGTTACATTGTATTTTAATACAACTTTTCTGCATTAGCATACTATAATTGAGGCATCTTACTCTTTATTCATTATAATTATTTAACAATCATGGGAAAAAAAATAGAATCTCCTATCATGTAGTAGTATTGAACTATATAGTACTTTCACCGTTCCTTTTTGTTCTTTTCATTTGAAATCTTAATACTATTCATAAGTTGATAGCAACTCCTATTCAAAAAAATAAAAAAGATGATTGAATCTTCACAATTATTCTTTATCTATACAACATAACATAATCAAGCTGAGTCTTTGTTTGTTCGCTTTATTGAGTATTATATTACGAGTAATATTTAATTATTTCCTTTTTATTAATTAATGTGGAACTATTGATATTTATGGTCAAATTCTTGCATTGGAAAACGCGCACAATAAAAAAAGGGAAGAACTTTTGGAAACGGAGGGAGTAGGATTTTACATATAACTAGCCTTCTAGCCTGTGCAATGCACGAGTTGTTCATAGAAAATTGCATTGAGAGATGAGTGAGGAAATACCAATAAAATAAATCATTATATATGGGTGCAATGTGTAATTGAAAACATGAATTAAAAAAATTAAATTTGAGACTTTTTTTCTAAATTAGACTTGAAAAAAAGAAGGTGGAAGGAGTAAAATAAAAGAGGGAAAAGAGAAAGGTTGAATTGATGAGGGAAGATGAAGATGAAGTGTTTAGTGAAAAGGTTAAGAAAAATAGTGTAATAAAAAATTAAAAATATAAGAAGCCATGTGATACATTAGTTTGAAAAAAAAGATTGGGAACTGTAATAGGATGGGGACATGTGTTTTTCTCGGTTTGAGTTATTAAATACTAAGTATAGATTTGAGACAACTACTTTTATTCGGGAGTTTAATATTGTTATTTTAGGGAGTGTATTTGTTACTCTGTATTTGAATACCATTATTCTGCATTAACAACCTGTAATTTGAGGCATAGTACTCTTTAGTCATTATAATTACTTAACTATTACACAAGGTTTAACTAAGAATTACAAAAGAAAAATAGTTGAAAATTATAAAAATAAACTAGGTTGATTTATTTTATCATATAATCATATAGTAGTATTGAACTACCAAATAACATTGTTTGAGGACGCTAGTAGAAAAAAAATATTACAATTAGTTCAAGGCCATTATTGCTGCATAACTACTACAAATAACAAAGTCAAGTTTTTTCTCTCATTCATTAAACACAATTAAAATAACTGATTTAATGGACATGGATAAGCAGTAACCACACAAAAGAACACTGCTCGTACATCTTCAAAATTCAACCTGATCAATTGGTACATGTATGTAGTAGGATTAGAATCGTATGTCACTTCACAATTATCACATATGAAGAAAGGAGGGTAAAAACTAGATAAGACAATCTTTACAAGCTCACTAAGACAAACCTAAATTAATAAAAACAACACTTGTAATGCAAATGTAGTAATGAACAAATATATGAGAAAGATGTCAGCATCATGTTTTGTAGGAATTCTGTATGATGAGACATAGAAGAAAGCTTTTGCTCATTGCACTATGCTCACAAGATTAAGAGTGCAAAAGGAAAAACACTTGCATGTAACCAAACCTTGACATTTGCATTTTTAAGCATTGGCTGCTGCTGCTTCCCAGGCTGCTACAGCCGAGGCAGCTGCAGCCTTGGATCAAACAGCCCTGGCTGCAGCTGCCAAGACAACACCACCATACTCTTTAAATCCTTACAAAAAATGTAACAAAAACAAAATCAGGCTCAAAATCAAAGATCCAGGTAGTCGAGTTTTCGGATTTTAAAGCAACCATAATGCTCAATAAGCAACCAACAGCAACATTGAATCACTAAAGTGCCAAGGAATCCTCTTTGCAGCATACAACTATATAGTGTTTAGGGTAAAAATACCCAGTCCACGTGGACTAATCGTGTGCTGACACGTGTCAACATCAGAGAGGTTATGAGAAAACCAATCCTCTAGGGACACGTGGCACTCCAACCCATAAAAGGGGAACGGATCCCCTCTCACTATAAATAGAGGAAAATCCTCATTTATTGGACATTCATTCATAAAATATACACACAAAAAACCCGAGCAATATTAATTGCAAAATTCTCTAAAAATCCGAGAGAATTGAAAAACCTTTACATTCCGCACTTTCATACATCCGGACACGTTCTAACTTGATCGTTGGAGGCGAAACTCCACCCAACCGGAGTTTCCGTGGTTTTGCAGGTACGGACAGTCGACGCGCATTCTTGGAATTGTAACTCTCCCGAGGGACTCCAAAAACCCCGAAACATTTGGCGCCGTTTGTGGGGAGAGTACTTCTAAGATGGCATCAGAGTCTGTACCGCCTGCTGAGGGAAAACGGCCTGCAGCCGAAGCTGATGTTCACACGGACCAAGATAGTAGTGACGACCTTGAGGTCAACACCTATGTGGCCCCAGACGGGTCATTCAGAACAAGACGCACCCGTTCCAAGGAAACAAGGGAACGGGGCAAAGACAAAGCTGGTCCAACCAACCCAACCGTCAAGTCGGCTGGGCTACCCCAGGCGGCGGAGGGTGCTGCTCCCGTTACTAGAGACAAACTCATGAAACTCATGAAGAGTTTCAAAGGGGAAATCAAGGACCTAATTAACAAGTCAACTGACACCAACAAGGGTTAGTCGGCCAAGAAGCCTTCTCCCTCAGGGAAGAAGCACGTTAAGGATCGTGTGCCTACTCTTCACCCTAAACCAAAGGGGGCGGATGGGCCCATGATCGACCTTTCAAAACTTCGTTTCCCTAAATTAGGGAAAAGGAAGGCCATCCGGCAAGTTCAGCCGGATGGATAAAAAAGGACTTACTCAGATGCCCGGATGTTAATCCAGCAGAAGAGAAGTCAATAGTTGTCTGAGTCGGCCTCAACGTCGACTTACCCAGATAGTTTCCAGAATACTTCAATGAAGTATTCGGAAATAAACCGAGAGAATCAATCACGCAGCATATCCGCACGAACTGGCTCTCAGATTATCCAGCCGGCTCCGTATGTGCCCCCAACAGCCATACATGCCATATGGATCACCATACATGCAGCCGACCCTTCGGGGGTCAGGCGGCACTGAATGTCCAGCCTATGGACTAGCAGCTCCGGCTACTAAACTTTGGGGAACAACCGTCTGCGTTTTCCAGGGAGATAACCGAGGCGGCTCAGCCGGCCAAGGTTAAGAATGTGTTGGTTGGTACCTATGACGGTACCACTAACCCAAAAGACCACCTAATGGCTTATACCAACCTCATGGTGTCGATGACGCCACTTGGTTAAGAAGGGGTTGTATGACGCCACTTGGTGTCGATGTTTCCGGGCGACGTTGAAGGGCATAGTCCAACGATGGTTTGGCAATCTGTCAGCCGGTTGCATCAATAACTTCAAGACGCTTGCATACTTGTTCGCATCCAACTTCTCTATGAACATCCCATCCAAAAATACAAGTCTTGATTTGAGCAGGGAGATAGAGAAGAGCTAAGGTCCTGTGTCAGGCGGTTCAATCTAATGAGAATTCAGATCCAGGGGCTGTCTGACGAAGTGGCCTACACAGACTTCTTCAAGGGTCTGAAAGACGGGTCGACTTTCAAAGTCGACTTAGTTAGAAAGAGGGTGGCTACCCTCCAAGAAGCTCTGATGGAAGTCGAAGCCTATATATAGGCGACGGAGCTTTGTGCCATCAAGCAGACGTCGGACCCTAAAAAGTCCGACAAAAAAGAGAGTCGGTTAGCTCAGTCGGCCAAAAAAGAAGAGAGCAAGAAAAGAAAAGAAGTCTAGGTGGCGGACAATTCTAGTCAGCCGTCCCAGAAGAAAAAGAAAGAGTTGAAGTCGTACGTCCCCAAGTGCGAGTTCAACAGACTCCTAAGTGAAGGTAACCTGCAATGTCAAAACTTAAAGTCACGATGATCACCATATAATTGTTGAACGAGGGATTCTGAAGAACTTAATTCAAAAAGGTACAAAATACAGAATAAATCAAACAGTGTGACGCATATCAAAAGACAGAATAAATCAAACAATGTGATGCATATCAAAAGACAAAGTAAATTACAAGTATCCTTTCACCGAGTATTTGAACTGCACAAACTGCCATATGAATTAATTAAAAAAACCAGGAAAATATTCATATAAAAATTTAAACTTCAGTCAGTATAGGAACACAAAAATGTCCATCTCAATGATCAAACTTCATATAAAGTGAATTTATAACCACGAGAACCATTATCAATGAGCTGGATCAAAAGTGAGTTGCATTTCTCTATACCTAAAGTTTCAAGCAATAGAGAACTATAATATGTTAGGCCTTGTTTGGTTCACCTTATTTATGCTGATTTGATCTGATCTGAACTTATTTTTTCTGATCTGATCTGATCTGAACTTATTTTTTCTGATCTGATCTGATTGTCTGATTTGACCAAACTTTGACCTTAAGTGTACGATAATCTATAAGGAAAAAATATATCAAGTGGGATCTTGTTAGATTCGTAATAATGTGTAGTTTATTAATATGTAATTTTCACAAATTTTTTCATTACGAAATTAAGAATATTTAGCGATAAAAAACCGCACATAAAACGATGTTCTGATCTGAACTTATTTTTTCTGATCTGAACTTATTTTTTCTGAAATAAGTAAAAATAAGGTGAACTAAACAAGGCCTTAGCTAAATTCTCACACTCGATTAAATACTTGGGCCATTGTGTCCCTTGGATAAAAATTCAACGGCCCAAATTAGCACAATGTTCTTGTTCCTTTGCTTCTTTTTGTTCCTCCCGTAATTGCCTTCCCCAACCCAACTAACTGAGCAGTTTTCCCATGAGTGGAAGTACTCGCTTTACAACTCTTCAATCCCCCCGCTTTACAACCCAAATTGCCCAAGAGACCTAGCTTTATTGTTTGTGATTTCTGTTTGTGGAGTGTTGAAGTGTTTGAAATGTATGGAGGAACTTAGCAAGTTGAAGATCAAGGAAATAGAACTTGCATTTGAACAATGTGCTATCTTGAGCTTTTTTTGTATTTAATTGTCTGTGTTAAATTATTTTCTTTTAAAATTTTCAGTGATTTTCTTAAGGTATACTGGTATTGAATTTGAGGATTTGGTCTAATAAGTTAGAATGACTTCTTGATTCTTTAATGTATTTTTAATGATTTTCATAATATACATAAATGTTTGTTTAATGTATTATTTGCAACGACCAAAAGAAGGGAGCCTCTGGCTTCGACCTACCCCCGAAAGGGCTGCTGTCCGATGGGTACACGAAAGGTTCATGGATTGATGTATACAAAACATTTGTTTTATGAACTTAGGGGGCGTTTGGTATGGGGTATTCAGGAAATGGAAAGAGAATCAACGTGTCTAATTCTATTCTTTGTTGTTTGCAAAGTCATTTAATCATTCCCTTTCTCCATACCCCCCAAACTCCTCTATTTTGATACCCCATCCCACCCCCCCGTTTCCCTTTCTCTAAGCCACCAACCACCGAAAACATCATCCACTCCAGCCACCGAGAACCCCACCCCATTCTAACCACAAAACCTTATCTCCACCCACCTGAAAAACTCACTTCCACTTACGAAAACCCCACCCCACCCCTGAAAACCCAACCAACCAACAAGAATCTCCACCCACCACCCACAAAAATTCTAGATCTAAGATAGATTTTTTATAAAAAAAAAAAAAAAAAAAAAAAAAAAAAAAAAAAGATAGAATAAGGGAGGATAAACTACGGCTGCAGTGACAGAGAAGAGTAGGGCCTATAGGGGCAGCAGCCGGAGGAAGAGGGGAAGGGAGGGGCTGCGCTGAAGGGCAGTGATTGTGATGGTTTTAATTGGGATTTTCTTTCTCATTTCTAAACAAACAACCTGGTAAATCTAAGGGCTCGTTTGTAATTGAATTTTTATTCCAGTTTTCTGTTTCTTAGAAAATTTAAAACAAAAATACGTAAACCACACAAAACAGTCTTGTAGTGGTTACTCCATGTATCTAGGATACTTAAAAATGATAAAAGTTTGATGTCATAGTAGAATAACATCAATGCATTTGTAGTTTAAACTAATGTATTTACATTGCACACTTGATATATCTAGGTTTCTCTCGCTTCACATATTAAGAACCCTTCTCAACGAATCCCGACCCTTCGATTTAGGCTCATATGACAAGCACACTTATGGTGAGAAGGGTGAGAAGCATTTATATCCCTTCAATTAACTTAATCTATCAGATAAAAAAAACAAAAAACCCATGTAAATAATGGCATATTTGGTAATTTTATACGCACTAGCTTCCCTTCTTCCAACCTACCACATGAATAACCCAAAAAATCTCACATCTTCTCTCTCTCCCGATTTCTTTCTCCCCTTTTTGAGCTTCACGATGAAGTTCAACATGGCGGCCAGCGCCCAACCATTTTCACTCATCCCACGTATATATATCACATGTATGCCATGTGTATGCCCATGGCTGAGAATGACCTTTTTTATCCCAATTCAGCAAAATAAAAGATGATTTTCGAGTTATTTATCAACTGGTAGCGTGGATCTCTAGTGTAATTTGGTTGTTGTCACTCTTGATTAACTAGGTATGGTATTTTAAATTGGCCTCCAATCTCTTTCTCTTAGTTTTTTGTCCATGTCAATCTTCAATTCAGTAAATTTTGGATCAATTTGAATTTTATTTTTTTTAGATGTTCATTGAATTTCGTAATTAAACTTGGATTTAGTTGTGCTATATCTTGACTCATAGTTCATCAGCTACGAAATCTCTTCCAAATTCTCTTTCCTCTTTTCAGAATTCCGTATTTTTTTATCCTTCTTGTCAATGTTAATATAAGATTTTTATATTTCAATTCGAATTATACCTCTATTATTCACTTGATATATCTATATAAATGTTTAATGTACCAGTAATGTATTTCTTATGAATCCAATTTATACTTGTTCCTACTAAATGTCATTAAAACATTATGTCTTTATGATGGACCCTGATTCATATGTGAATGATAAGTAAAGCGGACGTGAATGGAGGATAAATCGGGTGCATGATGAATGGGTCAGATGACGGATGGAACATAAGCGGATGGAGGCTGATGAAGCATCACCCGACCCACCTCCGATCCATTGCCACCCCTATTCACAACTTATAAGTTATAACTTTATAAACAAACTAGTTGTTGGGTCGAGCGCATATCAGCCCTATTTCTACAATATCATTTTTTTTAGTTAGCCTAAATATACTGTTATTGTTTGCGAAAGTGATAATAAATAAATACATTAGTATTTTTCATAGCTTTCAACGGCATAAGTATATGCTTGCTATGAAAATAAAGTGAAGTAAAAGAGCAAAAGGTATTAAAAAGTCTTGTTAATTGATATATCCGCATTTGCTTGAGATTCATGCAAAATTCAATTGCTGAATTTGCGGTATTTATGTATTAAAATCACGAGCGTTATGGTAATTCTTGATTTATGCATTAAAATCATCAGCATTGAGCGTGATCTTCCAAGTAATGAAAGCTAAGGATACAAATTTAAAGGTTAACGTAGGTATCAGTACACTTGGTTGTTTTCATTAGGGCTAGACGATAGGTTTAATGTATTGTGTACATTTATCTTTACTTGTGAATGTATAGAAAATATCTAAGTAACATGTTCTCATCTAAATGTTTGAAGAAAGCATTGGCTTATAACCTATTGTTTTATCTCTGTCTCTCCTTGTTTTCCAACATGCCTTTTCTTGATAGTTATTGCAACTTTTAGAAGATTTCTTTTGTACTTACTCATGTTACACATACCATAAATTATGAGAAAGGGTAATATAATGTCTGACTATAGGAGAGGCTGGGTGGACACCTGAAAAGTAGAAGAGGCTGGGTGGACACCTGATCAATATGGATATTCAAGGTTTAAACCGTCAATTGCACCGGGGGACAGTGCCTCATATCAGAAATCTCTGACTATGTTCATGAGCACACTCTTGAAGGTTGGTTCTCCTGCTTTTGCACATCTTTGATTTTTTCCCTTGCTTTTTAGCAGTGTATGAAACGGCTAGTGCACTAAGGTGATAGTGGTCCTTGAGCTTAGGCGCAAAGAAAAGGAGTGAGGCACAATTCTTCATATCAAAGGTTCTATGTGGAAAAAGTGATTGCGGACCATGGACTCTAGGCTCTAGCTACTGTGCTTCGGTGTGCTGCAGTGCGCTTTTGTGCTCCTCAAGGAAAACGCCGTCCCCAGGATCCTTCTGAGTATTTGGGCACCAGTGCAAGGCGTACTGCGTGTGCCTTTCCAAAGGCTTTCTGTAGTGGTGGAGCTGAACAAGAGTCAAGCTCTTGCTTGGAACGAAAAGCAAAATTAAAGCTCGAGTTGTCTTGAAGCTACACCATGCTTAAGCATGTGCTTGACTTGGACACCAATGGCTTGACTACATTTTGTTTTTTTGTTTTTGTTTTTTTTTTTTTTTTTGGGGGGGGGGGTGTATAAGATTTCATAAAAGAATATGTTACATTAAGTAAATGAAAACTGCTTTAAAACACTATTGACAATAAAGAAACTATGATAGAAGTTATAAAACTAGTGAAAAACACCTAACTAGACTTGGGCTCAATAAAGCTTGAGGGTCGAGGTGATGAGCTCAAGAGAACCATTAACCAAGATTAGCCAGGGGCTTGCTAAGCTGGCTTGGGTGCAATAATTGTCCTAGCTAGTCATTATTTTCTTTTTTAGTCAGTTGTGTGCTCTACTTGTCTTTTGCACATCTGGTTTCACATATTCCATCTGCCCATGGATTATAAATATTTGTTTAGAAACCTAAAAAGCTATTGGATCATTCAAAATTTCAAAGCATCAGTGAATCCTGCTATGATGGTGTTGCAACACCCTGCCATGATTTGCTCTTTTAATACTTAAATAATGCTAAAGCCTCTTACGTAAGAAAATGTGTCTCCTCTTTGAGCAGTTATATGCGTGACCATCCTGATACTTGACCATTTTAGGAACCAGCTACTTAAACCTTGTTCTGATTGTGGTGTAATGCCCCCTCCCTGGTTTACATTTTTTAATGGTTGATTAAAGCTGAAGCGCTGAGTAGTTAGTGATGATATGTTTCTACTCTCCTTAAAGTAGTCTATGCAAGACCATTCCGATGCATGGCCATTTAAGAAACCAGTTGATGGATGAGACGTGCCTGATTATTACGATATCATCAAGAATCCTATGGGTAAATGTAATTTCTGTGAAGTTCAAATTTCTTTTGGCGTCAACATCATAATAGTCTGTTTTTTGGCATTTATAAAGACACTATTTTTTGCCCAAGTTTGGAGTATGTCTGTAATGGTAGCTGTGATTTACGCTTGAGTGACTGAACACTAGTGGAATATCGTTTTTTGGGGTATACCAGCTTATACAAGGAGGATTTTTGCCTTTTTTTTCCTTTTATTTTCCTCTTCTCTATCTCCCATCCCCAATAAATTTTCCCCCATCCCTTTCTTTTGGTTGTCCAGTAATTTTCACTTGCGTACTTGAATACTTGCATGTTTGAACCAAAGTGGAATTACTTCATTACAAATGCTTCATGTTCCTTCCTTCAACTTTGAGCTTGCTCACAGCACAACTGGTGGATTTTAATTATGATGTTATATGAAGGTTTTAATGAGATGCTAGAATCACAAATTTTATGGTGCAGGTCTGAAAACAATGTCAAAGAGCGTGGATTCAGATGTATTACATTTGCGATGTTTGTTGCTGATTCCTGGAGAATATTGAAAACCAACGCACCTATTATTCCCCAGAAACAATATATTATAAATGCGCAACCAGGCATGTTTTCATCTGTTTACTATCATTTCCCACTCTAGTACACTATTGTTTCCCCTGGAATTTTCATTTATTTGGTTGGTTTTCAGGTTGCAGGCACATTTCACGAGTTAAGCAAATTTGCAGGCTGGAGTCCCGTTTCTCAAATAATGCTTAGGCAATTGTGCATTCTGATCCAATGATGCGACCTTAGTTTTGTGTATGTATGCGAGATGGACACCACTTAGAAGCCTTAGAGAACATACTGCCTGCAGTCCTTGGTGATGGGTTATTCAATTTGTATCCCATTGATATTGTTGTTAAATTAGTAGATAATATTGAATCTCACATTTTAAGCAGCTAGTTTACTAAAACATGTGATTGTAAGTGGTATCAATTAGTTTATTTGATTTTGCTTGTGATGTTGTACTGATTTCAACTAGTTCCTAACTTACATTAGCTTGTTCAAATTCCAAATCTTCAGTTCATCTGCACTATGTATGTCATGTGTCTTGTGTATAGCTTACAGCTTAGTGCAATAGTGCTTGAAAATTTAAGAATGTCCCTTCCTACATTTGTAGCTCTCGTCATTCATTCAAACTAAGAAAAAAAAATAAAGTTTTTAACTCTTGAACAAGAGCTCCTCAAATTTATTGCTTGCCCAAATTGACTGCCTGACAAAGGCTATAAAAGGTTAAAGTTGAAAATCATAACCCGCCTAATTTATTTAACTAATTGTGTTAGGTTCAAGTCGGATTAACCCGAAATTGACCATTTAACCGTAATGTAAAAACTTATGTTTTTCGCTTTCAAATTTTCATTTGTCCTCCTCTTGCCTCTTGCACTTGCTGTCTGTTATTTGTTTTCTCACTCTCTCTCCAAGTCTCATCTCCCTCTCGCCCTATCCAACTCTCCGCCCCTCTCCGTCCTTCTTCGGCTCTCCGTCACTCTCCGACTCTGCCCTCTTCTCTCACATCTCTGCTCAGGTATGTTTTTATTTCAATTTTCTTTATTTTTTTCGTTATTTCTGCTGTTGTTGGTGTTTGAATTGTTTTACGACTTCATACAATTTCCTCGTGTTACTCAACATAATATATTTTGTCGAATTTTATTTCAATTTTGTAACAGGCCAAAATTTTTGAGCCGATTTAATTACCTAAACATGGTAATTAAATTATTCTAATGTTATTAATTATTCTTAATATTATTATTATTTTAATTGAACCCTTATTATTTTTATTATTTTAATTATATATATATATATATATATATTAAATAATTGTTTTATAAGCTTTGTTTTAATTAATATGTTAAGCATAAATTATTTTGATTTCTATTTTAAATGATAAGCTTTATTTTTTAAAGCTTATTTCTATAGTAACTACTATAATTAGTAATTGTCATATTTGAAAACTTCCTAAATTCATTTAATTAGTTAAGTTAATCTAGTTAGTTAGTTAAGTTTGTATTAATTAAGCTTTGAGAACCTTGGCATATATACGTAGGAAACAAAACCCAATTTCTCTCTCCTCACAAAAACCCTCAACAAAACCAAACTCTCTCTCTCCTCTCGGGTTTCATAAAGAATGAAGAAGAGGAAGGAAGATTTGCAACAATTACAACGGCCAAGTCAGTAATGAAAATACACCATCTTCCTCCTCTATTCTGCTCTTTCTCTCTCTTTATCTTCTGATCAAGTTTTATATTGCTTAATATTAGTCAATATCCTCGTGATTTCCCTTCATTCATCTGGATTATCACTGGATTGATTAATCCAACTCTCATTTCCTCAATTGGAAGTTGAGCTGGTTATAAATTATATTGCTAAAATTAATTATTCAAGCTGTCAGCTGCTGGATTCCATCACACCACCTCACGCCGTCCTCGCTCTCCTCTGCCTTCTCCTTCCCCTTCTTCCTCCTTTCCTTCCTCAATTAATTAATTTCCAGCATAAACTAGATACATGTACTATCTATGGATTTGTATATCTGTAATTGCTAAGTTAAGTATATTGGTTGTATAATTTGTTAATTTCAGTGACTTGGAATAATTAATTGAAGGTGTTCTACTTGAAATTTTCGACTGATTTTTGGAGTATGAGCTATTTGTATGGCTTATTCTGTTGGTGTAAATTTTTCAGAATTTTTAGAGCACTTTCAAAATTCCGACATTTCTGTGTGACTTGCTATCTTTGGACGCTCGTACTGAATTGGTTATGTATTGGATGGACTGTTTTCTACATGGATGGATAGAGGATATTGCAGGGAGTCCATGGCACTTTTCGGATCGGGATTTGGACGCCTGAGGCCCCGGAAAAGCGTCCCGGAAGTTGACTAGTTCAACTGATTTCTGACGACGAATTTGAACATTTTCCGACGAATTTTCGGCAACTTAAAATTGAAATAAAATGACAATTGGACTTCAAATTTGCAATTCAATTATCCTATGACTTAATTAGAACTAATTAGACTTAGAAATACTCATGGACATAAATTTTAAGGACTCAATTTCTTTTAAATTCTAAGTATGAACCATAAGTTAATCAATTGAGTAATAATAAGTCTAAGTTAGAATAACTTAAGGTAATAACTTTCCTCTCAAAAAAAAATGTTGAACTTAAGGTAAGAGGTAATAACTTAAGGAAGTTAATATTTTGTTTCTTCTTTGGTGTTAGTTGAAACAATCGTTGTGAAATGTTGATTGCTGTCTTCTTGTTGTTGTTGTTGCCACTTTATTGTTGTTGGTGTTTTTGATGTTGTTATTGTTGTTGGTGTTGTTGATGCTGCTGTTGTTGTTGGTGTTATTGTAGGATACAAGTTGTAGTTGCTGCTGTTTTTGGTATTTTTGCTGTTGTTGTCGTTCTTGTTTTTATTTTTGTTGCTATTGGTGTTATTGTTGTTGATGTTGTAGCTACTGTTATTAATGTTGTTGTTGATATTGTAACATTTTCAAGTGTTTTACTTTTGAACTTTGGATGTATTTAAGTGGCTACTTAGTTGGATGTAATAATTGTTTAACTTGGAGTTTCTTTAGATTTTACTTGACTGTTTGAACAGCAAACATGGGACAACAAGTCTTTTGTGCTACCGAAGTGCCAACTTGAACTTAAGCAAATATCAAACTTTTTATAAACGGGTTAAGCGGATCAGGTTGACCCGTTTATCAACCTGTTTGCAAAATAAACGGGTTGAGCAGATCAGGTTGACCCGTTTATAGCAAGATTTTTAATAAATAGGTTGAACATGTCGGGTTTGGGTCGATCTCAGGGTTCATATTTTTGAACCTGTTTATAGGTTGTGGTTTGGGGTTTTCAACCCGTTTAAGTATGACCCGAATCAAAATCGAACCCGAACTCAACCTGATTGTCGGCTCTACTTTATCCTCGATTTTATTTCTACATTGTTTACTTTCAATTTGTTTTGTTTAATTGTTCCTGAAAATTTTAGATTTTATTGAGTAATATTTAATTGAATTGATTTTTATGTATATTTTGGTTTTTGTAGTGCCAATCCTTTTTTTTTAGTGCTTCGACCCAAAACGATAGCTTCTAGGCAAGCTCGTTCTGATCTTGGACGAAGCACAGTGGAATCCTGAAGCACCACCACGAACGCAATAGGCACCACCTGTTGTGTTAGAAGCCAACTCCATCAGACTCTAAAGTCAGAAACAATGGATGCCAACATATTAGCCGATGCAACTAAGGTATAATTTTTTTTCTTTCTGTATGACTATTGCATGAATTATCATTCTAAATTTATGTTTTGTATCCGGTGGGTATGAATATTATTGTTGGTAATAATTTTTAATCCCACTGTAAAAATGTGGAAGTCATGTAAGATGCTTCTATGAAAGGTAGTCGATCTAAATCCTCTTATTATCTTATTGCAGGTGCCTGGAATAGATGAATTGACTCGCATATGTTGTATAGGATCTGGTCCACTCGGTGTTTTAACAACTCATGTGTTAGCCGATAGATTTCCATTGAAGCGGTTCATTTTGATTGATGTGAATGATACTCTGATCATTCAATACCAAAATGCAGTTGCAGCAATTGGTGGTGTTGGAGTATTCAACCTACCAATCCAGGAGCCACAATTTGATCAACTGTTTACCGCTATTCACACGGCTCCAAACCCGAATGTTCTATTACGAACCGCACCGCATCATGCCACTAGCATTATGCAAGCTCAAGTAATTATTATTTGTGCTGAATTAGATTTGGAGAAGAAAACTAGAAGGATCGGAGCTTTAGCAAACATCGACTTATCAGATTGGGAGAAAGCAGTAAAAATGGTTCGTCGACATGCTATTTCTAGGAAACTCGTAATCGACTTTTCCTTTTTTCCCCCTCTAGATGGGAATAAATTGGATGATGTGATGGGTGACCATCTACAACATATTTGTTTCGGTCAGAAAACAATGGGCCTTCGGCTGGCCCTTCGGATGAGTGGAGATGAAGCCCAATTCGAGTGACAACTGAATTGGGGATTTCCTGCACAGCAATGCAAACGTAAACTAGCCTCGGTGGGTGTGCCGAGGAAGGCCCCTCCGATGTCGAAGTCAGTACGGATGCAAAAGTATTAGAGAAAAGCTATGCAAGAGTATTTGTTGCTTAAGACATTTAATGTGAAGGTATGTAATTGTATTGAAATGAAAGCTTTTATACCTTTATTCCATTAGTTAGATTGGGCTTGATCAACCAAATGGGCTGCCATTTTATTAGGCCTTGCTATAATTGACTTGGCAAATGCATGGAGGGTTGTACCTTGCCTATTGGGCTTTTATTATTTTCATTATGACTGGGCCCGAATATAAGTATTTTGGACCCTAAATAACTTGCCCCCCAGACCCGATTTGTGAGGATAACGGGTCGGGTTTCAGCAGCTGAAGGATTTGGAGGAAAATAAATGAAAATAATTTAAATGTTTTTGATAATTCAGTACAGTTAATATAACCGTTAATGATGATTAATTAACCTTAATGACGGTTAACTAATGTTAGTGGGGAAGTGGAGTGGACTTAGTGGAAAATTAAGTTTTGGCGGTTTTGCAATTGGTTTGGGAAGAATTTGAATAGTTTGTAAACTGACATTAAGTGAGTGGGTTTTTGCACCAAGTATTTAATTTGTATTTTTCATAATCATTTCCGGCATTCCCAAATCAAACACTCTTCGCATTTCACTCTCACTTTTCCAGCGAACTCGCGCAAGCTCTTTTTCTCTTCCACCCATTTCCGCCTTTTCCGAAGCTTTTCAGCAGAATTCGTTGCTCCGAACCACTAAATCGACGAATTCCGAGTCAGATAAAGGTAATTTCCTCCGAATTTCATTCGGATTTCCCCTTCTTTTAAGCTATTCCCCTTTTTCCCACTTTTTTCGCGTCGCCGTCGACCTAGAAATGGCCGGCAACCCTGGCAAAAGGCCAATGGAGCCTGAAGACGAGACTATTGAGGAGGAAGTGCCGCAATTAGTTCTGAGGAGGAACCGTCCTCTGCCAGTAATGCCGTTTTTGAGCGGCCGAAACCCAAACGCCCGAATTGAGGTTGGTTCATCCTCGAGGGGAGAAGGATTAAGGGTTATTCCGCTACACAGCGCCCCTCCTAGGGAGCCAGCCGAAGCAAGTACTTCAAGCTAAAGGGCTCCTACCAGATCTCGGCCCTTGACCCCTGAAGAGAGGGAATGGACCGATGAATACGAGAACTCTGGTCTGTTGAAGACCGAGCCAGCCGAATGGTGGCTTGCAAATGATGCTCGGTACCACTTTGCCGAGCAGTTGGAGGTCTACTACGGCATAATGGAAGCCGATGGGTATTGGTGCCGAATGCCCACAGTGCTGGAGAGGATCTATCGGGCCCCTCCTGGTTATATTGGGGTCTATGTTCGGCAGCTGCAGTTCGGGCTGCGATTTCCAGTGCACCCCTTCGTCATCAACGTCCTGAATGGGTACAATATTTCATTGGCCCAATTAACCCCTGTCAGCATCAAGAGAATCATGACCTATCTCTAGGTGTGTATCTTCTATGGGCCGCAGCCGAGCGTTCATTGTTTTCGGTGCATACAAGCTGTCGCTGAACACCCAGTCCAGCAGAATACACGGCCGAGGCTGGTGGCACATAGAAGACGAAAGAGGTTATCTGACCTCTTATCCGAACGACACCTCGGATAAACATTGGAGGGCGCAATGGATTTGGGTGCGAGCTCCTTCGGATGAGAGCCACCCTAATTACTTCGGGGGGCCTCGCTATGTCAGGAAGCTAGACCCATCCATGTCAAGCATCGGCGATGATGATTTCACCGAACTGGACCGCCTGCAGATGGAACTATTCGGCAGATCCACGAACCCTGGCGCAACAGGCCGAATGACAATTGTGTCAACCGTCTGGCTGCCATGTTATCATTACATCTTCCAAGAGAAGATGTTAGCCGTTTAGATTCTGCTGATTTAGTTTACTTTCGGAGCACAGAGCACTATAGTATAGATTTCAATAAATACTCATGTGAGATGCTTCTATGAAAGGTAGTCGATAAATCCTCTTATTATCTTATTGCAGGTGCCTGGAATAGATGAATTGACTCGCATATGTTGTATAGGATCTGGTCCACTCGGTGTTTTAACAACTCATGTGTTAGCCGATAGATTTCCATTGAAGCGGTTCATTTTGATTGATGTGAATGATACTCTGATCATTCAATACCAAAATGCAGTTGCAGCAATTGGTGGTGTTGGAGTATTCAACCTACCAATCCAGGAGCCACAATTTGATCAACTGTTTACCGCTATTCACACGGCTCCAAACCCTAATGTTCTATTTTGAACCGCACCGCATCATGCCACTAGCATTATGCAAGCTCAAGTAATTATTATTTGTGCTGAATTAGATTTGGAGAAGAAAACTAGAAGGATCGGAGCTTTAGCAAACATCGACTTATCAGATTGGGAGAAAGTGGTAAAACTGGTTCGTCGACATGCTATTTCTAGGAAACTCGTAATCGACTTTTCCCCTTTTCCCTCTCTAGATGGGAATAAATTGGATGATGTGATGGGTGACCATCTACAACGTATTTTAGTGTCGAACCCTCAATTTTTTTCCTTAGGAACTGCCATATTAGATTTGACTAATCCCACAAGAGTTGTTTTGGCTATGAAATCTGATCATCCATTTGCGTATTTGAATTTGGTTCGGTTATTTTATCATCAAATGGGTCAGGCAATAATATTGAATGCGAACTTCAGAGCAGCTGAGTTCGGTAGACTAGCCGCTAATTGTTGTTTGGGAATCATGGCTATTTTTTCTAACATGATGACTGAGGTTGGTAATCAAATTGAGGTTAATGTTGAGGATGTCATGAGGGTGATTACTACTGATGTAAGGATTGGTAATGGATTTTTGGATCCATATACTGTTGTTGGGGGCCCAAATTTATTTAGGGATCTTAATGTACTTCAGTTTATAGCCCATCATTACAACTTGGATGATCACACAAGATTTATTAGATATGCGATTGCTGCTAATGAAGAGAGAATGACTTGTCATGTTCGCAAGATGAAGACCTCAATGATTTCATTCAAGGGAAAAACTTTAGCAATTTTTGGGATTGCATTCAAGGAAGGCACTAGTGATATTAGCTATTCTCCTGCTGTTTCAATGTGCAAAAAGTTGGTAAAGTATGGTTGTAATTTGAGAATATATGATCCTTTGGTACCTGAAGCTATCATTAGGGGGGTTTTCCCAATAGTAAATAGAGTAACTATTATGGGGAAAACTCAAGCTGACATGCTTAATACTTGTCAAGGAACTCATGCCCTCTGTTTTTTCACTCGGAGTGCTGAATTCCAACAGATGGATTGGTTTGCGGCTCGTCCCTTAATGGCTCAGGGTACACAAGTTTTCATGTTTGATTTTGCGCGCAATGCTTTTATAGATGCTGTTATTGTACAAGCCGATATCACCATCGGGTTTCCTCGTTTTAATGAATGAAATGTAAGTATTGTTATTTTCCTTTAGTATTTACTTACAATTATTTAGAATTTACCCTAAAATGTAATTATTTGCTATTGTTATGTTGTATATTATATGGATTGTATAATTGTATAAAATCTAGTTTAACTAATTCTAAACAATTGTTTTCTATAGCTGCGGTTTGGGCTGATGCAGATACATGGTTCAAATTTCATTCAAGCAAGTGAGTGATGAGTTGCATAGAAGATATTGGCTGCAGGGATAAAGAGGATGACCTCATGGCTAGAGATGAAGCAGAGATTTTACAAGGCCAGAGTAGCTTATAGTTCATTGCAATGTATTCTTGGAATGTGGTGTTAGAATACTCTTGTACCACATATGTTGCTGCCAGATCTACATTGTTAAACATGTTCAACAACTCCTTTGATGATTTATAATACCATTCTAGTGCTTTTTTAAAAGAATGCAGCCATTGTTGTTGGAGACTAGGGGTTACTCCCTTCGTCCCCATTTGTTTGCCCCATTGAGTGTTGGTTACTTTTTTTTAATGTTTGGTTGGGTGGAGTTGATCAAAGACAAAAATTGGTGTGACTAAATACAATGAATGTGAGAGTTAAGTATAGTCCCCATAGTCATTTTTAGTATGTGCACAAGCCGGTGTCCGGGAGGAAGATGGTGGTGGTGGTGGTCTGACAGGGAGTGAAGGAAGTGGGGCTGGTGGTTTGCCAGAGATTGAAGGGAGGTGTGGCTATTATTATGTTGATTGTTTGGTTAAGGGTTATTGTGAATTTGTGATATTTGGACTCCAAAACTTCCCCAAAATATAAGTGTTACATTTTTTAAAACTTCCCAAAATGGCAATTGTTGCAGATTTTTTATTAAACAGAGGAACTACTTTATATGAATCTGATGAGTTATTCTGTTGTGTTTGATGTGAGCTTGTGTTCATTAAAGTTTTTTGGTTGTTCTCCTTTCCTTCGCCTGAGGTCTAAGCCTATGTATGCTCGTCCATATTTAGAATCTACTGGCCATCACAAAAAAAAAAATTATGTACTGAAGCTGACATTTTTTTGCTGATCTGTATTCTACAAAATTTATGCCTATGTTTGAGCAGTCTAATGTCATATTTTATCATAGAGTTATATGTATAGAGAAATGTACGGAAAACATGAAAAGAGAAGTGTTAGGAAGGATCATAAGTATCATTCCTAGGAAAGCAAGTGATAGGGTTAAGGCCTGGTTTAGTAGCTTGACAGCTAGGTAGTTGTTAAAGGCAGTATGTACCCTTGCAGTTTGATCTTGGTGTTTTTGCCAAGGTTTTAGGTTGTATTTGGTTGTAAGGTTTTGTAATATATCTTACTTGCTTACCAAAAAAAATAATGTGAAATTTTACTTGCTTTCCAAAAAAAAAAAAGTGAAAATATATTCAGATATTTGCAGAAAACAATAGCTTAGCAGTTGATCCATCTTACATAGCTTCATGGTTGAGCCTTTTGTTGGCAGACACCTCAAGTTGCTCCTTTCCTTCCGAAAACTGATCCATTCATTGTGCTCTCAGAAAGGGAGCCTGTTGTTTGCTAAGATTTTTTTCATAATCAATCTGTACCTGTGCATATGACTTCGGTGCTTTTGAAGGAAAAAATATATTGATATCTAAGGTAGGCGTGTACAGTTAATAAGGCGGACTAATAGTTCTTTCTTCACCTGTATGCTCTCGGACTAATTAAATATGGGTACTTGCAGGTGGCTAGTGTAACATTTGACTTGCTGTTGTTGCTTGACAGTAGCTATTCAAGATGAACGGTCACAATACATGGTGAGTTATGGCCTGTTGCAACCCTGCTTTCTTTTATATTAATTTTTCTGGAGATGTTTTTTTGGAGCTATGGGGAACAGTCAATCGTTAGCTACCAATTTAGACTCAAGCATTTTATTTGTCTAACATTACTGTGAATACCTCCTTGAAACTGGGCATAGTCAATTGATGAACACTAAAATCTGTTGGTTTGAACAATTTGGGTAGAAAAGGAAAGGGATGGATGACAGAGATGTAGACTGCAGATGGATGAAGTCATGAAGGACAGGGGATTGGGAAATGAATAAATGGAGGGTTTAGCAGAATAGCAACAGACAGAGATAGCAACAGAAAGGCAAAGGGTAGAGCTTCAACGGCCTAGGCCCCTAAGAAGTCAGGCGTAGCTCCTGTTGGCATTTCCAGTCAGTATAAATTAGCTATATCATTCTATTATCATGCAGGTGGCCTAAGATGAGAGAGGTGTAGGGTGATGTTAGTGGAAGAGGGAGCCTTAGTTATGTTCCATTTTTATGTTCTTTTTCTCTGATCAATTATATTTTCCCCAATTTTTCCTTTTCCCTATTTTTATGTTTCATTTTTCTGATCTATTACACACTTCTTCCCCTTGAGTATCATTTGCATCTTGGAAAGGAATTGGATTTAAAGTTATGGGATACCTTGTACTTGAAGGAGGTTTCTTTGGCTTTTGAGTGCTTTAATGGTTTCAACTTCAAAGAAGGCATGTGTGCTGTGGTTTTCCTTTCTATCAACCTTTATGTGTCCGAACTCTTCTTCACCGTAACCAGGGAAGATGATTATACACTGCTTTGTCTTGTCATCATGTTAGACCTTTCACCTTTCGGAATGAATCGTATATATACCTATATTTATGTGTACAACTGCTTTGCATCCGAAGACTGGAGTTATATATATACCTATCCAAAGTTCCAAACTCTCTGTGGGATTTGAATCCAGAAGCACTTAAAGGAGACATGTTTATCAAGTAGATATTGATTCTCGTGGACTTTCTCTCAAAGGATTTTGAGTGCTTTTCATGACAGATTATTGCTAAAATCATTCAGCAATCTCTGTTCATGCTCTTCAAACACCATTATGTTGTGGTTTATTTAGAACTGTTGAAATCTGATACCGTAACCTTAACTACATTATTCAAATAATCCTCTATACTTGTCACCATTTTCTACTTTTAAAAAATTATTCTTCCCTCCTAAGCGATTTTTTCAAGTGACATGCTCTACCATTTCTGTATGAGCCATGTAAAAACTAACAAAAATCTTTTCTTTTGTGAAACTACTCCATTTATTGTTATATTTGAGACTCCCGGTTCTCGCGTTTTTCCTAACAAATCGGTACTCCCTTCTAGATTAGTTTTGACACTTATCATGTGACATAGTTTTAGGTGATAAGTTGTTTGATATCAATGTTATTTTATTGAATAGGTAGAAGTGATAAGATACGGTTAAAGGCTTTTTTTTTTTCTTTTTTTTTGGAAAAAGATGTGATAAGTGATAGTGGAGTATTTAATTTATTGAATGTGAGAGGGCATAAGACCCTAACTTATAGTAGTGCGGAAGAGAGATGTATTAAAATAATAGTGGAGTTCTCAAATTATAAGTGTGAAACTAATCTGCGACGGAGGGAATTTAGATAATGCTTCGGAAGAGAAGGCCAGGTTTGGTCTTTGCCAGATTTAGTTTAGTTTACTTTCTTTCATAAACTTTTCCTTATTTCACTTGTGAAATTTTTTTGTATTGGCTATGATGTAAACTAATTAAGCAATGTATGGAGTGTATATAAAGTGAGTCCGGATCCTCTATCTCACAATTTGTGTATCACTGTGTACCACTGTTTTCTATTGGTTGATATTAATACAATTTCAAGTATTGGCTCATATTTATATATTTATTTTCACGAGCATTTTGATGTTGGAAACTAAGTCTTACTTGGTTCTTTGCTCGCAGAATGTAACAGATGATAAGTACTGGAAAGTGCTATATCCCAGCAAGTGGTTTAGTGCAACAGTCTCAATGATATAAGTTGTACTATGCCTTTGCCATATCTTTGATGCAGGTGTTGTTGTGGGCCACCAATTCTTTGATTATATGCGCACGACATTGCAATGGGGTAATGCATTTTACTATTCTACAGATTTTTCACTAAAATGGATATCCAATCCTATTTCTTTCATCTGAAACTTCACGTCGCTTACAAAATCCCAGGAAATTAATGTAGAAGATGTAATCTCTCATTAACTACTTTATTTCTCCCCCATTCTCTCTCCTCTGTATTTCTATTCTTTCTGTCAAATCACCACTTAGAAAATTTGTAAGCTTTTGTTCTCATTCTTTTCCCCTCTTTTGATCCTGGTTCACTATCTTTGGTGCTTAGTTTTGTGGATTAATGGTTCTTCTTTTAATTTTGCCGTATGTTTCATTTTTTAGGGTTTTTCGGGTTAGCGTTTCTTAAATTTTCGGACTCTTTCTCAAATTCGAGGTACTTAAATGTTTATTGGGTTGATTTCTAATGAATTTGTTCCCTTTTCTTTCAATTTTCCTTTTTTCTTTTTGATTCAGTAACTTGTTATGGTCCTGGTGTTGAATTTTGGCCTATATTGTTTGAATGTGTGTATTTCATTTTTTTTTTCCCAATTTATAGTGATTTTTTAATTTGGAAGGGTTTGGTTTTTTAGCTTACAAAAATTTAGGATGATTCGCCCTGTTCAAGCTAATTGGAAAACTTGTGTTAATTTACTAATTTTTTTACGACTAATCTTGGTGTTGTTTGTTCTTATTTTTGCAGTGCTAATTTTGTAGGTGGGAAAGTGAGAGAGAAACTGACGCCATGGGCATCACCTCAAGCTTATCATGTTGAGACATGTGACCTGTGTGATCGACTGAAAGTGTAGCCAGAGATTGATTGGATGAATTTCCAAAAAAAACAGGGACACTATTGTTCTATCTATTGCCAGGTCTGATTTCTATTTCAGTTTCTAATGGTTTTCATTTATTTATTTTTTTCTAATTGAACTTTTGTGGGTTTTGGTTGAATTATTGTTCTGGAAATTGGTTTCTTCAGTTCTTTGAATTTTAATACTTTTCTCCCTCTTAATTAGATGAATTTGTTTTGGTTGAATTATATTGCAAATGAATTTACTTTCTGTCATTCTCATTTGTAGAATGAATTTACTTTAGATGAACAATGAATTTACTTTCTGTCAACTATATTCTATTTGGCGAATGCAATGACGGTCATGCTGGGAAAAAAACCGAACGCAAAGGGCCGTTATGGTCTTATGACTGATCATAGATTTGGAGACATCATTATCAGTATACACATTGGAGTTGGGTCACAAAGAAATTGAAATTTGTATACATCATTATCAGTATACATATTGGAGTTGGGTCACAAAGAAATTGAAATTTGTATACATCATACTTGAGTAGTTAAGCTACAGACCTACTGTCGTGTCGAACCTTTGGTATCTGGGTTTTGTTAGAGTGCCTTATTTCCTCATTATTTATTAAATTTGTTGGGAATTTTATTAGCTTTATAGATCTAATTGATGTTTGGTTTCATGTGGGTATGATTGATTTGCCCGATCGGGTGTTTTAGTCAGGGTATTTTTTTGTTTCAATGATTACTTTGATGGGTTGGTTTCAATTTTTAATCATTTTAGTAATTCAAGTTTTGATTTCAATTTTTAATTATCATTTTCAATTGCGGTTGTTGTTCTTTGATTCAGCTACCTTTATTCCCTCATTAACTGCTTGTTAATTGCGTGTTTTTACATTTTGCAGATGTGGAGCCAGTCCAAACCAAGAGAAAATTGGTTAATGGGCTTGAATTAGGTATCTCAACTTATTTCCCTTTTCCTTTGGTTAGCATATTTGCAAACCCATAATTCTTTCCCTGCAATTTTGTGGTTATGATGTTGTCGCAGTTGTTGGTTGATCAAGTATTACTTCAATTAGTTGTCGATTGTTGAGTTTTAAGGTATGCTTTTACATAACTTTTTTTGTCTTAAGTTTTGTTGAATTTTTTTATAGCAAAGGACTGGATTTCATAGCTGGCTTTTGTGGACCTTAATGACCAATGAGATTTTAGCTCCCTTTCTACTTAAGTTCTCCAATTTCGCCCTTTACTTATTGATGTAATTAAGCTTTGAATACAAAGAATTTATAAAATCTAGCACAACCACTTTTTCTTTTGCAGAATTTATGGTTTTTAATTTCATTTGGGACATTAATGTGATATGGGTACTTGCTAATTTTAATGGAAATGGTTCATGTTTCAATGTTTGAGTTAATTTGCCTCTTGTTTAGATAAAATCTATTGTGAATGAGTAATTTGATTTGACAAAGGAAGTAGATTTTGTATTAAATTTGAATTTTTTTTCAAGGGGTAGTCAATTTGCTTGAGAGTTGAGATGAATCTTTAGTTATAGGCATACTCAATTGCTATATGAATGGTGATGATGCAGTACTTCTATTGAATATGAGCCAATACTTTATTATGAGCATCAATTTATTTTGAGTTGTCTTTGTTCACTGTGTAACTAATAAGTTCAGAATTGATGCACCTGGACGATCCGCTCAGTACTGATCTAAGAAATATGAGTGCTTTAGCAAAGGTTTATTTATCAGCTTTACACATTATATACCTATACTTTAGAACTTAGTTACTTGCCATTTTCAACCAATTTGATTAATAAGTGCCTCTATTGATATCCTTCGCAGATAATGTGGCAAAGGTGTATTGATAGAGGAGCCTTGACACTTGCTTTTGCCAGAGCTCAAGTTCCTGATTGATATAAGCCTCGTGACACTCTCCACATGGTATGTATTCTCTCTTTTCATGCTTCTAAGTTACACTCATACATGCTGAAAATATTTAGGACTAAGGTCCAAGAAAATATAAATTCATGACTCAGTGTCTGTTTGGCCAATCATTTAGAAATGAACTTCTATTTCCTAAAAGTAGTTCTCCAGAAACACTTGTGAAAAACAGAAATGCTTGGCCAAAAAGTTTAGAAGTGCTACTTAGGAATAGAAACAAAATTTCCCTGTTTGGCCCATTGTTTACCAGCAAGAGTATTTGGCTGGCCTACCTTTTCTTTCTATTATGTCATTGCATAATGTTATTAATCAGTGTATTAACTAATTTGATTTGCCAACAAAGGTCGTTTTCTTTGGGGTAACTCGCCAACAAGGGTTAGTGTTATAATGTCATTAATCAGTGTATTAGCTAATTTGATTTCCAACAACAAAGGACTCCGAAGAAACTCTTTTGGCCCTCTGCTTGTTGTTTCATCTCTTTTTACAACAAGTGTAAATCATCTCCTTGGAAAGTACGATGAACAACAGAAGAAGTAGGAATAATTCTCTACATTATAATTCACTCCATTTTTGTAAAACTAATCACAATACCACAAGGCTTGAAGTTTCTAAGATCTGATAAAAATTTGAGAAACCCGTTGAGATCCTGCAACTAAAAATTAAAAATTTCCACCTGTACACCAAAGAATTCATATTTTCATAATTGAAAACAACGGAGGACAAAACAAGTTCTTAAGAACCTATCCAGACAAAATCAAATTAAATAGCCATCAAAATTTAATAAATAACTAAACAAAAAGAAGATCTGTAACAATGCAATTGGTAAACATGGGAATTCTTACTGTTAGTAAATAGGTATTATAAAATCAACAAAATATGGCATCATAAAGTTATTTGATGGAGGATATGGATTAGGGAGCGGACGAGGAGGAGGATCCGTTGATATCATGGCTTGACGAGGAGAGAGAAGAACAGGGAGTAGGAGAGTAGTTTTAGGTGGAGTTTTAGGTGGGATATTAGGGACATTTTTCAAAAAATGTGGGGTATTATGGAAATGAAGAAAATTTCATTTGAAGGGAAAAAGAGCTCCCCGAAAAACACGTGTAGAAGCTCTAAATTGGTGTTTCTCCTTCTCTTCTTTCTTAGAAACCAATTGGGGCTTCTAGAAAAATTGTTTCTCAAGTTGATAAACAGTTCTAGAAGCTTGGCCAAACGGGGTCTTAAACTTACTTCTTCCTAGATGCAATACTATGGAGACACACCATTCTATCTCTTACCAAGTACAAACCCTAAGGTTTAAGAAGCATGCCCAGGTGCTAGCCTCAAGCAACCATAGTTCCTTCAAATCTATTATTTACACTTTCTTGTATCGTTGTATTGCATGCTTGGCATACCTTTTCTCTTCCTGTAAACACCTTGGAGCACCATAAGTGTACTAGATGTAAATTGAGCCCTTTATTCAGTTTTTGGACTTGAGCTTGTGTTGGTGTATATGTCTGGTTTCTTTCGTATTGTTTCTTGAGTTGTGATTGATCAGGATTTGCTAATTTATCCGCCTTTAGACTTTGGTTGTGTTTGGTGCAGAGCACCGTCTCTTGTAACTGGTGTGCATTTTAAACAATTGGTTGCGCTGCCTGTTCTTAGGTGCTGAATCTGAGAAAGAAAAAGAATTTTATTATATAATATTTTATCCCAATAAAAGAATGTAAACTAACTATATTAGCTAATTAGGTAGCGCGCAAAAAAACTGGCAGTATCTTATGGCATTTATTAGTCTTTTCTTGGAAAAATTATATGGAGCGATTCACCGGAGAGGATGTTTATTTTGTGTTGCATTGCAAGAGTCCAACTTGTATATCGATTCTAATTCAATTAGAATAGATGATAATAAGTTATGGGATTAATATTTATTAATTCTTTCTTGGCAAATTTATATTGAGTGATTCACCTGAGAGGATGTTTATTTTGTGTTGCATAGCAAGAGTCCAACTTGTATATCGATTCTAATTCAATTGGAATAGATGACAATAAATTTGGCAAATGCATAGCCTGGATGTTCAAAAGAGGGATTAGGTGATACTAAGACTCATACTTCACATGGATTATGGGTGCTACCTGTATTTTAGCAGTGTGCGTCTTAGTTGAACTACTTTTTAAATTTAATTTACTTAGCTATCATATAATGGTAGAATAATTGAAATTGCATCGGATTTGGTGTTTTTTGTGCTGATTCTTTTTTGTTTATGTGGGACTCTCTTCTATTTCCTTAAAAACTTCCTATTTAATTATAATTCTGCATTGCCATAATATAATATTAGAGAAGCAGTTGTAATTGGGGGTTTTGTGGGTTCTCTTTTTTTGCCTGATTCGTGAATTTGGCTGATGTTTATAAATCCATCTGAAGTATTAAGGTTTTAGGGATGTTTAGAAGATTTGAATATTGGGAAAGCTGTTTATTTCCCCTTTACTAGAAAGTAATTAGGTTTGTGTTACTGATATGTGATATCTGAAATTCAAAACCCCTATTTTCTTGTTTAAAGGCACTTCTTTTTGCCCTACTCTATTTCTGGATTCTTTGAATTATTATAGTGGTACAAGAACTCCTATTTGAGTTTTATGCTCCAACCTAATGCTATAGGTTGTTGAGTTTTGCAGGAATTTTAGAGCTTTTGTGATGATTGATTTCATTATTTATCATTGTCAAGTATTAATGGTTAAAGATTGGTTGTTGAATAACTACTGCTACTAGTACTAAAATGAGATACCCTTAGATGTCGCGTTTATCAATTAGGTTAATCTACTTTCAGATATGTCAAGTTGGATGCCTTGCTTTACAGAGCCTGAGTAATTCACTTGAATGATGTAAGTGGCTTAGGTGATTTAGCACTGTGTAGTATTTATATCTAAGCATTATAGTATATGATCAGTTGTTGATTAAAAAATGGCTTCCATTCATTTCAGCATGAAGCTAACGTACCTATCTATTATAGCTCATATTGAGCCTACGGTCCTTTGTATATATGCTTCGGTACAGGATGATGCAGTGAGAAAAGTGATGAGAATAATGCTTCTCTGAAAGCTCTGGAAGATGCAATTACCACAAGAATTTAAAATATTGGAGACAAAAGTAAATTGGAAACAGGGATGGTAAAGGAAGCATGTGACATCGAGAAGCATCATATGCAGTTAGCTGAAAGCTACGATCTCAAATCTAAGCTGCAGATAGCTTGTCAGGAATGATCTTTCTTCTTTCTGTCTCAAATCTAAGCTGCAGATAGATGTCGGTCCTTGTACATGGGTAGGACAGGCTGATAAGCTGCATACAATTGGTAAATAGGTGATTGCACTAACAATCTTATTACTCCTGACTAAGGATGTGGGCGATAAGTATTTGTGGATCTCTTTATCCTGTGCATATTGAGTAATCATATGTTTTAAACCTGTAGGGTTATGGTACTAATGGAAGAAGCATAGCGTTTTGCTTGCAGGGAGCACAAGTCAACAACTACATGCAGGCTGCCTTCAAAACAAGTTGTAAATTTCTTATAATCCGGATTTGATTTTTAGGATGGTTGGGTGCGTTGGATGTTGCTACATTGCCCCTTTATCATGTAAAAATGTTGTAATTTTTTTTTTTTTGACAAATTTTGGGACTGTATTTGTTAGGCATAAGGTATTTGAACTTGTTAAGGAGGATATCAATGGACATGGCTGTTTGGCATTTTGCTTAAAGTTTAGCAATCTGAGGGTCGGTCTTTATGTTATCTTGTGCATTTCATGCTTATTATTCTCTTTTACAAATATTCTTGTTATTCTAACAATACAATGTTAAACGAGTTATATGCATTCTCGTCTATATTCCATACTTTTACTTGTGTTCTCCAGTTTTGTATGCACTTGTTTTATGCACAAGGCCAATGCATTGGAGATACTATGTGCAATGCTTTATGAAATTGAGAAATATAAAACTTAGATAAACAAATCAAAGCTTCGGGCAGAGCAGGTGAAACGTCTCAACAATTCATCCTCGTTTTAGATGAATATATGTATTGTTTTCTTGTCTACCGAGCATATTTTCAATTCATTTTTGGTTAGTCATTGGAAAACTACATTTACTGATAACTTTTATAGATTGGCAGCGGTGACAGATACGAACGCATTCGTACATATAACTTTCGCAAGGACGTGTTACTGATCACCATGTTCGTGTTAGCATCACTCAATATATGAGGTACCGCAACTAGAGAGTTTAGATGTATTCACTGATGCTCATCACTCAATAACCTGCCCAAGGTGATATAAAGAACAGTGGACAGAAAGTAGCTTACTATTCAACCTATTGCACATTGTAATTTGTTGAGAATTTTCAAAATAGAACTTCAAAGGTGAAATGTTGTCAGGCCATGGCCGCTGAAACGCTTTTTTTGCATGGAGCTTCAACTGCTTTTCGTAGGTAACTTGGTAATGTAACTTGGTCCGACATCGGCAACAGGTTGTGATCATCTTGTCCAAGAAAAAAAAATTAAAAATAAGTGGACATTTGGTATAATTCCTAATTTTACCAAACCATTAGATGATATAAATATAGTTTCATTTTTCGCACTGCATGTATAAAACAGAGAGGAGGAGTACAATTGCATACTTCCAGAGATAAACTAGGTCTAGAACCTTTACAAAACAAAACCATGAATTTGTGGGATGCAGACGTTGGTCCACCCACAAAAAGGCTCTCTAGCGTGATTTTGTTCATGATAATGGGCGACTTTGCAATAGATCAGGTAGCATTTTCCTTCCCGTGAAGGTAACGAGTTTTTCAAACTGATGACAAATCTGTGATTTCCCATCTCTTTCAAGTTTCAAGCAATATCAAATTCATCACACTTCAAAGAGAATAACTTTTGTAACAATAGCGACAATTCCTCATTTCACATCTCAAGTATTGTGTGACCCTGCTGGCCTTTAAGAGAAGGTCTTCATCCCAATCCTTGGCCCAACAAACATTCTTCTCACGAAGAAGTGCATGTGTTGTATCAAGGTAAATGAGATTCTTTTGGCCTTCTAATATTAGTGATAAAGCATTGTCCATTAAGGTACATTTCTTAAGTGACAAATGTGTGAGACGAGGAAAATTTCTTGCAATGACAACTGCATCTGTCACCTGTACTTCACCAAGCAACCTTAACGTATGAATTTGATTCCAAAGCTCACTGACAATCTTAACGCATGATCCAAAACACTCCACTTCTACCAATCCCTTCCAATATGATGCAACACTCAAAAAAGGACGACGTAACCTCAACGAATCCATGTGAAGAGACAGACTCCTAAGTGAAGGTAACCTGCAATGTCAAAACTTAAAGTCACGATGATCACCATACAGTTGTTGAACGAGGGATTCTGAAGAACTTAATTCAAAAGGGTACAAAATACAGAATAAATCAAACAGTGTGACGCATATCAAAAGACAGAATAAATCAAACAATGTGATGCATATCAAAAGACAAAGTAAATTACAAGTATCCTTTCACCGAGTATTTGAACTGCACAAACTGTCATATGAATTAATTAAAAAAACCAGGAAAATATTCATATAAAAATTTAAACTTCAGTTAGTATAGGAACACAAAAATGTCCATCTCAATGATCAAACTTCATATAAAGTGTTTGCGTCAAAAAAAAAAAAAAACTTCATATAAAGTGAATTTATAACCACGGAACCCTTTATCAATGAGCTAGATCAAAAGTCAGTTGCATTTCTCTGTACCTAAAGTTTCAAGCAATAGAGAAGTATAATATGTTAGCTAAATTCTCACACTCGATTAAATACTTGGGCCATTGTGTCCCTTGGATAAAAATTCAACGGCCCGAATTAGCACAATGTTCTTGTTCCTTTGCTTCTTGTTGTTCCTCCCGAAATTGTCTTCCCCCAACCCAACTGAGCAGTTTTCCCATGAGTGGAAGTACTCGCTTTACAACTCTTCAATCCCCCCCTTTACAACCCAAATTGCCCAAGAGATCTAGCTTTATTGTTTGTGATTTCAGTTTGTGGAGTGTTGAAGTGTTTGAAATGTATGGAGGAACTTAGCAAGTTGAAGATCAGGGAAATAGAACTTGCATTTGAACAATGTGCTATCTTGAGCTTTTTTGTATTTAATTGTCTGTGTTAAATTATTTGCTTTTAAAATTTTCAGTGATTTTCTTAAGGTATACTGGTATTGAATTTGAGGATTTGGTCTAATAAGTTAGAATGACTTCTTGATTCTTTAATGTATTTTTAATGATTTTCATAATATACATAAATGTTTGTTTAATGTATTATTTGCAACGACCAGAAGAAGGGAGCCTCTGGCTTCGACCTACCCCCGAAAGGGCTGCTGTCCGATGGGTACACGAAAGGTTCATGGATTGATGTATACAAAACATTTGTTTTATGAACTTAGGGGGCGTTTGGTATGGGGTATTCGGGAAATGGAAAGAGAATCAACGTGTCTAATTCTATTCTTTGTTGTTTGCAAAGTCATTTAATCATTCCCTTTCTCCATACCCCCCAAACTCCTCTATTTTGATACCCCATCCCACCCCCCCGTTTCCCTTTCTCTAAGCCACCAACCACCGAAAACATCATCCACTCCAGCCACCGAGAACCCCACCCCATTCTAACCACAAAACCTTATCTCCACCCACCTGAAAAACTCACTTCCACTTACGAAAACCCCACCCCACCCCACCCCTGAAAACCCAACCAACCAACAAGAATCTCCACCCACCACCCACAAAAATTCTAGATCTAAGATAGATTTTTTATAAAAAAAAAAAAAAAAAAAAAAGATAGAATAAGGGAGGAGAAACTGCGGCTGCAGTGACAGAGAAGAGTAGGGCCTATAGGGGCAGCAGCCAGAGGAAGAGGGGAAGGGAGGGGCTGCGCTGAAGGGCAGTGATTGTGATGGTTTTAATTGGGATTTTCTTTCTCATTTCTAAAACAAACAACCTGGTAAATCTAAAGGCCCGTTTGTTATTGACTTTTTATTCCAGTTTTCTGTTTCTTAGAAAATTTAAAACAAAAATACGAAAACCACACAAAACAGTTTTGTAGAGGCTACTCCATGTATCTAGGATACTTAAAATGATAAAAGTTTGATGTCATAGTAGAATAACATCAATGCATTTGTAGTTTAAACTAATGTATTTACATTGCATACTTGATATATCTAGGTTTCTCTCGCTTCACATATTAAGAACCCTTCTCAACGAATCCCGACCCTTCGATTTAGGCTCATATGACAAGCACACTTATGGTGAGAAGGGTGAAAAGCATTTATATCCCTTCAATTAACTTAATCTATCAGATAAAAAAAACAAAAAAACCCATGTAAATAATGGCATATTTGGTAATTTTATAATTTATACGCACTAGCTTCCCTTCTTCCAACCTACCACATGAATAACCCAAAAAATCTCACATCTTCTCTCTCTCCCGATTTCTTTCTCCCCTTTTTGAGCTTCTCGATGAAGTTCGAACATGGCGGCCAGCGCCCAACCATTTTCACTCATCCCACGTCTATATATCACATGTATGCCATGTGTATGCCCATGGCTGAGAATGACCTTTTTTTATCCCAATTCAGCAAAATAAAAGATGATTTTCGAGTTATTTATCAACTGGTAGCGTGGATCTCTAGTGTAACTTGGTTGTTGTCACTCTTGATTAACTAGGTATGGTATTTTAAATTGGCCTCCAATCTCTTTCTCTTAGTTTTTTGTCCATGTCAATCTTCAATTCAGTAAATTTTGGATCATTTTGAATTTTATTTTTTTTAGATGTTCCTTGAATTTCGTAATTAAACTTGGATTTAGTTGTGCTATATCTTCACTCATAGTTCATCAGCTACGAAATCTCTTCCAAATTCTCTTTCCTCTTTTCGGAATTCCATATTTTTTTATCCTTCTTGTCAATGTTAATATAAGATTTTTATATTTCAATTCGAATTATACCTCTATTATTCACTTGATATATCTATATAAATGTTTAATGTACCAGTAATGTATTTCTTATGAATCCAATTCATACTTGTTCCTACTAAATGTTATTAAAACACTATGTATCTATGATGGACCCTGAATGTATCTAAAATGGTTTCTTAATGTACTAATGTATCTAAAATGGTTTCTTAATGTGCTAATGTATCTAAAATGGTTGATACACAGGAATAGTTGTTGAGGAAAACTTACCTCTTAGCAATGTAGAGATAACCATACTTGTTTAAGCGAATACAAGGCAGTACAAGTTTAGTATGAAGTCTTGCTTGATCGCGATTGAGATGAAGTTCAACCATCCTCCAAAACCTTCTGCGCTGAACTCTTCTGTTGTATGAACTAGAACCGAGGAGCAAAGGGAAATCACTCAAACTAAAGACATCCTGTGGTGGGAAGAAAGTGTCCAGTGTGGCATCCAGCCAGGACTTGCAAACAAAGCAAATTGAAAATATAAGATCTAACACACCCAATCGCTTCATTATGCTAACCAATATTTCATGGTTCATCTCTTCCCACCTTCTAATTAAGTGACTGTCACTCTCTTCATCGACCTTAGCCACAACATTCCTTTTCGCACATTTCTTCAATCGCCAGTCAGGTTCTGCCCTCTTCAAAGATTTTTCGCTCACCATCAATACTATAAGCTACAAGGAATTAAGGATACTTAATAATCAGTGTTCGGAATACTCCCAGCATGTGATAAACACATTTGAAAAAAAGAACCACAACCAAAATAATCAAGGCGAGTCCAATAAATTCCAGATCAAAATCCATGAGAATTAACAGTTAGTAAAACTTAAAATACAAATTAAATCAACAGAAAAATCGTACAAAAATCGATACCATTAGACAGTGGCGTCTCAAGGATTTCCGAAGTGTGGGTTCGGTTTGGAATCGTAATTAACAAAAGGATGAAATTATAATCATTAAATATTCAATACATAAGTTCAAATTGTGGATTATAAATTGATTACCCATAAAAAAAATGAAGAAAAAGAAATACAAAAGCATATATGAGTTTTCATACTTTGGCAATTTGCATATGTGAAATTACTTGTAAGCTCTTTTGGCAACTTTTTTGGCTGCTTAATTTTTCAATGTGTTTTAGAGTTAAATTTTATATGACAACATTAGAGATCCTTGGATTGCATTTATGGACTTTATAAGCTTTCAAACATTATTTGTATGACTGTATATAATGATCTAAGTTATGTTGTTAGCATTTTTTGAGTGTTTATTTTTTTGCCCTTTTGCAAGAGCTATGTTTTAGTTAGTTTCTTTAAGTAGGGATTTTTCTATGTTCATGGGATTATTAGCTTCTATGTAAATTTTAAATGAGCCTTGTAATCCTTTACAAATCACTGTTGCTCTATGCAATTTAATTTTTTGCTTTAAAAGTAAGGAAATATTAAGAGTAATAATTTCAACTTAAGATGTCTTATTATTTTAATCTCAATTATTGTTTAACCCAACATAATTCCAATCACAATTAGACAATTTTAACAACATTCACAAATTCCAATTAGACAATTTTGAATTTTTGACAATCGACAGCAATGAAATATTGAAATTATGAAAGACAGCATTGAGCATATTAATCACAGCAAACCAGTAAGGCAAAATTAGGCATTAAAGATTTAAAGGAAACCGACTAAACGGAAAGGCAAGCTCATCAATCAATCGACTGTTGGCCTATCGTAATTATGAAGACTTACAGTCAATTAGTAAACATATTATAGCATATGAAGACTAATTAAAACTATCGTAATTACAGATTTACAGTCAATTAGTAAACATATTATAGCATATGAAATCCAGAAATCGAAATAGCATGTGAAATTCAACGATTTAGCAAAAAAAAATCCCCAAATTGAGAAGTAAATTAGCGAATTATAACCAATCTTCAGCGATTTACAAAAAATCCCAAATCGTAATGTACATTAGCATATGAAATTCAACGATTTAGCAAAAAAAATCCCCAAATTCACTAACCTCACTACCAGAGTAAGAGCCTACGAGGACGAAATTCAAAGACGTCGCCTCACGTCGGACCGTCGGAGTCGTTGCCTGGCTGACGAGGCGTCGGCTGCGGGGCTGCGGGACAGAGGAGAGGCGGACAGACACAGAGGGAAGACGGGAAGTGGAAGAGGTTAAAGGGAATGAGGAAGAGGCTACAGCTTTACTTTTTACCACACAATACACAAATATTTTATTTAAACCTATTTCGCTTTTTCTTTACAAAAAATTAAAAAAAAAAAGTTTTTAATTTTTTAAAAAAGTCAGTGGGTTCAATGAAGAAACTTCATACCTCGAATTACAACGGCAAAGAAAGAGAGGTGGTTGGAGGAGGCGCCGTCGACTGGTGATGGTCAGACACGCTGCTTTTGTTGGAGGATTTTAATGGATGGAGATTCGAGGTGGTGGAGGAGATAGAGATGGAGACGTGAGGAGGAGAGGTGATGGAGGCGCAACCAAAAGCGAATGTGTAACTGATGATGGATGGATCGGGTAACGGGTAACGGGTCGGGACGGATTTGGGCGGACGTCCATCCAACCCATCACCCGATCCTTCAATTCACTCATTAAATATATACATAAAATAAAACATAATACATTGAAAGAAGTAAATATTTGAGAATAAATTATGTTTTTATGCCAATAAAAAGAAGGAAATAATATATGGTTGCACCAAATTTTAATTTTTAATCACTTTATTCTCAAGTTTTTTTTAGGGAAATTTTCATTGGTAACATTGTGGTTTTTACTTTTCTAAATGGCACCATTTAATATTTTTGACTTCCCAATGGTATCATTGTGATTTTGACTTTTCTCAATGGTACCATATTTTGTTAGTAAAACGTTAGTTTAAGTTAATAAACATTAATAAGTTACGTGTCTTATTTCTAAAAGAATACATTCCCTGCCTTCGTCCCAAATCCATCCAGCAAAGTATTTTTTGAGCAAGTTCTAATTCTATATTTCTATCTCAATGTTAATTTGTGGTCTATTTAATTAACCACCAACCTTCGTACCTTTTTGCTGCTTGGAACTCAATCCCCTGCCTTCGTCCCAAATCCATCTAGGACAACACACAACTCAAGCAAACAATCTAAATTATCAATGAATTTGCATTCATGGAGTTGTGAATCGAAGATTTGAACATCTGGATCTAATGGGCAAGCTTGTAAATAGGTGCTTAGTTCGCCATTTGTTATCCCCTGTTCACCTTCTTTCCCCTTCTCCATACATCTATTTCGCCATCATCATCATATAGCATTAATTGAACAAAAATGAGTCAACATGTATTCGGCGAGATAATTTTACTTTCCAAGTAGCTTTATGCTCATTGACATTTTCTCTCTCCTAAACTCGAACCCAGAAATTCAGTGCATGGTGTTGAGTTTGAAATTAGAAATTTGTGTCAATTTTGTGAAATCGCATTAATAATTGATGAATTCGGAAATTTGAATTGCAAAAAAGGTGATTTAGGAGTGATGAAATTAAAATTTGGCTCTAGAAATTTATGGACTAGGGCAACAATTCCATGGGTTTCGAATTGCGTTTGAGCATTCTGCTATCTAGATTGATCCTAATTAATATGATTTTTAATCCAATTGATCCTAAAATCAATGCTTTTGTTTTGGGCTTTATGGAAGAAGATGGGTGGGAGGAGGATAGAGAATCAAAAGAGGTTGTGCTGGGTGGCGATGGTGGTGCAGGTGCTCATAGAGGCGACGTGACTATTGTTGGCGGTTTGGAGGAAAATGAAAATGAGGAAAAGAGAAAGGGGGAGAGGAGTGAGGGTGTGAGGAGTGAAGTTGGTTTCTTTTGCTAACGCCTAAAGAGGGAGGTGGAGGTTGTCGGTGGTAGTGGTGATTCTAGGCATTGGTGTAACAGGCTACCATTGAAGATGAGGATGGAGGAAAGAGAAAAAAAGAGAGTGAGGAGAAAAAAAAAAGGTAAAATTAAAATAGGAGAAAAGTAAGGGTATAATAGTAATTTTAAGTGGTTTTAACATAAGTAAAAAAAAAATTTAACCAAAATTAACTTTTCCTAACAGAAACCAAACCTCAATGGCATTCTTGGGAAGTAAAAAATATCAAGTGGTATCATTCGAAAAAGTCAATATCACAATAGTACCAATGGAAATTTCCCTAATTTTTTGTCATGAAAGTGTGATAATACATTTTATTTTACTTCACCTGATTTATCTGTGAATGATGGGTTGAGCAGATGTGAATGAAGGATAAATCGTGTGATGGATGAGTTAAATGACGGATGGATCCTTAGCGAATGGAGGTGGATGAAGCATCACCCGACCCATCTCCGATCCATTGCCACCCCTAATTACAACATATAAGTTATAACTTTATAAACAAATACATATAGTGTTTCATTGATTAATAGTTCAAGCCGTCTAAAAAATTAATTATTCAAACATGCATTATTTCTACTTTTTTATGGTGACAAAATAATTGTTTCGTTAATTAATTGTTCTATTATAAAATGAATAATATTCTCTCCATCCCTTAAAAGTGTTCCACTTGACTTTTTCACGGTTTTCAAGACGCGACTTATTATATGGATTGTGAAATATTATGAAATAAGCAATTTGGAAATGAATTGTGTCTTTATGCCAATAGAAATAAGAAAATATTATATGGCTGTATCAAATTTTATTTTATTTTATTAATCACTTTATTCTTGGTGTTACTTTTGATTATGAAAGTTTGACAATACATTTAAATTTACTTAACTCAATTTATTACCCGATTTACCAAATTAATCCGTGAATGATGGGTGGAACAGATGTGGATGAAGGGTAAATCAGGTGATGGATGGGCCGGATGAGGGATGGTTCCTTAGCGGATGGAGGTGGATGAAGCATTAACAGTCCCACCTCCAATCCATTGCAACCCCTAATTACAACTCATAAGTTATAACTTTATAAATAGCTATATATGGTGTTTCATTGATTAATAGTTCAAAGTAGAAGTGTTGTCAAGCCATGGCCGGTGGAACGTTTTTCTTGCATGGAGCTTCGGCTACTTAACGTAGGCATAAATAGCATAATGTAACTTGGTCCAACATCAGCAATAGGTTGTGATCATCTTGTCCTAGAAAAAAAATATTAAAAATAAGTGGACATTTGTTATAATTCCTAATTTTAACAAACCATTGTATGATATAAATATAGTTTCATTCATCGCCCTATAAGTCTGCAAAGAGTAAATGAAACAGAGAGGAGGGGTACAATTGTATAAAATTCTCTTTTCTTCTGTGTATATGCATACTTCCAGAGATAAACTAGGTCTAGCACCTTTACAAAACAAAACCATGAATTTGTGGGATGCAGATGTTGGTCCACCCACAAAAAGGCTCTTTGGCGTTATTTTAGGCCAAACCCATGGCGTCCATGATAATGGGCGACTTTGCAATAGATCAAGTAGCATTTTCCTTCCTGTGAAGGAAACGAGTTTTTCAAACTGATGACAAATTTGTGATTTCCCATCTCTTTCAAGTTTCAAGAAATATCAAATTCATCACACTTCAAAGAGAATACCTTTTGTAACAATAGCGACAATTCCTCATTTCACATCTCAAGTATTGTGTGACCCTGCTGGCCTTTAAGAGAAGGTCTTCATCCCAATCCTTGGCCCAACGAACATTCTTCTCACGAAGAAGTGCATGTGTTGTATCAAGGTAAATGAGATTCTTTTGGCCTTCTAATATTAGTGAAAAGCATTGTCCATTAAGGTACATTTCTTAAGTGACAAATGTGTGAGACGAGGAAAATTTCTTGCAATGACAACTGCATCTGTCACCTGTATTTCACCAAGCAACCTTAACGTATGAATTTGATTCCAAAGTCCACTGACAATCTTAACGCATGATCCAAAACACTCCACTTCTACCAATCCCTTCCAATATGATGCAACACTCAAAAAAGAAGGAAGTAACCTGAACGAATCTATGTGAAGACAAGGACTGTTCCTCCATCCTCATGGAGATTAAAGACCGGTTGACCATTAAGAAACCGGCTGCAATGAAAAGTCCCATCAAAAGCCGGGACAAGAGCAAGTACTGTCATTTTCATGAGGATATAGGCCATGACACCAGTGGCTGCTATAGCCTCAGGCGGTTACTTGACTGTCTGGCTGGTGAGGGGGCTTTGAAGTCCTATATTCTGAAGTCCAAGGGTAACCCCAGAACAAACAGTGGACAGTCGTCCAAGAAGCCTGACAACCTTGCTATAAGCTTTGACACTGATGAAGTGCAAATCTTTACTATAGCACGTGGTTTCGCGGGAGGGGGTCCTACCATCCGCCGGGACACCAAGGACAACATCAGAAAGCTGGAGGTCAACTCAGTGGATGAGGGCCAGGCGTCTGTAGACACCTTCCCTGAGGTCATCATCTCTAAGAAGGACCGGGGCAAGGTCAGGCGGCCTCATGATGACCCCATAGTCATCGAGTGCAAGGTTGCCAACCAACGAGTGGGCTGAATCCTCATTGATACCGGGAGCTCGTCTGACCTTATCAGCTATCGGTGCTTGGCGAAGCTCAAGTACAAGCCTAGCAGCATGCACAAAGTCTCTCACCCCTTAGTTGGTTTTTAGGGAGAAGTAGTGCATCCGGTGGGGAAGATTGACCTACCCATCAGGCTAGGAGAAAAGGGGGAGGGACGACACATGGTCGTCAAGTTCTTGGTGGTTGAGGAATTGACCGCCTACAATCTGATTTTGGGCCGTCCAACCCTCAACGAGTCCAAGGCAGTCATTATCCCATCCCTTATGCTAATCAAATTTGAGAGGGATGATGGGTCAGTGGGTTCCCTGAATGGGGATCAGAAGACGGCAAGGAAGTTCTATCTCTCATACGTCAAGCCTACTGTGGCCGCAGCCGGACAAGGCGAGGAACCTATTGACCTTGATGACTTCAAGGAAGCCGCGCCTGCTCCCAAAGCAGCCGGCAAAAAGAGAAAGGCGGACCACCTGGTGGCCGTCAAAAAAGAGAAGCAATAGCAATCACCGATCGGGGAACGGTCAGATGATCTCCGTCCCCAGCCGGCTGGTGAAAATATTGACATTGTTCTTGACGACAGCCGTCCGGAACGAACCATTAAAGTGGGGACGGTTGCTTTTGCCAAGTTGGGCGCAAATTTGCACCAACTGCTAAAAGAATTCAAAGACATTTTTGCCTTTGAAGTGGAAGAGATGCCAGGCGTCAGCCCGGATCTTGCTGTCCACAAACTCGCCGTGGATAAAAAAAAGAAGCCGGTTAGGCAAAAGAAAAGGAATCACGGTGAGGAAAGATCTCAGGCGGCAGCCGCCGAGGTCAAGAAGCTGATGGATGCCTGGTTCATTCGGCAATGCTACTACCCGGATTGGGTAGCAAACGTTGTCCTTGTTAAAAAGCCGAATGGTACCTGGCAGATGTGTGTTGATTACACAGATCTGAACAAGGCATGTCCGAAGGATAGCTATCCACTTCCAAAGATCGACAGTCTGGTCGACTCTACAGTTTGTCATGCCTTGATGAGCTTCATGGACGCCTATTCAAGCTTCCATCAGATACCCTTGTGGAAAAAAGATCAAGAGAAGATGGCATTCGTCACTGATCAAGGGTTATTCTGTTATACGGTGATGTCGTTTGGGCTGAAGAACGCGCCTGCTACCTTCCAACGAATGATTAATTCAGTCTTCATTAATAAAATTGGGAGGAATGTAGAGGCGTACATTGATGACATGATAGTCAAATCTAAGCTACAGACGGATCACCTTGCTGACCTCCGAGAAACATTCACCACCCTCAGGTGGAACAAGGTCATGCTTAATCCCAAGAAATGTGTCTTTGGTGTTGAGTCTGGGATGTTTCTCGGATTTTTTATTGATCAAAGGGGGACAGAGGCCAACCCAGAAAAGGTACAGGCGGTAATCGACATGAAGTCGCCCCGCACTGTCAAGGAAGTTCAATAACTTACCGGTTGCCTGGCGGCATTAGGAAGATTCCTCAACCGATTAGGAGACAAGTGCCTCTACTTCTTCTATGCAATAAAAAAGAAGACTAGATTTGAATGGGGGTAAAATGCTGAGGCGGCATTCCAGAAATTGAAAGAGCACCTCCACTCATTGCCACGGCTGGTTAGCCCTCTAGCAGGAGAGGTTCTCTATATGTATTTGGCCGTCTCAGATCATGCACTCAGTGCTGTTCTCCTAGCTAAGAGAGATGACATTCAGCTCTCGGTCTGTTTCATTAGCCATGTACTTCGGAATGCTGAGCTACGGTATCTCTTGGTTGAAAATTTTGGCCTTGCTCTTTTCATGGCAATCAAGAAGTTGAAACCATACTTCTTGGCACATCCGATGGTGGTCTACACAGACCAACCCCTTAAGCGGCCAATGACAACTTTGGAGTCATCCGGCAGAATGCTTAAATGGGCTATTGAAATGCAAAGTCTGGAAATAGCTTTCGAACCAAGAAAGGCAGTGAAAGGGTAGGCGTTCGCCGACTTCATTGTCGAAATGACAAGGCCGGCTTAGCCGGAAAATGTTAATCAGGTTTGGAAGTTATATGTAGACGGGAGCTCTACTATGAACGGTTGTGGTGCAGGCGTAATTTGCAAGTCTCCGGAAGGGGACAAATATGAATATGCACTACGGTTCAAGTTTCAAGCCTCGAATAATGAGGCGGAGTATGAGGCCCTGTTAGTCAGTATCAGCATGTGTAAGGCGGCAGGGTCAAGGAAAGTTGACGCCTGCTCTGATGATTGTTAGCCAATACCATGGTGACTACGAGGCCACCCATCCGGCTATGATCAAATATCTGCAGACGAGGCCGGGACACTTGACGAATTTCATCTAAGTCAGGTGCCCAGGTCAGAAAATAATTAGGCGGATGCACTATCTAAGTTGGCATCATCCACCTCTTGTGATACGCCTAGGTCAGTCTTTTGAGAAGTCATGGAAAAAAGAAGTATTGAACATGATCCCATTGGAGTTCTTGACCGAAGCTCGACCTGGATGGATGCCATCCGGGCTTATCTGGCAGACGGCACTTTGCCGGATGCACCTTCAGAAGTGGCTGCATTGAAGAAGCGAGCCGCAAGTTTTGAGATCCATAATGGAGAACTCTTCCAGAAGGGTCACCTCCAGCCGTTGCTGAAATGTGTTATCCCTGAAAGGGGGAAAGAAGTTCTAGAGGATCTGCACTCGGCCTTTTGTGCATTACATGTAGGCGGCAGAACTCTAGCAAAAAGGGCCAGGCAGCAAGGCTGCTTTTGGCCCACTCTTGAGGCAGACGCCATGGAAATGGTGAAGAAGTGTGATAAGTGTAAAAGATTTGGCAAACTCGTACACTATCCGGCCACTGATTTGACGGCTATCTACAGCCCGCTTCCATTTGCAAAATGGGGCATGGACATCCTGGGTCCATATACACCTACTACAGGCAGACGGAGGTACATCCTGGTTGCTGTAGATTACTTCACCAAATGGGTTGAGGCAGAGGCGGTCAAGGGCATTAAGACAAAGGATGTCATCTCTTTCCTTTGGAGAAACATTATCCCCCGGTTTGGGGTACCTATGTCTATGGTCTTTGACAATGGCCCTTAGTTTGAAACGCCTACCCTCAAGATCTGGTTGGGAGATCAAGGGATCTCGCTTTGTTTTGCATCAGTCAGCCGTCCCCAAGCAAACGGCCAAGTTGAAGCCTTCAACAAGCTCATCTCAGACGGCACTAAAAAGAAAATTGAAAGAGCTGGCAGTCTATGGCTAGATGAGTTGCCTCATGTCCTATGGGCCATCAGAACAACTAAAAAAGGGGCAACCAGTGAAACCCCGTTTCTCATGACATACGACACTAAAGCTGTTCTGCTTATTGAACACTACGAGCCAACACTTTGAATTATGCGCTAATTGGGAGGCCATGCGTCTAGCATTAGATTCACTCCTAGAGCGCAAGGGCAATGCCGGCTTGCGTCATGAGATATACCGTCTGAGAATGACGAGAGCCTACAATAGAAGAGTGCACAAACGACCCTTAAAGGTGGGGGACTTTGTGTTATGAAAAATGGAGGCAACCGGTAAAGCCAATGAAGGCCCCTACCGGATTTTTGAAGAAGTTAGAGGCGGCACCTACCGCCTGGAAACTCCAGACGGCAGGCAGCTAGCCAGAACCTGGAACGTAGATAACTTGAAAAAGTACTACTTCTAAGGACTTGTAAATCTATGTAAATAGAGTACATTAATGAAATGATGCTTTATTTATGTTTTCTTGTACAAAGTCTGATTTGTGCAATGCACAACCGGGCATACGTCTGCTCTAAATTGAGTAGATATAAGCTAAGTCTCAAACTTAGCAGCTATTTATAAGGCCAATGGCCAGATAGTCTTCAAACCGCCTGCTCCAACATGAGCAGGCAACTGGCGACGCCCATTTGGGTGAATTCGTCGAAGAGAACATCTCCCATTTGGGTGGTACATTGTTCTATGAAATCGTAACTCAAGCGGCTTTAACCTACTGTCTAGGTTAAAGATAACTCACGGTCGTTTGAATGATCAATTGAAACCTAGATACAACCAGTCGTTGCTTCAAAGCAACACAAACGGTAACTGATATCTTGGTCAAATATAATCGGTCTTTGCCCAAAGGAACTACAGCCGGTTTCAAATCCAAATTAAGCAAGGTCAAAACCTTAGCAGCTAATCCATAACCTAGTTATGATGCCTACGCCCGGCCAATGGCCGCCGGCATCCTAACAAACAACGATGGCAGATACCCAAAGGGTAACTCGCAGCCGATTAAACGAATAATCTAGGTTGGCCCTAGCCGGCACCGTCTGCTAATCCAACTTGGAATAATTCTGCTTTTAATATGGTCAATGACCGTCTGTCTACCCGTCCGGATGCTTGATTGGACAGCTGCCTGCTTAGGGTTGGGCAATTCCAAGCACACAACCGACTCAGCCGGCAAATTATATCAAAGGCAAAACTGACTCAGTCGACAAATTCTATTAATTAAATATCATTGTCAGCCGGAACTACGTCCAGGGAAAAGAAGAATACATGAAATACTCGGCTCGCAGGCCGGAGATAGAAAGAAAAACAATCAAGTCACTGCTGCTGGCGAGGCTGAGACGTCTAGCCCTGGCCGGATGGAGGAGCGACTTGAGTTTGCTGGGGTTGAGCTTCATTAGCCTCACCCAGTGCTCTTTCTTGAGCCTGCTCCTCCTCTTCTTCCTCGACAATGCCAGCCCATTCCTTGAAGGGAGCCGGCTTCTCAAGCCCAAGGGTTTGAGCGTCGTACACCTCAGTGGCGTACTTGTACCTCAGCTCGAAGAACTCTCATTCGGTGTCCGGGTGGATGAGGGTCCAGGCCATTTTCATGCGAGCCTCGCAGTCCCGCTCGTTCTTAGCAACCAGCCGATCCTACTTGGCTTCAAGCTTGGCTTTGTGATCAGCCTGCGTCTGGGCCAGCTCGTTCTTCAGCCGGGAGACATCTGCCCTCAGCTAGGTGTTGTCCTTGTCGGCATCCCCCAGCGCTTTGACGTCCGCCTGGAGGTTTTAACTTGTAGCTCAAAATCAGCCACCTTTTTGTTGGCCATTTCAGGAGCCGTAGTGAGCTCCTTGATTTTTTCCTCCTGTTTCATCTTTCAGCTTTTAGTTTGAATTTCATACATTAGGGTGTTGTATTGAGTAACATCAATAAGGTTAGCCGCCCGCCTATTGGTGTCTCTTACCTCCTTCTTGCTTCTTCCTCAAGGGAACCTTGAGGCCGTCTACCCTTAGCATCACCTGCAAAGTCAGCCGGAAAAAGGGTTAGTCTCTCAATTTTGGTACAACCGGCAAAAGAGTAAATTTTACAAAAGCACCCTAACCGGCCAAATACCTAAGCAAGCAGCGAGTTGATGCGGTCAATGTTGACCTGGTGCACACCCGGCACCGCCTCCTTTTCAGACCGGGTGAGGGTCCTCAGCATCCTCTTGGCATATTGTTGGAGGTCAAGCCAATGAGAAGAGGCATCTGCATCAACAGATTTATTTGTTAAGTATTGAGCATACCTACATTCTGCCGGGAAGAATCCCCTAATTGGGTAGCTTAGGACTTGACTCGCATAGGCCCAATCGGCTAGGGGGGATCAAAGGTGAGAGTCATACCTTCATTTTCAGGCTGAGGGGTCATCCCACCCTTAGCCGCATTGGAACCGGTCGCTACAGCAAGCAGCCGACTTGAGGGAGTTTCAGGCTCCCTCGTCTCACCCTCAGCCAACCTATGTTTAGGCCAAGGTCTTTTAGGCTCTTGCCTGCTGAGGTGGGCCTTTCGGGCACAGGCGGCCTGCCGGAAGAGGTAGGGGCAGCCGGAGTCCTCCTAGACTTGGAAGGAGGCTGGGAGGGCTCCTCGCCCAGTCTTCTCAGCATCTTGGTTAGGGAGCGAGGAACATTCTTGCTCCCCGTCTGAAAAAGAAACAAAGCAACTGGTTAATATCAGAATTGGCATCAAAGTATACAGACGGTAATATCAGCCGGAGCTTACCCCATCATCCTTGGCTGCCATTTGGGCCCTTTTCTTCTCTAACTGATCCTTCCGGATCTGAGCAACCGATTTAGCGGGTGTCTTCTCTGGAGGCACCATCTCTAATCCTTTCTCTGCCAAGAAGAAAATTAAAAAGTTAAAATCCATTCAAGTATGATACAGACAGCATAAAGTGTCGGTTATCAGTCAACATACGTCTGCTAAACATTGTGCTAAGGCCACAGGCAGAAAGGAACGCCTCGTCCTTTAGCCAGTCCGGATGAGGGACCTAGTTCTTGGGGACAATGACTTCAGTCCCATCATCCAAAGGCAGGGAGGTCTTCTTGAAGAGCCCCGTCTCCATTATTTGCGCTCAAGCCTCTTCCGGTACTCTAGGAAGGGCGCATTTCTTTCCAAGGAGAGTCGGGTGCTTATTGTAGTAATGCAGCCGGTGGTTTAGACGCAACGATGGTGAAGAAACCAAGTAAAACTTTCTCTTCCAGCTGCTCCATTTTGACGGCTTGTCAAGCGTCGTCATGTATTCCGGATGCGTGGTCAATGTATACCACGCATTCCAGCCGCCTGGGGCACGGCTAAGGTAGTGCATATGTGCAAATGCCTCCCAGCTAGGCGTTATGTCCTGCATCTCGCAGGCGGCAATGTATCCTAATATATTCACCCAAGAATTGGGTGTTAACTGCCAAACGCCAAGGTCGTAGCCTCTTAGAATGGCTTTTAATGTATTATGGAGGGGGAACCGGAGGCCGGCTTTGAATGCCGCCTCATAACAGCCGAAATAGTCATTGGCATGATCAAGGTCGTCATCCCAGATGACGGTTGCTTCTACAGGCGGCACCACAATTTCCCATTCTTGCCCAACCGAGCGCTTCTGTAAAAATCCGGGTAAGGTGGTGTTTAGAGTGATCACATCCCTGGCGGTCATGTGCGCCTCTATTGGATTATTGATGGAGGGCCATTTATATGCCTCCTCATCCTCTTGGGGGGCATCCGGTTCCATGGTAGACTATGAAGAGTCTGATTGTTGGACGGTCTCTTCACCGCCTATATCCTCGGACTCTTCCAATATATCATCACTGGGCGTGCTAGGTACACCCGGATGGTCATAATGTACAATGTCAGCCGGAGCTTCGTCTGAGCCGTCTGACTGGTATTCGGGGTCTACAGCCGTCCGTCTCGTCCGAGTCATTCTGTCTTGCACATGAACAAAGACGGTCGGATTCGCAGAAGAGTAAGGGTGGTCCAAACACCCCCAGACGGCATCCCCAGTCCTAGACTCAGCCGTATCCGGTGACCGGCTAACAACTGTCCTAGGTCGTGCCGTGTGTGTGTTGGGTGAGTCCATTATTCTTTACAAGTTATACAACCGGAAAAACTCAAAAAAGTTGCAAGGAGTAGAGACGGTACCTTGAAGATGCTTTGAGTGGGGAAAGTTGGCTATTTGGATCAGCAGCCGGAAATATTTTTGTTGCTTGCTAGATACCCAGACGGTAGCCCGGATGTACCCTCTGATGAGCAACTGAAAATTGGAGAAAAAACCCAGACGGTAGCCCAGATGTACCCTCTTGAAGAGCAATTGAAGATTGTTGGACAACCCAGCCGTTCCTCAGAAGCTTTGCTTGAAGATACCCCAGACGATCGACCGGCTGTGGGTGTATTGAAAGCAATTGGAATCAATCAAAGGACCCCCAGGCGGTTTTAATGTGTTTTGGGTGATGAGCACTCAGACGATAACCTGTTGAGTGAAGAAAGGGAAGACGATTGCATAAGAAATAGCAGCCGGTATCAGAGCTCTTTTCTCTCAGAAAACTTCTCAAAAATTGCAAAGTGAAAGAATGAGGGGAGAGGGTCTCTACTTATAGAGAACCCCAGAAGGCGAACCGTCACCTTCCAAGTTTAAATTCAAAATTCAAAAAAAAAAAAAAAAAAAAGAAGAGAGAGAAGGAGACGAAACGTCACCTCCTTAGAGCATGACACCTGTCACAGGTGCCACGTGACAAATGTTTAGGGTAAAAATACCTAGTCCACGTGGACTAATCGTGTGCTGACACGTGTCAACATCAGAGAGGTTATGAGAAAACCAATCCTCTAGTGACACCTGGCACTCCAACCCATTAAAGGGGAACTGATCCCCTCTCACCCTCTCACTATAAATAGAGGAAAATCCTCATTTATTGGACATTCATTCATAAAATATACACACAAAAAACCCGAGCAGTATTAATTGCAGAATTCTCTCGGAATCTGAGAGAAAAACCTTTACATTCCGCACTTTCATACATCCAGACATGTTCTAACTTGATCGTCGGAGGCGGAACTCCACCCAACCGGGGTTTCCGTGGTTTTGCAAGTACGGACGGTCGACGCGCATTCTTGGAATTGTAACTCTCCCAAGGGACTCCAAAAACCCCGAAACATATAGCATTTACCAAAACTTATAATTTAAAATTTCAGAATATGAAGATTGTACAAACAATACCAACAAAAATAATAAAAGCTAAAAGCTAGTCTTAGCATAAACAAACCCAAATACCCAAAATATATCAGGTGGACATATTCAAATCTTTTCCCACATTAAACTGAAAATCGCAATTAAATCCTTGAAAAAGCTACAAACTTTGAACTCCTAAACATTGAAACCCAAAATTGGACCTCAACAAAATGATAGTTGAATAATAACCATAACCATAAAATGTTAGGTATATGGAATACCCCGTATTTTGATATGTATTTTCTAAATTTATTATTCAATTATTACTTCCTAAAAAGGGTATTTTAGTAATTTAAATTACTATTTGAATTTTAGAGCCAAAATGATATTTGAATTTTGGCGCCAAAATTATTTTGAAACCTAATTATTATTTTTTGATTTTGTATAAGATTTATTATCCATTTATTTTATTTTAAAAACCGGATTATTTATATATTTCGGATATTTTAATTAAAGCAAAAACTATATTTTATTATTTAATTAATAAGGTCCAAAATTCCTAATTATTAACTAAGATTTTCGGATTTTCCTAGTGTGGAAAATCTGATTTTCTAGGTTAATTTATTTAGTGAATAATTGGTATCTTTTTAATTAATTATTTTATACAATAAATATTATTTACACAATTATTTTTAATTCCTTAAATCTAGCAAAATAACTCCCTAAAATATACTAAGGAATCCGAAAATTTGAGCTAAGCATAGCTCAAATTTTCGGCCCTCATGGTCAAATTTTGGGTGATTTATTTTGGAAATTGTATTTTTAATTATCTCCTTAAAATCTCTTATTTTCCTTAATTTTATTTCTCCATCTCCTAAATATTTGATCATCTTATTTTCCTACCTTATATCTTCCTTGATTATTACCCAAGTTATCTCTTTTGCCATATTATTTTTCATGACAACACACTTTCCTTAATTTTATTTTTCTTAATCACCTTAATATCAAAACTTTCCATATTTCTTTCATTCACTTCTCCAAGTAATTCTTAATTCTTTTTACCATGATTCTTCCTACATTCTCCTACCATAATTCTTGCATGAGCTAGCCTATAAATACTCCCTTATATCTCTCATATTCTTCACACCGAAAACTAAATTCTCTTCTTCTCTTTTACACTTCTTTTCCCTCAACATTTTCCTACTTTTCTTCTCCTCTTTTCTAAAAGAAAATCTACCCGTATATCTTTGGAGCCATTTTTCGGGTACTTCTGGTCAGTTTAGGGGTTTTGTTATTTCACATAAAATTGTTCTTCTTAAAAATTCCTTGAGGTTAGGCTCAAGAATCACCCAATTCGGAGTTATATCAAAGGAGTTATAACCTCTGCAAGTTCTGCCTATTCTTTCCAACGCAAATTCAATTCTCTTTACTATTCCTTTATTTTCTTCATGGTTAGTTTTCTAAAATATAAATACCTATTTCAAAGTTATAATTTTATATTAAAGTATTATTTTTAAAAGAGTTTTATAGTCCATGCACATTAGATTTGGGTTTATGTCTAAAGATGTTGTGATAACCTTATGGTTATGTTAATTGCAAGGTGTATTCGTGATTGAATTTTGAAAGTGCGAAGTGTTGATTGATATTCGGAATCAAAGTAAGTTTAGGTGGCTAGATACCTTTGGAATTTATTGGATTGAATAAGCATGTTTGAGTTGTTTTTATGATGATTGAATTTAAATTGAATTGAATTGAATTATGGTTTATAAAGTAAAAGCATGTTTTAAAAAGTGGTTTTTGATAAATTAATTGAAGGATTGATTTTACATCATGTTTTGAATGGTTTAAAATTGTTTATTATGGTTAAAAAGTTTGGTTTTTAAAAGTATGTGGGATTGTTTTAAAGAGTTTTTAAAAAGGTTTTTCAAAGGAAGAGTTATTGATTTTGAAAAGTTATTTATATGAGATTTAATTCTCAAGTATTTATTAAAAAATTGATTTTGAAAGCATGTTGAATTATATAAAAAGGAGTTTTGAATTAACCTATTATAAAGGTTGATTTATTCAAAGAGGAATTTAAAGAGGAATTATTGAATTTTTAATATTAAAGCTTTACGAGCATGTTAGTAATCCCACTATGCGGATTTGGTAGATAAGACTTTGGAGTTTGTATGACCGAGTCTTTCCTCAAGAATAACCTTGCAATATAAGGAGACTAGTTTGGGGGGTGTGCACACTTGGGTTATGAATTGGATTTTTTTAAAAGAGGAATTGGTTTTATTGAATTGATTATTGAAATATTGAATTATTGGAATTGGTTTTGGAATTGTGAATTGGAATTATTGAATTATTGGAATTGGTTTTAAAAGCATGTTTACAAATAAATTGAGTTTAATTATCTTGCACTTATTGTACTTAGCATATTTTGCTAATCCGTATTTCTTCTTTATTTTGGTTCGCCCTGTTTACCTTAATGATAAGCAGTGTTGACTAATTTCAGGTGAAGTCAGGAATTATGCATATGGGAGTCCCAGGAATGTCTTCATCTAGATTAGGAATGTTGGTCCTTGTTTTCAAATATGAATACTCATGACAATAGTTACTATTTATGGTTTTTTTAATAAAGAAAGAGTATTGAAGTTTCCGCTGCAAAGTTTTGGTTTTTATTTAGTAAGTTTGAGTAGCCTTGCGTAATCACACGGCGGTAATACGCCTAAATCTATCTCTACGGTACAATTATACGTATTATACTAGTATTTGGGTGTTACAGTATAACTAACACATAATTAGAGTATTAAGCTAACAATAACAATTTAATCAAATAATAAATCACTAAAAATCTAAATGAAACAACTGCTCAACATTTTTAATCAAGCGAAAAGATATAATTCAACAACATTATTATTAAATAATAATAATAAATCAATACCACCCAAAAATTGGAGTCCATTTCACAGTTAGGCTAATTCAAACACTGCAATGTAACAATACACAACAACACAACAGAACCTAGGTGATAAAACCATTATATATACATCAGAGAAACCATAATATATTAAAAAAAATTCTATATTTAAATTTTTTTGCAAAAACAAGATGCGAAAGGCAACTATGCACTAAATTAAAAACAAAAATACATGATAATGCTTCATTAGCTCTGTTTGGGGTAAAAATACCCCTAAAAGCGGACCACTGTTAACGCAACGTGTGTCCCAATAGCCTGCTGACACGTGTCAGCCTTAGAGAGGCCCAAAGGGATCCAACCCTCTACTGACACGTAATCCTGGGCACCGTGCCGTGCCGGGCCGCCGCGGGCCGTGCCTGGCGAGCCACGGGCTGGTTCGTGCCGTGCCGGTCGTGCCGGCGGGCCCAGGATTTCGTGCCGTGCCGTGCCGGCCATTTTCACAGGCCAGCCCACGGCACGGCACGGCCCTCGTGCCTGGCGGGCTCGTGCCGTGCCGGCCACGTGCCGGCCTGCGGGCTGGTGCAGTTTTCAATTTTTTTTTTTTTTTTTATTTTATTTTATGTGACAACATTATACATTAATAAGTTTATAATGTATATAAGTTATAAAATTATAATTATAAGTTTTATAAGGTAACTTATAAGTTTATAACTTATAAGTTATAAGTTATTAACTTATGAATTTTATAATTATAAGTTGAATATTTATGTTTTATAATTTGTATATTCAATATTTATATTTATATATTTACTTTATACTATTACTTTAAAATTTAATGTTTATGATTTATTAGTAATTGGTATAATTTTATAGCCGTTTTATAGCCGTTGGCCCGCGGGGCCGTGCCTGCGGGCCAGCACGGCGGGCCATGCCCGTGCTCGTGCCGGGCCGTGCCTGGGAATTCTCAACCGTGTCCGTGGCACGGCTCGTGGCACGGAAGTTGAACTTCGTGCCGTGCCGTGCTTGACTTCGGGCCGTGCCGGGCTGCGCCGAACGGCGGGCCGTGCCGGGCGGCACGCGGGCCAACCCGGCCCGTGCCCAGGTTTACTGACACGTGTCACCAAACCCTAGAAGGGGATTGATCCTCTTCTCTATAAATAGAGGAGCCATCCTCATTTATAAAAAAAAAGATACATTGAATACACATTCAATTCACACAAAAACCGAGCAATCTTCATTGCAGAATTCTCTCTGAATCAGAGAGAAGTATTTGCATTCCGCAATATACTCCTCATACACATTCTAACTTGATCGTCGGAGGCGGAACTCCGCCGGGAGTCTCCGTTGTTTTGCAGGTACAGGCAGCCGGAGGTCAGTCATGGTGTTGTAACTCTCCCGCAGGACACATCAAAAAACCCCAAAACATTTGGCGCCGTCTGTGGGGAGAGTACCACTGAGATGGCTTCACAGCAGTCTGTACCACCTCTTGACAGGAGGCGGCCTACGGTTGAGTTCAAAAACCGAGTGCCTCCTCTCTATCCTAAGTGTCTGAGCCGGCTTAAACGCCGCCCTACCCAGACAGCTTCTAGGATACCTCAAATAAGGCATTCACAATCAAATTGAGGGGGTTAGTAAGGCGGTTTGGTCGCCCCTTCTGGCCCTCAGAATCCATTCGGCACAGTAAGCGCTCCAACAGCCATACATGCCGTGTGGACAGTCATGTATACAACCGTCCCCTTCTCAGGGGTCAGGCGGCAAAACAACCTTGTGTGTTCTCAAATGCAAAAACGCTTGAATGCCAAATACCACAGGCGTCGTGAGGCCAACTGTCCAATACAGGAGGCGTCATAAGGCCGACTGTCAAATACCACAGGCGTCGTGAGGCCAACTGTCCAATACATGAGGCGTCATAAGGCCGACTGTCAAATACCACATGCGTCGTGAGGCCGACTGTCCAGTACTAGAGGCGTCATAAGGCCGAGTGTCAAGTGCTACAGGCGTCATATGACCAACTGTCAAAGGTCAGCCGGCAAGCTTGTAAGCTATTCTTATTAATCATATCATTATTATGATTAGGAAAAAAAAAAAAAAGAAATCAGAGAGGCCGGCTGCCTAACTTCCATATTTTATATATTTATATACAATGATGGAACCACTATGTATATATTTATACTCATCACATGAGTAGTGCATGGTAGCAATGCATTCTTGAGTGGTTTGTTGCGTTGAGCATATACAAGCGGCATTATGCCGCATGGGGAAAGCAGCGCATGTGGTTCGCATGGCAGGCAGCACCAATGACGCATGAGTACTCACATAGAATTTAGGCCGTCTAATACCAAGCTTTGAATGCAAGCTGAATGGCTTGTTGCACCAAAAGCATGCAGCCGGAAATCTCTATGACAGCTAAAGAAGTCAGTCGGCAATATCCCAGCCGGAACAAAGAGGACAACCGGCTGTAAGTGTGAGCAAGGCAGTGCACCTAACAGGCTAAGCATACAGCCGGCACTTGGCATCGCACCCGGCTGTGTACGCCTTGAATAAAGCAACTTGCAATTGGCATCCTCAAGCATGAGCATCGCACTTGGCCGTGTGTGCTTCGTATAGAAGCCCATGCTCTATGAAATACAACCGGCTCTTGTGCTTCGTATATAGCACCGGTTGTCTATGTGCGAGCTAGGCCATGGGCAGTCCGAATATAATGATGCGAGCTAGGCCATTGTGCTTCGTCCGTCTTCTTCATTCTCCATTGCAATGGAAGTCCCCCTTTGCATGAGCACAACTCATGCGGCAAAGCATAATAAAGAGAAGCGATCTCCGTATGTGTGGCTTTGTTTGAAACACAATAAAGGTAGCAGCCGGCTACACCTAGTCAGGTGCAAAGGCCGCATCTTTGAAGCCGACTGGGGGTGTATGTATCCACGCCATGGCCAGTTCTAACCATGTAAACGGCACCAAAGCAAGCCCGGCTGTGGGTTTATGCAACACCAAGTAAACAGCCGGCACCAGCCAACTCCTCCGGCTGTGTATATCGGCCATGCATGGGTTTTTGAGCTCTTAATAGCAAAGGGGTCAGCCGTCTTTAGCACCGGTTGTACAACTTGTGAAGAAGTCCGGTTGGTATGAGTATGAGAGCAGCTAGCTTTGAGTGCGAGCAACATGATGCTCCTAGCAAAACTAAGCGTCTGGCCAGCTATAAATCCTACAACCGGTTGTCACCGGCTGTGTGTATGCAAAGTCACAGCACACGATTCTCATATATGGCAATGATTCCGTCGTATCGATACCTCATGCGACAAACATAGAAACAGATTGTGCCTATATGGGTTTAAAACCGGTTGTGCATAGCCAAGTCATTCAACTAGTATGAGCATGAGAAAGCAGCGCATGACAAAGCAAACGGCATTCACCGTCTGTAGGTCTGAGTGTTCACTTGCGAGGTAGCATAGCAGCCGACCAACCATGCAACCGGCTGTGTACGCATGCGAATGTTGAGCATAGCTGGACAACACTCATACGGCCTTCAAGCCGGCTGTGGATGCTTGGTGCTCAAAGAAGCTTGGTGCTTAAACCATACAACCAACATCCTCAAATCATGCGTGAGTAAGCCATGATCAAACGGCTGGATATGCGTGAGCATTCTTGTTATTACCATTCTCAACACGCATGTGTTAGCATAATCATGTATAAGGGCTTCTTGATTATAATAATGATTTATCAAATCATTATTATGATTGATATAATGGTTTGATTATAATAATGATTTATCAAATCATTATTATGATTTATATAGTGGCTTGATTATAATAATGATTTATCAAATCATTATTATGATTGATATAATGGTTTGAATAAAATAATGATTTAGCAAATCATTATTGTTGATTGATATAATGCCTTGATTATAATAATATTTTATCAACATCATTACATTGGTGGAACCCTCATGTACATATTTATACTCATTGCATGAGTAGTGCATGGTATGCACACATGAACAGCCCCGTTCACCCCCAACCATGCATCCGGCATTAACCCAGCAGGATCATGTTATGGCACTCAAGGAATCAGCCAAGGTGGTGATACAAACGGCTATTTGCTCAATGCCAGCCACCCATCACCTAGCCAGATATAATCAAAGCATAGCTCTAACCATGCGCTTCTAAGTATGCATCCATCCGACCTGACTATGCCAAGTCAGCCGGTGCTTCATAACCAATATCCATGGCTCCCAAAACCGCCTATATGTGCATAGAAATAGCAGCATGGGTCAGGCGGCTATCATTAGAGCAGCCACCATGCATCCGGCACAAAGAAGACCGGCTGTGAGTACATTAGCTAATGCCGCTCTAGGCTTCACCAACCAAAACCAGCTGTGTATGTGCAAGATGAAATCGAGCAGCCAGCCGGCTTTGAGAAACGAGCAATGTGATGCTCCTAACAAAGCTCAACATCCGACCAAGCTCCTTGGCTCAATCAATGGAGCCATCCGGTACCACCCATGTCTAACTCTCCTTGAATTAGCATGAGATGCATGAGGAGGCGGCATTGTCATGTACTAGAAACGCGGCTTGTATTAATTCCATCATCAGCAAGGTCGAGAATCAGCCAGCCTTCTATACATGAAGTGAATGTGCTTTACTAAGGCCCTATGCCGGGTGTTCAAATGCGAGTTAGCCTTGATGCTTAAACCGGCTCGGTATATGCTCATCAGCCATGAACTATCCGAATGGGTATCCACATGTTGAACACTTAAATGGTTGCTGCTTCGAGCACACACAGTCGGCATTAGGGCGCCTGAGTGGCATCCAACATAGCATCACTAGTAGCAATGTCTGATATATAAGCGTCTTAGTGGTAGCAAAATCAATTTATGGGCAGCTACATAAAAGGTGACAACCGGCTGTCATGTATGAGCTGCTGCTACTCTTAGTTGACAATTTGCCGACAAGGGTGCAGCCAGCATTTTCACCTTTAAGAGCGTAGCCGGCAGGCGGTCGCGATTCCAGTCGCTATTAGCTCGAAACAGCCGGCACAAACCAATCCACATAATTGCTGGTCGTAACTAGTTAAGCATCAATCTGAGTATAACACCGGTTGAGAGTGTAGGAGGCAACGCCAGTCAAAAGCCGAGTCTCTAGCCTAATAAACCAGTTGAGTGCACAAGGGGTGAGGATCGTGCAGCTAGCATCTTCGAGCGTGAGCATTAAAACCGGCTGTGCAGCTTGCAACATGTTGGTTGTCTCGAGCACGCATGGGGCAATTTGATCAATTTTAGCCAGGCATCCAACCACCCAGCCCTCATCTCCTCATACGCAAACGGCAAACAAACGGCATGCATAGGCATCACTGCCTTGTCATAAGCAGCAGCCAGCCGGCATGTGAAGAGAGCAGCGCTACAGCAAGCGTGAACCTTGATGCCGGCTGTATGCGCGAGAGTTCCTACAGCAATTCACCGCATGAAGTAGTAAGCTCCATGATCAGCCCACAATAATGCATCCGGCCGAGCATGCGACATTCTCACCGATTGTACCCATTGGGAGTCCTTACCGTCATCTCCGACTGTGTGTATGCATGAAGTCTAGCTCGTGAAATCGGATGAGGGGCTCTTGTGTTACACCGTTAAAATCGGTTGCAAGCTACAATTGTAGTTTGGTAATCATTATTTTGATTAGAATAATGGGTTATCAAATCATTATTATGATTATTTTAGTATTGATCAAATGGTTGGTCATTATCATGATTATTTTAATCATTCAAAAAAAAAAAAAAAAAGAAAAAAAAAAACGGTTGCATATATGCAAGATGAGCCTTGAGATTTCCGGATGGTGCATATATGCATTACACTATTGACACCAGTAATTGGTACATCCTTGCTAAGCCTCCTGTATGTATGAAGTCTGAGCCATGAGCTGTCCGGTTGGGTGATACTTTTGCCACACTATGGAAAACCGGCTGTGGGTACAATGAGCAGCCGACCTCATCATGAGGCGGCCTCCGAGTATAAGCACAAGCTTTGCGGCCGTATGAATGGCCATATGTACAAGGGTCAATGCAACCTCTTGAGATGCCACGGGTAATAATCGAGTGTGGGGCTTGACGCTTTTCTGCGTTGGAGTTGGAGACTGCCGCATATACATTGCATTAAGTCTTGCCTCCTGTGTAAGTCTTGCCTCCTGTGTAAGTCTTGCCTCTTGTGTGTGTCGCCCGCACAAGTGTTCATCAAACCGACCCAAGGAGAGCTTGGAGGAAGGCCGCTTGAGTCTCACCACTCCAGCCGCCTTGGTCACGCGCTACAGCGGCATAATCATACTTCAATAAAAACCGGTTGTATATATGGGTCGAAGACTAGCTACTCAAATCAACCGTCTGGGGTATCATCAAGTGGAGCTTCAGAAGAATGCCTGGGTACCTCAGCAAATTCTTGCTCTTTTTCCGAGTGTATGTTGCTTGGAGCCTTACTGCATGTATATGGGTTGACAGCCCCCTGGCACTTGAATTTGAAACTACCCCAAGCGGCATGATAGAAAGACTGCCTAATGTAGCCCCCCGGCACTAAGTATTGTCTAAGGCAGGAGGCATCTCAATGGAGAGCCGTCTGTATGATCTGAGAGCAAATTCGTTTCTTGAGCTCCGATGCACGTCGTCTCATGGCCGCCTGTCGCCCTTTGAAAGGCTTGGTATCATGAGTTAGCAGGAGGCATTTCAATGCCGTCCAGCATATTGGCATCCTCCATCGGAAGGTACCATTCTAGCAAGCATATTGGCATCCTCCATCGGAAGGTACCATTTCAGGACAGCATACCGACCGAAAAAGGTCTAAAAGTATGTTGAAAAGGCTTAAAGTACAACCACCGCTTGTGCAATGTGCAGGCGGCAAAATTTAAATCAACCATCTGCTTTAACATGAGTGGATAAAAGCTAAGTCTAAACAACTTAGCAGTTGTGTTGTTTCTTTTAAGAACAACCAAATTGAGGCCAATGGCCGGAATAATCAAACGAAGGCCAATGGCCGGATGATCAAAATTTAAATAAAACAATCCGTCTGCCCCAGCAGGCGTCCGGCGACGCCCATTCGGGTGAATTCGTCGCAGAGAACATCTCCCTTCCGGGTGGTACATTGTTTTAGCGATCAAGCGAAGGCCAATGGCCGGATGATCCCATTGAGGCCAATGGCCGGAATGATCAAGCGAAGGCCAAAGGCCGGATGATAAAACAATCCGTCTGCCCCAGCAGGCGTCCGGCGACGCCCATACGGGTGAATTCGTCGCAGAGAACATCTCCCTTCAGGGTGGTACATTGTTCAAGCGGTCATAACTCAAACGGCTTTAACCGGCTAAGGTTAAAGATACCTCACGGCTGTTTGAATGATCCATTGTGACCAAGATACAACCGGTTTTCACTGTAAAACAGTACAACCGGTATTTTTTGCAATGCGATACCCCCAGGCTTTACCTTAAGGTAATATAGCCAGTACTCCCCGTAGAAAATTACAGCCGCCTGTACTACCAGATGGTACAAGCGGCACATGAAATCTTGGTCATAACCAGCGTTGCTTAAAGCACCCCAAACGGTTATACACTCGAATGATCAAGCAACGACCAATGGCCTAAATGATCAAATAAAGGCCTATGGCCAGATAAATTGCGTGCAAGCCCCCACTTGATGGTCGACAGTCCGCCTAGGCTGTGGCTATCAGCATAGTGGGGCTAAAAGCAATAATCGTCGACATCAGTCTAGTTCAGCGGTAATCATTATTATGATTTGATTAACTCGGAAAATGTCATACCTTTCAAGGTATCAAATTTTCCAAGTCAATCAAATTTCTCCCCAATTGAACTAGACAAATGCCGACCAAAGAGGCTCAAGAGGTCTCGTTTTCGAAAGAAGCAATCCCTCTTAAAAGTGACATACTCCTTCCGAGGGGCTAATGTTTAGGGGTAAAAATACCCCTAAAAGCGGACCACTATTAACGCAACGCGTGTCCCAATAGCCTGCTGACACGTGTCAGCCTTAGAGAGGCCCAAAGGGATCCAACCCTCTACTGACACGTGTCACCAAACCCTAGAAGGGGATTGATCCTCTTCTTTATAATAGACGAGCCATCCTCATTTATAAAAAAAAAAGATACATTGAATACACATTCAATCCACACAAAAATCGAGCAATCTTCATTGCAGAATTCTCTCTGAATCAGAGAGAAGTATTTACATTCCGCAATATACTCCTCATACACGTTCTAACTTGATCGTCGGAGGCGGAACTCCCCCGGGAGCCTCCGTTGTTTTGCAAGTACAGGCAGCCGGAGGTCAGTCACGGTGTTGTAACTCTCTCGCAAGACACATCAAAAAACCCCAAAACAAACTCGACTCTTCATTCTTTCGCCTTATGAAACTCAATTTGAATCGTAACATTCACATTCTCTCTTGACTTAAAAGCATTATGAGGCTCACAAATAATCTCAGTAGGCCAAGATAAATTAGTACCTTCATTTCTTATTCCAAGTGATTTCCCTACTATCATCAATCAAATTAAGAATAAGTCAAGAACGAATTCGACCTTCCATAACGCGGAGTGATTAAGCGATTAAAAATACTTGATAAAATTAAATTCTTGTATCTAAGCACTACCTAACATAGTGGAACATTCTAATGACAAGATAATTAACAGCTTGTTAGGTTTTCTGCAATTTTCCTACCCTATAATCAAAACATATCATACAAATTTCTATCCTCAACATGAACAACTATACCCAAATGCCTTTTAGGTTCAAATAGTAGGAATAACTGACATACTTTGCTACTGCCCAGGAAAATAAGATGTTGAGCTTCCACACTTTATTATACCACTTGTTTCGTTCCCATTCCTTTGACAGACATTTAAATTTCTACACACCACCACGTAAAAACAACATAAATAAAAAGGTAATTATTTAGAATTAAAAATCAAAATTACCCAACTTAAAATTAACTAGGATAACAAAATTCAGATGTAAATCTTACAGTTGATGTGAATGATTTGAGCCTTTTTCAAGTTGAAAAAACTATAAATGGCTTGACAAATGTAGATGTCAAGAACTAAGACAATAAAACCTAGACATTCTTTTTTACATTAATCCAGAGACAAAAAATTACAAACAAATTGCAAAATTTCAAATTGCGGACGAATAATAAAATAAATATAAAAAAATTGCTACCTTGGTGCTACAAATGTTAAAAGAGCTTGAGAAACGAGGACAAGATCAACTCCACTTCGCCCTTCGATTACATGTGCTTTCACCACCTAGCTCCGACAAGCAATTCACGTGGTCTACTTCGCCCCATTCGATATCCAAATTATTTCGCTTTGCTCATTGGTGAATTAGCACAGTTCCTCGTGGCTGAAGTCACAACTTTACAACTCCGGCAGAGAACTCCGGCCGTTTCTTTCTTGTGGCTATGTTTTTGTTTTTTACCCTAGTTTACCCCCTTTAACTTATCTAATTTCATTTACCTTTTCTTTTTTATTAAAAATTATTATTATTCTGTGGTATGGGTCCATACCAGGTAGTGGCCTTTACTAGCCTTACTTCCTCGGAGGTTGGCAACTTTATTTTTTTCTTTAGTCTTAGTTTTGTTATTTCCGTAACTTGTTCAATTCGTAGTTTAACTTTAATAGGATATTTTATATTATCTTTAGTTTAGTTTTCTTTCATCAGCAGTTTAGAAGATTCATTATTAGTTTTGGTTCTTTATTAGCTTTCATGTTTTTGGTTTAGTGGAGATTTAATGTTATTCGTAAACTATAGTTATTGCTTTAGTCTTTTTATTATTATTGCTTTTCTTTAGTCTCTGTTATTATTGTTTTCATATTAGTTTTATAATTATTGTTTTAATCATGTTTAATTTAATCATTTTGATTAGTTTGGTTTTAATTATGCGTGAATAGTTTAATTCTAGGGTTGTGGGGATTCATGATTAATATGAAGGGATGATTTATTATTGTTGATTGTTAGTGTTTTGGGTTAATTTCCTATTGATTGTTATAATGCTATGCAATTAGATTTGCGCAGGTTTATTTGTATGAGTTATGCAATATTGATTCGAGGTTCGACAGATGAAAATTGATGTTTAGGCTTAGTTTCAATAGGCAGGTTAATTTAAATGGTTAAATCAAGATTCGAGAGATGAGATTTAATACAGTGAAGTTAATTATGTGATTATAATATGTAGCGAAAGCCCTTTATGATCTGGTTAATTTATGCATTGATAATTGATTATTGTCTTTCATCCCGGGGTATTATTTATTGGTGAACTTATACCCTAGGCTTTGATTTATTGTTATTCTTACAATTCTTAATTACGTTAGTTTAATTATTCCCTTTAGTATAATTCACAAAAATCACATTGGTCACTTAATTATTTAGATTATAATAATATAGGAGTAAAAGAACATTGTTTCCTAGTGGATTCGACCCTACTTCCCTATCTATTTTAGCTAGTGGTTTTAGGAATTACTTTTGATTTGGTGGACTTTAGTTTGTCAATACACATTCATAAGTCCTAAGCTCTACTAATTCTTACTACGTTTGTGTTTGGGGCATTATCTTTATATGATATGAAAAATCAACTAAGTTACTTACTATTCATATAGCAATATAAATTCGAGAAACTATAAGCTAATCTTTTTAATGTACATAAAAACCATATTAAGGGGTATTATTGGACAATCTCTTCGGTTTATAGGGGAATTTAACACAAACATCGAGAGTGACAAATGTCATTCTTGGTACTGTTTTTTCCCTCCAAAATCACTATTTTGGTTTTTTTTTTTCCTTTTTATTTTACTTGCCATTTACTATTTAAACATTGACTACATAAGATTCACAATATATTTACCAAATCAAAAATCAAAATTGATTTTGGTAAATTTAAGTTAGTAAAAAATAAATGAACATCGTACAATTTTCAATATATTAAGTCAACGCCTCTTGTTTCCAAAAAAAAAAAAAAAAAAAAAAAAAAGAAGCCAACGCCTCTTGCATTTTTCATGGCTGGAAAGAATTTTTTTAAATTTTATATCTTCTTAGCTATAGTATACATATCTCCTTATATAAGTTAAGATAATAAATTAAAAAAAAAAAAACAACACACTAAGGTCCTGTTCACTTTACCTTAAAAAAACAATATTAAGTAAAAATAATTTCATTTTAGTAAAAATAAGTCCAGTTCAGTAAAAATAAGTTCAGTTCAGCAAAAATAATTTCTGTTCAGTAAAAATAATTTCAGTTTAGTAAAAATCAGTAATTTCAAAGAAGAAATATAACATAGAATCAGTAAAAATAATTTCGGTTCAGCAAAAATAATTTCAGTCCAGTAAATATAATTTCAGTTCAGCAAAAATAATTTAAGTTCGGTAAAAATAATTTCAGTTTAGCAAAAATAAGGTGAAGTGAACGGGACCTAAAACAAATATAGAAATGACACGTGATTTATAAAAAGTAAAAATTAAATTTTCAATCAAATAGTGAATAAATAACAATCACTTTATGTTTCCCGTTAAAAAAACAATCACTTTATGTTGAATAATGAAGGCCTTGAGTTAAATGAATTAATCTACTTTGTTTGTAATTATCTACCTTTTATATGAAAACACAAACTATATACACCACATGTCTTCCTCTCCTCCACCATTTGAATTTATTTTATTATAATTTTTTCTTGAGAAAACTTTTATAATTTCTGTTGCCTTAAACACTCTATCTTCCCCATTCATCTCCAATATTTAAATCCCTTCAACATTCTGCTGCAATTATATTATTCATTTCCCTATTTAATTTTCATACAAGTAATTCTTTTCTTATTAAATTGATTGGTAGATTTAATCACCTATGCAACAATTAAAGTTTTTATTTTTCCTAAAACATTCATTGAGATTTGAAGGGACAAAAAAATTATTAACGGATTTTCTTTTCTAATATATAACCCGTGTAGGCACGGGCCAATAGGCTCGTTAAAACTAAAAAAGCATTATGAAAAAATTAAGTAACCAAAAAAAAAAAAAAAAAAATAAAAATTGGCGCGCAAAACCAAAAAGCATTAACATAAACATAAACCCTAATTTTAGGGTTTATTATCATCCAGACAATCTCTTTCCTCTCATTCTCTACTCTCAAATCCTTTCCATTTTCCCCCATTTTTCAATGGAATGAACATCCATTCCTTCAATTGCAATCTCCTTCCTTCAAATCCTTCTTCCATGGCTTTCTCTACCGCCGGCATTCGCCTCTTCCGCTGCTACAACCACCATTTATGGCGCTCCCCTAGTTTCGCCAAGCTTCAGCCATTCTCGGAGCTCCGTTTCTTCTCTGTCAAAAATCCTCGGCGTCCAACGATTCAAGCGAAGCGAAGAGAGGAGAGTGAAGCAGGGGTTGTTAATGGAGAAGACGGTAATGGTAGTGTTTCTCTTTTGGATAGGGGTATTAGTGGTGAGAGGATTGTACCTACTGAGCTTCATAAGGAGGCTACTGAGGCTTATATGGCGTATGCTATGTCGGTTTTGCTCGGCCGAGCTTTGCCCGATGTTCGTGATGGACTTAAGCCTGTTCATCGTAGAATTCTGTGAGTGTAGTGTTTTTTTTTTATTTTTAATTTGGTGATTTATTTTTGGGTAAATTCTGGAGAATTTATGCTTTTATTGTAGTTATTTGAACAGGATATTGAAATAATGACTTCATTTGACAAGAGAACTTGCAAAAAGCTGGTGTAGTGTACTTGCATTTGGTTGCATCGAGCTAGTTCGGCTTAATTTTATAGAATATAATCGCGTATAGTGTTCTTATATGGAGTACTTGTTCTCTAAATTGTTAGAAAGAAACCCATTTTCAACATTGTGCAGTGTAGTGTGTAGTTTGCATTAAGTGGCCGTTTGGTTCACCAAATTGGAATGGAATGGATTGGGAACCCATACTATGTTGTTTGTTTGGGCCTTTTGGGATGGTGTAGAATCCATTCCAATGTTTAGTTGAGCATTTAATGCTATGGAGTCTCATACTAATGGTATAAAACTCCATTCCAACCCCCTACAATCTCATTATGATTCAAAAGATTTGTGCTTTGAGGAGATTGCACACTTTAACTTATTCTTGAGACCTCAATATTGACTGGCTTGTATGATGTTCTGGGTGCAGATTTGCAATGCATGAATTGGGCCTTTCGTCTAGAAAACCTTTCAAAAAATGTGCTAGAGTTGTTGGAGAGGTTAGAAAAACTGAGCAGAAATCTGATTGATATCTTGAAATCTTTGTGCCCTTTGGCAAGCTGAACACTTCATATGATATGTTTACACTGAAGGTCTTGGGAAAATTTCATCCGCATGGAGATGTTGCCGTTTACGAGTCATTGGTGCGCATGGCACAGGTAAGACAGATACGTGCCATAGTTTCATACTATTCAGTGGATCATCAACTCTTTTGTTTCTTTAGGCTTTTAATTGGTCATAAGTTGTTGCAAGCTTTCTTTTGCTAATTATTGCTGTTGCATTGTTTGTCACCTTCTGAGTTAATGGAGGAAATCAGATGACGAGTTTGTCAATTATGTATGCCTTGCTCTAATGATCATCTCCATGTATTTAGGGATCTTGAGAAATGATATTCGGTCAATTTTGTCTGTGAAAATTGCCAAAAGTCATTTTGATGAAGAGTGTAACTTCAACTTCCAGCATGCTGTCATTGGTCTTCCAATGAGGACCTTATGTCTGTTAGCTTTATGATGAATGTTGATATATGACTGATCTTTCTTATAATCTGGAATTGAGTTTAAGTTTTTCATGTCAAAATGCATGTGGCATGTAGAAAAATTTCATTGTAATCTGAAGTGGCTGACAAGGTGGCGACTGTGGAGTGAATTCTAGAAGAGATGTTCTTTCAAGTGGGCCTAGAAAGAAAAGTCAAATGAGGCTTGGCTCTGTATGTACATTTGTTGAGTGCCTGTATTTTGGGTTTTAAGATCCAAGGATGATGCTTCCTCCAAATTTGTTTCATGTAAATCTATCATTGAAAAATGTCAAGGCATATTGTCTTTATTAGGCTTTTGAAAGAATCCTTTTTGAAATAATGTTGATCATTTATGCCTTTGGCAAGAGAACTTTTCTTTCTTTTCCATATAAAAGGACTTGTCTTTCTTGAAAAAGTGTTGGACACCTTTGTATGAAGATCTCTCAAGTATATTATTGACATGATAATTTTTGGCTTTGTATAGATATGTCTAAGTGCTAGTGTTATCATGATCATACTTTTTATGTCTGAGTGGTTATTCTTGTTGGCATGATGTTGGATTTATTGGTTAATGTAAACGGCCCAAAGCTAGACTTGAGAGAATATCTGTACTTACCTTTTAGAAATTAACTAAGCTCGAGCCACTGTTTGAAAACCACATTCTCATTCATTGAAGAAGCCATGCCTGCATTTTTATTAAGATGCATAGTCTTTATATGATTTACTCTGCTGCATGCTTCTTTCCTTGGCTTATGTATATGTTGAAATAACTCAAGATTCAACTGGAAACTTTTGCTTTGTTTTGAAGGATTTCTCTCTAAGGAGCCCACTCATTCAAGGACATGGAAATTTTGGTTCAATTGATTCTGATCCTCCTGCTGCAATGCGATACACAGAATGTAGATTAGAAGTAAACTCCTGTTATCTTTCTGCACCATGCTTTACCTTAAAGGATCGTTCTGATCATATTTGGTACACTCTCTGATAGTCTGCTTCAATGCTGCAAGGCTTTTAGGTATAACTCTTTTGTTCAATTTGTTTTTTGCAGGCATTAACTGAAGCAATGTTGTTGGCGGATTTAGACCTAAATACTGTCAGTTCTCCATCAAATCACTCTCAAGAGTTTATACTACCAACTCCTATGCTTTAGAATTTTACTTATAATCTATTGTTATTGATGCAGGTAGATTTTGTTCCTAACTTTGATAGCTCACAGCAAGAACCATCACTGCTTCCTTCTCGTATACCAAATTTATTGTTGAATGGTTCTTCTGGAATAGCGGTACTGTTTGTATTATGATCTTATCAATGTTTTTCATCCTCTCTGCACCTATACTTAGTATGTCGACTGGCTCAATTTTGTGTCAAGAATTTGAACTAACGCTGCTTTATCCTTATATCCAGGTAGGAATGGCTACAAATATCCCCCCTCATAATCTTGGAGAGTTGGTCGATGCACTTTCTGTGTTGATTCATAATCCAGAGGCCACAGTAAGTTCTACTCTTAAAGCCTCAAATGTTTTAGATAAACATGCCTCTAGTTTGATCTTTGATGCAATATGGTGGTGGTGTTTAGGCTTTGTACGCAATATCTTTTGGGTATATGTAAATTTTATTCCTCCTTGTTCTTCCCTTTGTTAGAGATTTCTCTGATAAACTCATAAAAGCTAGAACTTGTTGATGCCTCCACTTTGCCTCATGGATCTATGTAATGAAGCTTTTGTGGGAAGTCCAGGATTCATTACATGCTTCTGCAATGTTGTTTCTCTTTCATGTTGCAATGAATATAAGCTCAGAGTCTTTTGAGGCTTGGTTTCCATTTTCTGTTTTCCCCCTCTTTTAAATTATTAGATATATGCACACAGTTCGAAGTCCTCAAATGATGTACCAGAATTTAGGAATGTTTATTCTTCATGGTAATGAATGCTTTGCTTCTGCAGTTTAATCGATGGGTAATTATGGAAGTGAAAACTTGTGGAAGCAGTGATTTTATCTATATAGTTACCAAATACTCTTTAATTTCCTTTGATCTGAATTTGGCATATTGTTGATTGAGCTATTGGCTATTTGTATATCTTTCCATGCCTTGTAGCAATGTGATAACTAGCTCCTATACTATCTTATGAGTTCAAATCTATTCTTAAAATGTTTTTTATTTGACTTTTCCTAAACTTATTCGAGCTTATCTCATAATTTTTATATCATTATGAGAGAGTATGTAAAAAGTGGTTGGGTGTAAGAAAAAGGTGGATAAATTAAGAAAGTGTTAAAAAATGGGTGGGTGTATGAAAAGGTGGAAATAAAAGAATGAGGGGAAAGGTGTAAACATTGTGAGGTATGAGGGGTAAAGTAGTAAAAGGGTTTGCTAAAAATGGAATAAAGGAGATAATGTCTATAACATTTACTATTGGCACAAGAATTAATACAAATGAGAGTGTATGTAAAAAGTGGTTTGGTGTAAAAAAAAGGATAAATTAAGAAAGTGCAAAAAGATGGATGGGTGTAAGAAAAGGTAGAAATAAAAGAGTGAGTGGGAAGGTGTAAATATTGTGAGGTATGAGGGGTAAAATAGTAAAAGGGGTTTGCTAAAAATGGGATAAAGGAGATATGTCAAGAACATTACAAAACGGATAGAAATGAAATGTGTTAAGAACATATAAAAAGGAGGTGGTGTAAATTACTCTAACTTGTCTAGATTGATCTAATACTAAGGGGCCGTTTGTTAGGTCTTTGTCAAAGGGTAAGGGAATTAGTAGGGTTGATTCCCTTTGATGTTGTTTACCCTATTTTCTTTATCACTTTTCCCTAAAGTTCTCTTGGGCTGATTCCCATCTCCCTAGGATTTTTCATTCCCTTTCCCCACAACCACTAGTCCACTACCTACTCTCTCTCTCTCCAACAATGGTTCCCAATCTTAATCAACAACCGGTGGCCACCCTCAACCTATCATACCCGCCGTCGTCCTCCAATTTTCATCACTGTCATCCAATTCCGGCGACTGTCTTTCCTCTTTTCTCTACTCTTGTTATCCTTGATCATTTTTTTTTCCTTTTTCTTTTTCTTTTTCTTTTTGGGTGGTGTTGGTGAGCTGTTTTGGGAGGTACCTTGAGGACATATGGTGGTCCTTTGATAACCACCGTTTCCCCCCTCCCTTTTGGGTCCGAAAATGTGGGGTGGTTGTGGTCCTGGTGGGGTTTTGTGGTGTTGGTGGATTACGTAATGACATGGGAAGGTGCTGGTGGGGCTGGTAATGTGGGACTGGTAATTGTGGGGCGCTGCCGTACTTTTGTGGGGTGGAATCAAGATGGGGTAGAGGCTTGGAGGTAGTACAGCTGCAGAGACCAACTACTTTCTTCTTAAAAAAGTTATTCCCTTTCTCCTATGTATAAACAAACAACATATGAAACTCAGGTGAATTACATTCCTTTCCTTCTCTTTCCCTTTCTTGATGAAATAACCCTATGTGAACCAAACGCCCTGTAAAAGTAATACGCCCAATGATTAGTGATCAGTGTTGCTCTGAGCCTCTGGCTAATTCATGAGTATATACTACAATCTATGCAACAAGCCGTGTGTTCTGTGGTTATATTGTGCTTTATTGTGCTAATATGGTGGTTCTTTTTTTATTTTATTTTTTATTTTTCACAAGTATTTTTGGGTAAAAAGTGGCTTGAAGGTTTATAAAGAAAATCACCAACATAATTAAATTTTCTTTAATAGAAAAATTTAGCAACATTATCAATATATGTACATCTTTCCAAGTGTCCATCTTCTTTTAACTTGGTTTATAAAAAAAATTTACCTGCATTATCACCATCTTCTTTAGACGTAATTTGTCTTTAAATATTTATATGTCCCTCTATCAGTCTCTCTTACCCCCCCCCCCCCCCCCCTCTCTCTCTCTTCCCCTGATAATATTGTGTATCCTAGTAGGGTTCCCTAGTACCCTAGCAATTTCTCATAAACACATAAAGACTTAGTATATGAGTGTGTTCATAACTCATATTTATCTTCTGACATTATTTATTACTATAATATGTTTTGTTATTATCTCCTAGGTAATGGTTCTTCAATATTTGAATAATATAATTATATTTAGGCATTTGATTAATGAATCTTATGTAAAAGCATATTTCGAGCTTCTTTCAATGGTATAAAAATTGTTAATTTTCAAATTACCTAACAATAGCTATATTTAAATTACACTTTAGAGTTAACTTGAATTATTTATTGACAATCAAACACTATTATTCTCTTATCCTAACCATTATATATGTATATATATCTATTTTGATCAATCTAAAACTTGATATAATTTTTAGTTAACATTTATTTTAATAATATGCCACGGTTATGTGTTGTTCTATATGCTTTTGAAAAGTTCATAGCAGTTCTGTACAAGTTTTTCTTACTGTTATTTACATATATGTGAAAATAATTAACATTTTTTTTTTTTTTTTTTTTTTTTTTTGGTAAATCTATTAATCTTGTTTTGGGGCTTTTGTATAGCTTCAGGAGCTGTTGGAATCCATGCCAGCACCTGATTTTCCGACTGGAGGTCTTATTATGGGTAACCTCGGGTAAGCTTATGTTCATCTTTGTCATCTTCAAAATATAGTTTTATTTTTAATAGGAAAAGCACCCGTCCCTAATATTTAAGCTTGCTGTTTAGTTGCTTTTCTAAAAATGGTAAAGAGTTTTATGTTGCATGACTTCTCTGTCATTTGTGTATGATTATACAGCTTGTTCAGTTGAAACACCTGAAACAAGATGTTTGTTTGCATTATTTTCTGCATGGATAATCTTTACTGTATCATATCCTTTTTGTTTAGAATCTATAAATGAGTTTTCTTACAGTTAGAACACTCTTGTAGTCTAGTGATATACACAGTTCAAAAACATCAGGAAAATTCCTTGGGTTGTTTTTGTTGATGGAATTTATTAAAGTCACAATAATTGTTGCTTCATGGTCTTCAAGGGTAATGCTGGTGTAGAACATGACATTCCAAGTTGGGTCCTCGCTGGGTGTTATTGTAATATTCAATAACTATATCTGCTTATGAGATCTGTTGATGTTATGTGAAGTTATTTAAAAAAAAAAAAACCAATTATGAGGTTAGGAAAAAGAAAGTGGGTCATATTAGAGGCAATTGATTATTTTGGAAATTATAGCTACTGGAACTAAATTTTCAGGATTCCTTATCTGTTTCTTTATCCATATGGTGGCTGCGATATTTCTGTTACAGGCGAGAGAGTTATAGGCTCCTCTTGAATATTTACCGAAGTTGTAAATGATTTTTAGAGGATTCTTGTGTTCTCTTCCTACATTTTGAAGGGTTAAATGAATTTCAGAATGGCAATGAGATGGATAAATGTCTCTCTGGATCACCTTCAGTTGGGACATGCATGGATGTGGTTTGATGGGTGGGTACAAAAATGATGCATCTGGCATATCTACCCTGCTTGATTCCTGCTAGGTATCCTTTGTCTTTACTCTGTTGGGGGTTTAGGGGAGGGGGGAAGCTGGAGAACACTAGAATATCGCCGCTTGTAGTGATTAAAGTTTAAAGTACTTTGAGATTCAGACTTTGGAGTCCCTTCATGTTCCTCCCTTTAGACTACAGAAACATCTGCTGAATGGATCGGCAACATTTTAACATAACTTCTAATACAGGAAACAAAATATTTCTTGTATAAAATACCGGAAGAAGAAGTTAAAAAAATACCTGCCAATATTGTAAAATTACCTACTAATTTTGATGTGGTGGTTTTACTTGTCACTACTGTGGCAATTTAGCTGTCTAAAGTGCAAATTCATTTGGATGTAAATTGACGGTTTATGTCCCTTGAAAGAAAGGACATTAAAACAAAATAAATTAGTTTTTGATACCGTTGTTGGTAAGACAGACAATGGTGTAATCGTTTATTGGGACTTTTGGCAGTTACAGATTTCAGGGATAAATATTAATTTCTGTGGTCAGAATGGGTTAGATAAGGCCATTTGGATTTTTAGACAATATGACCATATTGGTTTGTGGGATCCTTCCCTGCACCCACTATGCCCCATTACCAGATCTTCTTTTCCCTTTATGTCATAGTTTTTTCCTCGTACCACCTAAGCCTGATTATTTATCTACATTTTGTGGTAAATATACCTCTTGTTTAATCCTTCCATTCTTTAGGAATCTTATTAAAATTCCTGTTTTTAAAACATAAATTCCTTTCCTTTTATATAGTAGTTTTCATTTTTTTTTTTTTTTTTTTTGGTTGACTTGTTTTTTGCATCATTTGTGACTGCTTCTTTTGCATTTCTTTTCTACTTTTTGCCTGTATTGCTACGCTTGCTTCAGGAAACACTTTGATAGATTTAGCTAAATTATCAATAAGATATAATTATTTAATCTCCAATGTTGCTTATGGATCACTCAAGCTCTTTCCCTTTCCTCCATCAAATGGAAGATGTTAAAAGTAGAAGAGCAGAGTATACAAGGAACAAGAATTTTTGAACGTATAGAAAAGAGGGGAAGAATAGAAGTTAATGTCATTGTGAAATATAATTCAATTAAGCAGAAATCTTTCAGGCAGATTCAACTATGTTCTCTGTCTCAACTATAGTATGTCAGCAGCAGAAAGCTCTTTCCCTTTCCTCCATCAAATGGAAGATGTTAAAAGTAGAAGAGCAGAGTATACAAGGAACAATGATTTTTGAACATATAGAAAAGAGGGGAAGAATAGAAGTTAATGTCGTTGTGAAATATAGTTCAATTAAGCAGAAATCTTTCAGGCAGATTCAACTCTGTTTTCTGTCTCAACTACAGTATGTCAGCAGCAAAGCAAATTAGGGCAGAAAGAACCAAACCTTAAAGGTTGAAACCAAATGCGAGAAATGATCATGTTTCTCCATCCGTAGTTACTTAATTTGCTAATCCCACCACAAACCGAAAAAGGCGAATTATACATGAAAGTGGTACATTTTGGTCTAATATTAGTGAATTGCATACCCATACCTGATCTCGTACTAGTGAATGACACTGAGAAAGTGAGAAGTATGAGTCCTCCTTACTCATATTGTATGCAAATGTTTATCTGATAAACTAAATATGATACAAATAAAAGGGAATAAGATGGGAAACAAAGGGACAGATGAGATAGGGAAGGGAAGAAGAGTTATGGAAGAAGCACGAGAAGGCAGAGAAAATAAGGGAATGTTATTCTGCTTGAATTAACTTGTGATAAAATAATCAGGGATGAAAAATATTTTTTGGTATTATAAGGTACCAAGGGAGATTGTTTGGTGGGCTTTAACAAGGAAAAGTGTTTCGCGGAAATATATTGACATCATTAAGGACATGTATGAGGGAGCTAGCATAAGTGTGCGAATCATTGTTGGGAAGACCGAAGAGTTCCCTATTACAATTGGAGTTCATCAAGGTTCTACATTTAGTCCTTTTCTTTTTGCTATAGTCATGGACGAATTGACGAGTTCAATTCAAGATGACATACCATGGTGCCTGATGTTTGCTGACGGTGTTGATTGATGAAACGAAAGAAGGCGTGAAAAGTAAGTTGGAATTGTGGAGACGGACTTTGCAGTCTCGTGGCTTAAGGTGAGCAGAAGTAAGACGGAGTATTTGGAATGTAAGTTTAGGGGTGTGAGAAAAAGTGAGGCAGGGATGATCACATTGGATGGGAAGATTGTCCAAGGTTTTGAGGTCTTTTGATATTTGGGATTTATTATTCAAAAGGATGGAGAAAAGGACGGAGATGTAGCTCATAGAATCAAAGCAGGTTGGTTGAAGTGGAAGAGTGCGTGAATAATGGATAATTGGATGGAGATGTAGCTCATGGGCTCAAAGCGAGTTGGTTGAAGTGGAAGAGTGCGACAGGTTTTTTTTATGTGATCCTAGCGTGCCTCATAGATTAAAGGGGAAATTCTACCAAACGACAATAAGGCCTGCATTGTTATATGGTACATAATGTTGGTCCGTAAAGCATTGCCACATGCATAAGATGAATGTGGTGAAAATGTCTATGTTGCGATGGATGTGTGGCCATACAAAAAAGGATCGATTTAGGAATAAGATAATTAGGAAGAAAGTAGGATTTACATCGATTGAGTACAGGACAAGGGAGAATCGCTTAAGATGGTTTGGCCATGTAAGGAGACCAAGTGACGCTCTGGTAAGAAGGCTTGAAGAATTGCAAAGTGTTAGGATTGCGAGAGGTAGGGAAAGACCTAAGAAAACTTGGAAGAGGGTGATTGCGAGTGACATGAGTGCTTTCGGGATAGAGGAAATAATGGTGTTGGATTGGGCGGTGTAGAGGATCGTGATTATATATATACTTTTTAAATTTATTTTAGTATTTAATTTTTATTATTTTATACCTCTAATGTTTTATGAATTGTATTGATTTCCTTTGCTAATGTTTTCTCAAACCTTTATGTTTTTTACTCCCAACGTTTTAACGACTCCTTGAAAACTTTCTTAAATCTTATTCTTGGTTCTATTTTAAAACTCCCTTATGCTTTTCATTTTTCTCACTTTACTCATCTTTTTTCAAACTTTTTCAAATTATTATCTTGTTTAGTCCCTTTTTTTTTTTTTTTTTTTTTTTTTTTTTTTTTTTTTTTTAATGTCGTACGGTTCCTTATGACGATTCATGTTAGCTAACCCCAAATCATTTTGGGACTAAGGCTTTGTTGTTGTTGTTGTAGTATTTGTTTCCTAAAACGATCAGGGAACCAATTGATAGAGTTAATACTAGAAATCAAAAATGTGTGGAATATTTAAAACAATTCAATAGTCTCTTTAGCAACTTCTTTTTGAAAAAATTAACTTTTATCATAGTCGTTATGTATTTGGTATTTCGGTTTATAACCTGGACTTCTCTCTAATGCTCTATAGAATCCTTGATGCATATCGGACCGGGAAAGGACGCATTGTCATAAGAGGAAAGACTGAGATAGAGCAATTCGATTCTAAGACTAAACGTACAGCTATTATTATAAAAGAGGTCTGCATCTGTCGTGGTTACCTTTTCTCTTTGAATGATATTTCCTATCCTCCCAAGTATGATCTAATTTGCGGTGTTTACAAATGAAACAGATACCATACCAGGCAAACAAAGCCACTCTAGTTGAGAAGATAGCTGAACATGTTGAAAATAAGGTAGCTTTTTCTTCCAACATGTGAACTGCATGGTCTATAAAGCATATAATTGGGAACTTGTACTATGTCCAATATGCGTGGATGAATAATTTTACCATATGCTCATGCCTTTATGCTAATGTTTATTTTTTTCAAGTTCCCAATCTCAATTGTCCTCTCTAAGTTGCTTATATGTGCTTAGATTTGTTTATTTGAGTAAAATTTTAAATTTCCCGGATGGCTACTAAAGATTGACCATCCAGCCAACCAGATGCTGTATAAATTGGTAGCATAAAGGCTATCAAACTAAAGATTTTTGTTTCGGTCCCTTGTTAAAATTGGTTGTTAACCTGCAAGGGTTACTGAATCACTGATCTGATGTTATAAAATGAGAATTGACTGTTTAACATACTCTTTTATTTTATTTATTTATTTATTTTTTGGGCCAAATTGGAATATTATTACCAGAAGGAGAAAAAATTTCAGCCTCGTAAGGCAAGACTGTAACAAGCACCAACATCCTAAACAGGCCACACAAACCCCAACTGGACTCAGAACTTTGGATGCCACCGTCTAGGAAAGGATTCACTCAAAGAAAAGGACCAGGAAAAATAGAAAACCATACATCAGTGCTATACTAACAATTTTCTATCCCTATAAGTACATCTGCAAGAAACATTATATTACATCTCCAAAAACAGAATCTGAAGACTTGCAACTGCCTATGAATATCAAAGTATTTCTCTGTATCCAAATGCTGTGAATAGCTTTTGTAAAATACATGGCCATTGACCCTTCCTTTTGCACTTGACTTTCAGCAATGCTTAATAAGCCATTGCTTTTCCTCAGTAAACCCCTGCACAGGCTCCCTGCAACCAAGGAAATCATTCACCTGTCTCCAAATGTTTTTAGAATAAGAACAAGCAAAAATCAAGTGAGACACGCACTAATTCTCCGTCAAACAAAAGAAGCAAAGAGTGTCACAAGGAACATGCCACAAAGTCAACCTGTGCTTAGCAACCAGCTTGTTCCACAAAGCAAGCCATGTAATAAAAAGACTTTTTGGGGAAGCCTTATTATGAGGAAACATCTCTTCCAATCCATCTTAGTACCCTGAGGTCACCATTATGAATGAAAGAGGACCATACACAAATACCATCAATCAACTCCTGGCACTTCAGAGTTTCATAACCCAAGAACATTTCTTAGGAATACCAGCAGACCATAAATTCTTGTTGTTGAAATTAATATATGCACTCATGTAATCCACATATTTTCAGCTTTGTGAGAAGGATCCCAAAGAAGCTTAACCACTGCAGATTTATTCCATTCACCCAAAGAAGTGATATTCTAGCCCCCACATACTTTGGGAAAATGGGAAGACACGTGTGCTTCTAGGACACCAGAGCTTTCCTGAAGGATTGCTTTTTCCTTTCCAGAGAAAACACCTTGAACCTAGCCTCCATTTCTCTCAAAATCTTCTTAGGAAAAATAAAAATTTGAGCCCAGTATGTTTGGATACCAAGCAACACACTCTTGACCAAATGAAGCCTGCCTACACAGGAGAGATCTCTAGCAGTCTACATACTCCTTCTGATCCAAGTCTTGGGTCATTTTAGCAGTTTTTACACATTAAGAAAATTACATAGGTATTGTAGAGTAGCATTGTTTTAATATTGGTAATATAAAGTGACATAATGTTATGTTATTATTTGATATAAAGTCAAGGAAAAGTTGGAATAAAGGCAAAGATCCAGTTGTGGAGGATGAGGAAGAGGTTGATAGATAACATGAATTAGCTGCCTGAAATTTTGAGTGCTGTTTATAAGCGCTTATGGGAATTTTACTGTGCTTATGTGACTGTGTGGACTATATCCTGATTCCTTATGATTATGGGAGGAATAATGTTTATCTTATTCTTCTGCTGGTCTTTTGTGTATCTAATGCCTAATATGCATGTAACTCTTAAATGGACTATAGGCTATTACATGCTGAATATTATTGCTAACTTGACATGTTACCGTTTCCATTATTTTTGTATGCAGAATTTAGAAGGAATAAGTGACATCCGTGACGAAAGTGATCGTTCTGGGATGCGTATAGTGATTGAGGTAGGGAATTGCTAGTGTTGGTAAGCTAAATCTATAATACCATATCGCTGATCCACTTATGCATATTATTATAACATTATTGCAGTTGAAGCGGGGAGCTGAACCTTCAGTTGTTCTAAATAACTTGTACCGTCTTACTGCACTTCAGTCCAGCTTCAATTGCAACATGGTTGGGTAAGTTCTGGTCTCCCTCATCATACTTCTCATCCACTGATGATTTTTGAAATTTATGAAAATGATGTAAAGTTGCATCTGTCCTTGCTAAATTGACTTTTGATGTGCTTTTTCCTTTTGATGAATTAACTAGATCACTTCTTTTCTGAGGCTTCCTTTGATAATTAATTATCATTAAATGTACAGGATTCTTAATGGACAACCTAAACTGATGGGCTTGAAAGAGTTGCTTCAGGTAATAATTTGATTCTGTTATTTACGTTTAGAATTTACTGCCTCTGTTTTTATTTTTTTTTTAATTTTTATTTGACGCGTATTCCTTTTTGGGAAGTTTTTTTTTAGTTGACATGTATTCCTTTTTGGGAAGCTTATTTTTGGTTGGCCCCACTACAAACTTGATTAAATAAGCTAAAGCACATGGTCTACCCACTTGCTTTAACATTCTCTCTCCTCTCTTTAAAGTGTGCCTAAATTGAACGTGTCATCTAAATTGAAACAACGGAAGTGTTTTCTTTAGTATGTATTGGCTAAGTATGCCTTTTAGCTAAATAACAAGTCCTCTGACCTTATTTAGGGAATCTAACAGTAACAAGTGCACATATTTCATAATCTTCATATTTGAACAAAATAGTGCAAAGAAAAGCTAAAACTCTCTTTCAAGTACATTGATCTCTTCCCCATTCATAAGTTTGTTGACAGAACTAACATAAATTATCTACATTATTCTTTTCTTAAAGGTAGGATCTTAGCAGTGTATGCCTGCACCTAATGATTTATAATTGGAGATAAACAAAGTCATTCAGATGGTCCAATCTCCAATGAGAAATTATTCATCAGTCTGGGCAATTAACTTTGTTGATACTATCATGGACATGATCTAGCTGAATCGGTGATTCAGTTTCCCTCACTTTGTGGAGGTCCTAGCAGGTTGCATCTGTGTGCTTTCTAGAAACTACCCTTAAAAGTACTTATGGGATACTAGTATTCAGTATGTACATGACTGACATTTTCTCTTCTGATATCAATACTAAATTACAAATATAAAAATAAAAGCACATGCCACTGTTGGGTGAAGGGAGATCTATATTTATGCAATGCTCCTTGTAACCATTTCAAAAAACTGTTTTCACTCTTTTTAGCATATGCTCATTGAATGTAATTTTTAAATGGAGTATTGAAGGATAAAATAAATTCTGAAAACAGTAAAGAGGTGGTGAAACATTTATATGAGCAGTAGGAGCAAGAACAGGGTTGGGGAACCGGGGGGGGGGGGGAACTGGGGTAAAACTTGTGGTCACTATCATAAAATAGATATGTAAATACTCCCTCCGTCCCTTAATGATAATCCCTTATGGACAATTTTCACGGGAATTAATAAACATAAATAAGTAGTAAAAGTACATTGGAAAGGTAAATTCACATTGGGTATGCAAAAAAGTAGAGAGAGAAAGTAATAAAAGTACATGGAAAAGCAAAATCTACATGGGAAAGTTAAATTTGCACAAATATTGTTGCAAATTTGAGGGAATTTTGGTAAAAAATTAATATTAATGGTACTTGATAAAAGCAAATGGAACTATCATTTTGGGACTTAAAATTGGCCATAAGGGACTATCAATAAGGGATGGAGGGAGTATGTATTAGTTTGTAAATACTATGGTCAGTGATATGCTACAGCTCCTGCAATGATCTAAACAGGTCCTTAAAGAAAATGAAATTTGGTACTAGGAGTTTTTGGTCTGAAGATATTAGCATGTCAATCTTTATCTTCAAATTATTCCTAATCATATTACATAACGGGACTACATAAAATAATCTTCTCTAGGTAATAGATCATTCCAGTTTGTATAAAGATATACTGTAACTTAATTTGATGTAGTATATTGAGGTGTGCTATGACTGCTATCCCTTATCCTACATACATTTGATATTCTTATTTCCTTCTGCCTGTATTTGTGTAATTTCCAACATAGCTCATTTACTATGAAGTGATCTTAGCCATTCGTTTGTCCTCCAAGGGCTCATATTATAAGCTGCCTGGGTATATTTAGAAGCAGCTACCTTATAAATGGGGGACAGTAAACTTGTAAGAAAAAACTTTTTCCTATAGAAGTATCAAATGATGAGATTTTCTCTCTCCTCTTGCACCTTTTTGAGCATATTAATCCTAATGATTAACTTAATCATTATCTAACTTTGGGTAAAAATGACGATTGAAAACCTTGACTTCATTTAACTTAGTAATTTTATTGCTTTCCCCCAAAAACAAGTATACATCTTTCTCTTGTATATTGATTTTCCCCAAATGTTCCCAAACCCCAAAAATTGAGCACCTTGGAAAGTGAGCAATTTTCCGAAAGTTGATTGTTTAAGTGAAGAGATGAAGGTTATTCATCATTATTGGAGGATCCAGCCGTTTAATACAAACTTAATTAAAATATTCTTCAATAAATTGTACTTGACCATACAATCGATTGTAGAAGGGTCACTGTGATATCTAATGGAGCCTGGCTTTGTGTAGAAACTGGGATTTAATGGTGTCTGTTAAGCTGTGTTTTGTTTAGAATATAAATGCATGATGGACAGTTTCCAACACTTTCCGGTTTTGTAAAACGATACTAGCTACTTGTTTTGAGCTCATCTCAGATTTTGTGAATTTTAATCTTGCAGGCATTTCTTGAATTTAGGTGCTCAGTAGTTGAAAGACGTGCTCAGTTTAAGCTTTCACAAGCACAGGCGAGACAGCATATTGTGGAGGTACTTTAAAATGTTAAAGCTTGAAATGTTTCCTTATGTGGTTTCCTTGTATATGTAGCTTGTGTTTGATTTTTTTTTTTTTCCTTTTTCCCTTGTGTTTCTATATAAAGGGTATCATTGTGGGGCTTGATAATTTAGATGAAATTATTCAAGTAATCAGGAAAGCATCAAGCAATGCAATGGCATCAGCAGATTTGATGAATAGTAAGCTTCTGATACCTTGTTTGCAATATGTTAAATCACGTCAGGTTGTTGTTCTTTCCAGTTTAATGTACTATTCTTTGATGGAAGGTGACGGGGTGTGTGAAACAGTTCCACGTATATAATGTAATATAATCTTGAATTTGCAATTTGTATATAACTTATGGTATGCAATTACAAGGAAAAAGGCAGAAGTTTGCCTATTGTCCCATGTCCCTAGGGCTCCTCTTCGTAAAAACATGCATCTTCAATCCCTGTCCAGTGAAGGACTAATAACTGCACCTCTCTTAGCCACGGGACCCTATATATAATCCCATCCTCCCTTCCTCTTCTTTCTCATTCAAGTCCCTTTGATTAATTTGCTTTTTATATATTTGTTTGGCCTTATTGTTCTTATGTAGTTTTTGCGCAAACAATTGGGTGTTGATGACTGTATCCATAGAGCCTATTGACCCTGAATTATTATGTCATGATTAATAAATTAATGCATTGACTCATTGAAAGTTCGCTAATATGTAAGTTTTGTAACCTGCTGGTACTAGGTAGCTGAGTGAGCAAGAATGAGGGATTATGATCTGCTAATGGAGGTGGGAGGAGAATTAAAAAAAGAAGAGAGAGGAAAGATAGGAGAGAAAGAAACAATAGATTGGTGATATGGTAATTTTAGTTGAGGCAGAGTGGGGTAGGGTATAAACAGGTCCAAGGAGATGGGTAGTGGGGGTATAGAGAAGAGTTTTTTCTTGTCCAAGTAGTAATGAAGCCAACAGGGGCAGGACTGAATTGGAAAGAGGGAAGAATAAGGAATGGAGGGAGTACTTAATTTTAAGGGAATCATTTCTGTCATGCGACAAGTAACAACTGTGTTAACGATACATACTCGTCTCTAGAAACTGGATTTTGATGACCTAAATGCTGTTTAAGGGATGTTGGAAAAGAGGGGTTGATTTTAGATTTGTTTGAACCTTTCTTCTGAGTTTATATTTGGGAGGGCATCTTGTATGAGTGTGTGTTTATTTTCGTCAACAAATTAGAATTCAGTTACACTTGTATATGGTAGAGTTTACCTCTGATGATCTTGAAGGGACTATCAACAAATAAGCAAATAACTTCTGAAAGAACTGAAAAAATTAGGTAAAAGTGCTTGAGATTTGTTTATAGGCAAATTTGTCAAAAATTACCTTATTTTTGTGCTTGTTTTGTGAACTAGTACCTTATTTGAAATTTATATTTTTGTTTAATAGTACCTTAAATTCATTTCTTATACAAAAGTACCTTGTTTCATTTTTCCAGTGCAAAAGTCAAATTTTAAGCTATTGAGCTTTTTTACTACTCCTATTTTTGTGTGGGTGAAGCTCACATCTGATCTCTGTTTTTATATCTGTCTCTTCCAAATTTCTTCCCTTCTTAATCGTCTTTCTTCTCACTCTGTTTTTTCTTCCTTTTTTCCCCTTCCTTTTCCCTTTGTTATCTTCTGATTAAAAGCAAGTCATTCAATAACAATTAAAAGAGCATGAGCAATGTAGGTGTTTTTGGTGGTATGAACTTGTTCCAATTGTGTTACATATCTGGACGTTTAGGGTTAAATCCCTTTCTTTGTTGGATGGAAAAGGATGTTTGCTGTGTTAATTGTAAGTATGATATATGATATTAAATAAAAACTAGAAGAAAGTATAAATTTGATTAAACTATTCGATTCAAGTCTTTGAAAGTTCATTGAAAAAACCTTGTTAGTTTCCAGCATTTTGCTTTACAAAAAAAAATTGAATTAAAAAGAAAGGAAAAACTGTAGGGAGAAAGAACTCAAGGAAGACGATCAAAAGAAGCGACAAGGATGAACAGATGGATAAGAATTGGAGCCAATACATTAGAGGGAGAGGGAGTTTACTGTGCGAGGTAAAAAAAATATAAGAAGGGAGTGTTAAGTGTTACACACACTAATAAAAAGTCGAAAAGAAAAAGTCATTTGCCGGAAAATTGACTTTTCACCGGAAAAATGAAACAAGGTATAGTTTTAAAAAAGACGATGATGTTTAAGGTACTATTTGACAAAATAAATCAATGAAGAGAGTGTAAACTAAGATTTTTTTCTAAGACATTTTCCTTTTTTTTATTTTTTATTATTTTTTTATTTTTATAATACCTCCTTTGGTTTTTTAGTTTACGTGTTTTGACTTTTGGCACTATTAAGGTTACTTTGACTTATATTAGTGATTTAGTCTAAAGATAAATCATAGTCATTCGAGGTTTATTTAGATTTGGCTTAACATCTATGCGAGGTTTACTTACATACTACCTCAGTATCTCTGGTTACTCTTTCTGTTTTTGTCCATTCCTTTGAGTTGGTTGCACTTCTTCTCTCATCCATTTCTGGTTAAGTTTTCTACACTTTTACCCCTACCTACATCACATGCAACACTCTCTTTTCTACTTTTTTCGTATAAATACATTTTAAACACTCTCTTTCCTATTTTCTATTACATAAAACTCCAGTTATAATATTATCTCTCCTACCCTCTTTAATCTTTGTGCAAATAGTAATTGTAACTAACTCAAAGGAACGGATATAGTATGTGATTAATGATATTAATGTGTCCACTTTTGCAGAGTATAGTTTGTCTCAGAAACAAGCTGAAGCTATATTGGATATTAATCTAAGAAAGCTTACTGTTCTTGAGGTGCGGTGCAAATCTTTCTCCAAACATTAGTATGCTAGGCTACATGCACCTGTTATTTGTATACTTAAAGTAAATCTTTCTGATGCTGCCAGAGAAACAAATTTGTTGATGAGGGTAAATCCCTGATGGAACAAATCTGTAGATTGGAAGAGTTATTGTCGAGCAAGAAACATATTCTTCAGGTAAAGACAGAAATGTTGTTCAATATTCTTGTGTTCTATTATTTACACATTGCTCCTTCAACTTCCATTGGTCAATATGGAATTTCCAAACTATTTTTAACCGAGAACTTTTTAAAAATTATTATAATCTATCACACTAGGAACCTTAGTTTTATGCTCTTCTCATATGCCTATTGCTTTGTCAAGTGAAGAATACTAGTCTAACTGCAAAGTTGCTAACCTTCTGTATGTGCTATGTTGTAGTTAATTGAACAAGAGGCTATTGAACTGAAGAACAAGTTTGCAACTCCCAGGCGCTCCATGCTGGATGATGACGAAGGTGGTCAGGTGGATGACATTGATGTTATTCCCAATGAAGAAGTGATCTTGGTAGTTAATTTGTGCTGTACTTCCTTCGTCTTATTTTTCCTCTTGCTGAATATTCAATCTTATTGATACCCTTTATATTCCAGGCTATCAGTGAAAAGGGTTATGTTAAGAGAATGAAACCCAACACATTTGCTGCTCAAAGACGTGGAACTATAGGTAAATCTGTTGGGAAAATGCGAGTGAATGACATGATGTCTGACTTCCTTGTCTGCCATGCTCATGATCATATACTTTACTTCAGGTATGAATATTCTTCTAGCAGTTCAATGTATTTTGTCCTCATGAGTCATGATTGGACTTAATTTCATGCATCCTTAGCCTTGAATGCTTCATGGAAATCTCTAGTTCAGGTCCTCTATTTGATCGTATGCGTTTTTCTTTTTATTTTTATAAATATTCATTTTTAAGCACCAAAAACACTATGCAAATTGTATACTGATGGTCACTCGAGCAATAATATGCATCATTGGAAAGGCTCTTTGTCATTTTTTTGAGTCAATAATATTATGTTAGTGTTTTCCTATTAGTTAGTGACATCAATTCTGTATATAATATTTGGTTATCTAAAATAACTTCCCAAACTGAATTTTTTTGGTTGGTAATATATAAATAAGAATGTTATCAGAAAGACAATATGGGAGTCTCATCCATATCAGTAGGAAAATGATATATTCAGCAATATATGAAGCTAAAAAATAAAAGGAAAGATTAAAGTTAATCAAGCTGATACATGGAATAGAGACTTTAAATTCTCAATAATTATATGCAGTCCCAATCAATATGTAGATATTTAAAGGTGGGTTCCAGATTTTCTGTTATATTTTGTATGGCTGTTTTCATTTTGATTGAGAGAACACACTCACGCACTCTCTCTCTCTCTCTCTCTCTCACACACACACACACACACACACACACACACATACCTAATGATACACTAGGAACTTTTTCTGTAGTTTTTTATAGGTGGGTTCCAGATTTTCAATATTATTTTTTTATGCTTGTTTTCATTTCTAAGAGAACACACACCCCTCTTTACCCTACGCACATACGTCATCAGGTTAGGAGAATTTAGCTGGTTCCTTGCATAGACTTTACCATAACAACACAGATCTGAATGGAACTGACCTTATAGGAATGCAGGATTGATTTTATCCAGACTACACAATTTCCACGTCTACTTTAACCACCCACTACTACCAAGCCTTGGATCAACCTGACTATAATTACTATCTTGGTTGTTCTAGAAGGAACAGTATGCAAGAATATCTTCATGGCCAGCCATTCCTTTCTTGCGGTTGTTCCCTTGTTTGGCATTGATTTCTCTTAGGACTTGCTCCTCAACTCTTTCAGATTTGCCTGTTATCTGTGTGTGTGTGCGCGCGTGTGTGTGCATGTGTGTAGGCAGCTGTTTTAATATTGAATTGGTATGCATGATTTGTTTTGCAGTGATAAGGGTATCGTGTACTCTGCCCGTGCATATAAAATTCCGGAATGTACACGCACTGCTGCTGGCACACCTTTGATACAGGTACATGTAACTATTTAGTTTGCATGGAATATTTGTGGTATCTTCTGATTTCTATTTGGATGTCAGATCTTGTCATTGTCAGATGGTGAAAGAATAACATCCATCATTCCCGTGGGTGAATTTGTTGATGACCAATATCTAGTAATGCTCACAGCCAATGGGTACATCAAGAAAGTGTCGCTGAACTATTTCTCATCAATCAGATCAACAGGAATAATTGCTATACAGTTGGTCTGTCTTCTCTTATGCATTATCTGCTATTCAATATTTTAAGTATTACTTTCCATTCAGCAAGTACGAGTAGCTAGGTTTTAACTATATGCTCTGCGTGTTATTTGACAGGTTCCAGACGATGAATTGAAATGGGTACGGTGTTGCACAAATGATGACCTAATTGCAATGGCTTCCCAAAATGGAATGGTCATTCTTAGCTCTGGTGATACTGTAAGTTGCATAGATTGTTCCACGTATCTAACAGTGTATGAAATTCATGACTTTATTTGGCCCCTAAAATGTGAAATTTAATGGTTTGATCTGGTCACTTTCAGTCCATTACTAGGGCCAAAGTAGTTATGCTTGGAAACTAGTGCTTTCAATAGTACTTATAGCTCTTCTGTTGATGCGAGGAGCATTTGGAATATGCTATAATACCATTTAGCAGTTCAATTCATAATAGATCTACTAGCTTACTCAGTAGGTAGTTTTAGGTTTGTTACAATTATTAAATATACATGATTAAACTGAAAGTTTATAAAAACAGCATACTAACCACTTGGCATGCCACTTCTGAACTGTTTACTCTACTGAAGCTATTGAAACTGAACATACTAGCAATTTTTAGTTTATGTTTGCTAAGTACCAACTTCTTAACTCTTTCTGGACATACTTTTTGTTATGAAGTTGCATCTAACCGCTACAAGGCCTATAATAATCTGGATATCTGCACTTTCTGTTGTGCGCTTAAATACTCGATCATGCTGCAGTGATGCTGTTTACAATAATGAAAGGCATGCCTTGGATGTTGTTTACTCATGTTGTCGTACTATTGGTTCCAGATTCGATCCCTTGGAAGAAATACAAGAGGTACAACTGCCATGAAACTAAAAAATGGGGATAAGATGGCAAGCATGGATATCATACCTGCAACATTTAGAAAAGAGTTGGACCGAAATGTGGATGAATATGGTATATGGTAAGATTATCTGCACCTTATTGAGGCATTTGAAGAGTTGCTTATACTTTTCCTTGTGGTCTTCAATATTAGCTTCCTTACCTTAGATTGTATAGTAACTCTGCAAGTGTGCAGCTTGTAAGAATGTGTTTGTTTGATGCAGGAAGAAGGGAACGAGTGGTCCATGGCTTCTTTTTGTTTCAGAAAGCGGCTATGGGAAGCGGGTTCCATTGAGCAGCTTCCGCCTGTCACCCCTCAATAGGGTTGGGTTGATTGGATATAAAGTAAGTTGGATCTACTTGAACAATTACAGCGGATTTTGGTTTGGGTATGATTGTAAATATGTATCTCATGTGCATTTTCAGTTTGCATCTGAAGACCAATTAGCTGCTGTTTTTGTAGTAGGATTTTCACTCTCAGGTAATCTTGCATTTAAGTATGCTATACTCTTTTCTAACCTTTTCATGCGTATAAATTTGACTCCTATTAACTTTATACTCTTGCATCCCTTTGGCAGAAGATGGAGAAAGCGATGAACATATCATATTGGTTAGCCAGAGCGGAACCATCAACAGGATTAAAGTTCGTGATATCTCGATACAATCACGTTATGCCAGGTAACTAAAAGAATTCTGGTGTTGAGTGCAGTCTTGGCCAAGATAATTTTGATATTAGTGTTGGCTTGATGATCTAAACATGTTTCTTATTTTCTTCTGTCAGGGGTGTTATTCTCATGCGGCTTGATCATCTTGGGAAGATTCAGTCAGCGTCTTTGATTTCTTCAGCAGTAGGTGAGCCTGATGAAGATGAAGTTGTTCAACTACTAGGTGAAATTGCTGGATGAGGAGTTCAAACACTTTGTGTATTATATGCAGAAAGACTGTCCATTTTTGTATTGGATCTGTATATAAATTAAAAAACTGTGGTTTTGGTGCATACTAGTATATAACATGTCTTCTAGTGTCTCGTTGCAGTTTGTTTTAGTCCTAATCTACCATGTTAATTTTTGTGTACGGAAATGTTTGCCTCTTTTCTTTTTTTGCTGTTCAATTGCATCTCCGGACTAGGGGCGGTTATGATGCGGGTCCAACTCAAGTTTGACTTGTCTCAAACTCTTAGCTAGACTCTATTTGAAAACATTGGATCTTGAAAAGTTGAAGCTCAACTTGAATGAGAGATGAATTTAACTCAAGATTAGCTTTTAGAAATGAATACTTTTTAAATGAAGTTAAGTTACATTTTAAAATACGAATTAATCTTTTTAAATGAAGTAAAAAAAATTATGTAGAATATGATTAGAGTTTTTCGAATATGTATATGTTGAGTTGGGTTAGGTACACAATTTGAAACCAATCGATTATTTCAGTTGTGCTTGGTTTTTTTTCCTTGCATATAAATCTCAATGTATAGCCAAATAATCATGTGAAAATGGTGCATTAATTTAAATGGTGCAATTCTCTAAAAAAAGAATGTTGGTTCAGAATTCTGATGAGGGAATGCGAGGGAACCTAATCTTGACGTGGGGAGATTAGCTGCTCGGTACGACGATGAGGTTCAACCTCGGAAGACTTGATTTCAGTTTTTAGTGGTCATGATTTCTACTAGCCAGGCTCCCAAAGTCAGATTGCATAATAAAATATATTTTCAAAAATAGAAATGGGCCAACGAGTCCAAATCACAGCTACGTCGTGTGCGATAGGCTTTTTAAGTCCTTCAAGTTTGTTTAAGTCTCGAAAAAAGCGTTTAAACATTTTTCGGATTTTAATTTTTGCTTATTTTTGTATTAGGGCTTTGTTTAGACTATTTAAACGTTTTAGTTGTCTTTAATATAGAGGTGTCAAATCGGGTATTCAAGTTGAGTCCAGGTCGGGTCATGTCAGGTTTCAGGTCAAATTCAAGTCGGTTCATGTCGGTTTTTTTTTACTTACAACTCGGGTTCAGGTCGGGTTGGGTTAAGTTCGATTCGGATTATGACAAGTTTTATATCTTTTCGGTTGCAGTTCGGGTTCGATTCGAGTCAATTTTGGGTTGGGTACTGTTTTGGGTTCGGTTTGTGTCAAGTCGAGTTACAAACAAGTTTGAAGCAGGTAAATATTGGTCGGATGAACTTCAGGTCAGGTTGTTCTTAGACTCGGGTCGAATTTTAGTCAGGTTGGGTAAAGATAAGTTATGAAGATTAAAGCACAATCAAGCCAGGTCATTTTTAGGCTCACCAGATTAAGATGTCAATTCGAGTGATCGAGGCAGGTTCGACGTGGTGGGGTCAAGTCGGGTCAGGTTGGGCTTAATTTCAAACATGACTCATTGACTCATGTTAAATTATTGGGTCCATGCGAGTCAATTTGAATCGGATATTTTTTCGGGTCGGTTTCAGATCGGGTTAGTCAGGTTAGGTTTTGACACCTCTAGGCTTGTGTCAAATATGAGTTGAGTAATTTTGGTTGACTAGTATACAATAACAAAACGAGAACACTTTGAGCCAGATTGGGTCAAATCAAGTTTTGATAGACTAAATCACGAATGTGGATAATTTTTGATAGATTAAACCACAATTAGATCAGACTAAGTGCTTTCTTGGTTCAAGTCTTGTTTAGGTTAAAATGATTTCAGGCTGATTGAATTAGATCATATCACAATTCGACTGAGTCAAAGTTTGATTCAAAATTTTTTGTTTAAGAAAACAACATATTGTAATGTTGTTCATTTAATTTTAACATTTTATATATAGATTGAGTTTTTGTCAACTCTATTGCAACATTTTGACGGAAGCAATAATGTCTTTAATTTTGTATTTGTATAAATTATAAAATATTAATATTATGAAAATATACATTGTAATTAATTCAACGACATAATGCATGACAAAATTTGGTTGAGGTCAAACCGTTACAATTTTTTTTATTTTTTTGTAAAGAGAGAATATATGTTTTACATTTATTATTATATATTTTCATATGTAAGAAAATCTGAAAAAAAAGGCTTTATAAAGAGAAAATAGTGAAATAATTATGCATAAAATAATTTAGTTTTGCGCTTAATTAATTGGTGAGACTTGAGGGGAAATGGGCTTGGCGCCAGGTCAATAGTAATTACTCCCAAAAGCACCGCCAAAAAATTCACTCCAGTAAAACCTAAAATTACTAATCTCATTTTTTGTCACTGGAATTTTAATTTCCTTCAAGCTCCACTCAATTAAACGCCTCCTTCAAGCTCCAAACTAACGCCTCCTTCAAGCTCAAGGTCAAGGTTCCTCCAATTTTTATTTTATTTTTTTGAGTTTTTGATATTTTTTACCTCACTAATATACAGATGACTTGAACAAGTCAGAGAAAGACTCTAAACTCAGCAGCCACCTGACACGTTAGTGAAATAGTTTCGAGCTCAATGCTATCTTAGTTTATAACTAGGGTATCTAAGTTGATGTACTGATGGATTATACTGCATACATTTTAGCCATACACGTGCAATTTTTATACTTCGTATATATATTTTTATTGTTTGATTTCTATTTTATAATTGGATCTCCCAAAAGATATAATGGAGTATGCAAGCAAGCAATTAACTATGTTGTATTGTAAGCAAGCAAATTTTGGATAATGCATATGAGAGAGGTAATGAAATAGTAATTAATTATATTTCAAATTATATAGTAACTGTTTTGTTTCTTATTAATGTGAATATATGTTTTTGCAGCCCTTGACGATGAAGACGAAACATCTCGTATTAATAATCATGTAGAAGGTCTCGAAGATTCTCAACCTTCTCTGAAAAGAAAGAATCAGCCTCTAATAAAGAGGGCAAACGTACTTCACCAGTTTGGAATCATTACAACTTCATTAATACACCACAAGGTTTAATTTGTTCGTTCAATGCAAGTATTGCAAAATACCAAAAAATATTAGTATAACAGTCGTGTTGGTACCTCTAATGCTAAAAGCACTACCTTGGTTGTGATTCTTATAAAAAGCACTTAGAAGAAAATAGTAATGATGTTCCTGCCAAACGATTTTTTTATCATAAAATCTTTTGCAAATTATTTGCTGAAGCTATACTAGGTCATGGATATGCATTGAGTAAGGATGAGCATGAAAGGAGTAGAAAATTGCTTTCTTATCTAAACGCTGATGTGAAGACAGTTTGCAGAAATACCATGACCAAAATTTGCGTGTCAGAGTATGATAGCTTAAAGAAACAATTTCTGACATATTGAGCACTGACCTCTAGAGTTTGCTTGACTTGTGATTTGTGGCAAGCATATACTGTAAATGCGTATTTTACTCTTACTGCCCATTTCGTGGATAATACTTGGAAATTGCAATAAAAAGTTCTAAATTTTCGCCATTTTCCTCCGCCTCACAATGGCTATGACATTTATGAGCTTGTGCAATCTTTGCTTAGAGAATGGGGTATTGGTAAGAATATTTTTACAATCACAGTTGATAATGCCAGTAGTATGAATGTTATGGTTGATAAGCTTCGGTATGATTTAGGTGTTCTTTCTTCTTTGCCAATGGATGGTATGTACTTTCATATTAGATGTTCGGCACACATTTTGAATTTAATTGTGAAAGAAGGTTTGAGTGTTATTGATGAATCTGTTATTAAACTTCATGAGCTTGTGAGGTATATTTCATACTCTGATGGAATGAAAATTAAATTTCAACAATGTGTTATAGCATCTAATTCTTTTTTTAAGTCGAAGTTAAGATTGGATATGCCTACCAGATGGAATTCTACTTATTTAATGCTTCAAAGAGCGTTGTCAGCTAAAACCCCTTTGAGTTTGTTTGCTACCAGAGAGCATAATTTTGAGTTTGATCTTTCAACAAGTGATTGGCAGTCCATACAATCTATATGCGACTTTCTTGAGCCGTTATATGAGATTACTAAACTCTTTTCTGGTTCAGATTACCCTACTGCTAACCATTATTTTGCCAATATTGTTAGTATTGAGAAGCTTTTAACTGATGCACATATTCATGATAATCTTAAGATAAGGGAAATGGAAATGAAGATGCACAAGAAGTTTGAAAAGTATTGGTCTGATTATTCCATGATTTTGTCTTTTGCTGTAATTTGGACCCTCGTCACAAGTTTGATTATGTGAAGACCTTGTATGGTATATTATATGTTGATGATGGTATTGATGGGTCTGGAAGTAAGGCACAAGCAGTTTATTTGGAATTTGCTGCATTGTATAATCTACTCCATGTTCATCATCATCATCATCCTTACGAGGTACATCAACATCGCTTCCGCCTCTTGCATTTCGTGCACCATTTATGATCAGCAATATTTATGAGGTATTTTTTTTTAGTTTTTTTAATTTTCAAATTACATTACTACGTTCCTTTAAAAATTAATTTTAATTATCTATTTTTACAGCATTTTGATGAAAATGTCGCTAAGCATAGAATCAGCGGTATTGCATTTGAACTTGATTCTTACATGAATTTGCCGCTAAGGCCTCGAGTTCCAAATGAGGATTTTGATATACTCAATTATTGGAAAGAACAATCAGTTTCCTTTCCGATCCTCGCCCGAATGGCAAGAGATATATTAGCCATTCCCATAACCTCAGTTGCTTCCGAATCATCTTTTAGTATGGGTGGTCGAATCTTGAATAAGTGGAGAAATTGTCTTTCAGCACCACATGTTGAGGTTTTGATTACTTCTAAAAATTGGTTAGATGGTTATGATGAAGAAGAGGCTGAAGGTAATGAAGTTAGTGTCGAAACTTTATTTTCTTCCTAATTATAAATAGGATCCGATGGATTGGTGATGGCATGTTGAAGATGTTGTGCTTAACATTTGACGTTATTTGGATTGTTATGTTTTGATTGGTGTTGTACCTCTAAGGCTCTGATTAGTGGTTGTCTTTTGGGTTGTTATTCCATTATTGCCAACACCATTGGTTGATATCCATCATTATCTTAATACTTCTTCTCCTTGTCTTTTATATTTATTATATTTATTGTTATGACTTAATTAATAAAAGCAAACAAAATAAATGATTATCTATTGACTTATAATAATGTTTTAACTTTGAGCATTTTGCAAATTTTATTTAATCATACATGTATAACTTTTATCTTTATTAAGGCCTATGATACTATAACTTTTGCATGTATTTGTTAAATTACGAATAACTTTTGAGAAATGGTGTATTTCGGTGAGAAATCTATAAAACCACCTTGGTGCGTTACATCTTACAAGTTTAATTCTATATATTAGATTTTCGGCTCTTTGTTTATATTTACTTTGGATCCACCATATGTTAATGTGTATTATAGTTTTTCCAAAAGAAAAAAAAAAATAAATAATAAAATAAAATAAAGTACTTGTTTGAAATTAAATTTTTTAACATATGTTGTATAGATATCTATTAACCATAAGCACACTTCACAGCAAAGACATGTAATATTAGGCTACTAGCTAGTGTAATTATTGTATGGAAATATAATTATATTTTGGATATTTTGATTTTTAACACCACACAAAAGGCTGAAAATATTTTTTAACACCCCCCAAAAAAAAACTTTTATTTTAACACCACATAAAAATTTAAAAATTGGAAGTTACCACCAGTTAACGTTATCTGTGACAGAAAATTGACGTGGGTCCCACAATTTGGTTTTAACTCCAATTTTCACCTCTGCATTCCACGATTTCTTCCTCCTTCATTCAATTCTCAATTATTACACAATTTTAGGACCACCACCAATCAACAAATTGATGCCCCGAAAGTTGAATAAAATAAAAAAAATTAGAGTGCAAAAAAGAGAGAAATCATACCCATACCCAGAAATCATACCCAGTACTCACAGTCATTAAGACCACCACCACCTCCTGACACTTTCCGGCGAAGGCAGCAAAAGCAGAGATAAAAAAATTCAAAAAAAAAGCAAAAGAAAAAAAATTAAAAATCAGAACATCTAAATCACCGGATTTCTGCCCAAATTTCATCGGATTTCTGCCCAAATCACTTGCGTTCAATGACCCTAACCCTAACTCCCGGATTTCTGCCCAAATCACCGGATTACTGCCGGAACTTGGCCGGTTTTTTGCCTGCAAAGTCACCTGGATCTGGGTGCGAATTCGATGGACTTTGAGCAGCGAAACTCGTCGAATTCCAGCCTAAAATTGCCGAATCATCATCTACAAACACAGTCGGATCTTTACCCTCGAATTGCGTGTTTCTTGGCCTTCGAATTGCTAGTTCCAGGCCTTCGAATTGCTGGTTTTTCGCTGTCTAATTCGTCCGGCATTGTTGGATAGAGAGAATGAAGGAGAAAGAGATCAGAGAGAATAAAGGAGAAAGGGATCAGAAAGAATGAAGGAGAAAGAGAGGATAGAGAAAGAGATCAGAGAGAATGAAGGAGAAAGAGAGGAGAGAGAAAAAAAATCAGAGAGAATGTCGTGTGAAAATTGGAGTTAAAACCAAATCGTGGGACCCACGTTAGTTTTCCGTCACAGATAACGTTAACTGGTGTTAACTTCCAATTTTTAAATTTTTACGTGGTGTTAAAATAAAAGTTTTTTTTTTGGGGGATGTTAAAAAACATGTGGTGTTAAAAACCAAAATATCCTTATATTTTTCGTACTAGTACTCATTTTCAAAAGTATAATACAAAATAGAAGGAAGTAGGTTAAAATAAAAGTGTAAAATTCCGCAATTTCTATTTACGATAAATTTAATAACATTTTCAAATTAACTTTTAACTAAAATTGAAATCTACGTCAATTTTGAGTCAAAATAATATCAACGCGGGTCAATATAAGTTGGTTTAGCGACTTGGATAAAATCTGATCACAGGTTCAGGTAAGTAGTAAGTTATGTTAGGTGTTTATTATTTAAAACTTAATCAAGTTGAGTGTTATTTCGGGTTCAGATCATTAACAGGTTGGGTCAAATCAGTTGTCGGTCAATATCCATTCAGGTCGGTAACAAGTTATGACAAGTTATAATCAATTTCAGGTTCTAAACAAGTCGAGTACTAATCGTGTTCGGATCATAATCAAGCCGAGTCAAATTGGTTTTCGATTAATATCAAGTTGATTACAGGTCCGGGTTCAGGTCATTATCAAGTCTATTAAGTTATCAGTTAATGCCGGGTCTGTTCAGTTCAGGTTACATGTCACTGTTTTCACCTACTCTTCTGGTATGGGTCGGATACAGATCATTGCCGATTCAAGTCGGGTTTTCAGGTCAGGTCAGATTTTGGCAGCTCTACTTTAATATTCAGTTTTGAAATTTTAATAATATTCTTGAGAGTTTTACTCTTCTGGTGGATTCTAGAGTTTTTACAGATTTATTGTAATACCCCGTATTTTTTTATGTATTTTATAAATTATTTAATTAATTATAAAATATATATTTTAAAATACTCAAGTATTTTAATTAAATATTTAAAGGGCTAAAGTATTTAAATTATTGAGTTTTATAAAAGTATAATTTATTTTAGGCTAAATGTTTATAAATCTTTTAGGCTCGTTTAAATAATAGTATGTAAACAATCCTTACATACTCCTTGTGGACCAACCCATTTCATTTAAGTAAGCCTAATTCTTCTATTTGAACCCTTATGGGTCAAAGATTTCATGACTAAAGTCCATTTGTTTATTAAGTCCAACCCTAATCTTTATTCCCTACTCTATAAATACCTCTCAATACCCAAAATTTTCCCACACAAGAGATCAAAAATTAGATTTTGGGGTAAGTAATCTTTTCTTTTTTTTTTTCTTTCTTTTCTTTTCTCCTTTTTCTTATTCTTTTCTTTCCTTGCATGCTGCTTTGGTTCATGCGTGAATGCATGGCCAATTGCTGCTTTCATGTTTTGCAGCAACCTCACGCCACTCCCCAGCCAGCCGGCCACCTCCCGCCGGCGACCCACGTCGGCAACCATCCCCACCGTGAGCCACCTTTCTCTCTATCTCCTCCTCCTTGTTTTAAATTATTGTTTTATGTAGTATATATTTTTGGGTTTTGATTCTTGTTATTTAAATATGATTAGTATATTTTATAATTGTGTTTTGATAACTAAAGAGTATAAATTTCTGATTATGTATGGTTTTAAATTATGGTTTTTATAAAGTATTAAAAAGTTAGGGTTTTAACTATTAAAGTGTTGATTTTTAGGGTTCTAATAATCAATTAAATTAGGGCTTTCATTCCTATTGAGTTTATAAAGATTAATTAAACATAAAAACTGATTTTCGGTAATCAAATTCCGATCTCCGTTCTTAATTATTTTTAATCACGTTTTAATCCCGCTGAGATTATAACTTGTCCGATTTTTACAAATAAATAGTGTTTTTCATGTGTAAACAACGTTCTAATAATGATTCACTACCTTTGGTAGTGAGTATCACCCTCTCGCGGCCAAAATCAGCCTCTAAATAGGGTTTTCGGACAGTTTTTGATTTTTGACAAAGGTTTAATGTTTTAAAAATAATTTTCAAATTTATTTTGGGGGTTTAAATTTTAAAAAGTGTGCTGGAATTTTTATATAAACACCATTAATGAGTTTTTACTTTGTGGTTTTAATTACCCTCTTAAAGAAAGAGTTTTAAAGGTTTTAAACCAAAATTTCAGCTTATTAGAGAAGGTTTAAAGTGTTTAAAAGTTGCTAGAAATTTGTGTAATCAAGGAAAAGTAATTGAGTTTATGTATTTGATATTGTAGGAGACTTTAAGTTGAGTAATTTCTAGCATTGTGGCTAGTTGGAAAGATGATTTAATTAAGGTACGTATAAGAATACGAGAAAACTTGATTTTAGGAGCATGTTTAGGGACTTGGAAAAACCTAGAATCATGCTAGGGAACTTGTGGATTGGTTGACATTGTTTGGTAATGAGTTGATTGATGATAAATGTGATGATTGGTTTAATTTATGTATGAGAAAATTTGCATTGATTTTCCTTATGAGCATTATTTATGCAATAATTTGCAAAGTGAGCTTAGAGGCAAAAATATAAGGATATATGGAATGAATTATTTTAATTACTTATTCATTTGTATTGAAATGGAATGAATAAAGGTAGAGTTAAAGTCTTATAAGACAAGATTGTAAATATGAGGTGCCTTATGCATTTAAGGTGTTTATACACCGAGGTAGTTAAAGGATTCAATAATAAATGTTGTTTGTCACTGATAAATTAAGAATTGAATTGGAAACTTGAATGATTTGAATGATTGATGTATGATTGGTTGTGTTGTTTGCATATGAGTCATCACCAAATTTAAACTGGTAAATCACGTAAAGTGCAAGAAGGATGAGCAATAAAACTCTAGATTTGTGCACATATAGAGTAATGACAAACAGGGGTTGGGGTTCACGGGGTATTAGCCGTGCACTTTTCAGAGGCCGTCTGATATACGAGTCTCTTGTTTTATATTCTTTTAAAATTATAATGAGTTAGATGAGATCTCATACTAGCTATGGCCACGGAGTCGCGCCCGTATGCCATTGGATGTTTATTAATGTCTTCCGAAAGGAGGCATAGGGTTTTCTTATTTAATGTTCCGGAATGGAGCACAGGGGGACAACCCGGTCTATTTCTTAATCCAATTAAATTAATGAAGTGATCAATACTATTAGAGAAACTTAGTAATGAGTAACAATTGAATCATGTGTTCGAGTCAATGATTATATTGTGAGTGTATGGAATGCTTGGTAGTATCATGCTAAGACTCTTTACTATATTTCGTAGCTTGTATGTACTCAGCGATGCTGATTGCGTGCTTTTGTGTGTTTCTCTTGGTCATGGCCTTCATCTTCAATGACCCTGTAATGATCCAATTCTTACACTTGTAAAATTGGGGAGCAGATTAATCACAGGTTTTTGCATAAACTGACTTGCATCAGGGTGATGGGATTTGAGTGGAGCGTTGGCTGATTACTTAGCTTAATTTATACCATAGATTAAATTTTATTTTGGTTCTAATTCCATTTACTTCCTATTTTACTGGATTTTGAATAAGGGCCGTTATGGTTCCAACTTGTAAGACTAAATTGAGTTTTGACTTTTAGTTTTGAAATTTATATTCTTTTTTAAAACTAAGTTAGTTTTCCGCTGCTGATTTCTAAAACTAGCCTTAACGTTTGAACACGTGGCGGTAGCACGCCAGTAATTCACTCACAAGTTATTAAAAGAATTTACAGGTTAATACAGGTTTTAAAGAGAGAATTATTGGGGTGTTACATTTATCGCTAGTAAATCTCTTTGTTCGTATAAGGAATTGTGCTTGCTTTTCCTCCATTAATTCCGATTGCATCTCATGTTTAGAGAAAATAATTAACCCCTAAATGATGTGATTGATCAACATTTATAGGGAAAGATGAATGAACTTGATTAGGGTTTTTGACACTAATGAGCCGTATAAATTAGGGTTTCTTAGGATTTGGTCCTCGGTCAACTCATGGGAGCCCACCAGAGGGTTTGCATCGAGGTTATTTTCGTAAGTTTATTGTTCATTAGCCTACTAAGGGGGTCCAAATATTAGCCCCACAACAAATTCGAAAGGAGTCTCTAGCGACTTGTTAAAAAATGATATTAGTGAGCGATGACTACCTATGTGCGAATGAGCGACAAAGGATAACCCTCGGGTAACCCCTGACTGAGCAACGATGACAGCCCAAATCTGGCTAGGCAACAAGGGAAGTTAGGCCAAGAGGGGAGCCCTCAGCCTGGCTGAGCAACAAGAGAGCCCTTGGCCTAGTTGGGCGACAAATTGCCCAAGACTGGGCGATTAGGTGCCCAAAGGGTGCCCTCGTCTTGTTGGGTAACGAGGTGCCATTGGGGGCACCCTTGTTTTGTTGGGCAACAAGGTACCTTAGTGGTGCCCTCACCTTGTTAGGCAATGGGGTTTACAACTCGCTCATTGGAGCTTGCTAGCCCCTTGATTTGCGATGGTATGTATGATTTGCCTTTTGGATAAGGTGATTGGTGCACGATCTTGTAGTGATATAGTGTATTATCTCAAATGGTCTTGTAGAGCATAATCTTAGCACATGTTGATCGAGCAATGTCAAACAAGAAGTATTAAGTTTGTTTTATAACTTTTGTACATTACATCTTTTAAGATATATAAAGGTATTAGTCTATTCGAATTGTTAGATGAAACTAATTGAAATTCAACATTAGGGCTAATGAGCCTCTTGGATAGGTGATATAGTGCACAATTCAACCCTTGGGGATAATGAGCACCTTGAATAGATGTCGTGGTGAACAAGTGAATATTAAATAGTTATAAAAAGAAACAAAAAGAATAAAGGTAACAAAAACAAATCTCAAAGAATTGGAAGTGAACAAAGGGAATTTAAAATTTAGGGTTTGTACAGTTTACATGGGATATACATCAATATCATAGATCTCTTCTTAGACTCTTCTTCCCCCCCCCCCCCCCCCCCCCCCCTCTTCCCCCTTTATGAAGCTATTTTAGATAACATTTTACCATTTTTTAAAAAAGGAGCAAGCCCAGGTTGCTCACAATGATAAACAATTTCATGTTTATCAAATGGCATTTTAGTAAATATTTGATCTTGAAAATTGTGTTGTGCATTAAAAAAATTGTTTCTCCTTTTTTCCACATGTCATTGTCAGACGAAAATTGATGGTGTTAGAGACTTTCATCATTTCTTCCTCCCACCCAATTTCTTGTTCTTCATCTTTTTCCTCTCGCGCCTTTCATCATCTGCTTCCTCCAACACCATTTCATCATCACCAACACCACAAGGTGCAGCAGAAATTTAGTGCAGTACCTCTAAGCTCAATCAATCGTGAGCTTCAATGGAGGAATTAGTGAGCTTCAATGGACAACTAACATTTTCTCCACCGAATTCCGGCGGCGAATTGATCTAAACCCTAAGAAAAATAGAGAAACCAAGGGCATGGTTAACCCTAACGGATAGGGTTTTGTCGTCCTTCTTTATTAAAGCTACTCATGAGCTTCAATTCCTCCATTGGAACGTTTAGAAGGGGATGAAAGGAAGAAGAAAAAGAAATTGGCAAGAGAGAAAATGTTACAGAAGGTCTCCACTAACGTTGTCAATATTCAAGTTACTATCAATATCATTTTTACCCCTAACTAAACACCTTAAAATATGTTTATACTCCTTGATAAACATTTTAAGTTTATCATAGTGATAAACTTAAATTTGCTCTCACAAAAGTACTACTATTTGACAAAAGTTTATAAGATCTTATCCTCAAAAAAAAGTTGTTTAAGATCTAGTAGGCATAATTTTTGTACCTTTTTTCTCATTCTTATGGAGTCCTATTTCAGGTGCAAGTATATTAATTTTTTCCTCAGTTAATGAATTTTTCAAAGCTGAATTTTTGTGAAAGTAAAAAGGGAATAAAGCTTCACTCTTTTTCTTGGGAAAATTCGACTAGTATTATATGTTATTGGCTGATAAATTGAGCTGTTACAACGAAGGGTAAAAATGTTACTTCTGCACAGATTAAACTCCCTATCCCAACAATATTCACTGATTTCTTTCACAAGCTAGACAGTTTACTCAGACTCTAGAGCAGCTATTTCATATCTAATTTCTTCTAAGTGTTCATTTATAGAGGTCACTGCCTCTTGCACACCTTGAACGGCTTCCTTAACAGCATTATCATACTCTGCATCTGCCTCTGCTTCTTCAGTCCCAGCTGCATCAGTTAACTCGTGGACATGCACACATTCATGATGCATTGGCTTTTTAAACCTACAATTTTCATGAGTTACAACCCGTTCAGATGGTCGCCCAGCCTTCTTCAACACCTGAATTGTTGCAGTCTTTCGACCAACAGAAACAGTGTCAGATTAAAAAAAAAAAAAAAAAAAAAAAAAAAGGACACGTCTATGTCTATTGAATTCAGTAGGTTCAAGGTGATGGAATTTGCAGTATGCTGAGTTCACAGATATGGAACCTCAGATTAATAATATGATAAAGGGAAATTAGAGCACTGGGGTACCTCAGATTAATAATATGCGTTCTTGGCATGGACAAATCGGGAACCAAAATCCTTTCAAGTTATTTGTACAGCATATGATTGGTAACTTAGTACAGATTTTAACCAAAAAATAAATAAACCAACTCCACAGCAGACAAAGGATTTAACACCTAAGGAGGACACAAGGTCAAACAAATATTCTTAGAGCTAAGAATATATCCAAAAAGAATCTACAGCACTTAAATGTATCAGACAGAAATTACCTGCTGACTGATTGCACTTTCCCAACAACAACATGATTCATCAACTGTGACGTCCTTCAATGAAAATATATAGGATATCCATTTCACACGCTAAAACTACATGATTCATCAGCTGTGACGTCTTTCAAGGAAATTAGTATGGCACATTGGCACAACCAGAACAAAATTTTGAAAACACTAAGGATGCGTATGCTGATTGGAAAAGTTCATGCCAAAGTTCCGGCCTATACGCATGCTAAAGTGAGATCCACATTACAAATTCAGTAACAAACAGAAGCCCTAGATATCTTCCAAAATTTTAAAATCTGCTGATTCTCCATCTCTCCCTCTCTTTCCAGTTGATTACTCAAACTCCATCCTAGGAAGCATCAATTTAGGTGAATACTGGGCAAGCCGTGCATTGTGCTTGCCATAGTGTGATGTCAACACAAACACCAAAGGGATAAGTAACGAGTTACACCAAGATAGTACATATGTTTCTTGTTGCAAATTAACATTAAGAGCTGATATATATGCACTCTAGGATACAGCTGGTTTCATAATTTGTTCCAATAATAAGCGCTATAGTTATGCACCACCTTGTATGTTTCACCCTTCCACCATTAGGGGTGAGTGCTTAAAACCACATATTTCCAATTTCATTGCAACTTGCTTGACTTTCCACCTTTAATAATTTCTTAGTTTTTACACATAATTCATTTATAGTTTTCTAATTTTTATGAACAAATATTGATTCTTGCTACCTTACAAGTAAAATATTCAAACCGCTTAAATTTCCAATTTCCAACTCATGTTCAACTTAGATTTTTAGGTGCAAAACTATCAATCTAAGCAGGAGTGGGAATGCATAAAAAGTAATGGACATAGCTCCACCAAGTAGCTCTTTAGTGGAAAAGAGTTCGGCCTGTGCCTACAATGACTTCGGAGCATCCGATCACAAGCAGGCAGAAGGATATAACATTTACCCTCATCTTTACCATCCTACCACCCCCCCCCTCCCTCTCTTCCTCCCCCTGTCTTCAAGGGACTAACACAAAAATCAGACTAATTATCAAACTACTGAAAAAAATTCTGTGAGCAAAGTGCAGCACTGCAGCCTCTTCATAAATTTCACTTAAATCACCATTACATAGATGTATGCAATAGTAATACATATAAGATATAACAGCTGCTGCTACGGAAATTAAAGAAGAAAAGCAATTATATGAGCAAGTCAAACATGGAACAAACTTGAGCCTAGGAAGTATATTTTACTTAACATGTTTCCTTAAGGGTTAATAAGTTCAGATAAGGGTTGATAAGCCTAGGAAGTATATTTTACTTAACATGTTTCCTTTATTGGCAAATTTAACATTACACTTTTCCTTATTTACCCTCACCTTTTCAACATAATAAAAACATTATACCCTTTATTACCCTTCCCTCATCTTCTATCACCTCAGTCAGACCCATCATTCCTCACTGATCACCGCCACATCCTCTCTCCCTACTCCACGTTTTCCATGGAAGACACCACCCTTATCTCTCCTCTTCACCGACAAGTAAGATAAGTGAAATTCAGTGAAGAGAACACTACCTAAGTATATCAAGTTTACACACTGACAAACTTGAGCAGTATTAGCAAATCCAAAACAGATCCTAGGAAGGACTCCAAGTTCTTGTAATAAATGTGTAAAAGCTGTAAATTAATGATCTTACCAAGTGCAGTTTTTGCTTCTCCAGCTCTTGAACAGACCTCAATAATCTAGCCAAATCATCTCTAAAGCAGTCAGGATTCAGAAATTGGGATTCAATCTCACGAACCTGCATCAGAAAATGAATATTAGGGTTGTTCAGGTAAATAAAGAAACAATTACCAGCACAAAAGGCAAACAGAAACGCAAAAGATAGAGAACCTATGCGATCACAGGTCTTACTTGTTTTGAGCAATCACTGAACTCTATTGTGACCTCACTGCAAAGCTGTTGGTAAGTTGACTCCACCCCTGAGATCATGTACTCAGAAAAACCACTGTTGTGTTTTTCAATAAATCAGATTAACAAAAGAAGATATATTTAACATTAAAGCTAACATATTATATAAGCAATGAAAATCATCACCAAGCAAATTGTGAAATCATATTCTGCAACAATACAACCTTTTGCACCACACTACCATTTATAACAGGGAATTGACTTATATGTTTCATATGCAACATTTTTAAAAATGAAAAGACTTGAATTCAGTAAAACATCAATTAGATTCTCCAAAATTCACTAAGCAATGATTACTGATCATAGAAATGGCTATTCAAGCATAAACCCGTGATAACATGTAAAATTTTACTTTTTAATTCTCGTCTTGAACCAGTTTAATTAAATTTACCGTTAAATTTATAATCCTCTAGCCTTTTAATGCTAAAGTGATGCTTTTCCAACTTAAAAAAGTACAAACATGGATTCAAGGTTTGACCTTTGAATAGACTAACATTTTAGGAATTTTCACTCGACAAGGAGCACAAAAAATCATTCTTACCATAATATTCAATTAATGATGATGTGAAGGGCAAGTGCCTAAACAAGTGATCATCAAAAATCGTATGCAGAGGGTTTAAATACAAAAATTTGTATGTAACCTATCTTTATTCTCCTCAAAAAATTAACCTCTCCTGCCACCGATGGAACCGGGATTTTATCATTTGACACAAAGATGAAGAATAAGTTCAAAATTTCATGTCAACTAATTCACATCCCATGTTGACATAGCAAAATTCTCTCATTGAATGCTTCACAACCTAAGCCAAGATATCAATAAGCAGTTTTGATGATAACAAAGAAGTAAATGTCTCCACATTACACGGTTAAACACCCCAACTATTCGAATCAAATACGACTGACATTCAAAATTTAATTTTATTCCAATATCATTCTTCAATAGGATGCGAGTATTTTGGCACTTGATCAGCTAATACAAACCATAGTAAATTAACATACTCAAATCTGAAAAGCTGTAACCCAACTGATCACTGAAATCTGTCATAAACATCTTAATTATTTCCACCAATTTAACAACATAAAGGGCATAAACCAAATTAACTCCCACAAAAACTCATGGGAGCCTAATTAATTAAAAAAAATTAAAAAAAAAAAAAAAAAAAAAAAAAAAAAAAAAAAACACAGCACAAGGAAACTAGTATTATGCCTAAATTACTAGAACAACAATTTCAATCCGTAAACTCTATGAATTTAATTAAATTGCTTTTTGACGATAGTAACAATAAATTCAAACTAAAAAGTATGACAATTGATAAAAGGGTTTAGGGTTTATACTCTCGTAATTTGGCATAAGCTTCGGCTCTTCGTAGCTGAAGAGAGAGAAATTTGCGAAGCAGATTGAGGGTATTAGAACTTGAATCTTCCATTTTCTCTGAAATTGTCACCTTCTCAAAATTTTCCATGACTGATTTTGTTTTAGAGGCCTCATTAGTATTGTATTTTGTATTCATATGATCTCGTTTAATTAGCCTAGTGTCTTGCCCACCACTCCGACAGATTTTATGACTCTAAATGCAAGTACTACCTCCATTACTTTTAATTCCAACATTATTAAATAGGAAAAATACACTTTAATAATCTTAATTATTGGCGATTTACTTTAAATAATCCCAACTAAAGCTCGGCACGGGCCGGGTTGGCCTGGCACAAAAGTCGGCGTGGCACGGCAGCTGGCCCGGCCTGGCACGGTTGTCGCCTAGCGTGTCGTGGGCCGTGCCACGGACAGAATTTGCAAATTTTCAGCACGGCCTAGCACGAGCCTGCCTCTTGGCTCGCGTGCCAACCTGTCAGGCACGACTCGTGGCACGGCCCGACAGGCACGACTCCTGGCACGGCCCGCGTGCCGGCCTGGCCTGGCATGCCAATAACGGCTATAATTAGAGTCGTTGTTGCTCAATTGTGCCGTTGCTCTTCCTCTCTTTCTAACGACCATTAACGGCTCTTTTTCCCAATTTGCCTATAAATACCAAATTTCACTTCACTTTCAAATCACAATTCAACTCATCTCTTCTCTTAATCTCTTATTCTTTTATATTCTCTAATTATTATTTATTAATATCAAAAAAAAGTTAAAAATCGTAATCGTAATTAGTGGAAAGCGTTGAAGCACGGTTGTAAAATCTAACTAATCTTTATTATTTTTGTTAAAATACTTATTATTATTATTGTTATTAATTATTATTATTGTTATTGTTATAATTATCGTTATTAATTATTATTATTGTTATTGTTATAATTGTCGTTATTAATTATTATTATTGTTATTGTTATAATTGTTGTTATTAATTATTATTATTGTTATTGTTAAAATTGTTATTATTGTTAATTATGGCATCACCAAACACGAACAATCCATCATCCTCTAGGAAAGCCCGTGTAATACCCCAAATTTTTGATTATTTTTAATCAACGATTTTTCTAGTATACAGTTTAAGTTAATAATTATTTTCAAATTTAAAAAAAAAAATTTAATAATTATTATTTTGTTCCCATTTTCGGATTTATTATTTTAAAAAAAAAAAAAACTGATTTCGGAGCTTCACAGAAGCTGATTTTGAAAACAAAAAAAAAAAAAAAAAAAAAAAAAAAAAAAAAAAAAAAAAAAAATTTAAGCTTATCTTTTCAAAGCTAGTAACAAACTCAAATTGAAATTGGGTCTTATCTTTTGAGTATTCTAAAGCAATTAAACCTAAGATTTCTAAGTTATATATACCCTAAATCCCATAATTGATATGCCGTATACAAACACTATCAAATAATACCCATCTCTTTGATATATCAACGGTAAGCCATGGTCCTTCTTCACCTTCTTCCTTCTTAATAACAATTGTCAGCCAACCCATTACGAATTACACTTTCGTTCATTGAACCTTCTCTTGATTTCTTGTTTTACCTACTCAATTTCTTTAATCTTCTTGCTTCTTGGTGAACTTGTAATTGACGAACTGAAAGGTTTCTTTTCAAGAAAATTGGCTTGTTTCTCCAAGTAGAAATCTTGAAGTATCTTTTTTCTTTTTGGAGTTGGTGCGTGAGTTTGCAGAAGAGGAATGGAAAAGTGTGGTAGTGGAGGAAGTAGTATAGTGGACCATTTATTTATTTAGTATACAATTCCTTACAATTCTAACACTGTTGACTCATAAGTTTTATTTCCGTCTCGTACTACTCCTAACTTCGTATTAGATTATTAGCTATACGAGTAGGACTGAATTAGTTTATTTTATTGTTTGTTGTAGACGGAGGCTACTAGGTGAACGTTTTGGAGGTTATTTACCTTGAGATTTTACGCGCAATTCAAGGTAATTTTCAATGTCCATCATCTTTAGAATCCCGTTAGGAAATTGTTTTAAATTATTGTGTGCCAACTATGTGCTTACGTAATTATACGTGATGGATGTGTTATCGTATGATATTATGGAATTATATTATATACTAGTTTTTCTATAATTGTGTACTAGTATGGTATTTTCGAAAATTTGATTATTTGAAATCGTATGAGTTTTTTTATATATAATTAAAATCGTGGGAATTGGATGATTGATTATATGTGATTGATGGTCTCCAAGTCCTATTGGGAAACGAGTTGTAACTAGTATGTCTTGTAAAATGACTCTGTTTTAAAAATACTGAAGCTAAAATATTGTTACTTGAGATTAAACTGATTTTGTGCAATACTCGTGTGCAATGTGATCGGACAATTCAATCTAGTAAGATGTACATTAATTAAGAAGGGAAATGAAACCCGAAAGGGTGAAGAACAGGTTGCCCACTAGTGGTATGGTTGCTACTAGTTGGTTTAATTAAAGTATATTGATGTTTAGTCTTCCTCCTAATCAATGGGTATTAGTGAGGGGTGTGCACACTAGGGACATTCTGTTTAATGTTTGGCCATTTGGGGTTACACACGACCCTCTGTAAAGTAGGTGGTGACAGGGACTAGTCCCGGCTTACTGGCGCTCTCTTTCCCTTTCTTAATTAAAGTAATAAATTTTATGTGACAACTTGATTTTTTTTTTCTTGTTATTATGGTGTTGATAAAAGTGTGTTGGGTAAAATGTTTTCGAACTAAAATTATTATTTTACGGGATGGAGTTGGAATTACTCGGTTTATCTGATTTTGGGAGTTTTCTCTCTTTTCTTGTTTCTGATTTATTTTGCAGGTTGGTTAAAGGGTACTCGGTTACGTGTGAGGAGACGTTAGAATAATCACGTAACTAAGATTTTTTTTTTTAGTTAACTCTGAACTTAGTTATTTTCCTTTCATTTAATGTTTTAAAATGTTTTACAGTTTGGATGTAACGACTATTTTATTCTTGTCGCCACTTAGATCACTTAGTTATAAATGGTATTTCGTTTTGCTTTGCATTTATTTTCTATGGAAAATAAGTGTAGCAGTAACACTCCCAAGGTTCGATGGTCGGTTTTGAAAGAAAAGGGTTACTCTTATTGTTTATAATGACCCGAATTTTGGGGGTGTTACAGCCCGTGGTAATAGTTCTAGGGAATCACCTAATCTAATTACCCCCCCCCCCCAATTTCAAGTCCGACCAATGACCCCGGTAACGTCCCCCTAGTCTTTGAACAATTTAGGCACGATGGTATTTCCGGTTTTCAACCCTATAACATGAATAATATGCCCGGATTTCCACCATCGAACCAATTCCCACCACCAAACCAAATTCCACAATTTGGTCAATTCCCACCTAATTTTTTTGACCCACAAAATTTTTATTCTAGCCAAGGTAGCCAACAAGATACCCTAAATGCCTCTGGTTCTACTTCTAACCAACAAATCCAAGAAATTAGGTGGAATTGACCCCCAAAAGGGAGGAAAAGCACTACAAACATCCAATTCCCAAACACACAAGAGCAATGGTTAACCGAAAGTGATATGGTAAATATCAAAAGCCGCAAAAGTGATGTATGGCATTATTTTCTACTAAATAAAGATCAAACAAAAGCAAAATGTAAACATGTGGTGATATATACTCGGCACAATCCAAGTCCGGGATGGGACACTAATGTAGACACATGAATAGTTGTGCAAAACTAGCTAGTGATCCAACCCACCCAAAAATTTCCCAATTCCATCCACACGGCTTTACCTACAACTATGAGAGGGATAGGGATGAACTAGGGAAAATAATAGTACACGCCGAACAACTTTTTTTTTTCTCCGAAAGTGACCCATTTAACACTTACATTAACAAAGCATTACAACCCCAGCATAAAAGAATCTCTAGGAAAACTGTTCGTTCCGCCGCCATGAAAAACTTCCTAGAGTACAAAATGCGGTTACAAGATGAATTGAGTAAACTTAATTGTAGAGTGTCTTTGACCGCCAAACTTAATTGTAGAGTGTCTTTGACCGCTGATTCTTGGGATCGTGGTTATAAATATCACTATTTATGTGTGATTTGCCATTGGGTAGATGATCAATGGTTTTTACAAAAACAAATAATTCATTTCAAAATGTTAGAATACCCCCACACTGGTATTAACATTGCTCACCATTTAATGGAAGCAATAAATGAATACAACCTTCGAGAAAAAATCATGTCTATGACATTTGACAATGCAACCTCAATGACATATACTGCTAATTATGTCAAACAAAACTTGACCGATGTAATATTAGATGGTGACGCACTTCATACTAGATGTGTTTGCCATGTTCTTAACTTATGTGTACAAGATGGAATTAGAGCAATTGGTCCCTACTACAACAAAATTAGAGATGCTATTATGTCTATTAATAGCTCAAACATGAGATACCAAAAATGGAAGAGTTTTCTAAAACAACAAAAGATAAGAGCAATAAAAATCAAAACCGATTTCCCTACTAGGTGGAATTTCACCTATGACATATTAACTAAGGCAATTGAGTACAAGAATCTGTTGACAATTTTTTACAACCAAAAATTTCCAAACAATGCTATATATGAGGATGATTGGGATAAATGTGAACGATATATGCAATTTTTACAGTTATTATATAACATGACGTATTGTTTTTCTTCTGTTTATAATCCTTGTGCTCAAAACTTTCTTTCAAATGCATGTTTACTCGCCCAACTTTTCACATTGGGTATGATCAATATGATCAGTATCTTCCAGCAATGGAAACAAAGTGGCGTAAATATTATAGTGAAATTCCTTTGATTGATATTTTTGCTTCCATATTAGATCCTAGGTAAAAGTATGAAAATACATTTATATTAGTTGACATTTATTTTCAATACATGGTTCTTGACGATAATGTAGATACCTATAAGAGTAATGTGAAGGATCAGTTTTTTGCTTTATTTAGAGTCTATGAAACCAAATATGGCACCGTTCCTCGCTTAGGCCCTTCCCAACCATCCAAAAACGTAAGTAAAAAGGCCAAACATTTATTTTCACAAGCTACTAACTTGATTTCAAGGTTTTCAGGTGATTCATCAATAAGGAGAACGCAAAGCAATGTCTCGGAGTTACAAATGTACCTGAGTTACGACTTCACCAAGGGCATGGATGACAATGAGATAAACAGCCTCGACCTCCTTGCATGGTGGAAACAACAAAGCACGAAGCATCCAACTTTGGCGGCAATGGCACGAGACATTCTTGGTATCCAAGTCTCCTCCGTTGCCTCCGAACGAGCTTTCAGCGCATCCGGGAGGGTTTTAGACGATAGAAGAACAAGTCATTATGTTTTTCAAATAACTGAAAATTGAAAATTGAAAATTATTTAGTTTTTCAAATAATTGAAAATTGAAAAAAAAAAAAAAAAAAAAAACGAATAAACCCACAATGTACATTTAAATGTTAGCCATTATGTTTTGAGCAAGTCCCATCATAGGATGTTTCTCAATATGTTGCTGACTTACCCTCTTCCTCCTCCTTCCTTCTTGCTTTCTCAATGTAACAATGGCGATTTCTTCACCAAAATCTCAGTCAACAACCCAACAACACTGCATACACCAATCCTAACCAACCATTTTCGGCGGTCATTTCCTACGGCGAAGCCACAAAATTTTGAAATTAAAAATTCCATAAGTAACTCAGAAGTTGCTTCAATGGTGGGAAGAACACTTAAAGACTGCTTCAATTCGCGGCGGTAAGCTGGCCAACCGAACAAAATATATCCTAGTAGCAAAGTATGTAAATTAGGCCCATACTAGCCCCTTAGGGAAAGGTATTTGCTAATCGTCGGGTAGTTGGAGTGATGAGGCGGTATGGTGCTATGTCGTGGGGTTGGAGCGGCGGAACAGAGGTAGCCGTGCAGTGGGGAGTGTTGATGGTGGCAGTCTGGTGGAGTATAGCTAGAGGAGAGGGAAAGAGGGTAGAGGGTGGGGGGGGGGAAATCATAAAATTACATTGTTATCCTTATATTTATTGGTTGAAAAGATAACTTTAACCCTTTGAGAAACCTTATGTTTCTTAATTGAGAAACTTGTATTTAGCCTTATGTTTTCATCTAGATTGTGAGAGAATATACAAGGAGGCGGTGTTTGCATTAAATTTTTATTTATTTATTAAAACTAGCTTTTAGGCCCGTTCTAAGCACGGGTTGTGTAAAAGTTATTACTTATGTTACAAAAATCATTTACAAAATATAACTTTTACATTCTTATAACAGTTGTTTTGGGGTTTTCTGATGTCCTGCGGGAGAGTTACAATTCCGGGACAGGATCCGTGCGCATGTACCTGCAAAATAACGGAGACTCCTTGTGGTGGGAGTTCCGCCTCGGACGATCAAGTTAGTACTTGCTTGAGGAGTGAATAGTGCGGAAAAGTAAAGGTTGGAAGATCTGGTTCCTCTAGGTGAGGAGTGATCAAAGTGTTTAGGTGAGTGTAATTAAATCTCTTAACCTCCTTTAATCAGGATTAATTAGAGTATTTATAACCTTGGGAAACGTGCCAAATACTAGGTTTAGATTAACCTAGGGCTGACTGGGCTTCCACAAGACTTTGGGCCTAGGTGGCCGATTTTCCCATTTGTCATGGGGGAGGCCACGTGTCGTAGCATAAGAGGTCCAAGGTGGACTAGTCAATACTTGACACGTGGCAGGCTCCAATTGGTCCATGTGGCGGAGACTTGGCGGAGCCTGAATGGTCCACTTGTCAAGTGATGATTGTTAGGGAAAAATCCCCTAATCATTTGCCCCTCACAGGTGGCACGTGACTGTTCACATGTCACCTGTGACAGGTGTCGGCCTGTAATAGGCGACGACCTGCTACAGGTGTCGCCCTATGACGGGCCGAGCATTTTTCCCGCTCGTTTTATGAATTTGGAAGCGACTCTTTGCATTCTCCTTTGCCCTATATAAAGGCATGTTGACCAAGTCTTTTGTTCACATTTGCGAACTTTTTCAAGAGAACTCTCGGACCCCTGAACTTGAGCTCTGACTTTTTGGACGACTGCTTTTACTAACCGCTTGTTTTTTGTGGGACGCCTGTTCGGTCAATCTTTTCATCCAGAATTTAAGTTTCAGGTAACCGACTGTTCCTTTATCCTTTTTCAGTTTTCCTTTTGCATTTTTTTTTTTTTTTTTGAAAATGAGGCCTCAAAAGCATCCGGCACGACCTAGGTTAGCAATTAGCCGGTCACCGGGGACGGCTGAGTCTAGGACTAGGGGTGCCGACTGCTCTGCGGTACTTCAAACTTTGAGCGAGTCCTGGAATCCAACTATCTTTGTATCTATGCAGGACAGTATGGCAAGAACAAAAAGAACAACGAGGATTGAAAACTCGGATGGCTCCTCGTTCCGGGTTCAAATTAGCGAGCTATCGGACCAGCCGCCTGATACCGCAGGGACCCAAGGTAGCCCTTCTGCCGAGAGCTCTAAAGAGGGAGCTAAGGTAGCCCCTTCCCACTTCATTGTTGACCTGGCCAGTCAGCAGATGGGCCTTGAAGAAGGGTCGGTCCCCTCAGGGAGAGGGGAGGGGTTGGACTCCTCTGACAGCGAGTCTAACTCTAGCTCTTCAAGCCGCCTCTGTAATACCCGAATATTTTAAGATTTTATCAAATATATTTTATGGCTAAAATATGATATTTTAAATTATTTTATGAATTTTTATACTTTATTTTTGTTATCCTATAAAAATTATCTTAAACCCTAATAAAGTTATCAATTGCTTTTTTTAAAAAAAAAAAAAAAAAAAAAAAAAAAGAGAAAAGAAAAGCGGCCGTTTTCCAATTGCCCTGATATTTGTTAATCAAACCCAATTTTTTTTTTTCTTTCTTATAAGCTTTTATTTCATTATCTACTATCCATTATCTTGACTATGGATTTAAATGTTGATGATTTACATTATGAGATCGATAGAGGACCTGCACAAATTGCAACGTCACTTGATCTAATTTTTGCCTTGAATATTGTTGTTCCATTGTACTTTATCGAAGGTAATTACACAAATTTAATTTTTTTTGAGTTGTATGTTTATAATCTATTATCAAGTAATCACACTATCAATCTTTTGGTGTTGTTTGATTATAAATTGATTGTATAGTTTATTATATGTTATCACACTCGTCGTTTTAGAGTTGCTTGCTTACTCTTATTATTATATGTAATAACACTATCAATCTTTCGGAATTGTTTGATTATAATTTGATTGTATTACTTATTTTTATGTAATCACACCAATCTTAATCTTTGAAATTGTTTAATTATAACTTATTGTTTGTATTGATTGTACAACGTATTATTGTGTGCCAACTATATGCTTACGTAATTATACGTGATGGATGTGTTACCATATGATATTATGGAATCATATTATATACTAGTTTTCTATAATTGTGTACTAGTATAGTATTTTTGAAAATTTGATTATTGGTATCGTATGAGTTTTTTTTTTTTATATAAAATTACAATCTTGGGAATTTTGATGATTGATTATATGTGATTGATGGTCTCCAAGGCTTATTGGGAAACGAGTTGTAACTATTATGTCATGTTAAATGACTATGTTCTAATAATATTGAAATTGAAATACTGTCACTTGGGATTAAATTGATATGTGCAATACTTGTGTGCAATGTGATGAGGCGATTTAATCTATTTAAATGTACATTAAATTAAGAAGGGAAATGAAACCCGAAAGGGTGAAGAACAGGTTGCCCACTAGTGGTTATGGTTGCTACTAGTTGGTTTAAATTGACGAATATTGCTGTTTAGTCTTCCTGCTAATCAATGGGTATTAGTGAGGGGTGTGCACACTAAGGACATTCTGTTTAATTTATGGCCATTTGGGGTTACGCGCGACCCTTTGTGAAGTAGGTGGTGACAGGGACTAGTCCCGGCTTACTGGCGTTCTCTTTCCCTTTCTTAACTAAAGTAATAAATTTTATGTGACAACTTGATTTTGACTTATTATTATTTGAGGTTGAGTTTGACAAAGGTTATTTCAGAGTACGGAGTTATTTTACCCTTGAGGTGTATATGTGTAATGTAGTTTCGAACTACATTATTTTAAGTGAGTTAATTATATTAATTACTCTATTGTTCTTTGTATTTTGATCAGTGATGATTACTCAGCTTTTTGCTGACGTGTGTGTTATTTTGTTGTGCTACTTGTGTTTGCGGCCATGTCTTTTTCTTATGGTGGCCCTGCGACGATCTATTTCGGAATTTGTTCTTAATGGTGAGCAGTCAAGTTTGTCTAAACAGGTTGATCAAGTGATCGTAGCTAAAGGAGCTCAAGTGTTTCGATTAGTATTTTATAACAAGTTTGTAAAGTTGTATTAATAGCCCACTTAGATTATTGAGTTGTAATTATTGGGATTTTGTAAGCCTTAGCACTTGACAAGTTGTTGAGTGTGGCGGTAATACCTCCGATTTAGGTGTATGCTTTCGCAGTTTTTATTTAAGGTGGTTTATTTTTTTCCTTTATATATTATTTATTATTAGCTAGTGAATTGGAGGTGTTACAGCCTCTCTATAAATTCAGAGGAAAGGCATGCTCGCTTGCATGAGGCGAGGCTTTCTCATGCATCTGAAAAGGGGGACGACTGGTCGGAACCATCCGCCTCTCATAGGGAGTTGAATACTCCTTATTACTGTCATGTCCCAAAGGGCCGGATCAAGGCCATGAAAGAACGAAAAGACTCCTTTCTATCGGACCATGTGATGGGTCCTGATTTTCAAGTATTTGTGCCGGATGCTGAGGATACAGTCGTCTGGCCCGCGGGAACCAGCTATGGGGACGCCTGTTTTGGCTGCTATGAGGCGGCCATTAAGGCTGGGCATCACTTTCCCCTGCATCCGGTTGTTCAACAAATCCTCGATGGATATGAGGTGGGGCTATGGCAGTTAGCCCCGAATTCCTGGTTTAACATCCTTGGCTATGTAGCCAGATGTGAAATGCACGGGGTGGAGCCGAATTTTGAGGCGTTTACCCATATGAACTATCTCAGCCGGACCCCCAAGGCAAGCGGTACCGACTGGTACCAAATAACGAGCCACAAAGGCTACCTAATGATAAGGGGCAAAGAAAATAAATGGAAGGATTGGAGAAACATCTTCCTCATCATTGTCAGCCCTGACAAGCTGTTGAACAAGCACTACAATAGGTGGAACAAGGATCTGCCTCTTCTAGCAGGCGGTCGCAGCATGCCGCTTGTCCCCCGCAAGGTTCGGGAAGAGATCCTTGACCGAGGACTCTTCAAAGTAGAGATTAGGGCAAACTCTACTACTAGGGTACGAGAGCAAGTGCCCCTAAACTGCGTCCCAGAGTTTCAATGGCTCTATGACGAGTATTTTCTGGCCGCCTGTGGCCTTAGCAGTCGGTCCTCCAGAGGTAGCCGGCCTCTTGAGCATATGTCCACATCTTTTAGTTTTGCTTTCGAATTTTTTCTAACTCTTTGCGGTTTTATTTTCAGCTGAAGCTATGGACCAAATTTCTGCATCAAAGAAGGCGGCCGCCTTGCTACGTGCCTCCATCATGCATCAGAAGCGGACCTCTTCTGATTCTCCTGCCAAGGAGACGCCCATAGTGAGTTTCTAGTCTTTTGAACTTTACCTTGAAAGCCTGCAATTATTAGTATTGACAATTTCATATTTCTCGCAGGCGGGCACGTCCAAACCCTCTTCCTCCCAACAGCCGGACTCAAAAGTTCGGAAGACGACTGGTGGGAGTACGCCTGGATCTGCCAGGAAGCAGTTGGCTGACAAACAGCCAGTCACCCCACAAAGCGTGGGTAAATCTTCACTAGTCCTTAGGGACAGTCGGTCGCCAAGAATTACAAACTGCTCTGCTAGTTTTAACTTATTTCTTCATAGTTTTCCTCATGTTTTTGACGCTTCTCTTTTTGGATGCAGGCGGCCCTCAGGAACCAGACTTGGTCCAAATGGCCAAGTCTATGATTAAAGTCGTCCCTCAAGAGGAGAGGGATGCGGTCAAGGGAGTCGGCACCCTTGACCTAGACGGCATCATGGGTTCCCTTTCTGAGGTAAACTTGGAATGATTTCAAAATGTTGATTTTGCGTGCCGCCTGTTATTGCCAAATCTGACGCATGTTTTCCCTTTTTTAGACCATGTTGCGAGTACACGGCCTCAAAAGGCCGATCAGTGCCAAGAACAAAGAGGTAAAGGCTGCTAAAGCTATGGCCGCCTCTGACGTTGATAAGGCAATGTTTCAAATTGCCCAAAATGAAATTTTGACAACTGATATTCTTTATTATCAGGCGCAGGCCACTTCCACTATCCGCACCGAGTTGGAGGCGGCCAAAAAGAAGAATAATGAGCTGGAGACGACTGTCAAAACTCTACGAGAGGAGCTGAAGCCGCTCAGGCAGATGGCGCTCTAATACGAGTCTTTGCAAAAATCCTTGGAAAACGTCAAGGACCGCCTGCAAAAGCAGGAGAAGAGCCTCACTGATGAGCTTTTGGCCAAGGCCGAGAAAGAAAAGATGGCTTTAGTCCAAGACATGATGGACGACTCAGCTCAGATCATGAAAATGACTTGGACAACCCTCTTCCCAAAAGCTAGCTATGCCGCCTGGGAGAAAAAGTTCAACGCTTGTACTGAAAAGTACAACCAACAGATCATAAGGCAGGCGGCTGAGGAAGACAAGGCGGCCGACTCCAGCTTAGAGGAGGAAGAGGAGGTGGTGGCCTTGCAACCAATTGAGGTGGATGCGCATAAAGCTCCTGCCCCTGAAGGTGAGTTGTCAAAAGAGGGGGCCTTGAAGAATCAAGCGCCCATCATTGAGCTTGATCAGGCGACAGCTAACACCGAAGCCCCTCCCAATGCTTAAAGCTTTATTATTTTTCTGTTCTCCGGCCTGCGTGCCGTGTGCTCTTGTATCACTTTACCCGGCCAGGGTTCTTGAATATTTTGCCGGTCTTTGTGGCGGGCTGTTTATATGAATGTGGCGACCATCTTTCGATCGTCTTTGCTCACTGAATATTGTCTATGCTTTGTTTTTTGCTAAGTGTAGAGGATCCTTACTACCCGCTTGCATGTCATACCGACTGTTTCGGCTAAAAATGTTTTAAAATCTGTAACTTATCGTAAACCAAGGAGTGCGAGCGTGTACTGGGTACCGACTGCCTATGCCTCTGGACGACTGATTGTCTGGGTTCTAGGTTAGGCGATCAGTCGGCCATTTTCCCAGTCGGATCCCCAACGTATTTTAGGAAACACGTTAGGTGTTTTTAATTTTTTCAAGTTTGAAAGGGACAAGCCGCTTATAACCAGTCCACCTGTTTGCTTTAACATGAGAATAGTCCTTGAATCCCCGTTTGTCAAAAACCAGTCGACCCTCGAACTAGATTTTCAAACATTGACAGGTTTGGACAGAAATTATCTTAGTAAGGGTCGTGGTACGAGAGCCTTTCTTTGTCTTTGGACAGGCGGACTCGTCATACCTTTTAGATTCTTACTAATTATGGGAGAGTTTTATGAGTAATCTTTGAGATTACTCATTCGTAATCTTCTGAGCTTGAGTAGTAGAGGTACCAGGCGGCGGAGGCCGACTGAACCCCTTGATTCGCCAATTTTTGTTGGCTATTTACTCAAGAGGTACCGGCTGTACTTATCCCAAGTAATACAGTCGGTCATCCGACGCGGATGTTAACTGATTCACACTTGTTTGGTTTAGTGTTAGAGTTATCCTTGTCTCAAAAACGGCTACGTGGTTGCCCTTGGGGCAGTCGTCTAGGTGCCGTGTAATTAGTTTATAGAGCAATGTTCCACCCAAAAGGGAGCTGCTCTCTGCGACAAATTTCATCCGAAAGGATGCCGCCGGACGCCTGCTATGATGTTGGGACAGGTCGTATTAGTTTAAAGATTGGATCAGTTGGCTGGGCGCCTGGTCTAATCATTCGGTCATAGACCTTGGGTAGTTCATGGCGAACTAAGTTGTGGAGAGTAGCCGGCTTGTATGGCTACAAGCGGCGTGCCCCTCTTAATTGGAAACATATTTAAATAAAATGGAGAGTAGTCGACTGCTTTACCAGTCGGCATGCCCCTCTGTATACAATATAGATAAAGCAAAATAGCCAACTTTATTAGTAGCTCTCGGCCATTTACATCATTTAAAAATAATACTTCTTTGAAGAGAATGAAAGCGTACAACACCTTTTTTTCCTGTGTAAGTACTCTGCCAGGATTTGGTCAAGAGTCTTGTAGCTCCTTAAATGTCATAAACCAGTTCAGGGTTTTCATCAGGAAACAGAATGGGCTATCAAGAAAAGCAGACGAACTGATCACATTAGCAGATTACATTTGATGTTCTTGGCTGAAGCAGTTCATTGTATTTGGATCCAGAGGAATAGTGTCCTATTTAAAGGCTCTTGTGAACCTGCTGAGACTGTTTTCAGGAAGCTGGTGTATAGAGTTGCTTGTAGAAGCAATGAGATTGACAGAAGGAAGCTTATTTGGTCTTAGGGCAGACTGGTTTTCTTTTTAGTCTCGTGTTTGTTTTTATTGTATTTGCCTTGCTGTTTTTGGCTAGTTTGGGCTGTTTTGCGTGCATTTCTTGTTCAGGCTTGTTTTCTGAGTTCTGTTAAGCTGTTAGTGCTTGTTCCTTGCTCCTGGTACCCTTCCTAGAAGGTGAACAGTAGCTAGGATCCAGGTTTGTTCTTGTCTCCGGTTTGCACTCTTCCTAGAAGGTGGTTAACCTTGAGCCTTGAACTGGTTTTGGTGGTTGTTTGGCCTTGTGGTCTTTGTAGTTTGGGTGGTCTGTTTGCTCCAATTTTTGTACTGTGTACTTTTCTTCTTGGTAATAAAATTTCTATTTACCAAAAAAAAAAAAAAAAAAATTAATACTTCTTTAAATTATCTACATTCTAGGTTCGAGACAAGGGTTGGCCGTCTGGTGTTTCCAGGCGGTAGGTGCCGTCCCTGACCTCTTCAGGTAGGGTCCTTCCCAGTTGGGAGTTAATTTTCCTGACTCATTAGCCCTACCGACTGCTTCCATCTTTCTTAGTACAAAGTCCCCCACCTTGAGTGGACGCCCGTGTACCCTTTTATTATACGCCCTGGTCATTCTCAGGCGGTAGATTTCATGGCGCAGGGCTGCATTGCCCCTCCGTTCTGGGAGTGAATCCAATGCTAGGCGCATGACCTCCCAATTTGCTTCTTCGTCATACAACATTATACGAAGAGTCAGCTCATAGTGTTCTATTAGAAGAACAACTTCTGCCCCATAAGTTAGGAGGAATGGAGTCTCTCCAGTCGCCCCTTTTTTAGTCGTCCTAATGACCCAAAGAACGTGTGGTAGTTCGTCTGCCCATAGGTCGCCTGCTCGCTTAATCTTCTTCTTGATACCGTCTGAGATGATCTTATTGAAAGCTTCTACTTGGCCGTTTGCTTGTGGTCGGCCGAATGATGCAAAGCAGTGTGAGATGCCTTGGTCTCCCAACCAATTTTTGAGAACAGGCATCTCAAATTGGGGACCGTTATCAAAAACCATGGACATGGGCACACCAAACCAAGTGATAACATTTTTTTAGATAAACGAGATGACATCCTTCGTCTTGATCCCCTTAACAGCCTCTGCCTCTACCCATTTGGTGAAGTAGTCGACTGCAACAAGTATGTACTTCCTACTACCTGTAGCAGGCGTATAGGGACCTAGAATATCCATGCCCCATTTAGCAAACGGTATCGGGTTATGGATGGCAGTGAGATTTGTAGCCGGACAGTGGATTAACTTGCCAAACCTTTGGCACTTGTCACATTTTTTCACCATCTCCATGGCGTCTGCTTCTAGGGTAGGCCAAAAGTAAGCCCGTTGAGCAAGCGACCTGCCGCCTACATGTGAGGAGCAATACCCTGAATGTAGATCTTCTAGGACCTCTCGTCCTCTTTCCGGGGTCACACACTTTAAGAGGGGCTGAAGGTAACCCTTCTTAAAGAGCTTTCCCTTGCGGATTTCAAAGTTGGATGCCCGTTTTTTCAACAGGGCTGCCTGGGATTGATCATTCGGCTAGGAGCCGTCTGCTAAATACACCCTGATTGTGTCCATCCAGGTTGAACTTCGATCTAGAACTCCAATAGGTTCTTCTTCAATACTTCTCTTCTCTATAATTTCTCAGAAGACGGTTCTTGGAGTATCACACGAGGCCGAGGATGCCAACTTTGAGAGAGCATCCGCCTGGTTGTTTTCGGACCTAGGTACTTGAGTTAGATGAAACTCCTCAAGTGACCCGGCCGTTTGTCGAACCGCCTGCAAATATTTAATCATGACCGGATGGGTTGCTTCGTTATTCGCCGTTGTACTGACTTACTATCAACTGTGAGTCAGAACAGGCGTCTATTTTTCTTGCCCCAGCCGCCTTACACATGCGTATACCGGCCAGTAAAGCTTCATATTCCGCCTCATTGTTCGAGGCTTGAAAGTTAAAGCGTAAAGCATACTCGTACCTGTCGCCTTCTGGCGACTGACATATGACGCCTGCCCCACAACCATTTGAAGTGGAGCTCCCGTCCACATAGACCTTCCAGACTTGGTCTGGAATTTCAGAATCAGAGGGCCGAGTCATTTTCTACAATAAAATCAGCAAACGCTTGCCCCTTTACTGCCTTTCTTGGCTCAAATGTGATTTCAAGGCTTTGAATTTCTATCGCCCATTTGATCATTCGGCCTGACGACTCCATGGTTGTCAGTGGCCGCTTGATTGGTTGATCGGTGTATACGACGACTGGATAAGCCAAGAAGTAAGGCTTCAATTTTCTAACTGCCATAAACAGAGCAAGACCGAATTTTTCTACCAGGGGTACCTCAACTCAGCATTCTTCAACACATGACTAACAAAGTAGACCGGGAGCTGACAGCCGTCTCTTTCAGCAAGGAGGACGGCACTTAAAGCGTGTTCAGACACTGCTAGGTACATGTAGAGCACTTCTTTGGGCAAGGGGCTGACCAGCCTTGGTAAGGAGTGCAGATGAACCTTTAGCTTTTGGAAAGCCGCCTCAACATTTGGCCCCCATTTAAACCTGGCTTTCTTTTTTATTGCTTGGAAAAAGTAAAGGCACTTGCCGCCTGATCGGCTGAGAAATCTTCCCAGGGCCGCCAAACAACCTGTTAACTTCTGAACATCTCGGACCGTGCGAGGCGACTGCATGTCTATGACCGCCTGCACTTTCTCGGGGTTCGCCTCTATACCTCTCTGATTGATGAGGAATCCGAGAAACTTCCCAGACTCAACCCCAAAAACACATTTCTTGGGATTGAGCATGACATGGTGCCGCCTGAGTGTGGTGAATGTTTCTCGGAGGTCGGCCAAGTGGTCCGTCTGAAGCTTGGACACAATCATATCATCTATATATGCCTCAACATTCCTTCCAATTTGGTCAAAGAAGACCGTGTTTATCATTCTTTGGAAGGTGGCCGGGGCGTTCTTCAAACCAAAAGGCATGACCGTGTAGCAATATAACCCTTGATCAGTGACGAAGGCCGTCTTCTCCTGATCTTTCTTCCACAAAGGAATTTGATGGAAGCCAGAGTAGGCATCCATGAGGCTCATTAAAGCATGGCCGGGTCTTGAGTCGACCAGATTGTCGATTTTTGGCAATGGGTAGCTATCTTTGGGGCACGCCTTGTTCAAATCAGTGTAGTCCACACACATTCGCCAGGTACCATTCGGCTTCTTTACTAGCACAACGTTTGCAACCCAGTCTGGGAAATAACATTGCCGAATGAATCCCGCATCAAGCAACTTTTTTACCTCGGCGGCAGCCGCCTGACTTCTCTCTTCACCATGGTTCCGTTTCTTCTGCCGGACTGGCTTCTTTTTTGGATCCACAGCTAGTTTATGCACTTCCAAGTCTGGATTAATGCCTGTCATCTCATGTACTTCAAATGCAAAGACATCCTTGAATTTCTTCAAGAGTTGGTGAAGATCATCACCTAGTACCGCAAGAGCAGTCGTCCCAACTTTGACTGTTCGGTCAGGACGTGAGTCGTCCAGGATGACATCCGTATGCTCACCAGCCGGCTGAGGGCGGAATTCATCTGACCGCTCCTATGCCAGTGATTGCTATCGTTTTTCTTTTTTCTCGGCCCCCAGTTGGGGAGCCTTTCTTTTCTTGTCGCCTGCTACTTGAACAGGCGCATCCTCTTTGAGCTGTGCGAGGTCTTTGTTTTCTCCACTTGGGCCAGAAGCCACTACAGTGGGTTTAATATCAATGAGATAACATTCTCGCGCCATCTTCTGATTTCCCCTTAGGGAGCCAACTGTTCCATCATCCTTCTCAAATTTGAGCAGCATAAGAGAGGGAATAATGACAGCTTTAGAGTTGTTCAGGGTGGGTCTCCCCAAAATCATGTTGTAGGCCAAGAGCTCTTCCACAACTAAGAATCGAACCACCATGTGGCAGCCCTCCCCTTTCTCACCAAGACGAATGGGCAAATCCACTCGTCCTACTAGGTGTACGACACTTCCCCCAAACCCTACTAAAGGGTGAGATACCGGATGCAAGCAGTCAGGTTTGTACTTGAGCTTTGCCAAGCACTTGTTGCTGATGAGATCAGAGGAACTACCGGTATCTATGAGGATCTGGCCAACTCTTTGGTTGGCCACTTTACATTCAACGACAATGGGGTCGTCATGCGGCCCCCTAACACCTCCCAGATCCTCTTCTGTAATACAATTTCTGATGCTATCTTTTATTGCCCCTGATTGTGGGGCCGCCTCCTGTGAAGCCGCCTGCTATGGTATAGACGACTGCGTCATTAGTATCGGAACTATCGACCGATTGGTGATTCTTCCTGGCCGACTTCTTTTGTTTAGGGGGAGCATTTCCCTTGGACTTCTTGACATAGGAATCAAGATCACCTTTTTCAGCCAGGCGGTCTAGGTAGCGCATGAGGCTAATACATTCATTGGTTTCATGACCAATGTCTTCGTGAAAATTACAGAATTTATTTTGGTTCCGATTACTCGCAGAACCTTTCATGGGGGCCGACTTCTCAACGGACATCCGGCCCTGGATTTCTTTGAGGATAGCTTGGCTATCCTTATTGAACTCATACTTTGGGGAGTATGGTTTGAACTCTTTTTCTTTTTCTAGGACGGCTGATCAGAAGAGTCGGCCGCCCATACTTCTTTTCTCTTCTTCTCATCTTTATTGGCCAACTGCTTTTGCCGGCTCTCTTTTTTGTCTAACTTTCTTCCTTCCGACTGCTTCCCAGTATTACACAGGTCAGTTGCCTGTATGTAGGCTTCCGCCTCAATTAATGCTTTTTGTAGAGTAGCGACTCTCTTTCGGACCAGGGCAAACTTGAAGGTCGACCCGTCCTTAAGACCTCTGAAGAAGTCAGTGTAGGCTACCTCATCTGGCAGCCCTTGTATCTGGATTCTCATCAGGTTAAACTGTCTGATGTAGGAACGAAGTCCCTCCTTTTCTCCCTGCTGTATAGTCCCTAAATCAAGGGTTGTCTTCTTTGCTCGAATATTCATGGCGAAGTTGGAGGTGAACAAATAGGCGAGGGTCTTGAAATTATTCACACAACTAGTCGGCAGGTTGCCGAACCACTGGTGTGCGATGCCCTTCAAAGTAGCTGGGAAGCACTTGCACCATTGTGGGATCATCCAACCCTTGGAGGTACATAAAGTTGGTGAACGCCATCAGATGGTCCTCTGGGTTAGTAGTGCCATCATAAACGCCTACTAATACATTCTTCACTTTGGCCGACTGGGCAGCCTCTATAATTTCCTTGGAGAAGGCGGACGACTGTTCTCCAAGTCTTAGCAACCGTAGTTGCCAATCCAAAGGTTGGACGTTTCTTGCCGCCTGCCCCCTAAACAAAGGAGGCTGCAACAAATATTGTTGTTGCGGCACGTATGGCTGGTGTGGCTCATGCGATGCTGACTGGTGTTTATGGGATCCAGACCGACGGGAGGTGCCGCGTGTATGGCTCTCATAATTTGTTTTTGAATACCTCATGGAAGTATTTTGCAAACTGTCTTGAAAATCGGAAGTAGAGGTCGACTCTGACAATCGGTCACTCTTCTTCTACTCTAGCAACAATCGAGCATCTGAGTAAGTTTTCTTTGACCCATCCGCTTGAACATGACGGATGGGCTTTCTCTTTACTGGTGAAGGAAAGCGATACTTTGTTAGATCGATCACTGGCGGCTCCCACTTCCTAGACTTAGGATAAGGGGGTCGCCTCCCGACCCTGTACTGGCTTCTTCCTCCCAGACTGGGAGGGTCTTCTAGCCGACTGCCCCTTGGATAGAGCAGGCGTCTTCTTGTTGATGAGATCATGAATCTCCCCTTTGAAGCTATTCATGAAGGTCATGAGTTCACCTCCAGTGATGGGGGCAGATCCATCGACCGCCTGTTGATGATCAAGCGGCTGACCGGCTGGTTTACTAGAACCAGCCAGGCAAGTCTGGCGCTCCTTCCTTTCGGAGGAACGAGTTCGTCGAGCTCTTAGGGTCCCGTCGGGGGCCGTGTGAGTCTCAACCTCAACCTCATCTTCAGTATCCTGGTCCGTCTGAATAGGGGATCGTCCATGGGACGCTTATCACTTTGATTCGGTACAGACTGTGATTCCATCTCGAAAGTACTCTCCCCACAGACAGCGCCAAAATGTTTTGGGGTTTTCTGATGTCCTGCGGGAGAGTTACAATTCCGGTTGGATCCGTGCGCCTGTACCTGCAAAATAACGGAGACTCCTTGTGGTGGGAGTTCCGCCTCCGACGATCAAGTTAGTACTTGCTTGAGGAGTGAATAGTGCGGAAAAGTAAAGGTTGGAAGATCTGGTTCCTCTAGGTGAGGAGTGATCAAAGTGTTTAGGTGAGTGTAATTAAATCTCTTAACCTCCTTTAATCAGGATTAATTAGAGTATTTATAACCTTGGGAAACGTGCCAAATACTAGGTTTAGATTAACCTAGGGCTGACTGGGCTTCCACAAGACTTTGGGCCTAGGTGGCCGGTTTTCCCATTTGTCATGGGGGAGGCCACGTGTCGTAGCATAAGAGGTCCAAGGTGGACTAGTCAATACTTGACACGTGGCAAGCTCCAATTGGTCCATGTGGCGGACACTTGGCAGAGCCTGAATGGTCCACTTGTCAAGTGATGATTGGTAGGGAAAAATCCTCTAATCAACAGTTAGAATGCATGGTACTTATATAAAATCAAATAACTAAAGACCAAATGCTTGTTATAAATTTACATTTTACATCAAATATGAAATTAAAATCTATTTCTAAAAGAGAACATTTAGTATCTTAAAGTATGCATGGTCTTATTATGACATGCAAGCAATGCCATACAGTATTGGCTTTCTGAATATTCTTACACCCTTTCCTTTTCTTGTCATTCAAATTTTCCTTCTCTGAAATTTAATTTATCTCCTTTCAATCAACATCTTCATCTATCGTTGCACAGAATTTGCACCACATTTTTAGAGATATTTTTATGTCATTTTTATTAGGGGGATTTAGATGAAGTAAAAAAATGCTTAAATAGAAATTTATATTATGAGAGGAAATATGGGTAGATGATAAAGGGTCAATGAATTAAATATACATTCAATTAGATTGAATTTGAAAGATGAGGGAGCAGAGGAAAAGATTAAGAAATTCAAAATGTTTAAACATGTTGAATTAAAGAGGATGTTACAAAATTATTAGAGCTATTGATACATAAATGGGGGAAGATAGAAAAGTTCTATAATAACTAATGACATATAAAGAAGGCCAATAAAAGAACATGATTATAAAGAAATGTAAGAGACAAAGACACATGGCAAAATAATATAATGAAATGTAGAAAGAATGGAAGACATGTGTCAAATGGGGTTTGTATTTTTAAATACTAAGTATAGGTTTACACATATCAATGGCTAATAAATAATTAAATATGCAAAACGACACACGGCTATTATACAAAACCGTGGAAAAAAGTATAAATTGCCAAAAGCACTTATAATCATATTTATCTATAGAAAACAATCAAACTAAAGAAAGGGTAGATTTAACAAATTAATGCATATCAAGTTTAAATTTTTCGATAATCAATAATCAATCAATCAATAAGAGATTAAATTTATATAAAGAGGAGTTTTTTCCCGAGTTTTTAAAGAGCCACGTAGGATTAATTTTCTTAACACGCCATGTAGGATTATAAATGTTAGTTATAACCAATTAAATAAGAGATTTGTAAATTCTTTTAGAATTAACTAATTCAAATGCCACATAAGCAAAATTGACGAATGAGATTTTAAAGTTTAAATTAATTAAATATAAATTACTATCTTTCGAGATCAAGAATTTTATCTAAATATCACAATTTATTTTAAAATAAAAATATTAATTGATATACTACGTACAACGAATAAAATTTATTTTAAAAATAAAAACAAACCGTGCATCGCACGGGATTCATCTAGTAAATACTAAAAGACACACCAATAATGACACATGTCATCTCCTATTGTGTCCTTAGTTATTAAAATCTTTTGATTAAGTAAACAATATATATATATATATATATATATATATATATATATTACATATTTCATATTAATATATAGTAATTATTATATTTAAAATAAAAAGATTTCACCAATCTTTCTATAAAAAAGTTAGACAACTATAAACCAAAAATCATATTCTTAGAATAATTTGTGACCTGTTTCACAACAAGAAAAAATATTACTCACACTTTTTGCCTACTTTTGTTTTAGTTGTGTATAGAAGCTACAATTTAATATAAAATGCAAATACCAAATCAGCATATCACATACTTTTATTATTCCTCGACTAAATTTATGATTATAATACTTATCAATCAATAATCTATAATTATATATAACTATAGATCACCGTGCATGGCACGGGGTCTTACTTAGTTACAATAAAATAATAGCGGTACATTTTTATTTCTTTAATTTCACATAATCTTGATCACATAAGTGAATATCTAATCGTGTCTCGATTTTATATGTACTCCCTCTGTTTTTCTAAAGCATCGTTTTTGATATTATAAAATCCTAATCAATTTTTGGAGTAGAGAGAAATAGAGAGAAGAAATAAAGAGGACCATGTGATATGAGCAAATTTAAGGTTTTGCGTGAGCCCGGACTCACCATGAGTATAATGTGTCTGACAATGATATTCTAATACATGACAATAATAATTAATACTTGACAATAATTAATAATCTAATACCAAACAATAATAATCTAATACCTGACATTACTTTCTCCTTCAGACCCTCTTCTTCTTTCATGACTACAATATTTTTCTCTCTCCTCATTACATCCATGAAAACCCCTCAAGATTGGGATTTTCCACATTAAATCAAACAAAGCATCTCTTACACTCAGAACAAAGAATAAGAATATAATTGAACATTCTCGAATGATTTCTGTAGAAATTGCTTAATTATAAATTAATTCTTTAATTGCGTCGGTCCAAAAACTTATTCCCACATTACTGTCCACGTAGGACTGGTACAAGGTTCTGTTTTTTTTTTTTTTTTTTTTTTTTTTTTTCCTGGTTCAGGAAAGAACCACTAACGCTGATATCGGTTCTATTGTATAAAACATCTATCACTATTAATGATTCTTAGACAAGAACCGCAAATGGCATTAGCAGTTCTTGTAATTAAATAGTGCCACACTTATATTTCTCTTTCAAATTCCTTCTAATTTTGCTCTACGAAAAAAGGAAAGCAGTTGATGATCACCCAAAACCCAAAGTAGCATTTGAGTAATGCATATGGACTTTAAATTTGAGTAAATAAAATTTTGTATTGCATTTTTTTCTATTTTTTTGTCGCAGGTTCTTTTAGGCATTATGCCTTTTTATTTAACAGGTCAATATAGTTGTAATTAACTGTTGGCAGGCTCACAGGGTAAAACCGTTTACGTCTTTAGCGGTTTTATACATAAAGAACCGCTAATGACGTTAGCGGTTTATATATTAGAACCGCTAATGACGTTAGCAGTTCTTTATGTATAAAACCGCTAACGGTGTTAGCGGTTCTTTTCTGAATCAGAAATTAAAAAAAAAAAAATTAACGAGCCTTCTACCAGTCCTACGTGGACAGTACCATGGGAATAAGTTTTTAAACCGACACAATAAGGAAATTAATTTATATTTTATCAATTTCTAGGGAAATCGTTCCATTCTCTCTCCTCATTGCATCCAAAACCCCTCTTTTCATTCAACTCCATAAGCAACAACATTTAACATTCTCTCTCCTCAGCTCCTACACAATAATGGCGGCGAGGCCTGAGCTATTAGCACCGTCGGAGATTTTCTACGACCAATCAGAAGCTCGCAAATACACTTCTCGAATCATCGATATTCAGGTCCCTTTTTCTCTCTCCTCCACTTTCCCTTTCTCCCCCCTTTCAATATCAATGTCTTCTCCACTGAAAAATGCTATCGAAAACGCCAACAAAGAAACCCAGAACAAAGAAGACAAAAGTGGAAGTGGTGGTGGAGGAAGACGGTGGAAGTAGGTAACGAGGTGATGATGGTTGGATTTCGATTTTACAAGAGTTGATGAATGAATGGTGTTGTGAGTGTTGGCGGCAGACTCACGGTGAGTCCGTCTCACCCAAAACTTTACCTAGATAAAAAGAAAAGTGATGTATTTAAATCGAAACTTACATAAAAAAAAATAAAAAAAAAATAAAATAATAATGCTTCTAAAAAACGGATGAGGTAAAAGAAATTCATGCACAGGGATATAAATGTTTTTTATACGATAACCCAGGCTCGGGCCTAAAAACCAATAGCAAGTACTTGTTAAACTTGCTTCCTTTCTATTTTCTAGTTCTACTTTCACAACTATTACTATCGTTGACAAATCTTGACCACTTGGAAGATATTAAACGAGGCGAACAAAACAAAAACCTAATTAAATAGATTACAATGAAAAGATTACAGAACCCCAAGTCTGCAACTTTTAACGAGGTTACATAAATGAATCTATGTTACATAAGACGCAACCTTTGTACGCTTCACACTGTTCTCAGGTTATCAACAGCTCCATGCAAAGAGGATGTTATGCATCACACGGGTTATTCAGACTTGATTGCAAAGAGCTTTGACCTTTTATACAATGCAGATTTGCTAAGAGTATTTGTTACAGAGAGCAAAGAAAAAAAGGTACCCAACAATAGCAGGAATCTAGAGCACTAAAGCATACATTTTGATGTTTAAGCCATTTTACTATGATGCCCCGACAGCAGAAACCCAGGAAGCATAAATCCCACTTTCATTCACCCTGCAAATAAGAGACGTGATGCATATCAGAAAAATTTATACCATGCTCATGAGTAAGTCACCTCATATTCAAGTCACTCTATAAATTCAAATGTAACTCAAGTCTCCATCATACTTCGTATGTTTCATTAAGGCGTGGCATTTTTAACCATATAAACGACAATCATTTGTCCCTACAGACTTAATCATCAACAAAGAAATCCTTTGCAAAAGAAGAAGAGGCCATGGCCAACGAATTAACATCTTAGTACTCAAGTGGCCACATACAAAAGAGGAGTTTTCCTTTCCTTATTGATCCTTACTCCTAACTATGATAGTCCTCGTTTCCATAAAGTCATTCAGAAGAGGAAAAAAAGCTGCAGTATCATTTTCAGTCAAGCAGTTACAACTTTACAGGAATTAACCCAGAGTTTCTTTAGGGGAAGAATCTGATATCAGAGATTTTGAACTCTAAACTTCAAAGTTGCACAAGAAATATACTGCATAGTTCTGACCCTAGAAGTGAAGATAAGTATTTCTAGATGAAAACACCAAGGATCGGAGCCATACAGGCAACTCTGGAACACTGAAGTGAGGGTCATCTTGAAACAATCCTCCCAAAATAAAGTTCAATAATTAGTGGTCTAAACCCTAAGAATATTTATCAAGTTCATAACTAGGTGTAACATTCACAAATTCACCCTCAATAAGACTAAGAATATAAATTTCAAAATATTACGCAAGAGCCACAAAATAAGCATCATAAGGTTGTATGAAGAAAAAAAATAAAACATCAAAATGGGAAATGTAAAGAGTTGTCTTACAGGTACATGTCATCCAAATTGATCTCTGGAAAGAGATTAACAAAAAATCTGAAGCCATCTGGACTAGTATCCCTGCAAAGCAGACCTGACAACGGAATTGAAAGGTTAATACCAAAATAGATCAATGCCATAATATTTGGCAAGAGCATACCTTTACTTTCAGCAGCAAGAAGATGCTCCTTGGCCATAGCTGGAGCTATCTCAAGAGTCATTGCAGCATCGCTTGCACTTATACCAGCTCGGAGGGCTTCAGGCTTCAGTACAAGCGTTCTGATTCTACCAAAAACCTGTATCCAGAAAATGTGTTCTATGAGCAACTGGAACTTCTTGATCCAAGGCATTTATAATAAATGTAGTAAGAAAATTATACTAGATCAGGAAAACAATACTGCAATCACTTAAGCAATATGCATCAAAGCTAATATGGACAGGAAAAGTGAAAAGCAACAAAATTCTATAGAGATTTATCCAAGTATAGCCAGAAAAAATTTAAAGAAAAATTTGTCAAGACCTATCTTATAAAGATATGTTTACGTGAAAATCCACGTTAACAAAATTATTTAAGGACCTACCTTTCAAAGAAAAAAAAAATGTCATACGAAGCTACCTTTGGTTGGATTCCGGCCGTTGACCACCATTTTTGGCATTGATTTTTTTTAAATATATGTTTTATTTATCCCCTTTCCTTTTTTCTTCTTTTACACCCGAATTTGCTAAACAACCAAGTTTTAATACCATTTTTCTTAGGAGAATGAAATTTTTGGGTAAAATGGAGGGGAGAAAAAGTCATCGCTGAAAAAGGTGGTCAACATTTGGGATCTAGCCAAAATGTAGCTTCTTACAACATTGTTGCTTTTAATTTATTTTTTTTAATTTTTTATTAAGTAGTTCTTAAAAAGAACGTGTTGTTTATAAGGTAGTTTATTTTCCAAATTTATAAAATAATATCACACATAAGAAAACAAGAGGAAATTACCTCATCATCACTTTGGGACTTGCTTTGAATGACCATAACACCGCTATCAAACTTCCGCAGCATTATAGGACTGTCATAACAAAATATTATTCTATTAGAAACTCAAAGCATCTACGAGTGAAAAATTCTAATGTTAACGTTATATTGTCCTTACACATCAAGCTTCTCCCAAAGAGTACATGCTTGCAATAAATCATCAGGTGAAATCAACTCTGCAGAGTAAAACAAAATGTTTCTTATCATCAAAGTCACACAATGTTCAAAAATACATGTTATAATAATCTTCCAGAATGTAGAGGATAAAGAAATTCCAAAATAAAACAAATAAAAAACAATTATTTGAAATCTGACCTGTACCACGAGCACGATTGAAAAGGCAATAAACATCAATGAGATTAATCATTCCTCCAGCTCTCTCCAATGGAACCCTGGCAAAGTCTGCTAACTACAAGAAAACAAACATCAGGGGAAAAAAAAATGGCGAGCTGTTTCCTTACAAAAAATAAATAACAATAACATTCCCTTCAGAATTGTTGCTCCAATATATGCACTCTCTTGATCACAAATCAATTACAGAACGATGTAATTTCCTGATAATTGTATATACAGAGACATTAAGTACTGCACATTAGTTTCAAATAAAAAAAAAGTACTGCACATTTGCATTATCCCTAGTATATTCTTGTTTTCTTCTTGCACACTTTGATTCACTATAATTAGAGGGGTGTTCCAATGGAGAGATGGTAGTCAGTTAATGTATAAACTCAATTTCCCAAGGAAGGATGATACAATAATAGAACCTTAGTTTCAATTCAGGTGTATGAGTAAGGTTGGATTCAGCGGAAAAGCCAAATTCTTTCAAATGACACTAGAACAATTACAAGTTTGATCCGTTGAAATAAGTTTCAGTTCTTTGTTAGCACAAAAGGCATTATATCTCTCACTGGTCAATTTTTGTCATATGCACAAGAAAGCAGCAATTGTTTCTCCACATTGCACAGTTCCAGATAGCGTAACTCAAGATTTAAAATCAGCTAGCCCATTCAACAATAGCAATCTTAATAGCTCCTAAAGCCTCAGGCAAGAATGAGACCAGAATCAAAAGCCAGTCAAGTTTTACTCAGCTAAGAGTGTTTTTGTAATAGAGTTTCCAACAGCTGCTAGGACTCCATCAGAGGATATCAATCAATACAAACCTATACTCTGAAGAATTACTTCAATGATTCAAATTGTGCAATGATTGATACCTAAGAGGAAGATGAATCAGAAAGTAACAAAAAAGGAGAGTCTCAATGCATGATATAAGACTTCCATTTCCAAAATCAAGAATTGGCAAAGACAATCAGATAATGGAACCAAACACTGATCCAGCTTGGCCATAAAAACCTAAAGATACCATGTTAAGCAGCCAGACAAGATTGGAAGCCTCAAAAATATTGTACAGTCTCTACAAATACTTGAGGCAATAAGGCGTCCCAGAAAGTTTTCTTCCTTGCATTTCTTAGTCTTATATGATTATACATAGATGAGCATATGAATGTAGGTCGTTTCAGGATTTTTTAGAGATTGCTCATTTGCTCATTGAGTAGGAAATTCCCTGCCACTGATATGCTCCTCCTCTTCTTGATTCTCACGACAGTCTCTTTTGGGCCTTAACTCTCAATGTCACTTCTGTTTGTCTTCTCCTTTCTTTTAGTTTTTATGTTTACCACCATTCTAAGTTCCATCTCTGCTTTTTGGCCTTTCCGGCTTTCCCAATCTCTATCAAAAGTCATGCTTTCCTTTATTCTTGTAACAGGCAAATGACTGAGGTAATCTAATAAAGTTAGACATTTGGGTGCAATAGGAATGAAAACTGTGTACAACAGGGAGGACAAAACAATCAAGGGAAATCATATGAGAAGACCCAAAATTTAGGACAAATTCTTGAAACTGTTGACCATTTCTAAGATAGCACTTTACTGGGAAAATCATCATACTTTATTTTATTTTCATTCCAGAGGTAACACTAAATTGTCAGATAAGGTAGGTTTGAGAGTAATTTTCCCACTTGAAAGCTACACTGAAATAGCAAAGGTAATCTTGAAAATTTTCCCTCAGTGCAAGGTGGTCCTTTTATGGATTTACCCTCATTTCAAGGTTCTCTTGAATTATCAATCAATAATGAATTAATGGTCGAGCAGTTCCCAAAATTCCTAATCGTGTATAAAAATGAAAGAAAGTGATGCCCAAATATCAAACAAACATATACCAACAACCCAGTTAACCCTTGAACAGTTGATGTCATGCATCCACACAACCCCTTGAATTTCTAAGTGCATTCCACAGAGACCATATATTGTGAAAACTTTACTACGAGAACTGAGGGACAATGAATATTTAGGAATTTCCGTATACATAGAACTAGGTTTGCTCAAGGCTACTTTTTACTCATTGCTCATTTGGATGGCACCAAATGAGCAAAATGTATTTCCAAACAAGCAACAAAAATACCAGTGGATACACCTAGCTCTAAGCGTACATGAGAACACAATTACCTACGTGGATGTGAATTGTGACTAGTTTGAATTTGCCTTTTCTCTATATTTTGAATCTATATAGCAATTCAAAAGAGTCATTACTATTATCAAGCTTTGTTGTTAAAATCACCAAGTCAGCAGCAAAAGTAACAAGTTTAAGTTTCAAGAGAAGTCTTAGAGCACATGGAAGCACTTGCATAACAAAGACCATCGTAAATTGAGGAAAAAATAGGTAAATATTTCGTTAATATGACTCTGCTATTCTACAGGACTCTTTTATATCGTTGAAGCATGCTAGATTCATGCATGGAGTTATTCTCGGCTACAATTAAGCAAAATCTTTTTTCTGTTTGATAAACTACATTAAAGCATTCTTGACAAATTGCAAAGTTGCCAAATTCATTAGAGTGAAAATAAAATGATCAATTTCCCACGCTACTTTCCAGTATAAATTTTGTCCATCAAAGTGTATAATAACTAAACATGCATGCAACTGATGCAAGGACCCAAACTCTTATCAACAAACACAAATTAAACATAAGATGAATATTGCAGGGACACAAAGACAGCCATTCTATATAATTAAAATCAAAGTAACATCATCATATTAGTTTATCTGTAATTCAAAAGACGACAACCTGGCGAGACAACTGCTGATGATACAATGCCCCAGCAGATTCCTTTGTAACTGGCGATATGATACCAACACTGAGCAACAATTCTTGCACATCTTCTTTGGAGCTCATCTCCTCATCACTTGCATTACTGGATTGACTAGTTGGCCCTGCCAAAAGCTTTTGCCTCATCCTCTCGGCCAACTTTACCATCTCCCTCGCTTTACTCTGGAAAACCCAATATTCTGGAGTCAAGCCAAAGTCAAACTGCATCAAAAAATCAATGTTGTGCACTCTAACCCAATTCCTAACCTCTTCTAGGTGGCACACTAAGTTACTCTGAAGTAATGTTGTCAAATATTATAAGAATGGTAATTCCCACTTCATTTCCAGCCATATACACGGAAAAATCTTCTTAATATAGCCAAATTCGACACTAGGATATTTACCCATAATGGGCACTCGAGTTGAATAACAAAGAGTACAACCAGGCTTTTAAATCATAAAATTTCTATGAATTCTTGTTCATTATTCTTCCCTATTATAAACTCATAAAACTACAAATTCTTAGAAAACTACCCATCAATCACTTTTCAGATGGGTATTTTGATCAATGTATATCCTATGCATTTTTGTTCATTATTCTTCCCTATAATTAACTCTTAACTCATAAGACTATAAATTCTTAGAAAATTACCCATTAATTACTTTTCAGCTGGGTATTTCGATCAATGTATTTCCTATGCATTTTTGTTCATTATTCTTCCCTATAATTAACTCATAACTTCGTAAAGACAACAAAACCTTGTAAAAAACTACCCATCAATTGTTTTTCAGATGAATACATTGATCAATGTATTATTAAAAACAATGCTAATTTTTTTTCATCAATAACAATTTAACACCAATAAAAGAATAAAATTTAGACAAAAGGGAATTAAAATATGAACTAAATTATACCATTAGAGCATTCAAATCCTGAAAAGCATCCTGCAAAGTCTTATCAGTACTCTCCCACATCTCCTGCTCTTTCCTCAATATCCCCGCAACACCCACAACCGGCACCCGAATCGCCACGCTACTACCCTCCCCCGCCCCCGCCTCCGCTGCCGCTACAGCACCAGAAATCTCCCACGCTCTACCCTTCCACGCCGCCCAAAACTTCTCAAAAAACAACTCATGATTATCCGATTTGCCCCTCATCACCAGCGTCACCGTAATTGACCCCATTGAAGGGTGAGAAAGGTCAAATTTAACCCTTGGACTGGAAATAGAAAGCATAGATTTAAGGGATTTTTTAGGGGGGTGAATGTGAGTGATATAAGAGAGGGCGATTGAAGCGGTGTCGGAGGATGAAGAAATCCAGATGAGGCGGTGAGTGGTGAGAGTGAGGATGCCGGAAGTGTAAGGGGAAAGAGTTGGGTGGGTTGTGTAGTCGGGTTCGATGTCGATGTTCGATAGGTAGAAGCATTCTACTTCGTCACCGGTAAGGATTGGTCTTTTACTTGATGTTAGCTCCGCCACTGGTAGCCATTTTCCAGCCATTGTTGGGATGACTTTTTTCAGGTGGATGGAGGTTTTATTTGATCAGTGAGTTCCGGGATCATGACTCGTGTCAGTCCCACGTGCTTTGGGGTTAGTTAGGCCCTGTCCATGACTCGGCCCACGAATTGCGTGTCGGGCTGAAGTTTTTAAAAGGTTGGCTCGTGCACGGTCCAGGCTCACGTGCCATCATGCCGGGTCGCGTCGTACCTGCGTGCCTAAGCAAAATTGCATTGATTTTAGCATGTTTTGTCGTATCGGGCCTGATTGTGTCGTGCCTTATTGCGCTTCTCCCAAATAAGGGCAACCCAGGCCCGGCCTACGGCCCACACAGACGGTACCGTGCCGTGCTTTTTTTTGTGCTCGCGCGGCTTATTTCATGCCGGGTTTCGGGCCGGCCAGCCCAGTGCCATATTTAAGTGTAACTCCAATGGCAAACCATATCACCTAAGATTACAAAGTTATTCTTCCTTCTAGCTAATTTATACCACATTGGTTAAGTTACTATCAATTTTTTTTATAGATATATTTTTTTTTTACTTTTTAATTCCCACAAGCATCTCAAATTAGCTAATTTTTCTTATACAAGTTAACTTTTTTTTTTTTTTTTTTTTTTTTTTTTGTGGGTATTGAAGCAATTGGAGTTGGTCTAATGAATGCAACTAGGAATTAGCTAATTTGTGTCTTTTTATATGGAAATAATAACTCCAATTCCTACGAGCATGTTTTCTTTTTCGAAAAAAATTGGATGAGTCGAACTCACGGTGAGTCAAATATATCTGACAATAATAATCTAATATCTAACATTAATAATCAGGGGCGGAGCAAAGGGGGGATGGCAGGGGCCCGACCCCCGCAGCTAGGCCAGCCCGCATACGCAAGAGCGCAGCACGCAAGCCACCAATGCGGGCTGCTGCTGCTGCGTATGCTAGCGAGGCCCAGATGTTGCTTGTGGCTGGTGCTGCTATGCTAGCAACCACGCATAGCCACAGCACACGCACGCATAGCATGCTGCTTGCGATGCTCGTGCTAGAGAGGCCCAGCAAGCACTTGCGTGCTGATGGCCTTGCGATGCTGCGGGTGGGTGCAATGCAAGGCTATGGCTTAGCTTGTACTTGTCGCTTGTTTGATTTCTAGTCTTGTCGTATTCCAATTCGACTCGACTTACGACGCTCGATTTCGACGCTCTAAGCTCGATACCCGACGTCTTTGTTCAAAATACTCTAATGACTCATCTAATCCTTCAAATTAATTCATCTTCTTGGATCGGTTATTCGATTGGGGTAGGACCCGAAGGGTTCAGTCAAGATTAAGTTGTAATATTAATTATACATTAATATTACTGATCGGAAGTGGCCTCCACCTAGGCATTCCAATCACTTGACCTCACTGAAGAATTAGCTTTCTAATAATTCCTAACCCTCTATCGAAATAATACACTTGTTGGAAGGACACAATTCCTTTCAATCTCCGACTTGTCCTTCCGGACAAGTGTGTTTTTATTGTATAGCCCATTTCCTATGTCACTTAATGTCTCTTCATGATAAGGTAAGATTCTTCGTCATCCTTATTACGTCCAGAAGTGTTTCTCGATTTCCGAGTTTGACTGTCAATAAGCAGATGATTTCTAAAATTCATCTGAGCACGGCCATGCATTTTCACAGTCTCGCTCTTCGAGAGGCCTTCTAAACAACAAAGACATGTTCCCTATTGTTAATAGGGGGACATTCCCAGTCTTGTATTGTTAGCTTCCCTTACTAAGTGGACCTAGGTGCCCGAGTGTTGGTGTTATAATGTCCTTTTACGGCAGACGTTTGACAACATCAAAACGGACTAGTACTAAAACAACAGAACTTACAATACTCATGGTCGAGGAAAAAGGTTTCGATAGCTATAATGAGAAATATACTTATGACGATTTTAATCTCTTAAAGTATTCTCAAAGGTCGATCCGGTACAGTTCTAAACCAATACATGTGCAAATGATTTATGACAATCATGTTCTCGTAGCACAAGAAACGGTGCTATAAATCATACTACAAATTAATCTCAAGTGGTCATTAATCGTCCATCATTTAAATGACCTTGATTAGGAATAATTTTTCGATTGAAATATTCAATGTTCACTTAACAGGTGTTTCTTTATCCAAGACATGGTCTAGATACCCTGTTTTGAATATTCTCAAATGGACTCATTATTTAATTCTAAACCACAATTAAATAGAAATGGAGTAATAATGAATTTGCAGAAAATTTAATTGCTCCAAAACTTAATGGTTCAACATAGTGTTTTACATTAGAATTCTCAAATTAATTAAAACACATAACAGCGAAATTAAAGCCAATCTCCAACGTGCCTAATTCCCATTGCCTCAATGTGCTTGTTGTGCTTCACTTGAGGCAAAGGTTTAGTGAGTGGATCGGCTACATTGTTGTCTGTTCCAATCTTACAAATTCTGATTTCACCCTCGGACTTCCATTCCCTTATCATGTGAAATCGCCACTTGACATGTTTGACCTTCTAATGTTCCCTTGGCTCCCTGGCCTGAGAAATAGCTCCATTGTTATCACAATAGAGGTCTATCGGACCCTTGATGGAGGGTACAACATCAAGTTCACTAATGAACTTACGAATCCAAACTACCTCCTTAGCTGCTTCTAAAGGTGCCAAGTATTCGGCTTCAGTTGTAGAATCTGCAATGGTGCTTTGCTTAGCACTCTTCAAACTAAACGCTCCTCCATTTAGGCAGAATATGTACCGTGACTGCAACTTGGAGTCGCTTTTGTCAATCTAGAAGCTCGTGTCGGTATATCCTTCACCAACCAAATCATTACTACCACCATAGACCAGAAACTTATCCTTGTTCCTTTTTAGGTACTTTAGGATATTCTTGGCTGCAGTCCAATGCGCCTCTCCTGGGTCTGACTAGTATCGGCTCGTAACACCCAAGGCATATGATACATCCGGCCTAGTACATACCATGACATACATGATCGATCCAATAAGCAAAGCATACGGAATCTCTTTCATCCTTTCTCGCTCATCATGTGTCTGTGGACACTGCTTCTTGCTGAGAGTTATGCCATGAGACATGGGTAGGTGCCCCCTTTTGGCCCCTTCCATGTTGAATTGTGCCAGTACTTTATCAATTTAAGTACTTTAGCTCAATCCAATCATCCTTTTAGATCTATCCCGATAGATCTTGATGCCTTATATGTACTGAGCCTCTTCCAAGTCCTTGATTGAAAAGCACTTCCCAAGCCAAGTCATTACAAACTCTAACATTTGAATTATGTTTCCAATGAGGAATATATCATCGACATATAAGACGAGGAATGAGATGTCACTCCCACTGACCTTCTCGTAAACACAAGATTCATCTGGATTCTTAATAAAACTAAACTAACTAATGGCTTCATCAAATCTCAGATTCCAACTTCTGCTTGCCTGCTTTAGTCCATAAATTGACTTCTTAAGCTTGCATACCTTCCCGGCATTGCTTGGATCAACTAAACCTTTCGGCTTTGTCATATACACAGTTTCTTCCAAAATCTCATTAAGGAAGGCGGTTTTGACATCCATTTGCCATATTTCATAATCGTAATATGCAGCAATCGCTAGGACGATCCGGACGGACTTAAGCGTTGCGACTGGTGAAAAGGTTTCATTATAATCAACTCCGTGAATTTGCCTGTAACCTTTTGCCACCAGTTTAGCTTTGTATATAGATACATTTCCATCTTTGTCTGTTTTCAATTTGAAAATTCATTTGCAACCGATAGGTGTGTAACCTTCGGGCAAATTAACCAAGTCCCAGACTTGATTTTAGACATGGAGTCCATCTCGGATTTCATGGCCTCTTGCGATTTTGCAGAGTCGGGGCTTGTCATAGCTTCTTTGTATGTCATTGGCTCATCTCCATCCATAATTAGGATGTCTTGATCTTCGGTTAAGACAACACCTAGGTATCTGTGTTGCGACCTACGTAGGGTAATAGGTTGAGCATTTGCATTGTCGGTTTAACTTTGCACATTGTCGGTTTGACTCTGACTAATATCAACAGCTGCTTCTAAAGCACTTTGATTGTCAGTTTTGTCAGGTTGACTTTGTTGCTCGTCCTCTCGAACTTCATCGAGTTTGAATTTCCTCCCACTTGTCATTTTGGAAAGGTATTCCTTCTCCAAAAGACACCATCACGAGCAACAAACACTTTATTCTTGGATTTGTTGTAGAAGTAGTACCCTTTGGTTTCTTTTGAGTATCCCACAAAGAAACACTTGTCTAATTTGGGTGAAGTTTGTCAGAAATTAATCCCTTGACATATGCATCGCAACCCCAAATCTTAAGAAAAGACAACCTTGGAGGTTTATTCGTCCATAATTCATATGGAGTTTTGACAACTTTTGACAGAGCTCGGTTCAGGGTTAGTGCCGCGGTTAGAAGTGTGTGTCCCCAGAAAGAGATAGGAAATTCACCAAGACCCATCATAGATCGGACCATGTCTAACAAGGTTCGATTCCTCCTTTCGGACACTCCGTTCCATTGTGGAAGTTTGAGAGGTGTTAATTCTAAGAGAATACCATTTTCTCTCAGATGATTGTCGAATTCGTGGCTTAAATACTCGCCACCTCAATCTGATTGAAGTGCTTTGCTTTTCTTGCCAAGCTAATTCTCAACTTCACCTTGAAACTCTTTGAATTTCTCAAAAGATTCAGATTTGTTCGACATAAGGTAGACATGACCATATCTACTATAGTCGTCGGTGAAGGTGATGAACTATCAATAACCTTGCCTTGCGGGTGTACTCATTGGTCTACATATATCCGTATGTATAAGACCCAATAAGTCACTAGCCTTTTCTCCTAACTTGGAGAATGATTTCTTTATCATCTTGCCTAATAGCACTACTAGAAATAGGCCGATTTTCGATGGACTGTTTCCGACGGACACTTAATTCCGCCGGAAACGTCAGAAGTTCTGATGGATTTTTATTTTCCGATGGAATTAAAATCCGTTGGAATATAAGGGTTTCTGACGGAATATTCCGTAGGAAAAGTAACATTTCTGACGGAATTATAACCCGTCGGAAGATTCCGACGGCATATTCCGTCGGAAAGAAAGTAATTATTAAAAATAAAAAGGGGGTTTAAAACCCTAAGCAAGTAAGCAGCCGCCCCCCTCCCCCTTATTTCATCCATTTCTCTTTCTCTCTCCTCCTCCTCCTCTGTCATTTCATCTTCTTTCTCTTATCTCTCGTTCTCCTTCTCCCTCATCTTCTACTCTCTCGTTCTCCTTCTCCCTCATCTTCTCCTCTGTCGTTCTTCTTCTCTTCTCCCCTTTCACTTTCATAGCCACCAACACCATCAACAAACACCCTCAACGCAACACCAAGTACGAACACCGTCAACGAACACCTTCAACGACGCCGCCAACACCAAGTTCACCAACAACAACCTTTTTTTATCGATGTCAACACCAAGTTCGCCAACACCAAGTTCACCAACACCAAGTAGATCTAGCCTTTTTTTCATTTTAAATTCCGATTTTAGTTAATTATTGATGTCATTGTAATTTTAATGTATAATCTTTGTTAAATTTATGTATATTTATATATTTCTTTGAATTGATTTGGGTAATTTTTGTTGATTTTTTATGTTAATTTTCAGTTTTTTTTTTTGGAATTGATTTGTGCTGTTTTGGTTTGGTGTGGGTGGGGTTTTGGTTGGGGGTCGGTTTGGTGTGGGTGGGGTATGTGTTGGGGTGGTTTCGATTTTGTTTGGGTGGGGTGTTGGTGGTGTTTTGGTGACAAGGGTTGCGATTTGGTTGGGTACGGTGGTGGGCTAGTGGGTTTGGGTGTGGGTTGGTGGTGGTGTGTGTAGGTGGGATAGGTGGTGGTATACAGTGGTGGGATAGTGGGTTTGGGTGTGGGTTGGTGGTGGTGTGTGAAGGTGGGATAGGTGGTGGTATACGGTGGTGGGCTAGTGGGTTTGGGTGTGGGTTGGTGGTGGTGGTGTGTGGAGGTGGGATAGGTGGCGGTGTACGGTGGTGGGCTAGTGGGTTTGGGTGTGGGTTGGTGGTGGTGTGTGGGTGGTTTCGGTGGTGTTGTGTGGTAGGTGAATCTCCGTGGGTGGATGAGGGTGGTGCGTGAGGGTGGTTGGGGCTGGTAGGGGTGGGTGGATGAGGGTGGTTAGGGCTGGTAGGGGCTGGTAGGGGTGGTGCGTGAGGGTGGTTGGAGCTGGTAGGGGTGGGTGGATGAGGGTGGTTAGGGCTGGTAGGGGTGGTGCGTGAAGGTGGTTGGGGCTGGTAAAGGTGGGTGGATGAGGGTGGTTGGGGCTGGTAGGGGTGGTGCGTGGTTTTTTTTTTTTTTTTTGGAGTTTCCGACGAAATTTCCGTCGAAATTTTCCGGCGGATTTGAATTCCGTCGGAAATTTCCGACGGACTTTCCGGTACTGAAAAACTTCTTCCGGCGAATTACTTCCGTCGGAAAACACTGATCCGACGGAAATTCCGTCGGAAAACACTGTTTTACCTACAAAGGGTGTTCCGACAACCCTTTCCGACGGAAATTCCGTCGGAACAGTGTTTTCTGACGGAATTTTGGGTGTTTCCGACGGAATTTTGCCGTCGGAAATGACCTGTTTTCTAGTAGTGTAGAAATCCTACGCAATTTTCAAACGACTCTAATTCGAATGAGTCAAGAACACCTTCATGAAGAAGTTTCTTGATGCATTTGATGTTAATGTGGCCAAGATGACAATGCCACAAGTAGGTTTGATTTGACTCAATGGTCTTAGCTCTTTTGGTGGTATCATTAACATTTGTCTAATCATATGTAAAATATGCAATTTTCATAGAACATATAAGCAAGACATTCGAAAAACAACCATTGTTATAGTCTTGTGATCAATTACCCGGCGTCCAACGCCATAGATCAAAATATGTTCAAAGGCATGATAAACATGAATTAGTTTAATTACAAACCAAAGACAAATAATGTGCCTACAAGCAAGACGGAAAGACCATCTTCATTGTCCGCTCGTAGTTGCACATCCACTTGTGAAACCCTCACTTGGTCCCTGAAAATGGGAACATAAAGTGAGTTAAACATGGTATCTAATACCTATGAATAACTTTATACACAAGTGTTAAGGAAGATACTTGAGTTAGATGAAACATTCCTCTCCTCCTCATCCCTTTGGAAGATCTTGCATTCCCTCTTGTAGTGGCCTTGCCCACAACAATAGAAACATTGCATCTTCGCTTTGTTCTTGAAATCCTTCTTCTTTGCTCTCAAGGGCTTTTTGGTTGCTCCATAGGAGGTGGCTTGGCGAAGTAGCTGCACTACATCTCTTAAAGAGTGTATCTCCTTTCCCGCAACTATATGCATCCTAAGTGCATCATAGCCCGAGTGGAGTGAACCAAGCAAGATATGACCCGCCATATCACCCTCCAATGGGATTTCGAGAAGCTCCATGTGCTTGAGAGCCTAGTCATTCTTAGCACATGAGGTTGAAGGGGCATACCGGGTCTCAACTTGGTATCGTAGACCATTGACCAAAGCCGGTACCTCTCCTTAACAAGTCAACCTTCTTCCGGTGGCTTAATCTTCATGTTTGAGAGTGACCTAGTCACATCAAACACGAGTCCATCATAACTTCCATTGAGACTTCTTGGTGACTCTCACATTGATAACGTCCTCAAGTGCTTTGAGGAACATGTCCGGAAAATAGGAGGAGAACTTTTCCTTCCATTCTTCCGGGATGGAATTAGCCATAAGTCGTGAAACTTTCTTGCAATTAGAAGACCATTCATCATGAGCTTCATCAGTCATGATTCCCATAAAGAAGAAGCTTGGAATGGGAATATCAAGAATGTACTCCATGGAACAACTCCGAAGAGTTGTCCGGAGTTCCTTTTCCCACTCCTTGAAGTTGACCAAGTTTAGGCTAAGAGCTAACTTGTCGGGGAGTTCCGGGCACATTAAGTTGTTGTTGTTGTTAGATGCAGACATGTTTTTACAATTGAAAAAATTTGAAATGAAAAACCATTCATAAAACCTATAAGTTTGAAATTTAAAGCATACATGCAAATTTTCAATCTTATTGAGCGTTTCATCCATGCATTAAAATTAGTCCCTTTTAGGCGAGAATAAAACAATTCCAAGATCCCAAAAATCAAAAAGTGATTAAGAATTCTTTGGCTTGTCTTAACACTTAATTTTTTAAGGTAAGCATTCCAATTGCTAATAGCTTTAAGCTACTCTTGGTTCGATAAAATGTCGCATCTAATGCTTTCTTGACATTTTATCTCCATTGCCACGACATCTAAGGACTCCTTACTGATATCATTAAGCTTAACCAAGACCAACTTGTATACCTAGTATACCTTACGTTCCTACGGAAGTAGTGATGCCTCGCTTTGGCGTAGCCCATCACTACGCGCATTAGTTCGATAAGTGTTGTTCTTGAAATGGCAAATTTGGCTCAATATTATAGGGACCTAGGGTTTCTATGTTGGTTGATTTAAGTGAACATAATTATTCATCGCAACATTTGAAATCCTAAGCATGCATCTATCATACCATTCATTCATATGTAAACATAAATATATATAAAACATAAGTAAAAGATGCATTTGGCAACTAGCATGACCTCTTGAGCCTCAAAGTCTTCAAGGGTCTTCGATGCATCCTCTTGGCACATTGTCTTAGAAACGCCGTCTTTGAAACATCTCCGCCAAATATGCAATTACTAGTTATAATGATTAGGAGTAATCTAAATATTAAGGTACAAAAATACGCAACGGTACGTAGACAGTATTTAGATTTACAAAAATACATAATGGATCGCAGTCCATATTTACTATCCTAATCGGGCCCCACTAGTTTCCATATTCACAAAACCTATGAAACAATATACATTCCATTCATCCATTCACTATTGGTGAATGGCCCATGCATTTTACAACGAACGTAAAACAAGTAACAATGCATAACAGGCGCAAACTAGTAACTAACTTAGGTGGTTAATCCGATTAACGCGCCTAATTAAAACCAGTCAAAGTTGTTAACCAATAATGTGATTAAAACGCAATAAAATTAGCTCATGTAATTAACAAAGCTCCCACTAAATTCCGCATCCAACTTAATTAATCTAATTAATTAAGCTGGTTAACCCAAATTTTGTCAAAATATTTTGCAAGTCCCGGCAAAACCAAGGCCTAGCCTCGTTAAAATAATAATATAATTAAAACTGCAAAATTGCAAATCATATAGCCCAACGATGCTTTACGATGCCTAAGTGCTTATCACCAAGGCTCGAGGTGCCTTACGTGGCCGTACCCGCACAACCGCTTGTGGTCACAAGAACGTGGGAGTGACTTCAATGTCTCTTACGCGTTACACCGACCACATCAGCGCACTTGCACACACACAAGACATGGCCTCAAAAGCCTAAATCACGCGAGCTTATGTTGCCTAGCAACACATCACAGCACCAACGCACACCTTCCCGTAGCATCATGCGCGCATATGGGCGCTGGCTTGCCTAGCTAGCATTGTACGCCACACCTGCTGGCACCAGCAGCCTCGCAGCATGCAACGCATGCTTGCTGGCGCTGGCAGCGTGTGGCTGGCATGCTAGTGCTCGTAAGCCTTGCGGCCTAGCAGCACTTGTGGGCAGCCCCCAGCATCCACGTAGCACCCTGCATCAAGCATGCACCAAGCTCCCACACAATAGCGCATTGTCGTAGCATGAGCAGCCCACACTCACCTCGGCAGCCACATGTGGGTTGCATGAGTGGCCCGGCTAGCCGTAGGTGGTGCTTGGGCGATGCTTGCCTCGATTTACGTGCTTTTATCTCAGGATTTAATCCCGATATATGTGTGACATAAAATTGATTCTAAATTAATTTTAGAATCAACATTGAGTAAGAATGAAAATATAACAAGTCTAACTTAAATAAATTCAATTTTAGTGTAGAAACCAAAATTAATTCAAGAACCTTTCTCTAAATTAATTTTAGGTTCATCTTGATGCTACAAATTTGAAGGGCTATACTCATAATTAATTTATCCAAACCTAAATTAATAAGAAATGTAGTCTTCCTCCCTTGCCACCCATCCAAAAAGTTTGTCTCCACGACCCCTTGCCGAGTACTTGGCGATTTTAATTCTTAAGTTCCAGAAAATTCTGATTCTGATTCTGATGATGACAATTGATTCTGACCTGTTTTGGTACAAATGATATGAAAATGGTCCCTTTTGGTGTTTGTGAGGATGATGAGAATGTATCGGCTTCAGAGATTTTTGAGCTCCTGAGATGCCTGCACTTCTGAAATTTCGACAATCTCTAATTTTTGAGATTCTGAAATTGTTCAGATAATTTTGTGCTTCTACAAATGTTGTTTGATCATCTGAAAATTTTGACCTTATGAGATTTTTGAGCTTCTGAAAATTTAAGATTCTGTAATTTTTTTTGATTTTGAATTTGGTGAGATGTGCTTCTCAAAATGTTGTATGACAGTCTTAATTTTTCGGCTTTTGAGATTCTGTAATTTTTGAGAATCTGAAATTGTTGAGATTTTGTACATTTTGTCCTTCTGAAAATGTTGCGTGACATACAGTGTACAGTCGAATGCCAATTTTGCCCCTGTTTGCTTGCTGGCAAGTTGTAGTTCACGTGGTGCTTCTTGTCATTGCTTGTTTGCTTCTGGCAGTGCTTCCCCTTATTTCTTTTGGTCCTTTTACTCATTTCTTTATTTCTTTGTGGATTTCCTTCTCTTTTGGTCGGTTTCTTTTTACATTAACAACAACACTAAAGGTCAATCATTATGTATTTACTTTTTCTTGATTCCCATACAAAATAAAAAGTGGGAATTATATTATGGGACGAAGGGCATACAATATTTAGGCTAACAACAAACCAATATTATGAAAATAAGATTGATCATTTGGGGGGGGGGGCGGACATTATATTAACCTTTCTCATAATTTATGGTATGTGTAACATGAGTAAGTACAAAAGAAATCTTCTAAAAGTAGCAATAACTATCAAGAAAAGGCATGTTGGAAAACAAGGAGAGACAGAGATAAAACAATAGGTTATATGCCAATGCTTTCTTCAAAACATTTAGATGAGAACATGTTACTTAGATATTTTCTATACATTCACAAGTAAAGATAAATGTACACAATACATTAAACCTATCGTCTAGCCCTAATGAAAACAACCAAGTGTACTGATACCTACATTAACCTTTAAATTTGTATCATTAGCTTTCATTACTTGGAAGATGATCACGCTCAATGCTGATGATATTAATGCATAAATCAAGAATTACCATAACGCTCGTGATTTTAATACATAAATACTGCAAATTCACCGATTGAATTTTGCATGAATCTCAAGCAAATGCGGATATATCAATTAACAAGACTTTTTAATACCTTTTGCTCTTTTACTTCACTTTATTTTCATAGCAAGCATATACTTATGCTGTTGAAAGCTATGAAAAATACTAATGTATTTATTTATCATCACTTTCGCAAACAATTACTGTATATTTAGGCTAACTAAAAAAAATGATATTGTAGAAATAGGGCCGATATGCGCTTGACCCAACAACTAGTTTGTTTATAAAGTTATAACATATAAGTTGTAAATAAGGGTGGCAATGGATCGGAGGTGGGTCGGGTGATGCTTCATCCGCCTCCATCCGCTAAGGTTCCATCCGTCATCTGACCCATTCATCACCCGATTTATCCTCCATTCACATCCGCTTTACCTATCATTCACATATGAATCAAGGTCCATCATAGAGACATAGTGTTTTAATAACATTTAGTAGGAACAAGTATAAATTGGATTCATAAGAAATACATTACTAGTACATTAAACATTTATATAGATATATCAAGTGAATAATAGAGGTATAATTCGAATTGAAATATAAAAATCTTATATTAACATTGACAAGAAGGATAAAAAAATATGGAATTCCGAAAAGAGGAAAGAGAATTTGGAAGAGATTTAGTAGCTAATGAACTATGAGTCAAGATATAGCACAACTAAATCCAAGTTTAATTACGAAATTCAAGGAACATCTAAAAAAAATAAAATTCAAATTGATCCAAAATTTACTGAATTGAAGATTGACATGGACAAAAAACTAAGAGAAAGAGATTGGAGGCCAATTTAAAATACCATACCTAGTTAATCAAGAGTGACAACAACCAAGTTACACTAGAGATCCACGCTACCAGTTGATAAATAACTCGAAAATCATCTTTTATTTTGCTGAATTGGGATAAAAAAAAAAGGGGTCATTCTCAGCCATGGGCATACACATGGCATACATGTGATATATAGACGTGGGATGAGTGAAAATGGTTGGGCGCTGGCCGCCATGTTCGAACTTCATCGAGAAGCTCAAAAAGGGGAGAAAGAAATCGGGAGAGAGAGAAGATGTGAGATTTTTTGGGTTATTCATGTGGTAGGTTAGAAGAAGGGAAGCTAGTGCGTATAAATTATAAAATTACCAAATATGCCATTATTTACATGGGTTTTTTGTTTTTTTATCTGATAGATTAAGTTAATTGAAGGGATATAAATGCTTTTCACCCTTCTCACCATAAGTGTGCTTGTCATATGAGCCTAAATCGAAGGGTCGGGATTCGTTGAGAAGGGTTCTTAATATGTGAAGCGAGAGAAACCTAGATATATCAAGTATGCAATGTAAATACATTAGTTTAAACTACAAATGCATTGATGTTATTCTACTATGACATCAAACTTTTATCATTTTAAGTATCCTAGATACATGGAGTAGCCTCTACAAAACTGTTTTGTGTGGTTTTCGTATTTTTGTTTTAAATTTTCTAAGAAATAGAAAACTGGAATAAAAAGTCAATAACAAACGGGCCCTTAGATCTACCAGGTTGTTTGTTTTAGAAATGAGAAAGAAAATCCCTTAAAACCATCATAATCACTGCCCTTCAGCGCAGCCCCTCCCTTCCCCTCTTTCTCCGGCTGCTACCCCTATAGGCCCTACTCTTCTCTGTCACTGCAGCCGCAGTTTCTCCTCCCTTATTCTATCTTTTAATTTTTTTTATAAAACATCTATCTTAGATCTAGAATTTTTTTGGGTGGTGGGTGGAGATTCTTGTTGGTTGGTTGGGTTTTCAGGAGAGTGGGTGGGGTTTTCGTAAGTGGAAGTGAGTTTTTCAGGTGGGTGGAGATAAGGTTTTGTGGTTGGAATAGGGTGGGGTTCTCGATGGCTGGAGTGGATGATGTTTTCGGTGGTTGGTGGCTTAAAGAAAGGGAACTAGGGGGGTGGGATGGGGTATCAAAGTAGAGGAGTTTGGGGGGTATGGAGAAAGGGAACGATTAAATGACTTTGCAAACAACAAAGAATAGAATTAGACACGTTGATTCTCTTTCCATTTCCTGAATACCCTATACCAACCGCCCCCTAAGTTCATAAAACAAATGTTTTGTATACATCAATCCATGAACCATTCGTGTACCCATCGGACAGCAGCCCTTTCGGGGGTAGGTCGAAGCCAAAGGCTCCCTTCTTCTGGTCGTTGCAAATAATACATTAAACAAACATTTATGTATATTATGAAAATCATTAAAAATACATTAAAGAATCAAGAAGTCATTCTAACTTATTAGACCAAATCCTCAAATTCAATACCAGTATACATTAAGAAAATCACTGAAAATTTTAAAAGCAAATAATTTAACACAGACAATTAAATACAAAAAAGCTCAAGATAGCACATTGTTCAAATGCAAGTTCTATTTCCCTGATCTTCAACTTGCTAAGTTCCTCCATACATTTCAAACACTTCAACACTCCACAAACTGAAATCACAAACAATAAAGCTAGATCTCTTGGGCAATTTGGGTTGTAAAGCGGGGGGGATTGAAGAGTTGTAAAGCGAGTACTCCCACTCATGGGAAAACTGAGCAAGCTCAGTTAGTTGGGTTGGGAAAGACAATTCCGGGAGGAACAAAAAGAAGCTAAGGAACAAGAACATCGTGCTGATTCGGGCCGTTGATTTTTTATCCAAGGGACACAATGGCCCAAGTATTTAATCGAGTGTGAGAATTTAGCTAGCATATTATACTTCTCTATTGCTTGAAACTTTAGGTACAGAGAAATGCAACTGACTTTTGATCTAGCTCATTAATAAAGGTTCTTGTGGTTATAAATTCACTTTATATGAAGTTTGATCATTGAGATGGACATTTTTGTGTTCTTTCACTGACTGAAGTTTAAATTTTTATATGAATATTTGCCTGGTTTTTTAATTAATTCATATGACAGTTTGTGTAGTTCAAATACTCGGTGAAAGGATACTTGTAATTTACTTTGTCTTTTGATATGCATCACATTGTTTGATTTATTCTGTCTTTTGATATGCATCACACTATTTGATTTATTCTGTATTTTGCACCCTTTTGAATTAAGTTCTTCAGAATCCCTCGTTCAACAACTATATGGTGATCATCGTGACTTTAAGTTTTGACATTGCAGGTTACCTTCACTTAGGAGTCTGTCTCTTCACATAGATTCGTTCAGGTTACTTCCTTCTTTTTTGAGTGTTGCATCATATTGGAAGGGATTGGTAGAAAGTGGAGTGTTTTGGATCATGCGTTAAGATTGTCAGTGGGCTTTGGAATCAAATTCATACGTTAAGGTTGCTTGGTGAAGTACAGGTGACAGATGCAGTTGTCATTGCAAGAAATTTTCCTCGTCTCACACATTTGTCACTTAAGAAATGTACCTTAATGGACAATACTTTATCACTAGTATTAGAAGGCCAAAAGAATCTCATTTACCTTGATACAACACATGCACTTCTTCGTGAGAAGAATGTTCGTTGGGCCAAGGATTGGGATGAACCTTCTCTTAAAGGCCAGCAGGGTCACACAATACTTGAGATGTGATATACACGTTTTATATATAGATTTATCCCGACTTTTCATTACATTCTTGTATGGTTTTAGGCTCTTTAGAGCCATTTTCCGCTAACATTCCCTTCTCTAGTGTGTTCGGTGTATTTTTATAAGTTTTACAGGAACTTGAAGTTTCTTGGATGATTCGGACATGTTTTGAGCATTTTGGAGATGTTGGTGGACAAGGATGTAAAACCGAGCTAAACAAGAACCAGTCTTAAAAGAATTTGCAAGCAATGAGCATACTTTGTACTGTGTCCGATCGGGATAAGCATGCCCGGTTAGACCAGGCACAGTAGGAATTCTTGGTTGAAGTTATTCAGGAAGTAAAGAAGCGATTTTATGGTATTATGCCACGCGCCCGATCAGGCAGGCCTCGCCCAGTTGGATCGGGCGCGTGGGGGTTGGTTGTACTACGAAGATCAGGATTGCAAGCCAGCAAAGGTTGTGCCTCACGCCTGATCGGGCGCCATATGCCCGGTTGGATCGGGCGCTGAGGAAGAATGCAAGGAAGAAACAACTGCTTATTTAATCCCACCTGCCCGATCGGGGTGTTATTACCCGGTCTGACCGGGCAGTGTATTGCGATTCCGGTTTTTATTATTTTCGAGTTTTTATTTCATTAAGGGTATGAATACCCATTGTAATTATCATTAGTTGACAGATTATCATCTCCTTAAGTTTTATTTCTCTCTCTAGAACCCTAGTTTTCATACTTTTTAGCAGTTTAACTCTTAGGTTAGATTTGGGTATTGTTGATTAACAATTTGAGTAATTTCAATTGAAGCATCATTGGTATTCATCTCTATTCCTTTCTCTTTCAATTATTTCAATCATGTTTTCTATAATTATGATTGTTATTGCTTTCTTCAATATGTGTGAGTAGATTTCTTATTCCAAGATCTAGGGTAGCCCAATTATGATTGATGCATGAATTAATTCTTTAAATTCTCTAATTACCATTGTAATTGTCTATGCTAAATTGATTGTGATTATGCCAATGCTATATTAGAGATAATTAGTATTGTTATTATTCCATTGTTTCTATCTCAACGAGAGTTGGATTTTAACGGAATTGAGTAAATTGATTTAGGATTTGAAATTCAACATGAGAATAGTTGAACGGATAATTGGGAATTGAAGTAAAGTGTTTAATGTCTCTAATTTGCTTGATACCATGAGAATAGGCTTGATTGTGGGTTAGGGAAGCCATTGATACTCGAGAGAGGTCCTTGGTATTGGTTAGGGTTTGCTTTTCCCCATGTTAATTGGAATTGTATGTTAGGGGTAGATATATAATTGCATCGATCGTAATTGTGGTGATACTTGATCTTGGATGTTTTAGTTTATTGATTCATTATATTCTTTTGATTTATTCTAGTTTTCCATACTTTAGCTCTTAGTTATTCTACCATTGTTTGATTCTTGCTTGGTAATTACTTGAGTCTAGATAAATTGGGTGAACCATAGTCTCTGTGGGATCGACCCTGACTTACCCAACTACATAATTAGGAGGAATAGTTAGATTTAGGGGTGGGACTTTTCAAACCGAACCGTGAAACCGTCCGTTACCGAACCGAACCATCACGGACCGAACCGTTTATAAACCGCTAATTTTAAACCGAAAACCGAACTGAACCGTATAATGTCAAACCAAAACCGAACCGAACCAATTAATGTTAACCCGTTACGAACCGTAAACCGATAACAAACCGAACCGTTTATAAACCGAAACCGTTTGAACCGATTAATGTTAACTCGCTAACTATTTAAACCAGACCATTTATAAACCGAAACCATTTAAACCGTAAGAAAAAACCGTTTAAATCGAACCATTTACAACCCGCTAACCGTTTAAACCGAACTGTTATAACCCATTAAACCGTTTAAACCGAACTATTTTCAAACCGCAACCCGTTTAAACCGATCCGATTACAAACTATTTAAACTGAACCATTTACAACCCGTTCCATTCAAATTGAACTATTTACAGCCTAACAATTTGTTAGAATTCCACGAAATATATTTGATGTTTAATGTAATTTAACAGTACAATTTTTTTTAGGTATAATTATTGATTTAAATTTGTAAATTTTTTTGCTATTATAAAATTAAAATTATATTCTTGTATAGCTAAATTAGGAGTTATAAATTAAATAAAAAAATTAAAAAATTTGGCCACCCACCCAATCCAACCACCCTCCACCCACCCACCACCGTAACCCACCCTAATACCACCCCCGCCGTCACCCCAGACCCACCCTAACACTACCCCACCCACCACCGTTACCGTAACCCACCCCCATCCCACCACCGTTACCGTAACCCACCCCCACCCCACCAACGTCAACCCAGACCCACCCTAACACCACCCCCCACCCACCATAATTACCGTAACCCACCCCACCCCACCCCACCACCCACCGTAAATAAAAAAACCCAGACCCAAACCTTACCCCACCCCATCCACCACCGTCACCGTAAATAATAAAAACCCAGACCCATACCCCACCCCACCTACCACCATCACCGTAACGCACCCCACCCACCCCCTTAACAAACCCCACCCCACCTCACCCACCACCGTCACTGTAAAGGAAAAAAAAAATAGTAGACCCAACCCCAACCACACCCACCACCGTCACCGTAACACACCCCACCCCATACAAAAAAACCGAAAAAAAACCCAAACCCACCGTAACCCCACCCCACCCACCCCCACGAAACCCTACATCCTCGAAACCCCCCCAACTCACTCTAACTGCTCACCCACCATAAAACTCCCTCCCTCCCTCGAAAAATCCTCCCTCCCTACCCACCCGAACTCATTCTAACCGCCGCCACTGCACCCATCCTAACTCGGCCCCCTCCGTCGCCCACAACCTGAAAAAAAAAAAAAAAAAAAAACAGAAAATAAAAAAAGGAAGAACGAAAAAGCCTTATATATTAATCCCGAATTTGGCCTCGAATTTTGTTTTAAAAGGCCAAATTCGATCATGAAACAACTAGAACTAGAGTTTCGTGGTCGAATTTGACCATAAAAACCGTCGTGCGTGGTGCCGGTGGACAGAGAAACGAGATGGAAGAAAGGAGAACATAGACGGGAGAAGGGAGAAGAAGGAAGAAGAAGAAAGGAAGAAGGAAGAGGAGATGAGAGAGAAAACGAGAGAGCAGTGAGCATATTAGCAGCCATGGCTTCAAAATATTGATAATATTACAGAAGAGGAGAGAGAAAACAAGAGAGAAATCAAAAAGAGTACTAAAGAGACGATGGTAAGAGTTATCTGATTGGTGGAAAAGAAAACACACGGATCGTGAATTGGAATATGTGCGATGATAGGCCGTTAGATGACATGCAAATCAATGGCTGATATTTAATATAAGACGGTGACACGGATCATGGGATGATGGATTTGGATAGCATGTTTTTTTTTTATTCATAGCTACGTACTAATAAAAACACTACTGTACTCTTAACTTTATGTAACTTATAAATTGTAAGAAACACAAATGTTTGGAAATTGGAATTGATTCAATACGACATATTTAATGTATATTAGTTATATGTATATCAGTATATGTAATAAATAATAATGTATGGTAGATTGGTATCATACTATCATTGGTATGTATAGATAATCGATAAATGTATCTGATTATTAAAACTTAAAACAGTTGATGATCGATCTAATTGAATACTTCTACTTCCCCACCCGTTTTCTTTAATTTGCAAGTTGCAACATATATATGTTGCAGCCTTGTAGGCACGTAATCTTAAAAGGAGATTAGAGAGGGTAAGACAACAAAGTAATTCAGCAATATAACTTTAACACCAAAATTATGGAATAGTTACAAACAATTGTCAATTATTACTTTATTACACTAATGGGAAATTGAATAATCGTGATTTTAAATAAGTATCCAAATATAGTTCCGTAACATTAAATTATTAGTTTATTACAACATCAATTATCGATTTATCGTATTCAAAGTACCAACTCATCAAATCATGGTCATGACGCGATCTTTAAAACAATTAAAACAAGAAGCTGATAGCCTGATAATATTTGATAATGAAACAATAATACATTAAAATTTAATACCTTATAAATTTGTAATAGACTAATATTTAATAAACAACAACAAGACTATAACCAAACTTGAAACATAACACATTAACATGATATAGAATGAATGAGAATTTCTGTAATTCTATATAATCTAATATCTGAATCGATTTATCGTATTCAAAGTAGCAACTCATCAAAACATGGTCATGACACGATATCTAAAACAATCCAACAAGAAGCTGATAACCTGATAATATATATTTGATAATGAAACAATAATACAATATAAATTTGTAATAGACTAATATGATAATATCGAATAAACAACAACAAGAGTATAACCAAACTTGAAACATAACATATTAACATGATATAGAATAATTGAATAAATGAAGATTTGTGTAATTGTATATAATCCGATGTCTGAAAATAAAGTGACGAAGTCCCAACTTTATATTAAACAAAAACAGCTAACCGGTCAAAAATCTCTTAAAACCCAATTTCTACTCGATCCATTATTTTTTTCACCGACCTATGCCGACCCACTAATGAAATGGAAATACTAGTCCCAACTTGATATAAAACAAAACGCGCTAACTGGTCAAAACCACTTTTTAGAACTCGATTTCAACCCGAATCAAACCAACTTTATCAAGTTCCCTAAAGAAATGAACCGTTTCAACCTAATCCAATTTAACCGATTACCAAACTAACCCGAACGATTTTAGCACCAAACCGAGTATAAACCGAACCGATATGAATCGAACTAGGATTAACCCGGGTAAACCCGCCCCTGAACCGACCCGTTTTAAAATAATCCATTCATGACCCGAACCGATATGAACCCGGACCGACGTTGACCCGGTAAAACCGCCCCTGAACCGATCCGATCATGACCCGAACCGTTTATAAACCGAACGGGCATTGACCCGGGTAAACCCGCCCCTGAACTGACCTGTTTCAAACCGACCCGATTACTAACCAAACCGTTTAAAAATCGAACCGGCATTGACCCGAGTAAACCCGCCCCTGAAGCGACCCGTTTCTAACCGATCTGATTATGACCCGAACTGTTTATAAACCGAACCGTTTATGACCCGAACCGAATTTAAACCGTACAAAAATAAACCGAAACCGAACCGACCTGTGACTAATCAAAACCGAACTGAACCGACCCGCCGTCTAAATGAAACCGTTTCAACCCGAACCGTTTCAAACCGAAACCGTTTCAAACCGAGGTCAAACCGAACTGCCAAACCGAAGTCCCACCCCTAGTTAGATTATTTTTGCTAGGTGTGCGACCGCCTACCAAGATGTGAAATGAGGAATTGTCGCTATTGTTACAAAAGGTATTCTCTTTGAAGTGTGATGAATTTGATATTGCTTGAAACTTGAAAGAGATGGGAAATCACAAATTTGTCATCAGTTTGAAAAACTCGTTACCTTCACGGGAAGGAAAATGCTACCTGATCTATTGCAAAGTCGCCCATTATCATGAACGCACAGGGGGCCTAAAAATCACGCCAGCAAGCCTTTTTGTGGGTGGACCAACGTCTGCATCCCACAAATTCATGGTTTTGTTTTGTATAGGTGCTAGACCTAGTTTATCTCTGGAAGTATGCAATTGTACTCCTCTCTGTTTTATTTACTCTTTGCAGACATGCAGTGCGAAGAATGAAACTATATTTATATCATCTAATGGTTTGGTAAAATTAGGAATTATAACAAATGTCCATTTATTTTTAATTTTTTTTTCTTGGACAAGATGATCACAACCTGCTGCCGATGTCGGACCAAGTTACCTACGGAAAGTAGTTGAAGCTCCATGCAAAAAAAGCGTTCCAGCGGCCATGGCCTGACAACATTTCACCTTTGAAGTTCTATTTTGAAAATTCTCAACAAATTACAATGTGCAATAGGTTGAATAGTTAGCTACTTTCTGTCCACTGTTCTTTATATCACCTTGCGCAGGTTATTGAGTGATGAGCATCAGTGAATACATCTAAACTCTCTCGCTGCGGTACCTCATTAATTGAGTGATGCTAACACGAACATGGTGATCAGTAACACGTCCTTGCGAAAGTTGTATGTACGAATGCGTTCGTATCTGTCACCGCTGCCAATCTATAAAAGTTATCAGTAAATGTAGTTTTCCAATGACTAACCAAAAAAGAATTGAAAATATGCTCGGTAGACAAGAAAACAATTCATATATTCATCTAAAACGAGGATGAATTGTTTAGACGTTTCACCTGCTTTGCCCGAAGCTTTGATTGGTTTATCTAAGTTTTATATTTCTCAATTTCATAAAGCATTGCACATAGTATCTCCAATGCATTGGCCTTGTGCTACAAAACAAGTGCATACAAAACTGGAGAACACAAGTAAAAGTATGGAATATAGACGAGAACAAGATATGCATATAACTCGTTTTAACATTGTATTGTCAGAATAACAAGAATATTTGCAAAAGAGAATATTAAGCATGAAATGCACAAGATAACATAAAGACCGACCCTCAGATTGCTAAACTTTAAGCAAAATGCCAAACAGCCATGTCCATTGATATCCTCCTTAACACCTTATGCCTAACAAATACAGTTCCAAAATTTGTCAAAAAAAAAAAAATTTACAACATTTTTACATGATAAAGGGGCAATGTAGCAACATCCAACGCACCCAACCATCCTAAAAATCAAATCCGGATTATAAGAAATTTACAACTCGTTTTGAAGGCAGCCTGCATGTAGTTGTTGACTTGTGCTCCCTGCAAGCAAAACGCTATGCTTCTTCCATTAGTACCATAACCCTACAGGTTAAAAAAAATGATTACTCAATATGCACAGGATAAAGAGATCTACAAATACTTATCGCCCACATCCTTAGTCAGGAGTAATAAGATTGTTAGTGCAATCACCTATTTACCAATTGTATGCAGCTTATCAGCTTTCCTACCCATGTACAAGGACCAACATCTATCTGCAGCTTAGATTTGAGACAATAGCTCAGAAAGAAGAAAGATCATTCCTGACAAGCTATCTGCAGCTTAGATTTGAGATCGTAGCTTTCAGCTAACTGCATATGATGCTTCTCGATGTCACATGCTTCCTTTACCATCCCTGTTTCCAATTTACTTTTGTCTCCAATATTTTAAATTCTTGTGGTAATTGCATCTTCCAGAGCTTTCAGAGAAGCATTATTCTCATCACTTTTCTCACTGCATCATCCTGTACCGAAGCATATATACAAAGGACCGTAGGCTCAATATGAGCTATAATAGATAGGTATACGTTAGCTTCATGCTGATATGAATGGAAGCCATTTTTTAATCAACAACTGATCATATACTATAATGCTTAGATATAAATACTACACAGTGCTAAATCACCTAAACCACTAACATCATTCAAGTGAATTACTCAGGCTCTGTAAAGCAAGGCATCCAACTTGACATATCCGAAAGTAGATTAACCTAATTGATAAACGCGACATCTAAGGGTATCTCATTTTAGTACTAGTAGCAGTAGTTATTCAACAACCAATCTTTAACCATTAGTACTTGACAATGATAAATGATGAAATCAATCATCACAAAAGCTCTAAAATTCCTGCAAAACTCAACAACCTATAGCATTAGGTTGGAGCATAAAACTCAAATAGGAGTTCTTGTACCACTATAATAATTCAAAGAATCCAGAAATAGAGTAGGGCAAAAAGAAGTGCCTTTAAACAAGAAAATAGGGGTTTTGAATTTCAGATATCACATATCAGTAACACAAACCTAATTACTTTCTAGTAAAGGGGAAATAAACAGCTTTCCCAATATTCAAATCTTCTAAACATCCCTAAAACCCTTAATACTTCAGATGGATCTATAAACATCAGCCAAAGTCATGAATCAGGTAAAAGAAGAGAACCCACAAAACCCCCAATTACAACTGCTTCTCTAATATTATATTATGGCAATGCAGAATTATAATTAAATAGGAAGTTTTTAAGGAAATAGAAGAGAGTCCCATATAAACAAAAATGAATCAGCACATAAAACACCAAATCCGATGCAATTTCAATTATTCTACCATTATATGATAGCTAACTAAATTAAATTTAAAAAGTAGTTCAACTAAGACGCACACTGCTAAAATACAGGTAGCACCCATAATCCATGTGAAGTATGAGTCTTAGTATCACTTAATCCCTCTTTTGAACATCCAGGCTATGCATTTGCCAAATTTATTGTCATCTATTCCAATTGAATTAGAATCGATATACAAGTTGGACTCTTGCTATGCAACACAAAATAAACATCCTCTCAGGTGAATCACTCAATATAAATTTGCCAAGAAAGGATTTATAAATATTAATCCCATAACTTATTATCATCTATTCCAATTGAATTAGAATCGATATACAAGTTGGACTCTTGCAATGCAACACAAAATTAACATCCTCTCCAGTGAATCGCTCCATATAATTTTTCCAAGAAAAGACTAATAAATGCCATAAGATACTGCCAGTTTTTTGCGCGCTACCTAATTAGCTAATATAGTTAGTTTACATTCTTTTATTGGGATAAAATATTATATAATAAAATTCTTTTTCTTTCTCAGATTCAGCACCTAAGAACAGGCAGCGCAACCAATTGTTTATAATGCACACCAGTTACAAGAGGCAGTGCTCAGTACCAAACACAACCAAAGTCTAAAGCCGGATAAATTAGCAAATCCTGATCAATCACAACTCAAGAAACAATACGAAAGAAACCAGACATATACACCAACACAAGCTCAAGTCCAGTCCAAAAACTGAATAAAGGGCTCAATTTACATCTAGTACACTTATGGTGCTCCAAGGTGTTTACAGGAAGAGAAAAGGTACGCCAAGCATGCAATACAACGATACAAGAAAGTGTAAATAATAGATTTGAAGGAACTATGGTTGCTTGAGGCTAGCACCTGGGCATGCTTCTTAAACCTTAGGGTTTGTACTTGGTAAGAGATAGAATGGTGTGTCTCCATAGTATTGCATCTAGGAAGAAGTAAGTTTAAGACCCCGTTTGGCCAAGCTTCTAGAACTGTTTATCAACTTGAGAAACAATTTTTCTAGAAGCCCAAATTGGTTTCTAAGAAAGAAGAGAAGGAGAAACACCAATTTAGAGCTTCTACCCGTGCTTTTCGGGGAGCTCTTTTTCCCTTCAAATGAAATTTTCTTCATTTCCATAATACCCCATATTTTTTGAAAAATGTCCCTAATATCCCACCTAAAACTCCACCTAAAACTACTCTCCTACTCCCTGTTCTTCTCTCTCCTCGTCAAGCCATGATATCTACGGATCCTCCTCCTCGTCCTCTCCCTAATCCATATCCTCCATCAAATAACTTTATGATGCCATATTTTGTTGATTTTATAATACCTATTTACTAACAGTAAGAATTCCCATGTTTACCAATTGCATTGTTACAGATCTTCTTTTTGTTTAGTTATTTATTAAATTTTGATGGCTATTTAATTTGATTTTGATATGTCTGGATAGGTTCTTAAGAACTTGTTTTGTCCTCTGTTGTTTTCAATTATGAAAATATGAATTCTTTGGTGTACAGGTGGAAATTTTTAATTTTTAGTTGCAGAATCTCAACGGGTTTCTCAAATTTTTATCAGATCTTAGAAACTTCAAGCCTTGTGGTATTGTGATTAGTTTTACAAAAATGGAGTGAATTATAATGTAGAGAATTATTCCTACTTCTTCTGTTGTTCATCGTAGTTTCCAAGGAGATGATTTACAATTGTTGTAAAAAGAGATGAAACAACAAGCAGAGGGCCAAAAGAGTTTCTTTGGAGTCCTTTGTTGTTGGAAATCAAATTAACTAATACACTGATTAATGACATTATTACACTAACCCTTGTTGGGGAGTTACCCCAAAGAAAACGACCTTTGTTGGCAAATCAAATTAGTTAATACACTGATTATTAACATTATGCAATGACATAATAGAAAGAAAAGGTAGGCCAGCCAAATACTCTTACTGGTAAACAATGGGCCAAACAGGGATTTTGTTTCTATTCCTAAGTAGCACTTCTAAACTTTTTGGCCAAGCATTTCTGTTTTTCACAAGTGTTTCTGGAGAACTACTTTTAGGAAATAGAAGTTCATTTCTAAATGATTGGCCAAACAGACACTGAGTCATGAATTTATATTTTCTTGGACCTTACTCCTAAATATTTTCAGCATGGATGAGTGTAACTTAAAAGCATGAAAAAAGAGAATACATACCATGTGGAGAGTGTCACGAGGCTTATATCAATCAGGAACTTGAGCTCTGGCAAAAGCAAGTGTCAAGGCTCCTCTATCAATACACCTTTGCCACATTATCTGCGAAGGATATCAATAGAGGCACTTACTAATCAAATTGGTTGAAAATGGCAAGTAACTAAGTTCTAAAGTATAGGTATATAATGTGTAAAGCTGATAAATAAACCTTTGCTAAAGCACTCATATTTCTTAGATCAGTACTGAGCGGATCGTCCAGGTGCATCAATTCTGAACTTATTAGTTACACAGTGAACAAAGATAACTCAAAATAAATTGATGCTCATAATAAAGTATTGGCTCATATTCAATAGAAGTACTGCATCATCACCATTCATATAGCAATTGAGTAAGCCTATAACTAAAGATTCATCTCAACTCTCAAGCAAATTGACTACCCCGTGAAAAATATTCAAATTTAATACAAAATCTACTTCCTTTGTCAAATCAAATTACTCATTCACAATAGATTTTATTTAAACAAGAGGCAAATTAACTCAAACATTGAAACATGAACCATTTCCGTTAAAATTAGCAAGTACCCATATCACATTAATGTCCCAAATGAAATTAAAAACCATAAATTCTGCAAAAGAAAAAGTGGTTGTGCTAGATTTTATAAATTCTTTGTATTCAAAGCTTAATTACATCAATAAGTAAAGGGCGAAATTGGAGAGCTTAAGTAGAAAGGGAGCTAAAATCTCATTGGTCATTAAGGTCCACAAAAGCCAGCTATGAAATCCAGTCCTTTGCTATCACAAAATTCAACAAAACTTGAGACAAAAAAAGTTATGTAAAAGCATACCTATAACTCAACAATCGACAACTAATTGAAGTAATACTTGATCAACCAACAACTGCGACAACATCATAACCACAATATTGCAGGGAAAGAATTATGGGTTTGCAAATATGCTAACCAAAGGAAAAGGGAAATAAGTTGAGATACCTAATTCAAGCCCATTAACCAATTTTCTCTTGGTTTGGACTGGCTCCACATCTGCAAAATGTAAAAACAAGCAATTAACAAGCAATTGATGAGGGAATAAAGGCAGCTGAATCAAAGAACAATAACCGCAATTGAAAATAATAATTAAAAATTGAAATCAAAACTTGAATTACTAAAATGATTAAAAATTGAAACCAACCCATCAAAGTAATCATTGAAACAAAAAAATACCCTGACTAAAACATCCGATCGGGCAAATCAATCATACCCACATGAAACCAAACATCAATTAGATCTATAAAGCTAATAAAATTCCCAACAAATTTAATAAATAATGAGGAAATAAGGCACTCTAACAAAACCCAGATACCAAAGGTTCGACATGACAGTAGGTCTGTAGCTTAACTACTCAAATATGATGTATACAAATTTCAATTTCCTTGTGACCCAACTCCAATATGTATACTGATAATGATGTATACAAATTTCAATTTCTTTGTGACCCAACTCCAATGTGTATACTGATAATGATGTCTCCAAATCTATGATCAGTCATAAGACCATAACGGCCCTTTGCGTTCGGTTTTTTTCCCAGCATGACCGCCATTGCATTCGCCAAATAGAATATAGTTGACAGAAAGTAAATTCATTGTTCATCTAAAGTAAATTCATTCTACAAATGAGAATAACAGAAAGTAAATTCATTTGCAATATAATTCAACCAAAAGACGGACAAATTCATCTAATTAAGAGGGAGAAAAGTATTAAAATTCAAAGAACTGAAGAAACCAATTTCCAGAACAATAATTCAACCAAAACCCACAAAAATCCAAACACCAAAACCCACAAAAGTTCAATTAGAAAAAAAAAATGAAAACCATTAGAAACTGAAATAGAAATCAGACCTGGCAATATATAGAACAATAGTGTCCCTGTTTTTTTGGAAATTCATCCAATCAATCTCTGGCTACACTTTCAGTCGATCACACAGGTCACATGTCTCAACATGATAAGCTTGAGGTGATGCCCACGGCGTCAGTTTCTCTCACTTTCCCACCTACAAAATTAGCACTACAAAAATAAGAACAAACAACACCAAGATTAGTCGTAAAAAAATTAGTAAATTAACATAAGTTTTCCAATTAGCTTGAACAGGGCGATTCATCCTAAATTTTTGTTAGCTAAAAAACCAAACCCTTCCTAATTAAAAAATCACTATAAATTGGGAAAAAAAAAATGAAATACACACATTCAAACAATATAGGCCAAAATTCAACACCAGGAACATAACAAGTTACTGAATCAAAAAGAAAAAAGGAAAATTGAAAGAAAAGGGAACAAATTCATTAGAAATCAACCCAATAAACTTTTAAATACCTCGAATTTGAGAAAGAGTCCGAAAATTTAAGAAACGCTAACCCGAAAAACCCTAAAAAATGAAACATACGGCAAAATTAAAAGAAGAACCATTAATCCACAAAACTAAGCACAAAAGATAGTGAACCAGGATCAAAAGAGGGGAAAAGAATGAAATCAAAAGCTTATAAATTTTCTAAGTGGTGATTTGACAGAAAGAATAGAAATACAGAGGAGAGAGAATGGGGGAGAAATAAAGAAGTTAATGAGAGATTACATCTTCTACATTAATTTGCTGGGATTTTGTAAGCGACGTGAAGTTTCAGATGAAAGAAATAGAATTGGATATCCATTTTAGTGAAAAATCTGTAGAATAGTAAAATGCATTACCCCATTGCAATGTCGTGCGCATATAATTAAAGAATTGGTGGCCCACAACAACACCTGCATCAAAGATATGGCAAAGGCATAGTACAACTTATATCATTGAGACTGTTGCATAAATATGTTGTAGAATTTAGATTGAACTTCTACACCTACCAGGAATGCCCTAAACCACTTGCTGGGATATAGCACTTTCCAGTACTTATCATCTGTTACATTCTGCGAGCAAAGAACCAAGTAAGACTTAGTTTCCAACATCAAAATGCTCGTGAAAATAAATATATAAATATGAGCCAATACTTGAAATTGTATTAATATCAACCAATAGAAAACAGTGGTACACAGTGATACACAAATTGTGAGATAGAGGATCCGGACTCACTTTATATACACTCCATACATTGCTTAATTAGTTTACATCATAGCCAATACAAAAAAATTTCACAAGTGAAATAAGGAAAAGTTTACGAAAGAAAGTAAACTAAATTACTAATACTGTTCTATATTCTTCTCTCTGTTTCACAAGTGAAGCTTCCAAGTCCCAGTCAAACTCAATTTCCATTTTGAAGCTGAGTATGAAGAAAATGGTATTAGCTTTGGTACTATGATTATGCAAGATGAGCAACCATCTGAACCTTTGGAAAGGTTGGCTCTAAACAGTAACCAGATTACATATTAACCAAGTTTATTTGAACCTCCCCAATTGAGAGTAACTCTTAAAAGCCCCAACCGCCTTAGCCCAAAATGAGGCTCCATAAGTGACTTTATCCCATAATAATTGAGATGACAAAGAGATTCCTAAAACTACCCTTCAATTAAGCTCCAGCCCCCCACACACCACTTTCATGGAAGGTAATATCAAGGCTAGGGGAGAAAATCAACACCACTGGACCTGATTACCATAAAAGCATTGCTCCACAACAATTTCTTCTCCATACACATACAAAACCCTCATAATCTAATTTCCATTCGATCCACAATATCTAAAGGGAAAACCCAAGATTCTTAATCCTAAAGAAATAGCAACTTCTAGAGGTATCTTACCATGCCAAAATGTAATAATACATGTGAGCAATACTCGCTAGCAACTCAGCAAAGCATACTAAATCCGGCAAAGACCAAACCTGGCCTTCTCTTCCGAAGCATTATCTAAATTCCCTCCGTCGCAGATCAGTTTCACACATTTATTTTGAGAACTCCACTATTATTTTAATACATCTCTCTTCCCCACTACTATAAGTTAGGGTCTTACGCCCTCTCACATTCAATAAATTAAATACTCCACTATCACTTATCACATCTTTTTCCAAAAAAAAGAAAAAAAAAAGCCTTTAACTATATCTTATCACTTCTACCTATTCAATAAAATAACATCGATATCAAACAACTTATCATCTAAAACTATGTCACATGATAAGTGTCAAAACTAATCTAGAAGGGAGTACCGATTTGTTAGGAAAAACGCGAGAACCGGGAGTCTCAAATATAACAATAAATGGAGTAGTTTCACAAAAGAAAAGATTTTGTTAGTTTTTACATGGCTCATACAGAAATGGTAGAACATGTCACTTGAAAAAATCGCTTAGGAGGGAAGAATAATTTTTAAAAGTAGAAAATGGTGACGAGTATAGAGGATTATTTGAATAATGTAGTTAAGGTTACGGTATCAGATTTCAACAGTTCTAAATAAACCACAACATAATGGAGTTTGAAGAGCATGAACAGAGATTGCTGAATGATTTTAGCAATAATCTGTCATGAAAAGCACTCAAAATCCTTTGAGAAAAAGTCCACGAGAATCAATATCTACTTGATAAACATGTCTCCTTTAAGTGCCTCTGGATTCAAATCCCACAGAGAGTTTGGAACTTTGGATAGGTATATATATACAACTCCAGTCTTCGGATGCAAAGCAGTTGTACACATAAATATAGGTATATATACGATTCATTCCGAAAGATGAAAGGTCTAACATGATGAGACAAAGCAGTGCATAATTGTCTTCCCTGGTTACGGTGAAGAAGAGTTCGGACACATGAAGGTTGATAGAAAGGAAAACCACAGCACACACGACTTCTTTGAAATTGAAACCATTAAAGCACTCAAAAGCCAAAGAAACCTCCTTCAAGTACAAGGTATCCCATAACTTTAAATCCAATTCCTTTCCAAGATGCAAATGATACTCAAGGGGAAGAAGTGTGTAATAGATCAGAAAAATGAAACATAAAAATAGGGAAAAGGAAAAATTGGGGAAAATATAATTGATCAGAGAAAAAGAACATAAAAATGGAACATAACTAAGGCTCCCTCTTCCACTAACATCACCCTACACCTCTCTCATCTTAGGCCACCTCCATGATAATAGAATGATATAGCTAATTTATACTGACTGGAAATGCCAACAGGAGCTACGCCTGACTTCTTAGGGGCCTAGGCTGTTGAAGCTCTACCCTTTGCCTTTCTGTTGCTATCTCCGTCTGGTTGTTCACTATGAAAGTTTATTTTACACTTTAATACTATTCATCAACAGAAAAGTTGCACAAGGCCTCAAAAAAAAAAAAAAGGACCGCGTTATGTAGAATCACCTAAAATATGTATCCTTCCAATTGTTATTCGGCAATTGAGTGGTAAAAAACAACCCCTGTAGATACGAAAAGAGAGGTCCCTCAGTCCTCTTGTGTGAATTCTGCTAAACCCTCCATTTATTCATTTCCCAATCCCCTGTCCTTCATGACTTCATCCATCTGCAGTCTACATCTCTGTCATCCATCCCTTTCCTTTTCTACCCAAATTGTTCAAACCAACAGATTTTAGTGCTCATCAATTGACTATGCCCAGTTTCAAGGAGGTATTCACAGTAATGTTAGACAAATAAAATGCTTGAGTCTAAATTGGTAGCTAACGATTGACTGTTCCCCATAGCTCCAAAAATAACATCTCCAGAAAAATAAATATAAAAGAAAGCAGGGTTGCAACAGGCCATAACTCACCATGTATTGTGACCGTTCATCTTGAATAGCTACTGTCAAGCAACAACAGCAAGTCAAATGTTACACTAGCCACCTGCAATTACCCAAATTTAATTAGTCCGAGAGCATACAGGTGAAGAAAGAACTATTAGTCCGCCTTATTACCTGTACACGCCTACCTTAGATATCAAGATATTTTTTCCTTCAAAAGCACCGAAGTCATATGCACAGGTACAGATTGATTATGAAAAAAATCTTAGCAAACAACAGGCTCCCTTTCTGAGAGCACAATGAATGGATCAGTTTTCGGAAGGAAAGGAGCAACTTGAGGTGTCCGCCAACAAAAGGCTCAACCATGAAGCTATGTAAGATGGATCAACTGCTAAGCTATTGTTTTCTGCAAATATCTGAATATATTTTCACTTTTTTTTTTTTGGAAAGCAAGTAAAATTTCACATTATTTTTTTTGGTAAGCAAGTAAGATATATTACAAAACCTTACAACCAAATACAACCTAAAACCTTGGCAAAAACACCAAGATCAAACTGCAAGGGAACATACTGCCTTTAACAACTACCTAGCTGTCAAGCTACTAAACCAGGCCTTAACCTTATCACTTGCTTTCCTAGGAATGATACTTATGATCCTTCCTAACACTTCTCTTTTCACGTTTTCCATACATTTCTCTATACATATAACTCTATGGTAAAATATGACATTAGACTGCTCAAACACAGGCATAAATTTTGTAGAATACAGATCAGCAAAAAAATGTCAGCTTCAGTACATAATTTTTTTTTTGTGATGGCCAGTAGATTCTAAATAAGGACGAGCATACATAGGCTTAGACCTCAGGCGAAGGAAAGGAGAACAACCAAAAAACTTTAATGAACACAAGCTCACATCAAACACAACAGAATAACTCATCAGATTCATATAAAGTAGTTCCTCTGTTTAATAAAAAAACTGCAACAATTGCCATTTTGGGAAGTTTTAAAAAATGTAACACTTATATTTTGGGGAAGTTTTGGAGTCCAAATATCACAAATTCACAATAACCCTTAACCAAACAATCAACATAATTAATAGCCACACCTCCCTTCAATCTCTGGCAAACCACCCGCCCCACTTCCTGAAGCACTACCACGAACGCAATCGGCACCACCTGTTGTGTTAGAAGCCAACTCCATCAGACTCTAAAGTCAGAAACAATAGATGCCAACATATTCGCCGTTGCAACTGAGCTATAATTTTTTTTCTTTCTGTATGACTATTGCATGAATTATCATTCTAAATTTATGTTTTGTATCCGGTGGGTATGAATATTATTGTTGGTAATAATTTTTAATCCCACTGTAAAAATGTGGAAGTCATGTGAGATGCTTCTATGAAAGGTAGTCGATCTAAATCCTCTTATTATCTTATTGCAGGTGCCTGATATAGATGAATTGACTCGCATATGTTGTATAGGATCCGGTCCATTCGGTGTTTTAACAACTCATGTGTTAGCCGATAGATTTCCATTGAAGCGGTTCATTTTGATTGATGTGAATGATACTCTGATCATTCAATACCAAAATGCAGTTGCAGCAATTGGTGGTGTAGGAGCATTCAACCTACCAATCCAGGAGCCACAATTTGATCAACTGTTTACCGCTATTCACACGGCTCCAAACCCAAATGTTCTATTTCGAACCGCACCGCATCATGCCACTAACATTATACAAGCTCAAGTAATTATTATTTGTGCTGAATTAGATTTGGAGAAGAAAACTAGAAGGATCAGAGCTTTAGCAAACATCGACTTATCAGATTGGGAGAAAGCGGTAAATCTGGTTCGTCGACATGCTATTTCTAGGAAACTCGTAATCGACTTTTCCCCTTTTCCCCCTCTAGATGGGAATAAATTGGGGGATGTGATGGGTAACCATCTACAACATATTTTAGTGTCGAACCCTCAATTTTTTTCCTTAGGAACTGCCATATCAGATTTGACTAATCCCACGAGAGTTGTTTTGGCTTTGAAATTTAATCATCCATTTGGGTATTTGAATTTGGTTCGGTTATTTTATCATCAAATGGGTCAGGGAATAATATTGAATGCGAAATTCAGAGCAGCTGAGTTCGGTAGACTAGCCGCTAATTGTTGTTTGGGAATTATGGCTATTTTTTCTAACATGATGACTAAGGTTGGTAATCAAATTGAGGTTCATATTGAGAATGTCATGAGGGTGATTACTACTGATGTAAGGATTGGTAATAGATTTTTGGATCCATATACTGCTGGTTGGGGCCCAAATTTATTAAGGGATCTTAATGTACTTCAGTTTATAGCCCATCATTACAACTTGGATGATCACGCAAGATTTATTAGATATGCAATTGCGGCTAATGAAGAGAGAATGACTTGTCATATTCGCAAGATGAAGACCTCAATGATTTCATTCAAGGGAAAAACTTTAGCAATTTTTAGGATTGCATTCAAGGAAGGCACTAGTGATATTAAATATTCTACGGCTGTTTCAATGTGCAAAAAGTTGGTAAAGTATGGTTGTAATTTGAGAATATATGATCCTTTGGTACCTAAAGCTATCATTAGGGGGGTTTTCCCAATAGTAAATAGAGTAACTATTATGGGGAAAACTCAAGCTGACATGCTTAATACTTGTCAAGGAACTCATGCCCTCTGTTTTTTCACTCGGAGTGCTAAATTCCAAATTCCAACAGATGGATTGGGGTCCAGCTCGTCCCTTAATGGCTCAGGGTACACAAGTTTTCATGTTTGATTTTGCGCGCAATGCTTTTATAGATGTTGTCATTGCACAAGCCGATATCACCATCGGGTTTCCTCATTTTTTTGAATGAAATGTAAGTATTGTTATTTTCCTTTAGTATTTACTTACAATTAATTAGAATTTACCATATCTTACATTTCATTCAAAAAAATGAGGAAACCCGATGGTGATATCGGCTTGTGCAATGACAACATCTATAAAAGCATTGCGCGCAAAATCAAACATGAAAACTTGTGTACCCTGAGCCATTAAGGGACGAGCCGGACCCCAATCCATCTGTTGGAATTTGGAATTTAGCACTCCGAGTGAAAAAACAGAGGGCATGAGTTCCTTGACAAGTATTAAAGTTTTCCCCATAATAGTTACTCTATTTACTATTGGGAAAACCCCTCTAATGATAGCTTCAGGTACCAAAGGATCATATATTCTCAAATTACAACCATACTTTACCAACTTTTTGCACATTGAAACAGCCGGAGAATAGCTAATATCACTAGTGCCTTCCTCGAATGCAATCCCAAAAATTGCTAAAGTTTTTCCCTTGAATGAAATCATTGAGGTCTTCATCTTGCGAATATGACAAGTCATTCTCTCTTCATTAGCCGCAATCGCATATCTAATAAATCTTGCGTGATCATCCAAGTTGTAATGATGGGCTATAAACCGAAGTACATTAAGATCCCTTAATAAATTTAGGCCCCCAACATCAGTATATGGATCCAAAAATCTATTACCAATCCTTACATCAGTAATAATCACCCTCGTGACATCCTCAACATTAACCTCAATTTGATTATCAACTTCAGTCATCATGTTAGAAAAAATAGCCATAATTCCCAAACAACAATTAGCGGCTAGTCTACCGAACTTAGCTGCTCTGAAGTTTGCATTCCTGACCCATTTGATGATAAAATAACCGAACAAAATTCAAATTCCCAAATGGATGATTAGATTTCAAAGCCAAAACAACTCTTGTGGGATTAGTCAAATCTGATATGGCAGTTCCTAAGGAAAAAAATTGAGGGTTCGACACTAAAATATGTTGTAAATGGTTACCCATCACATCCCCCATCTAGAGGGGGAAAAGGGGAAAAGTCGATTACGAGTTTCCTAGAAATAGCATGTCGACGAACCAGATTTACCGCTTTCTCCCAATCTGATAAGTCGATGTTTGCTAAAGCTCCGATCCTTCTAGTTTTCTTCTCCAAATCTAATTCAGCACAAATAATAATTACTTGAGCTTGCATAATGTTAGTGGCATGATGCGGTGCGGTTCGAAATAGAACATTTGGGTTTGGAGCCGTGTGAATAGCGGTAAACAGTTGATCAAATTGTGGCTCCTGGATTGATAGGTTGAATGCTCCTACACCACCAATTGCTGCAACTGCATTTTGGTATTGAATGATCAGAGTATCATTCACATCAATCAATATGAACCGCTTCAATGGAAATCTATCGGCTAACACATGAGTTGTTAAAACACCGAGTGGACCGGATCCTATACAACATATGCGAGTCAATTCATCTATCCGGCACCTGCAATAAGATAATAAGAGGCTTTAGATCGACTACTTTTCATAGAAGCATCTCACATGACTTCCACATTTTTACAGTGGGATTAAAAATTATTCCCAACAATAATATTCATACCCACTGGATACAAAACATAAATTTAGAATGATAATTCATGCAATAGTCATACAGAAAGAAAAAAATTATAGCTCAGTTGCAACGGCGAATATGTTGGCATCCATTGTTTCTGACTTTAGAGTCGGATGGAGTTGGCTTCTAACACAACAGGTGGTGTCGATTGCGTTCATGGTAGTGCTTCAGGATTCCACTATACTTCGTCCAAGATCAGAACGAGCTTGCCTGGAAGCTTTCGTTTTGGGTCGAAGCACTAAAAAAAAGGATCGGCACTACAAAAACCAAAATATACATAAAAATCAATTTAATTAAATATTATTCAATAAAATCTAAAATCTTCAGGAACAATTAAACAAAACAAATCGAAAATAAACAATGTAGAAATAAAATCGAGGATAAAGTAGAGCCGACAATCAAGTTGAGTTCGGGTTCGATTTTGATTCGGGTCATACTTAAACGGGTTGAAAACCCCAAACCATAACCTATAAACAGGTTCAAAAATATGAACCCTGAGATCGACCCAAACCCGACATGTTCAACCTATTTATTAAAAATCTTGCTATAAACGGGTCAACCTGATCTGCTCAACCCATTTATTTTGCAAACAGGTTGATAAACGGGTCAACCTGATCCGCTTAACCCGTTTATAAAGAGTTTGATATTTGCTTAAGTTCAAGTTGGCACTTCGGTAGCACAAAAGACTTGTTGTCCCATGTTTGTTGTTCAAACAGTCTAAGTAAAATCTAAAGATACTCCAAGTTAAACAATTATTACATCCAGCTAAGTAGCCACTTAAATACATCCAAAGTTCAAAAGTAAAACACTTGAAAATGTTACAATATCAACAACAACATTAATAACAGTAGCTACAACATCAACAACAATAACACCAATAGCAACAAAAATAAAAACAAAAACGACAACAACAGCAAAAATACCAAAAACAGCAGCAACCACAACTTGTATCCTACAATAACACCAACAACAACAGCAGCATCAACAACACCAACAACAATAACAACATCAAGAACACCAACAACAATAAAGCGGCAACAACAACAACAAGAAGACAGCAATCAACATTTCACAACGATTGTTTCAACTAACACCAAAGAAGAAACAAAATATTAACTTCCTTAAGTTATTACCTTAAGTTATTACCTCTTACCTTAAGTTCAACATTTTTTTTTAGAGGAAAGTTATTACCTTAAGTTATTCTAACTTAGACTTATTATTACTCAATTGATTAACTTATCGTTCATACTTAGAATTTAAAAGAAATTGAGTCCTTCAAATTTATGTCCATGAGTATTTCTAAGTCTAATTAGTTCTAATTAAGTCATAGGATAATTGAATTGCAAATTTGAAGTCCAATTGTCATTTTATTTCAATTTTAAGTTGCCGGAAATTCGTCGGAAAATGTTCAAATTCGTCGTCAGAAATCAGTTGAACTAGTCAACTTCCGGGACGATTTCCCGGGGCCTCGGGCGTCCAAATCCCGATCCGAAAAGTGCCATGGACTCCCTGCAATGTCTTCTATCCATCCATGTAAAAAACAGTCCATCCAATACATAACCAATTCAGTACGAGCGTCCAAAGATAGCAAGTCACACAGAAATGTCGGAATTTTGAAAGTGCTCTAAAAATTCTGAAAAATTTACACAACAGAATAAGCCATACAAATAGCTCATACTCCAAAAATCAGTCGAAAATTTCAAGTAGAACACCTTCAATTAATTATTCCAAGTCACTGAAATTAACAAATTATACAACCAATATACTTAACTTAGCAATTACAGATATACATATCCATAGATAGTACATGTATCTAGTTTATGCTGGAAATTAATTAATTGAAAATAGTTTTAGGTACCTTTAATTGAGGAAGGAAAGGAGGAAGAAGTTGTGTCTTCAACACAACACAAACACACGAAAGGACGAAGGAGCAGGAGAAACGAAGAGAAGCTGCGGCTTCGGTGGTTGCCAGACAAGAGAAGACAGACGAAGAGGGAGAGGGAGAAGGAGAGGAGGAGGATGAGCTGGGTTGTTCGGTGTTGTCGAAGAGGTCGAGGGAGTTGAGTTGTGTGAGCTGGAGAAGGGAAGTATGGCTGGTACGAAGGGGAAGGAGAAGGCAGAGGAGAAGAGGACGGCGTGAGGTGGTGGTGGCGGACAGTGGCGGATACAGGATTTGATTAATAGGTTGTCCCATCATCGTCCATCCACCGCATAAAGAAGGGTTCTCTCAAGGTTATTAAAACTAACAATATCATCAAAAGAACGCCCATTAACCTCAATTTTAGTCCACCCTTCATCTCCAAATCTCCGAATTAGCAATTCCCCACTAAATTTCAAAAACCCAGAACAACAAAATCACCATTTTCAATAGCTAATAAGAAGGTTAATTTGATTATACAAATCATAGATCTAACAACTACCTATAAATAATCAATAAAGGCATCATACATTTAAATTATAACAAATTTTGCTTGAATAATGGAATTTGGTACTTTAAACTCTAAAGTCCTGATCTTTATCCTACCCCTTAATTATCTTTAAACTCTAAAGTCCTTATCTTTATCATCATTATGGTTCCAGATTAAAATACAGAAAGGATACTAGTGGAACAATGCTTATGGAGGTCAAGCACTAACCTGCTAGATACCGCGTAGGTTGGACAACTATTATCAATTAAACAGAAATAATACTATAAATCTATAATAGGGCTCAAATAGTCAAATATCCGGCCACAACTCACATTCACAAATCATAACATTCAAGCTCTAAATCGGCTAAACCACATTAATATTACTGATCAGAAGCGGCCTCCACCTAGGCATTCCGATCACTTGACCTCACTGAAGAACTAGGTTTCTAATAAATCAGAACCCTCTATCAAAATAATTCACTTGTTGGAAGGACACCATTCCTTTCACCTCTACCTCTCCCTCTTCATGTTAACTCTCCCTCAGCTACAATATCTGCATATGTTGCTTCCACGTCAGTGTGTTTGGGGTACAATGATCTCAATTTCAAGAACATTATCTGGGGTTTCAATTCTACTAATGGCCTGAACATGTCTCTCAAATTCTTCCCAACTGACAACCTGAGCTTCAACTTCTGGACTTTTCTTCGTTTTAGGTGTGAGTTTATGTCTCCTACTACTCTCAACTTCATTAACAATAGGTTGTTTACCTAACATTAATGACCTAGCAGCTACCACCCCCCCAATGTCCTTCAACCCATCCCCAATCCATATATATATATATATATATATATATATATATATATATATATATATATATATATATATATTTATATATATATATATATATATATATCCTTCTTCCTAGATAAATTAGCAAATATTTTCATTATTAAATCAGCATCACTCTTTAGTTCAACATGCTGCATTTTATAAACATACTTAAAAGTAGGATTTTGGGGTGTTTCTATATTCATTCCTTTGCCTTTTCCCAATATTCAACAACTAGGTTTATCATATTAGCCTTATCAATATCATCAATTGTAATGGTAACATCTTTAACCCTATACTGTAATTGCAACACTATTTTATCATCCATTCTGCAGCAATTACATAAACAAACCAACAATCACACAAACAACCCAACAAGCACATCACATATAAGAATCTAACCCTAGAATGCAAAAAACAGAGCATAACACGCTAGAATGCAAAAAAGAACACATACCTTACTTGTATCAAAATTAATATTGCCGATTTCTCTAGAAATTGATGAAAGATTCGATCTTTGATGCTCAATGTAAGAATTTATGAGCGAAATCAACAAAAAAACCGCAATAATTCTTCATGAAAAATCCCCCAAAATTCAACTAACAAACCCAGTAAAATTACCCAAATTGTAGAATAATACACTAAACTACTCACTCTCCACTAAGAAAAATCAAAGCTCGCAATTTTCAATTGTTGATGTTCTTCTCAATTTTGGTCTCAGTTCATCAACTGAGTTTGTGAAAATAGTGATGGAAGTTCAAACAAATCCTTAAAGCTTGATTAGACACAATTGGTTGGGGAGGAAAATAAATAGGGGTATTTTTGTCTGTTCGTGGTCATTTGGATTAAAAATAACTTAACTCATGTCATCATTGACTGGGTTTAATAAATTATTGATTATCATTGATAAAATCTTATTTCACCCTTTACTAAAGAGAAAAATAAATGAAAATTCGATGATATTAGTAAGAATGACAAAAAAAAAAAAAAAAAGGGGTACCTCTTAATCTTTTTGTGCTCTAAAACCCTACACCCAACGTTCTCCTCTTAAACCCCAAAACCCTTCTTCAAAACTTATTTCATCATCTTCTTTAACAACAACAAAAAAAAAAAAAATGCGCCCTTTTGTTCACCATGCCTCTAACCAGCTTACTTCTTCAGCTCCTGGTACTTCTGCACCTCAACAGGTAACTTGCCCTACAAATTCGTCCCCTGTTTCGACTTTTCGACGAAATCCATGAATTGTTTGATTGATTGTTTCTAGTTTTTGTTTGTATTTAATCTTGCAGGTTGTTGGAAATACGAGTAATTTGTTGCCTAATTTAATGCAAATGCAATCGCAAATGGGTTTTGTTAACAATAATGCTAACTATAACCCGAATTTGGGTAATGGTAATGCTCAAATTCCCCTTGGTTTTATGAATGTTCCCAATTTCAATGGTCATATGGGTAACTCAGCTCAACAAATTCAATCTAATTCTGGGTTTTCACCAAATAGTTTTGGGCAGAATTTGAATGTTTTCGGGTTTCCGGGAAATGGGCAATTGAGCAATTTGGGTCAAGGAAACCTGAATCAATTGTTTGGGAATAATGGGCAGTTTGGGTGGCAAAATCAATTACAAAGTATGAATCAACTTGGGAATATGCCAATGTTGAATCCTTCTCAAGTTAATGCATTGACTCAGTTATTAGGTTGTGCTAACCAAGTTGCTCAGGCCATGAATTCGCAGAATGCTGGTTTTCTCGGTAACCCTAATCCACAGCTTGGTTTTGGCCATCCTAATGGTGGTTTACAGCAGGCAGGTTTCAGTCAACAGCTGCCTGTAGCTCCTCCGCAGCTGCAGAATGTTTCTGTTCCGCCTTCAAATCCCGCTGTTTCATCTCATCCGCATGGTCAGTCCCCAAATTTTCAGGTATGATTGTGATTTGTGAACATGGTCGTTTGAATTCCCTTAAAGTGTTTATGCTGTTGCTTTCTTTGTTAATATAGCTTCTTCATGATGGCTTATAAGTTATAACCAAATAAGATTAATGCTGCTTATGGGTGATTTTGCTATTACTTTTTTGTTTAAATTTTGTAAACTTGGTATTACTTTATTAAAGCTATGATATTCCTCTATGTTAGAGAAATATATCCTCAGTTATAAATTGATATATATTCTTATAGATTTTCCAAATTCCAAGACTTCATATGATTGGAAAAGGGAGGGTGGAAGTTATTCACTTCACTTTGCCTAACTTGTTTCCCTCTTGAATTCCTTGACGCTGTGTTTAGATAGAAGGAGATGGAAGGAAAAGAAAGGAAGGGAAGGGGAGGGGGACAAACTCTCTTGTTTGGGTAAAGGATTGGGGGATGGAAGAGAAAGGAGAGGGAGGGATCCATTTTCCCTCTCTCTTTAAGAAGCATAATCTCTCCAAAATTGGAGAGATTTGGAGGGAAAATAGAGCTAACCTCCCCCTCCCTTTCTTTTCCCTTCCCTTCCCCTTCCTATCCTTCCTTATTTGATATCCAAACAAAGTGTGAGACTTTGAGAGTGTGGAGTTTCCTAAGGAAAGCTATCTATCTTTGAGCTTCAGCTTGAAGTCTCAGTTTCCTTGTCTCCCATCTTAAATGTAAGGAAAGAAAAACAAAAGGCATTTATATGAAGGCGTTCTATGTTGTATTCTTTCCAGATGTTTGGTTTGTAGGAATTTATCATGAAATTGATCAAGTTTCATACTAGAATATCATATTGAAAGGACGATAGATGATGTAGATGAAGTTCTTTGTAGTGTTCATGTGAGATTGGTCTTAAAGGTTTTAGAGGTTAATAAGTTTGGAGCCCTTAATTTTGGAGACCAAAGGGAAAGGAATTTTGGAACACTCTTGATGTTGGTATTCTCTATAATCGGAGTCTTTGGACTTTGGAGACAAAAGAATTTTTTATACTCGTATTTGCACTATGTTTGGATTGAAGGAAATGGAGGGAAAGGAAGATAAGAGAAATGGAGGGATGAATTATCTTCATTTGGATAACAAATGAGGAAAGAAGGGAATTGGAGGGGGGAGAAATGGAGGGATTAAATTGTAAGAAATTGATCTCTCCAACAATAGAGAGATTTTGAAGGAAAACTCATCTTTCTTCCCTCACCTCCCTTTCTCTTCCCTCCCCTTCACCTCCCTCCCCTTCTTTTCTTTCCCATTTCCTTATCCAAACACACCGTTAGCCTTCGTTCTTTCATCACCTAGACTCTCCCTAATAGTTATTTGCAAAGTTAAATGGGAGCAACCTAGGCCTGTATGTACTAGGCTTTATGAACCAGTGCAAAATTCTATAGATAAATTCTTGCAGTTAGATTACCTTGCATTATGAAGCGAATACGTTATTGAACGAACGTGGTGCTGGATTTGTCAGTTACTCGGTTGCACACAGAGGTTATGCTTGCACGGGAGCATTCTTCATCAAGGATGCTCTTGATTCCACAAAATTTTGACTCTGATGATTGGAACCTTTTCCTAGCTTTACTCGCCTGCATTTAAGGAATTTGCTTTACTGGAAATGACTAGGGGGAGTGGGGAGGAAGGAACGATAGAAATATTTTCTTCAAAAAACAATTTTGATTTTAACTGGCTTATGTATTATCCTGGCAAAAAGAAATGAAAAAGGAGAACTTAAGTATCTTTACCTCGTACTACACCCTAGCATATTTTTGATATGTTATATCTCTATCTTTTTCCATTGTGAATTAGAATATACTCTTTCTACTCCATAGTCTTATTCACGAGCTTGATAAAGTTTGTTTAAAGGTTGTACTGGCAGCCTGGCAGGGCTTGAGTAGAGAATTTGTATCTTTTTCCTAAAGATTTCTATACATGGGGAATGAGCTTGTGAAGGCACGTTGCATAAACAATACAAGCTAGGGTGTCTAGTTAAAAACAAAAAGGGTGTAATTTTAAAGCAAACCAAGTAGTTACTAGCTGTCTAGCTCTCATATTCTTGAGTGTTAACAAGTCATTGAAAGGAGTTTTGTCAAACTCGTAACCAATCATGTTTATTCTTATTCTTTTGACCTCCTAGGTTCCATATCATTCCATTCTGCTTGGTTAAATTAGAGAAACAAATTCTGAATTTCATTGTGGATTATTGGTTTAAGAAATTAATAAAATCGCCACCACCCTTCATACTTTTTCTCTTCCTCCCTTACTTTTTCTAACCTTATCTTCTTACTTCATATGTGCGAAGGAATCAGCATTTATTATGCATAATCATCCCAACACCAAAGCCTCATGTTCTTCTACCTCATCACCACCACCATTCCATTCCATGGCCTTCCTACTGCACCAATCTTCGAAAAATTGGATCCTCACTAGTTCTTGTCCTAAATCTCCACATCATCAGAATTGGAGAAATTTAGCTGATCTTTGTCTGAAAGTTCCAGGCTACAACTTGGAGAGTTTTGTTTTCAAATAATAATTCTATATTATCATTATTTTATTTTAATTTAATTTATTTATTTTTTGTGGCAGATTGAATTTTTGGTGCTTTCTCCCTCTTTTACTCTCTAGAAATGAATGAAAACCATTATGGTATGTATGGAACCATCTGCATATTTCAAGATTTTGTTAGATTAAGTGGTATTTGGTCATACCCTACATTTGTCGTCACTTCAATTTTCCTAGCTTGATTGCATTCTAGAGTGCTATTGACTCCACTTTAAGGAATTGACTTTCCTGAAGAGTAACACCTCTGGCTTTTCCAATAAGGCTTGTTAAATGTCCCTACTATGGCTTTCAGCCTTTAGATGAGTGACCGATATAATTTTCTTCATTTGAACAATAGTATAAGAAGCCACTTTTACGGATGTGTTTGTGCAAATGGTTGTTTGTCTCCACATGTTTGAAGTATGTTGTAATAGTATAGTGCACTAACCTGAGGGGGTAGGACACTATTGGTATTGCAATATTAGTCTGTTAGAATTAGTTTGGGGAAGAAGACAAAGAGTTGTTAAAAGGGAGAGATACAAAGGAATTCAGAAGGCTATATGTAGAGAAGATTCAAATGAAGATAAAATAAGCCAAAAACTGTGAGATTTAATGATTTAAGTGCATCAAATTACTACTCCATTACTATATTTGTTCTTATTGACATATGGGAAGAAACTAAGGAAAAGTGGACGCATTTAGTAAAGTGGGGTATTTGGGTAAATAATAACTTAAATAGTGGATAGGAAGAGTTAATGGAGGTACGTTGGACCCAATTGATGGGGTATATGGGAATAAAATGGATAAAAATTAAAAATACTGGATTTAAAGGAAAGATTTTAACAAGGAACAAGCAAACTGCAATTTAAAACAAACATAAATGGAAGGTAGAACAACAATTAGAAATAGAGGGAGTATCAACTATTCAGTTTTCCCTGAATTCTCTTCTATCTTCTCCTTTCACTATTTCTCTGATTATGTTGCATTACTTGCATATGTATTGTTGGATCAATTGCATATTCTTTCTGTTTTCTTTGGGGAAGTGCATACATCTTCACTCATGACTGTCTTGCATCTGCAAGGTACTTGATATAGTTCTGTAGTAGCTTAGAAACAAGCAAACTGCAATTTAAAACAAACATAAATGGAAGGTAGAACAACAATTAGAAATAGAGGGAGTATCAACTATTCAGTTTTCCCTGAATTCTCTTCTATCTTCTCCTTTCACTATTTCTCTGATTATGTTGCATTACTTGCATATGTATTGTTGGATCAATTGCATATTCTTTCTGTTTTCTTTGGGGAAGTGCATACATCTTCACTCATGACTGTCTTGCATCTGCAAGGTACTTGATATAGTTCTGTAGTAGCTTAGAAGAGTATTTATCAAAGACTACCAGCTCTTTTCCCACTCAGCATGATATATGCATATTGATCATGCTATGTTGGTTTTGCATCTTGACTAGAGTACTAGACACTGGACTGATTTATCTGATAATTATGCAGGGTAATCATGGTCAAAAACAAGGAAGGCATGGAATGCATATTCCAAACTCAAATCCTCATCAAAATAAGAGTTTTGTGAACCCTAATAGAGAAGCATCTAACTGGAGGTATACTGTGTTTATTATGCTATCTTTTTTTTTGCAAAATAATTACTCTAATTTTTGTCTCTAACTTTGAATTCTTACTGCAGAAATCAAAAGTCTCAAGATCGCCAGATGCCTAATCCAAAAGGAAAACTTAAGTTTCCTAAGATGAATGAAGGAAAAGGTATTTTAACTTATTCTTGTTGACGAAGTTATGCGGTGTCTTTCCTGTGCTAAATTCAATAGTCATTGTATTACAGAGGGTAAAACCATGTTTGCTTGTAAAACCATCAGCTAGTGTGCTAGTTTGGCTGGATTGACCAGCCTTTTGAAATTGAACCCTTTCTCTCACATGGAAACACATTTTGCTGCGACATAACATCTGGAAGTGTTAGGTCCTTAGGCGTTTCTACCTGAAGCCGGCTGAAGCTCCTTGTGGAGCTGTAGCTCTCTTGCTTAAAAAAGAAATAATTAATCATCGTCTATCATACTAATATAGTTGTTGATATCAGAGCCTATATTAATTATGTTGCAAAAGGATGCCCCAGACTGATTTCATAATTTCACATGAATAATTGTCTTTGAGTTGCTACTTGATAATTGAAAGATTCTTCAACTGTCAAACTGGTGTAAGCCTTATTTCTATTGCTTTATTTTTTGGTTGATATGTTATGGAATGTAGCAGAATTAAGTCAATGAATAAAATAAAGTTTTCAGAGCGTGTAATAGCACATAATGAAATCCTATATATAGCCTGTGTATACTTCATAAAATCTTAGCATATCTGTAAAATATTCTTTTTGGAAACTGATCTGTTGTTGGTAGAGGTGTCACAACCACACCCGATCCAAAACCGACCCGAAAAATATCCGATTCAGATTTGGACTCGCATGGACATAATAATTCAGCATAACTCAACTTTAAAAATTGACCCGACCCGACCTCATCAGACCCGATCCGATCATCCGAATTGACACCTCTAGTTGGTAATGTCATCTTTATAAGAACTTGCTAGCTCAAGAAGTAGAGAGTTTTGTTAATTTCTGGCACATTGCATATGTATGTTAGATTTAATCAGTTAATGAATAATATGGTGATATCTGAAGTCCTAGTCATCTGGCATAATTTTATTCCCATAGCTTATATCTAAAACATATAAACCTAGCTTTATGTATTTATAGATATTAAATTAAAGTTGAGCTGATGATATAGGACCAATGAAGCCAAATGTTTTAAAAACTAGTACAGAAAGTGCAGCAGCAGTAGCAACAACATCAATATATTGTGCTCTTGTAAAGTAGGATCCACAGTAGGTGAGATTATGCAGCTTAGAAGCTCAAATGTTGTATAATTAGATATAGTTTTTTGAATGGCCTGAAGTAGAAAAGCTAAGGCAGTATTCAACCTAAATAAGCAGTTTTTGTAGTAAGGTGCCTAAGGTAATAAGCATTGGTGAATAGAAATAACAAGGAAACCTAAAAAGATTATGATAGTGGAATAAGGTAGAGTGTTTAACAAACTAAGCTCAAGGAAAAGAGAAGACAAGGCCAGACAAGCTATAATTAGGATCTCCCCTGAAGGCCTAGAAAGCTTAAGAAGTGCTGTTTGGAGATGCCATAAGTAGTGTAAGTCTGAGACACCTATGCTGCCATGGAATCTTATCTTCCACTTGCTGCAGTAAATCATGTATGCTTGATCTACTTAACCAATGCTTCTATGCCTCTTATCCACAACCTACCTGTGTTACTCAGGCACAGGCATAGGCATAGGCATGTAAATTAAGAACCTTGGCATGCCAGGTTAAAAATCAAGGTGTCAGATTAGGTTTTCATACTCATGTCATAATGTGAGTGTCTGAAATGTTCATGTAAGCTTAATAAAGAAGTCAAAGTTACATATCTGAACGGAGTGTAATGGTACCCTACTGCATGTGTAGTAAAATTGCTTTTGCTGTGTCTTCTCTTTAATAAGTCTTTTCTTCTTTTTGATCAACCATACCCTTGATTTTTTTCCTTGCTTGGCCTTACTTCAATAGCAGCTTCTGAATCTCTTCCATCTGCAACTCATGAACTTGTATGTTTGCATAACTAATAATGAATGGCTAGCAGTCTAGCAGTAAGTGACTAGAATTTATCATGTATGTGATGCCATTGGCTACCCTCCCTTCAGCAACGATGGTATGAATTATAGGATCTTAAAACTGCTGTCATCTATATTATTTCCTCACAAAAATGCGAAATACAATCATCTTTCCATGCTTTTAGTTCTTATCTGGTCTTAATTGTTCTTTCTTATGGCACCATTCTGCATGCCAATACATGCATGCCTTGGTAAACAGTTTTGTTTAATTGTTAGATTTTCTTTGGTGTAAATCTGTGAATGTATGGATCTGTTTTATGAAATGAATTTCTTCATTTCTTCTGCAAGCAGGCGTTAAAAATGTTGGTTCTGATGATTCTGCAAACCGATCTCAAGGTGGAAAGAGAAGGTACTTGGTTATACAATTGTATACTTCGTATTATATAACAATGAAAAATCAATCTACTCTGTACCACTGTAGTTAGAACTGTGTAGATTCACTCAGTCTTCTGTTTCTGACAGTGTCGTATCTGCGGTATTTCCTTCTATTTTAACTATAGGTCACTCTCTGTGTTCTACACTGAGAAAGAAATTCAGCAATGGCGTGAAGAACGCAAGAAAAATTTTCCTTCAAAAGGCAATGTGGAAAAGGTTGGATTACAGTGCCCAGATTTGAATGCTTTCTGTTGATTAGCTTTATTTCATTTCCTCAAGGGTTGGTTATGTTATTTGCAGAAGCTGGCACAAAAGCAAGCAAATGCTGATGCTGCAGATGAAGATGCTAAGTTACGACGTCAAGTATGGTTTTCCTTTTTATTTATAAATTGACAACTTTTATAGGGTTTGCTTCTATTATTTTCTCAAGGATATGTGTTGGGTATGGTGTGGTGCAAAAATGTCATTCAATAGTTACTATCTCAAGGATTATTCCTTGATGACAAATACGAAGTGTGAATTATAGATATTCTTTAAGATATATGTTTTTCATAAACATATAAAATGTCTCTACCCTTGTTCCCGTCAATTTGAAGAAAAGAAAAAAAAAATGTCGATCATCGAAATGCTGGAAATCTGGAATTGGCTCATATTTGCAAAGAGGGGATTTTAACCTCTTGTGCGATGTAGTTTTAATTATTTGGAGGAAGGTCCTCACAAATTATAACATGAGAGCATAACTATAATAGACTGGATTCATATCAACTTGGACTCACATCTGAGTGATAAAAAAGGAGGTTAACAATGCTTGAATTGTGCTGTGTTTGCAATCTGCAATTTAAAGTTTTGAGTATTTGTCTGTTTGTGCCAGATTTGGGTTGTTCTATTCTAGGGTCTACCATGAAAACTTTGCACGTATTTGGAGGTTTCAAATCAACTGCATTATACTGACAAGCTTCCTGTACATATTCATTTGATATTAGTTATCTTTGCTTGGGGTCAGGATGTTATTATGACCTCCATGTAGGCGATATTGAACATATTTTCAAATCTGGTCACTGTTACCATTTACATGCAGTTTGATTTCTCATTTTCTTTGTTTGGCAAATGCAGCAACTAAAGGATGTATTGGCAAAGCAAGTTGAGTTGGGTTTTGAAGTTCCAGAAATTCCATCCCACTATCTGTTGGATCCGGAGCACCAGGCTCATGGCAGGGATAAATCTAGCAGGCCATTGAACAAGGGCCGCTTCCAAAATAATGGGCGATTCCAGAATAGATTTGATAAAGGGCGAAATTATGACAGCAAAGATCGGTTTACTACAAAGAGGGGCACAGAAGATGATGGTTCATTCAAGAAGTATGATCGATTTGCAAAAAGGCAAAGGTTGGAGAATGATAATGCACCAAAGGCTCATTTGAGTGTCAAGGAACCTACACTTCTGCAAAAGCTTTTGAGCACTGATATAAAGAAAGATCAGAGCTGTCTACTGCAGGCTTTTCGTTTTATGGTCATCAACTCTTTCTTCAAGGACTGGCCTGAGAAACCTCTTAATTTCCCTAAGGTTATTGTCAAGGAAATTGGAGTAGAGAGCAATGCGATTGAAGATGAGTCTTCCATTCTCGAGGGAGAGCTCAGCAATGACGAGGACCAAGATACTTGTGATGGGAAAGATGGTGAAAATGATGTTGTTGACCCTCAAGAAGAGGGAGAAATCACAGACTAGGAGTATTTTTGTTTTGTGACATTGTATATTATGTGTATTTTTTGTACTCCTGACCACAATTGACAATCTCAATTAAGTTTTTTGTAATTGTGTTTCGTTGACCCAAGCTAATATTCATAGTGAAATAGATAAGTATTTATTTTAATTATAACTTGAAGCTTGTATGATCATTTAATAGCAGCAACAACAAAGCGTCACATAATGATTTGGGATTGTAATTATGAATTTGTAATGAGAAACACAAGGAAAATGAACCAAGAGAAGTAAAGGGCATTACCAATTATTGGTTTATGCACCCAGATGCATCCGTAAGGGCAAAATTCAAACAACATGAATAAACACAATTACAAGGCCTAATACAAAAGAACACGAACCTGTAAAAATGTAAGGCTTGAAACGAAAGAACTGAACCCCAAAAAACAAAGAATATGTAGTTTAAACACAAAGAACATGTATTAGTCTCCATGTATAAAAAAAACATGGTTTGTGTTTTAGAGGCTCTAGGTGTCCCTTGAATACGACATGTATAATGACACAAACATTGAGAGTGCCAAGAAAACAGAGAATATCCCAAGGATTAGAATATTTCTCTCCAGACGATCAAATTATTCACTAGAAAGTCGAGAGAGGTTAGACTGATTTTTGAGTAGCACCTTAATATGTATGTAATACCGAATTTGTTTCATTAGTAAATGAATGTTGTTTAGGGTAAAAATTACCCTAGACACGTGGCGCATCACCATTAGTCAACAGGGCTCCAATCCCCTGTTGACACGTGTCCTTGGTACCCTCCATGGGAGACTTGTCTGCCCCACTATAAATAGTGGGGCAAACCTCATTAATGGGGCATTCATAAATACAAACACTATTATCGAGCAATATTAATTGTGGAATTCTCCCAATCAGCGAGAAGAATTTTACCTATTCCGTATTCTTTCCTCCTGTACGTATACTAATTTGATCGTCGGAGGCGAAGCTCCTACCAACCGGAGTCTTCGTGATCTTGCAGGTACAGGCACCGGCAGCTCAGTCTTGGAATCGTAACTCTCCCACAGGACACATCAAAAAACCCCGAAACATTGGCGCCGTCTGTGGGGAGGGTACTTCTAAGATGACTTATGATACTGTTCCATCAAATCTGGACAAACGGCCCATGGCCGAGCCTGAGGTCCAGACGGACCATGAAAGTAGTGACGACTATGAAATCAACACCTATGTGGCCCCAGACGGGTCCTTTAGAACAAAACGCACCCGTTCCAAAGAAATGAAGGAACGAGGTGAGAATCAAGCTGCTCCCAACAACATGACCGGTATGCAGGTTGGGGAAGCCCAAGCAGCAGCAGGATCTGCTCCCGTCACGAGAAACGAACAGGCGACGGAGCTTTGTGCTGTAAAGCAACCGTCAGATTTCAAGAAATCTGACAGAAGAGACAACCGGCCACAGCAGCCGGCAAAAAAGGAAGACAAGAGAAAAGGAATCTAGGCGGCAGACCGGTCTGGTCAGCTGGCCCAGAAGGCAAGAAGAAAATCTGAACCGTACGTCCCCAAGTACGAGTTCACAAAAGACTGCTCCTCAATTCTCATGGAAATCAAAGACCGGTTGTCCCTCCAAAAACCGGTCGCCATGAAAAGCCCCGCCAGCAGTCGGGATAAGAGCAAGTACTGCCAATACCATGAGGATGTTGGCCATGACACTAGTGGCTGCTACAGCCTCAGGCGGCTGTTAGATCGTTTAGCTGACGAGGGAGCTCTTAAGTCTTACTTGCCAAAGCCCAAAGGCAACCCCAAAATAAACAAGGGGCAGACGGCAAAACCCGGCCCTGCTAACTCCGAGACGGATGAAGAGACAGTCTTCACAATAGCAGGCGGTTTTGCCGGTGGAGGCCCAACCATCCGGGGTACAAAAGACAATATTAGGAAGCTGGTCAACTCATTGGATGAGGGCCAGGCGTCGAAAGACACCTTTCCTGAGGTCCTTATTTCTAAAAAGGACCGGGGCAAGGTCAGACGGCCTCACGATGACCCCATCGTCATCGAATGCAAGGTTGCCAACCAGAGGGTTGGCCGGATCTTAATAGATACCGGGAGCTCGTCTGACCTAATCAGCTATCAGTGCTTGACAAAGCTCAAGTACAAGCCCACCAGCATGCAGCAGGCGCCTCACCCCTTAGTTGGTTTTGGGGGAGGAGTGGTGCATCCGGTAGGAAGTGATTAGGGGATTTTTCCCTACCAATCACCATCTGACAAGTGGACCAATCAGGTTCTGCCATGTGTTCGCCACATGGGCCAATAGGAGCCTGCCACGTGTCAAGCGTTGATCTGTCCACCATGGACCAGTTGTGCCTCGCCACGTGGCCTTCATATGCCAAGCAGGCCACCTAGGCGCAATTGCCAAGGGAAGCCCAGTCAGCCCTAGGTTAACCTAAACCTAGTGTTTTGGCACATTTCCCAAGGTTATAAATACTCTAATTAATCCTCGTTAAGGGGGATTAAGCAAATTAATTACTCTCACCTAGAGAAAACCTTTACCTTTTTTCCGCATTTATTACTCTTAAAACAAGTACTAACTTGACCGTCGGAGGCGGAGCTCCCATCACCCGGAGTCTCTGTTGTTTTGCAGGTACAGGCGCACGGTTCCAGTCCCGGAATTGTAACTCTCCCGTAGGACATCAGAAAACCCCAAAACATTTTGGCGCCGTCTGTGGGGAGAGTACTTTCGAGATGGCATCAAAGTCTGTACCGAATCCAGAAGAGAGGCGTCCAGTGGACAACCCTCAAGTCTACTCAGACCAAGATACTGAGAATGAGGTCGAGGTTGAAGCACACACGGCCTCAGACGAGACCCTAAGGGCCCGACGCACTCGTCACACCGAAAGGAAAGAACGGGTAGATTACCAAGCTGGACCCAGCAATCCAGCCGACCAACCGCCTGAGCAACAACAGGAGGCTGAAGGATTCGCTCCCATTACAAGGAATGAACTCATGACTTTCATGAGGGGATTCAAGGGAGAGATCTAAGAGTTGATTAATAAGAAGACGCTTGTTCCCTCCAGGGAGCAGTCGGCTAGAAAACCTTCTCAGTCTGGAAGAAGGAAACCTGTATAGGGTCGAGAGGCGACTCCTCACCCTAAATCTAGGAAGTGGGAGCCGCCTGTGATTGACTTAACAAAGTACCGCTTCCCCTCACCAGGGAAGAGAAAGCCCATTCGTCATGTACAAGCGGATGGGTAAAAGAAAACATACTCAGATGCTCGGCTATTGCTAGAGCAGAAGAAGAATGACCGACTGTCAGAGTCGGCCTCTACTTCAGATTTTCAAGATAGTCTGCACAATACCTCCATGAGGTATACTCAATCAAATTATAAGAGTCAGACAGGCGGTACCTCCCTTCGGTCTGGATTTCATAAAGATCAGTCGGTACCAAACATGCCATACGTACCACAACAACAATACTTTTTGCAGCCTCCTTTGTTTGGAGGACAGGCGGCAAAAAACGCCCAACCTTTGGACTGGCAACTACGGTTGCTAAGACTTGGAGAACAGCCGTCCGCCTTCTCCAAGGAAATTACAGAGGCCGCCCAGCCAGCCAAAGTTAAGAATGTGTTAGTATGCGCCAACGATGGCACTACTAACCCTGAAGATCATTTAATGGCGTTCACCAACCTAATGTACCTCCAAGGGTTGGATGATCCCACTTGGTGCAAGTGTTTCCCAGCAACTCTCAAAGGAATCGCACAACAATGGTTTGACAACCTGCCGACTGGTTGTGTGAATAATTTCAGGACGCTTGCCTACTTGTTCACCTCCAATTTTGCTATGAACATTCCTGCAAAGAAGACGACCCTTGATTTAGGGACCATTCAGCAGGGTGAGAAGGAGGGACTCCGTTCCTACATCAGGCGATTTAACCTGATGAGGATTCAAATACAAGGGCTGCCGGATGAGGTAGCCTACACTGATTTCTTCAGAGGTCTTAAGGATGGGTCGACCTTCAAGTTCGACTTGGTCCGAAAGAGGGTTGCGACTCTCCAAGAAGCACTGATTGAAGCTGAAGCCTACATACAGGCGAATGATCTCTGTAATACTGGAAAGCAGTCGGACGGAAGGAGGTCTGACAAAAAAGAAAGTCGACCAAAGCAGTCGGCAAATAAAGATGAGAAAAAGAGAAAAGAAGTCTGGGCGGCCGACTCCTCTCAACAGCCGGCCTGGAAAAAGAAGAAAGAGTTCAAACCATACTCTCCCAAGTATGCGTTCAACAAGGGTAGCCAAACTATCCTCAAAGAAATCAAGAGCCGGATCTCAATCGAGAAGCCGGCCCCCATGAAGGGTTCTGCAAGCAATCGGAACCAGGATAAATTCTGTCATTTTCATGAAGACATTGGCCATGAAACCAATGAATGTATAAGCCTCATGCGCTACCTGGACCGCCTAGCTGAAAAAGGCGACCTTGACTCCTATGTCAAGAAGTCCAAGGGCAATACTCCCCCAAAGAACAAGCTGTCGGCCAGGAAGAATCATCAGCCAGCCGACAGTTCTGAGACTGATGACGCAGTCGTCTACACTATAGCAGGCGGCTTCTCCGGAGGCGGTCCCACTATTAGGGGAAACAAAGACAATATCAGGCGGCTGGATGTTAATTCCGTTCACCAAGAACGGACCGCCAAGAGTTCATTCCCAGAGATTGTTATCACAGAAGAGGATCTTGGAGGTGTTAAGGGGCCGCATTGAAAGGAATGGTGTCCTTCCAACAAGTGTATTCTTCCGATAAAGGGTTCAGAATTATTACAAAGTTAATTCTTCAGTAAGATCAAGTGATCGGAATGCCTAGGTGGAGGCCGCTTCCGATCAGTAATATCAAGGTACAATTGATATTACAACTTAATCTTAACTGAACCCTTCGGGTCGAACCCAATCGAATCACCGATCCGAGACGACGAATTAATCTGAAAGGATTTAATGAGTCGACAGAGTTTAACGAATACAGATGTCGGATATCGAGCCTAGGGCGTCGAGGCCGAGCGTCACAAAATCACAAGCGATAAGTACGAGCGTAGCCGTAGCACCAGAATGGTCTAACCATGTGGATGCTAGACTAGTTCGAGCTAGCATGCACCTAGCATGGCTAGGCGTAAGCCTAAGCACACTAGGTGTGATAGGCACACCATCGCAGCCTATCATAGCCCATCGCAGCCCAAACAACATCTCTAGGCGCACCATGCGTGCCCTAGGATGGCTGGGCACCATCGCAGCCCAAACAACATCTCTAGGAGCACCATGCGTGCCCTAGGATGGCTGGGCACCATCGCAGCCCAGGCAGCATCTCTAGGCGCACCATGCGTGCCCTAGGATGGCTGGGTGCCGTCGCAGCCCTAGCACAATGCTGGGCGCCGCATGGCAGGACCACACACACCAAGCACAGCTAGTGCTAGGCACTGGCGCATGCGTAGTGCGTGGTGTATGGCAGAGGCTGGTGCATGCATAGTGCGTGGTGCATGGCCGAGGCTGGTGCGTGTGGATGGCGAGGCAAGGGGCCAGCATGCGTGGCTCGCTAGCAGCACACATGCTAGGCCTTGCGTGCGTGAGGGGCTGGCTGGCATGGGTGCGCATAGTATGCGAGTGTGTGTGCGAGGCAGTGTGTGGGAGTGCTAGGGGCCAGCGCCAGCATAACGTGCTAGCAGTGCCTAGCACCAGCACGCACCAGCGCCTAGCACTAGCACGCACCAGCGCCAAGCATTGCCCAGCACCAAGCATGCACTGCCTGGCTGGGATGCGAGGCTGCTGGCTTGGCTGGCTGGGCTAGCTGGCACTGCTAGCTGGCGTGCTAGCTGGCAGCAGCCCAGCAACCCTTGCTTATGCCGGTTTTGTGCTTGCTTGTGGGGATCAAATCAAGGGCCTTGGGGAGCAAGGCAAATGGTCCCCCCCACCTAGCTTTGGCCATCACTCAAGCATGTGATTGTGCCACTTGTCGCAATGTGATTAAGTTGATTATTTATTCAATTTGGAATTAAATAAATTGTTGAGTTTACCAACTCTCCCACATTGATGGGAGATTGGAAATCAAGGGTGCATTTCCCTATAAATACCAAAGCATGGTATTGGGAAAGACACAACCTTGAGTGGAATTAAAAAGGCAACTCTTGTAATTAGAGTAAACCTTTGATTCGTAAAACTCATAGTTTTGTTTGTCCGGGTCTTGACTAACCTTCAAGACTTGGGACGCTCGGGTCGGGTCGAGGGTACGATCCGTCGGAGATCTCGTAGTTTCGGGATTTTGAAGTAAGAGCTCTTCGGGAGCGAAGCACGCAACAAAGGTATAATTCTTGTTCTTAGTCTTGCTTGATTAAGTTTATTATGCTTGTTAATTGCTTTAATTAAGGGGCCGGTCTTGGGGGGGTTTCCTTCCGCGTAGTGTCGGGTCACTACGAAACCCTACAGCGGTATTAAAGCCATGCTCCTTTTAATTTTTGCAATTATTTATTAATTAAGGTATTTTAAAAGAATTGCATTTATTAATCCCAACTTTGCACGATTTCATTTTATTAATCCCAACTTTGGAATATTCTGCTATAATCCCAACTTTGAGGTGTGTTTTCATTCTTCGGTCCGGATTACCGGTTACTTGAAGAAAGGGTTAAAAAAAATTTAAAACCATTTATTTGACACGTGTTGCATGCTAATTGGTTTATCAAAATAAAAATAAATTAATTAAAAAAAATTAAAAAAAAAAGAAAAAAACACAAAGACCCATTTTCTGTTTTTTTTTTTAAAAAAAACAAAATAATTTTCTGTTTTTTATTTTTTTTAAAAAAATAATTTTCTGTTTTTTAAAGGAAAAATTGCATTTATTAATCCCAACTTTGCACAATTTCATTTTATTAATCCCAACTTTGGATTATTCTGCAATAATCCGAACTTTGTATGAGCTTTCATTAAGGACCACTCACGTGGCGACACGTGTCCAGCAACCTACAATAGAAGGTTGTTGACTTTTATTGACCGGTTTGGGTATGAAGAATGAAAACACACCTCAAAGTTGGGATTATTGCAGAATATTCCAAAGTTGGGATTAATAAAATGAAATCGTGCAAAGTTGGGATTAATAAATGCAATTTTTCCATGTTAAAATTCATATTGGTTGGTTTTTGTCGTCACTTTGAAAAAACTGCTTTTACTTTTGGAGGTGTAATAACTCTATGTATATTTTTGACACGGCACACATTTGTGGTGACTGCCTTTATTACTGCCATTAAATTGAATTAGCCTTTCTTAGAAGAAGTTGTAGCCTGTTGAGGTGGATAGGTGGGTGTTATGATCTTTATTAGATTAGTTATTTACCTTTTAAGGCAATGCATTGGATGCTCAAGTGAGCAATATGACTCAATAACTATTTCTTTGCTCGTATCGTGGTGTTGTTCTAATTCTTCGTAGCATGCTGATTTTTTTATTTCTTTGCATTTGTTGGCAGATTGTTGTTGGGAGCCATTAGGCAAAGAAGAGTGCAATCAATGGTACAACGAGGTAAAGTCATGCTCAGGACATCTCTAGAGTGCCAAGATGCTTCTCTGGCACGTTATGGATTTGGGAAGGCATGACCAATCGTTTTGTGTAAGGCTAAGTCACTTCCTCTAGCAATCAGGTATTACCATTTTCATCATTTGTTTGCACTATCTTAGTATCTTAGGCTTACTACCTGAGATGTGGTTTTTCCGTTATAGGTAAGTATACTGATAAAAGGCTTAGATTTTGTATGAGCAACATCAACCTTGAATTTAGCAAAGAGAGAGAAACAAGATAATGAGGTGGCAGCTGCACAACAAAGATAGCAGCACCAAGGTGGCAGCAATAGACCCTGGTTGGTAACGGTAGTGTATAAAGGCGGCAACAGCAACATCTAAACTAGAGGTGAGAGGATGGTGCAAAAGATTTGAGGTCTGGGGTTTTCATTAATTCACAAATGTATGCTTTTTGGGTGGAAACAATTGATTGGTTTTGTTGGGTTTTCTTGTGAAGACAAGTAGATAATCCATTTCAGGGTTTTAGTTTAGGATAGCTTAAAATGTTGTTAAATAGGTTCTTGCATTTGATGTAACTTAGATGGATATTATGAGAGTTTAAGATTAATCTTAATTTTTGGCTATGTTCTTCCATTTGTATTAATATTACATATCACGTTACGTAGAGTTCTTACAAGTTATCTCGATATTTGTTCACTTTAGAGACTTGTAAGTTATGAAGCCATTAAAAAGGAGCAAAAAGAAAAGGGGGAGAGAAGAGGGTTGGGAATCAAAGAAAAGAAAAAGAATACTTTTTAGAGTGTAATTGAGTAAGGAGATGATAGTGCTTTTTAAAAACTTCCTAAAATGGTTAAAATCATAAAAGACGAGTGAAAGACCGATAAAGCTAAAGGGAAAGGAAAAAAATAGACATAGCAAGATAGGGGGAGTAGGTTTCAACAACTAGATTTGGACAAGCTTCTTTTAATAATCAATAAATTATTAATTAATCTATGAGATTTTGTGACAATTGAGGCATTCAACTGATTAGAATGAACTTTAGAATAAATTATTCAACATTATGATAAAACTGTGTTAGATTCATGGGTAAATGCTTTTTATGTTTGTACAACCATAGTTATAGATAACTTTGGAAAGATAGAGGGTAAGAGGTAGAAAGGGGGAGAAGGAGTGGGGGAGGTTCGAGAGAGGAGAGAAAGAGATACAGAGAGTAAGAAATAAGAGGTGAGGGAGAGAAAAAAGAGGGGGGATGGGAAAGGAATAGAGGGGCCGAGAAAGAAAAGGGCTAGGAGAGAGAGAAAAAAAAGTCGAGAGAGGAAAATAGGGCAGGAGAGGGAAAAGAAGATATATAGATAAATAGATAGAGAAGGCAATGCCGAGAGAAAAGAGAGACGAAGGGGGTGTTGAGAGACGAAGGTGTTAGGAAAGAGAGGGAAGGTAAGGCTGAGAGAGAGAGAGAGAGGTGGGGAGGGGGGGGGGAAGGGGCTGAGAGAGAAAGGTGCTATGAAAGAGAGAGATTGCGGGCTAAAAGAGAAAGAGAGAAAAGCCAAGCCATGAGCTAAGAGTAAAGGGCATGTCAGGGGGTAGACAGAGAAGGGCTGGGATAGAGAAGCCAAGAGATGGGAAAGAGGAAACATATATAATTACCGTGTAACGGAAACACCACAATTTTTCCTTTTACAAAAAAAAAAAAAAAAAAAAATACAAATTTGTTTATAATGAATATACAAAATGGCAATGCAGAGCAATATCAGATTGATGCATATAAGGGAGAGATAGGAAGTTGGAGGGGCCAAGGGGAATAGGAAGCAAGTGCAACGTACTATTCAAAGCCTTTTAGAGAATGAAATAAAGACAAGAACGATTAGGAAAAAAAAGAGAATAAGAGAAAGAGTTTGAGCCAATAAAGGAAAGAATAAGTAAGAAGGGAGCAATTGCAATTTATAATTTTCAAAGCAAGGATAGCCTATTAGTCAAATCAATAATCCATATGACCCTTTAAAATTAGAGTTTGGATGATGCAATCAGATTTAGTATTCCCTAATCTGCTCCATTTGTTAAATAAACTTCATTCAAAGATTTTGGTAAACATTCTAATAAATGAATGCAAATATACATTATGGTTTCAAAGTATTTATTTCGAAAAAACTTCAAATTTATTATTAGAATTATATATTTCTTAAATTTTACACATTATTTTATTTTTTACCATAAGATCATTGTTTTTCAGTTAATTTAATTTCCTTACCATATTTATTAGTAATGTTTTACAACAATGACCTTATGTAAATATCAAAATTTGTGCTATAAAACATTACTAAGAAATAAAGTGATATCCAAGTTTGACATTTACATTGTTTTCTTAATTTTAAGTCATTTCATAATTTAAGTCAACTAAAAATGCTCACTAAAACAATGATCTTACTTTTCAATTAAATTATAGAAGACAACTTAATAAGGTCTACTATTAGTTTAAATTTAAGAATACCCCTAAACTCTAGAAGAAGGGTTTCAAGATCAACTAATGTAAAGTACACAACTGTGTACAGAAATATTATAATATAATAAAATTAATTCACAATAATTACTTTTAAAATTTACTACTTGATCTCCTCCATATTTTAGAGATACCATTTTACCTTTCCCATTAACTAAAATTTACTATATGATCTCCTTCATACTTTAGAGATACCATTTTACCTTTCCCATAAACTATTTCATTTTTTTGAAAAGACTTTGCAAATTGAACAACTAATAGCTTAATAACAAACAAGTACAGTCAATCAAACTACCTAAAAGGCAATTTCCAACATAAATAGAAAAAAATTATAATATAAGCAGAATACAACTTGAGAACATAAGTAAACCAAAATTACAACACAAATGAAAAAATTAAGAACATAGATAAAAGAATATCTAGAACATAAAAAAAAAAAAATGAAAAACATAGGAATACTTTATTACATTGGAAAAACAATTTTACAACATAACTAAACTAAATTTAGCAAATAAGTAAAATGAAAAAATTCAAAAAAAAAATGATTTCCTTTAATACATTCAATTCTAACAACAAAAGCACACTAATAAGATTAATTAACATATAACTAAATTACCGTATAGATTATTTTCCAACAAAAAACAAACGGGAATGAGGTACAACACACAAAGGTAAAGTTTTGATAATTGTACGATGACGTTATTTATTTCAATAGTAATTCAAAAAACTTCTTTTTAATAACATAATTTAAATTACATCTATCCCATATACTAACTTTAAATACAACAATCTTCTCTTAGATTACATTTAACAATTTAAATTTTAACGATATGCACACAATACGCATACATAATTATCGTGTAACAGAAACACCGAATACAGTAATCACTAATAATAATCATTGCCATTGGGGTGGCGCGCGCGACGCCACAACTAGTGCTAATAAAACGTGTTATTCGGAATTGGTATGGTAGATTATAATATATGCAAACACGGAGTTTTTACATAGCTTTGAGATACTGTTGAGTTATAAATTAGCTATGAAAAATAACTCGTAAAATAAAAAAAAAATAACTCATAGCATTTCAAGCTTTTATGTGTTTTTTTTTCTTTTTTTTTACGGTTATTTTTTTTTTTTTTTGGTGTCATCAGAAAAAAAAAAACCTCATAAAAGCTTGAAATGCTATGCTGGACACTTTACTTTGACACTTGTAGAGGACATTGGTATCTTTCTTTTCTATGACTATATGAATATTTGTTAACAATTATGTCAACTGTTTAACAACACTTAATTGACAAGAAATTATTGAATTTGGCTCATTTCATATTGAAGCTGGATATATAAACTAATTTGATTATATGTCCTACTTATTTCTTGATGATTTTTCTTTGATGCAGAAAAATTGGCTATGTTGTGTACAAGCCCCGGACATTCTTCTCGTAAGACTTGGATTAGGAAAGAGGGATATTTAATTTGGCTGAGAAAAAAACTTGTGTGGACCTAATTGACAATAACATTATTGTGGACTTGGGATCCATACTCGCGTAATTGACTGAATATTAAACGTAGTGACCTTAATTTTAACATAGTAGCCTTAATTTTACAATAGTAACCTTTATTAAAACTTTTGTGACCTTTAATATTATTATGAATTTAAAGTGTGGTATTCTGTTGAATATAGTGACCCTAATTTTAATACAATGATTTTTTTTTTTTTCACATTAATCAGTACATTAAAAAAAAAAAAAAAAAGAAAGATACCTAATCTGTTATGACCTTTATAATAATATAGTAACTTTTGTTTTAACATAATAAACTTTATTTGAATGAGTAACTTTTGTATACATCCGATGTATGGTAATTACTGTACATCGGTGGTCACTTTTATCAAATTTAGTCAATTTTACAATTTTTGGGTAACTTTTATTAATAAACCATAAATACTTCGTTACTTTTATTTATGTCAGAATAACTTTTATTCATATTAGGGTAACTTTTGCTCATTTTAGGGTAACTTTATAACGGATGTACAATAATTGTAAATCATAATTGAATGATTTGGTAAACTCTAATTTGCTATAATAATTGAATGGGGACCTTAATGATTTTTATTTACAATTATAGGCTTAACCATGGTTAAGTTTTATAATAACTTAAACAAAAAAAATCACGCATTCCCCACCACAGCCACCCCTTGCCCCTACCCCTCCATTGCCGGCGCCCGGGCCTCGTTCCCTGCCGGCGCCTAATCCGTCAGCCGACCCCTTCCCCGATTTCCTAAATGCCCCCCTCACCCTAACTCAATAAGTTCAAAGAAACCTTCAAATTCAACAAATCTGGGTTACCTGCCTTTTTTATTCCAACAAATTTCGCCAATTCTCTCTCCAAAGTGGTAGTTTTGCAGGTACTTTTGATGTTCTTTGTAATTCGGGATTTTAGAATTGTTGATCTTTAATATGGAGTTGATAGATGGTATTTTAATCAGACATTGGTTATTCTAATGGTTGTGGCTTGCAATACCAATAGCCCCATTATTCTCATTATCTTGCCATTTTCAATTCAAATGTTGGCTTGCAATGGTTGTTGGCTTGCAATACCAGTAGCCCCATTAGACTTGTGCGTTGCACGATTTAATCAATTTTTATTATTATGCATAAGATAAAGTTTTGTCATTTGTGTAAAAAAGAGTGGTAATTTTTTTTGCTAGAAAAATGTATAGTGTAGGTTAAAAAAAATAAAACAAATGATGACATCACACATAGAAAATGGAGGAAAAATTTTTAATGTTAAATTGACACGTAGGATAATTTAAGGGTTGATGACATCAGCAATGTTTTGTTTTAATAATAGTTAATAGATTACAATATTACATTGTATGAGCACTTTGTGAAATCATGGATTTTTCGGGTTTGAACTGCTTGTATTGCTGCGCAGGGGAGGGTTCGACACACATTCTTATTCGCAACAATGGAATCGACATAAGCAGAAAGGGGGGACTGTTGGGGTGTCGGAGCTGCCGGCGGGGCAGAGGGGAAGGGGCTGATGGCAAGGGGATGGGTTTGATCGATTTTAGGGTAGTGGGGTTTGAATTTTTTTTTTTAAGTAGCTTTTTAATTAATTTAATTGTTAAATTTAACTATAGTTAAAACTTAATTAATAAAAATCAATTATTAATGTCATAAATAATAAGTATAAATTGTTTAAGATTACCAAAGATAATCAAGCGAACTCCCTTGAAAGAGAGGGGCGACACTACCTCGTGAGAAAGGTTGACCTACCTTGAAAGAAAGGATGTTCATTGGTCGATTATGGCAGAAGAACTAGCAAATCAATGTTCAAAATTACGATTGCACGATCAAGAAAACGAATTTGTTGATGTTGGTGAAGTGGAGGACGATGTTTCTGAGGAACGAATTGCCCTAATGCTGGTAGGGCGATTAATTACCGATCGAAATTATAATCTTGATGCCTTTAAGCGAACCATGACACAAGCATGGTCGTTGGCTAGACGAGTTGTGATCCGTGTCATTGGAGCAAAACTGTTTGTTTTTCAATTCTTCCATTGGAAAGATCGTGAGAAGGTCCTTGAAGGGCGACCATGGTGCTTCGAGAACAATTTGCTTGCTTTAAGTGAGGTTGCAGGGAATGAGCAGCCATCAGATGTTATGCCAATGCATTCTCCTTTCTGGGTAAGACTTGAGAATTTACCCTTTAATCGACGATCTGATAATATTGTTAAAACTATCACAACATCCATGGGAGAACTTTTAGAGATTGAAAACGATGATTTAGGCCTTGACAAATATAGGAGAGTCAAACTAAACCTGGACATATCGAAACCTCTAAGGCGTTTTGTTAATATGAGGGACAATGATGGACGGGTTTTGAGAATTGATCTGAAATATGAAAGGATGCCTTTCTTTTGTTTGATGTGTGGAGTGATGGGACACAGTGAACGTGACTGTCTGAATTTGCCGGAAGAAGAGCAGAATCAGGGGCTGGGCTGGAATCTTCGACTTCGAGCAACTCCTCGCAAAGGGAGACATAAACTGATGGAGGAAGTAGAGGAAGTCAAAGCTTGTAGAAAGATACTTTTTATTTCCAAACCAGAGGCAAAGAGTGAAAATAAAGAAGGGGAGGGAGCAGGTTTGATATAGGGGAAGAGTAAGGAGAATGAGGAGGGGAGTATTTAAATGAAGAGAATGGAGAATTAGTTGTACCATTCCTTAACCAGGACAGACTAATTGCTCCAGTGATTATGAGTGATACTCAGGAGGAGGAGGTGAGGGGAAAGATGGCTGATGATCCCTATCAGAATAATGGCGAAAAATACAAATGGGCACCGGTTCAAAACCCCCATTTAGCACAGGTTTTGAACCGGTCCTTATTTGAGGGATGCCAAAAACCAAAAGATTTCGCACCGATTCTTGCTGTGAACCGGTGCGAAAAATGGCCTAAAAAAATTAAAAAAAAAACTTTTAGCACCGGTTCTGTTTCAAAACCGGTGCGAAAAATGCCCCAAAAAATAAAAAAAAATAAAAAAATTTTTGCATTTTTTTCACTTAAATTGATATATAAACACTAACATATATATAAAGTTACATATTTTCATTAAAAAAGACTGTAATATTACAATTTTCGTCCAAAAAAGTAAAATATAAAACAAAATAAAATACAAGGTTACACACAAATAAAATAAAATACAAGATTACACCCTCCATTCCTTCTTTTGTGACAATTTAACAATTTAAACAAGGACCTTTCGAGGCAGCAACACCCTTACCAAACCAGCTGCAGCAACAGCCTCGGCAGGGCACAACACAAGTAGTAGCAGATTAGATAGTGAATAACCATGCTATTAATATTTCAATTCAGCCACAACAACAAATTTTAGCGTATTCAAAGCAGAAACAAATCAATAACACTTGAGCAGGCAAAGCAGATCAATCGAAACCAATAACAAACTAAACAAGAAGACTAATTGAACTAAACAAACTAAATAACAACAAACACAACCTCACAACCATTCAAACAATCAACACTCTTCACTAGTAGCACTCACCTGGTTAGCTTGGCATTCAATGCCTATTCAAACACAACAACAAAAACCGCAAATTTCATCAAAATAAAGCAAATAATTCATGAATCCATCAAGGGTTTTATTTTCATCCAAAAACTTCTCAAACTGTGTTACCTCAACGGAAAAACTGGAGCAAATCACAGTGAAAAGCTGTACGATGAAAGTGAGTCCCTTCATCATATGGATTATCCTAGTGTAACTATTTACGGCCAAGGGACTCAACGCATTATGATATCTATAGCACACAGCATGTCCGCTCAAAGAGGTTCATTGGGCACATTAATAGTACACAATCAAGGAACAATAATCCAGCAACAATAATCAAGGGACATAATCAAGGAACAATAATCCAGCAACAATAACCAGCAACAATAATCCAGCCCGCCAGCAACGTATGCTAGTATACAACATGATTGCCGCGCTTTTTTTTGGGTATTAATAACAACGTATGCTGGTATACAACATGATTGCCGCGCTTTTTTTTTGGGTATTAATAACAATTGGCACAATCGGTAGCAGGAGGGAAGCAGCATGGCAACACAAGCTCACTTCATGCGCAACAACAGCAACACAAGCTCAGCATAGACAAAGGCAGAGACTCAACATGCGCAACAACATCAACACAAGCTCAGCATAGGCAACAACAATAAAAGAGGCTGACCAAAGGAATCAACATCAACAATGGCTGACCACATGAAGCAATAATAATACAGGCTACGCATAGGAAGCAACAACAACACAGGCTGAGGGACAGCAGCACAACCTAACCACAGGAATCAACTGCAACACAGGCTGACCATAGGAACCGACAACAACACTTGTTGAGCACAGGAAGCAATAACAACACAGGCTAGGCATAGGAAGCAACAACAACACATGCTAAGCATAGGAACAAACAACAACACAGGCTAGTCACATGAAGCATTATCAACACATGGTAACCATAGGAAGCAACATTATCATACCCTGACCATAGGCATTCACAACAACATAGGCTGACCATTAGAACCAACATCAACATAGGCTGACCATAGGAACCACAACACAGAATGAGCATATGAAACAAAAACAATAACACAGAATGAGCATATGAAACAAAAACAACCCAAGCTGAGCAGAGTAACAAACAGCTACACAAGGTGGGCAAAGGAATTAGCAATAACAAAAGCTACACATAGTAAGCAACAACCACCACACAACATCAACGAACACCAACACAAATATCATCAAAATCCATCCTGGCCAGCAACTGAAGTTACTGGCATACAGTCACAACCACAAACAAATCCTCCACCCTAAATATGCTGCTATTTAAAAAAAAAACACGGAATGATAAATAAATTAGGGTTTCACAGAGACATTTACCCACCAGCTACAGTTACTGGATCTAACGCTTAAGAAGCAAATCAGGGGGAGACTCAAGATTCACATACATCATCTTCATCATCGCATGAGATTTTTGCCCCAACTCCATGAATTCTTCTGAGGGTCAGACAAGACACCCTACAAACAGATGGAAGGTGTAATGGGAAAACATTCATGGCCGACATCGAGGGACTCAAACACAGATCTAGGGTTTCACGATTGTCGACGGCTTTCAAATCAATGACTTGAACAACAAGATCTGGAAGATCTTCAGAAGAATCAGGAGATGGGTTTGCAATAATCTTCGAAATCGCATCTGGGATTACAGTATTCACCACCATTTTATTGAAAAAAGGGGAAATCAAAAGAGAAATTAGGGTTTGATTGAGGAGAGAAATTAAAACCCATAATAAATTGAAGAACCCTAACAATTTACTAATTCGCGTACAACAAATCAGACATCAATTAAAACTAATCAATTACCTGTTGTTCGAAATAGTGGTTAGAATACCCCAAACATTTAGATTAGAGAGAGAGGTTGTGCGATTTTAGAACCGTAGGTAGCTGTAAATCGATGAAATCGCCAAACCCTAGACGATGAACAATAACAACAACATTAGTGAGGAAATCTCTTCACACTTTTGAATATCAACACAGCAAATAAACGGTTGATTCACAAGAATTAAAACCCCTAAAATTCATCAGAGTTGATTGAGAGATAAGAGAGAACGAGGGATGGAGGAAAGACAAAGAAAGAAGACAAAAATAGGAAAGAAGAGCAGGGGCGAGTTTTTTTTTTTTTTTTTTTTTTTACATTAACATTCAATTCGCACCGGTTCGAACCGGTGCGATTAACTTATTTTCGCGCCGGTTTGGTTTGAACCAATGCGAAAACTCTTTCCCTCAATCCCGCCTATTTTTTTTCGCACCGGTTTTTTAAAATCGGTGTGCATTGTGCGGTGCTCATTTGGCTTTTTCTACTAGTAACTCAACAAACTGTAATTCTTTTCATGTTCTAGTCAGAAACTAATTTAAAGAAAGGGATGGCAAAAAAAGGAGTGAAGATCAGAAGAGAGGGGGTATTAGGGGGTGGAGGGAATGATGGTAAAGGAGACAGCAGATGTCGGAAACGTAAGGAGCTAGGTGTCAAAGGGAAATGAGATGGAGGTTGATGAGTTTGTTAAATGAGCTCGTATGCATAATACTTTAGCTCTTGATGAAGTAGCAGGAGTTGGTGTCACCCAACCTCGCGAACAACAATGAATCTGATGTGTTGGAACAACCGAGGGGTAGGCAACCCTCAAGCAGTTAGAGCACTAAGAAGATGGTGCTTATTTTATTCCCCGGTTTTGCTTTTTATTTCTGAAAAAAAAATAAATAAGATCGAGTCAAAGAAGCTTAAAGGAAGACTTGATTTTGATTGTTCGATTGGCGTTAGTAGTGTAGGGTTAGGTGGAGGTCTGTGTTTATTCAGGAAGAGTAGTTCTATTTCTTTCTCTTTGGTCTCTATGTCGCCAAACCACATTTGTGGTGACATCATTAAGCTGAATGGTAATTCTTGGAGGTTTGTTGGCTTTTATGGTTGGCCGGTGTAATACCCCGTATTTTTATACGTATTTTAATTTAAATAAGTATTTCTTAAACTTAAATGATTCGAAATGAATTATTTAGGGTTTTTCATTAATTTAAAAAGAATGATTTTAATTAAAAGTATATTTTTAATTATTAAATAATCTTGGAAATATTTTATTTCATGATTTTGAAATATTGGGGCATATTATTTTATAAAAAAAGATAATTATTAAAGTCAATGGTATTTAAGGAAAGTTAAAATACAAGTTTGATTAGGAAAGGGATTATTAAGGGCAGTAAAGGAAATTTAAGTAGAAGGGTTAAGAACTATAAATACCCATCACATGCCTAAGGTGGAGTGCACCTAAAGGTAAACTTTCTCTCTCTCCTCTTATTTTCTTTCCTCCTTAATTTTTCCCCTTCCCCTTATTTTATTTTATTTTATTTTCAATCACCACCCACACACCACCACACTCGCCGGCGCCACCACCACACGCCACCCGGCTGGCGGCCACCACCACCGGCGCACACCAGCAACGGCGACCACCACCATCGGCGCACACCAGCCGCCTGTTCTTGATTTTAATTAAATCTACCCTAAATCTAATTATTGTTTTTGGGTTTTGTGATGATTTTAGGATGTTTAATGATAAGTATGTTGTATATAAATTTCAGATTTAGTTTTTAATTAAAAAGCCCCAAATTGAAAACCCTAGGTTTCTAAATTAATGTATATTGATGGAATTTGATTGTAGGTAATTTAAATTATTAAAATAGGTGTTTTAATGGTTTAATAAAGCTAGAATTTTTATATAAAGGTTATAATTAGGTTTCTTGAAAGGATTTTTAATTACCCATTAATTGGGAATAAAAGTAAGGGTTTTAAATTAAATTTCAGATTGTTTTAGAAGGTTTATGAGTGATTTAAAGAGTGTATATATTGCTGGAAATTTGTGTGAAAGAGGTATTAATACTTCTTTATAATTTTGGTTTGTAGGAGACTTCCAAGTGAGTGATTTTATTTAGACGTGGCGATTTTGAGATCATATTCAAGGTACGTTCGCGTACTTGGTAATTGCTTGAATGTGTAGAAGCATGCTAGGATTTGTTTAATTAATTCCAAGTAGTATCGACAGGTGTTGGTTGGAATTTGTTGATTGGATTGATGTTGGTGAATGATTGGTGATGTATGAATTATTCATGGTGAGTTGGTGATTGGAATTAATTGTATTGGCATGTTGATTATGAACCACAATTTTATTATTGGCATATTAGAGAGCATGTTTAATTAAACTAAATGTTTAATTTGGTTTGGAATATTGAAAAGGAATTTTATTATGGTTCATAATATTTCTATTGATGCTATAAGCATGAGGAAGGAGATATTTAAGTGTCTTAGTACACAGGAATAAATTATATTGCGGGGCCTATGTGCACTTAAGGTGTTTCTAACACCGAGGGATAGGATTTGCGGTGCTTTATCCGCTTAAGGTGTTATCTAACACTGAGGTATAGTTTAAAAAGGGTTCAACATTAAATTTATGTGGTCACTAATTATTCAAGAATTAAATTGGTATGTTTTATTGCTTGAATGAGTTATGATGTTTGATTGTGTTGTGGTTTGAGAGTCTTCACCAAGTCTAATAATATGTAAACAACATAAAGTGAAAGAGATTACGCACCAAAACTCTTGGAACGTATATACCTTGAGTATGAACATATGGGGGGGAGTTATGGGGTTTTATATTTAACCATAACTTCTACTGGGAGTACAGGACGCTGTATTTTCCTTTTTATTTATTTTATGTGCAGGACGTCCAGTCACTTCATGTGACATTTGCCTACCCGGTTAGCTCCCGGTGTAGTTTACCTCAATTTATTTGAGGCAGGGATTTGGTGGGAAACCCGTTCAATGCGTAATCAAATTAAATAAGCAATTCATTTATTTGTTGGTTGGTCGTTTTATATGTGTTGAATGTTCGTGTGCTTGTAAATAGGTGCAACAAGGTAAGTTGTGTGTTAATAGGATGAAAGCATGTTAATGTGTTTTATTACGCTTATGTTCTCAGCATTGCTGATTGTGTGTTTGTATGTTTGTTTGGCATTGTCTTTACCTTGGCCCTACGACGACCCATTCTAATGGCGAGTAGTGGGGACAAGCAGAGAGAAGCTTTCAGGTGATGAAGCATTTGCATGATGGGAATGAGTGAAGAGCGAATCATGCTTAGTTCCTATAGGAATATGATGTGTTTATTTGTTTTGAATATTATATATTTATTTGTGCTCATGAGACTAACGAAAAGGTTTTCAGTATTTTGGTTTTAAGGGCCTACAATGATTCCAAGTTGTAGGTTGACTTTGGTTGACTTTGGTTGACTTTGTTTGACTTTACTTTCTTTGTTTGACTTTTTAAAAGTTGACTTGTTTTAAATGGTTTTTAAAGATAGTCTTCCGCTGTGTGTCTTTGATATTTGTCTTAGCCGTTTTCACGGTGGCGGTAATATCTTAGATTTTCCTATTTCGTACTTTCAAAAGGGCAAAACAGGTATATTAAAGGATATAAATTTCTAGGGTGTTACAGCCGGAGTCTGGGAACAAATGGAAGTCATGGCAACTCCTTAGGCAAATTTGTTCAACAGTTGATAGACCGGTGCTTGTGGGGGGGGGGGGGACTATAATGAAATCTTGAGCTATGACGAAAACGAGGGTGGGGCTGATACGATTCGAAGGGACATCCCTGAATTCCGGGCAACTCTCGAGGATTGTCGATTACGTGACCTTGGTTACGAGGGGCAGTGGTTCACTTGGGAGAAAGGCCTAACTGAGCAAACTTTGATCCGAGAACGTCTTGATAGATTTTGTGGTGATGATGAATGGTGTGGTATGTTTCCTGATGCAACAGTTGAAAATTTAGTGCGAGGGAAATCTAATCACTCGGCTATTCTTGCTAGGCTTAAAAGACCGAAGAAGAAACGAAAGAGGGGAAAGAAGAACTTCAAATTTGAAACGGCATGGCTAGCTACTTGATGCTTCTTGTGAGATGAATCACAAATTTGTAAATCATGGGCTATGAAATCATCCACCACTCCTATATATCCATCACCTGTATAAATACTAAATACGCAGTCCTATTTGTAAACCAAAGGGCATTAAGTGCAATCATCAAACATGGAAATCTCTCTAAAATCACTAAGAAAATAGTCTAAACTACACTCAATGAGGTTATCAATCATTTATGGGCGGTTGAAATAACTTTGGATAACTAGGCTAATGTTACACTCCCTCAAAACCCCTGTCATGAAAAATATCCTCATTCACGACATGCGAAAACACGAGGTTTAAAAAAAAAAAAAAAAAAACATCCATGCTCAAAATTAAATTTGCTTTCAAACAAGGATTCTTGAAAATGCCAAGTTAAGCTAAAATTTATCAGTGCCACACAACAACTTTCACATAGAGTCAAATATTTTTTATACACTTCTAGCCAATGATATTTTCCAACACCACAATGAAAGCAAAGAAAATACAAAATAGCCCCAAAAGAAAATGTAACTAACTATGAATAGTTCAAATTGGGTAAAAGCAAACAAATCCATTAAAATTTTCAGAAAACGAGGGGGGATATCCCAGAAAAATAAGCAATAATAGTTTCCAAAAAAATAACAATTCAAGACTACCAATACCTATTCTAAAGAGATTCCTAGGTTGAAAATTTCTAAATAACAAAACAATAAAAAATCAGATATCAGAAAGCTTAAAATGGTAAACTTGCATAATAAGCACATCAATCAAACAAACAAACCAAAAGCAATCAATTCGGTGTGAAGAAAGGCGCGAAGGGCAAATGATATAGTAGATGAGTCGATGGCAATCACCCATAAGGCTTTAACCAACTACACAGCTAACATCCACTAAACACTACATAGTTAACAAAACACAAGATTGGGAAAAAAAAAAAATGCCTCCAAGATACTTGCATACACGACGACGATGAGACTTAGCATGAAATGGAATTGCAAGGCAAGACGAAGGAAAAGCAGACATAAATTGGCTGAAGGCTTTCTTGTCATGGGTCCAGCCATCTCTCATAATAGCAACAATCACCATCTCAAATCGATTCTTCATTTCAGTAGACACTCAGAAGCCCTGCTCCGAGAGTCTCTGCACTACCTGCACTAAACAAATCCTATTAGTTTCCATTCAATCATATGATAGGATGCATGGTTCACAGTAGAAATAATGTCAATATAAAATAAGTGCATTCTTCAAGAAACGAAACAAAGTCTATAACTGGAAGACATCTGAGAGACAAAACCAATTCCTATCAAAATAAGAAATATTGAGTTGTGCTACTATTCTCTATGCAAAAGCAAAACCAACTAAGCGAATAGGATTTATAATTTTTCATCCAGAAAAAGAATTCAGAATTTGAAAAATCAAGCAATAAAGATGGAATTAAAACCCTAGTCACGAAATGAAAAAGAAATTTTGTAATTGAAATAATTATGACAAAGGAAATTTTGCAAGATGTGGTGCAATGGTTGTGTTGTTGTTGTTTCTCAGGAAGCGCTTCAATGGAGAACTCGTATCACGCATTAATGGTGGTGTGGTCCTGGTGGAGGAGGAGAGAGAGAGGAGTTGTCAGTTGGGATTTGGAGAATGGAGATTCCTCCCACAAACACGTGAGCATTTATTTATTATTTGATGGTAATCAACCTTTTTATTATTTGGGGTTTTTTCTAAGGTTAATTTATTGTGTTACATATTAAAATCGAAAATCATAAATATTATTGCAAATCATAATTCTCCTATAAAAGTTAGAAGGCTTTAGGGAGAACGAGTTTATACAATCCCACCGTCACAAGATCATCTACGATATTTCTGTCTCTTTTAATACGAGAAAGCTTACAAGACAAAAATAACGGCATTTCATTTGTTACTTATTAGTTTTAGACCAATTTTATTAGCAAGTATTATTTTAAAATAATTTCTCAAAACTTATCTCGAATGGCATTTCATTTTTGTTTTGGCTTTTTAAATACTCCTACTCTCACTTTTTCTTCTCGTCCTACCCCTAAGAGTCTTCATGTGTCTTGGTTGCCCTCTTCCCCTGGTGTTACTAGAATAAATTTGAGATGGTTTTGTTCGGCTTAGTTCAAGGTTTATAGACATTGTTTGAAGAGATTATTTGAGAAACAATGTTATAGTCGCTCTTTTAATATTGGTATAGAGTACTCCGCTTATTACATGAACGAACTACAACCCTTCGTAATGGTCTTCTTCTGAAATAGGCGGCTTATAATATGTCAAAGGTGTTTATTGAAAGAGATAATTTGCACGTGAATATATTGACCTTTGATTTAGTATAATAACCATATGTTTTTCTTGCCTCATACCTTTATTGTTGGTTTTTTAAGGCATAATAACGTTGATTAATAGATATTATTCATATAAATATTCATTTCAGAGTGCGGACGAATAATTTTATATTGGTTTGATTCTTGTTTTCTTGACAAAGGTTTCAAGTGCTATAAAAGTTTCTTATGGTATTCCATTACAACCTTCGTCTATCTACATTTTAGGCCCTGTTTAGTTTATCTTATTTTTGCTTATCTGATCTGATCTGATCTGGTCTGATATGATCTTATTGTTTGATTTGACCAATCTTTGACCTTAAGTGTACGATAATCTCTGTAAGGTAAAAATATATCAAGTGGGATCTTGTTAGATTCGTAATAATGTGTATTTAATTAATATTTAATTTTCATAATTTTTTTTATTACGAAATTAAAGATATTTAGCGATAAAAAATTGCACATAAAACGATGATATGATCTGAACTTATTTTTTCTGATCTGATTTGATCTAAACTTATTTTTTCTGAAATAAGTAAAAATAAGGTGAACTAAACAAGGCCTTAATCATGATTGTCAAATTAGGTAATTACTTGACATGTTTTTGTATAGTTGTATACATGGTACCTATTTCTTTTAGTAACCTCCAATGCTTCAAATAAGTCGATATTAGAATTGATGAGGTGCATTTTAAGAGATGCTAAATCTTTTTTTTCGAAAAAAAAAAAAAGAAAAAGCTAATTTGGCCAAATTAGATTGAATAATACAAGGTTTTTCGAACTCCTTCGAAAGACAAGGTGTTCTCTGCGCTTGGAATAGTATCAGGTTGTGGGGGCTACGGTTGATATTGGTTACTCTGATTCATGACAAAAAATTATCACAAGAATTTTCTTCCTCTAAAAATTACGAAACGACGACGGATCCACACAAAAAGTTGTATGAGACAAGAAATCGAGAATGTGCCGAATTGTTATATCTATGTATTTGGATTCTTAGTCGTTCTCTAGTTAATTCTTGTTTGATTTTGTTAAATTCTTTGTCGTTAATCATCAATTGTAAATGTCGTATGGCTTTAATCAATGAAAATTAGTGTCCTTTGGGACTTCTTTACAAAAAAAAAAAAAAAAAAAAAAAAAAAAATTAATATGACCCGAAAAGAAAAAGAATATGGCTAAAGTGCGCTTGATAGGATTAACCCGAACCTCACAAGTGATGCTAAAAGCTATTTAATGTTACTCCGTATTAGATTAACGAATTTTAACAAAATTTAGCTTAATATATCTTTATGTTTTTTTAAAATCAAAATATTATTTACTCTATAATAGCAAAGCTAACCTAATAATAATACGGGTACATAAAAATTTTCACAAAATAGTTGATTAGTTGCATGGGCGGAACAGGGGGGGGGGGGCGCTGGGGTGAGTGGAACCAGATTAACAAAGTGGCTACTGGTGCACTTACATAGGTACATACTTGCAATGTTGCAAACTTGCACCAACTTGAATTCCTGGTAGATGGGTAATGTGGTACAGTATAACATATTAACAATATCTAATATTATAGTAAATATATTTGACTAGGAGCACAACATGAAGCGCAACCAACCAACCACATACGAAGCTATTCAACAATCCACATACGAAGTTATTCATTTAAGCTATACATTCCGTATAGAAATCTCATTTTAGTTTAAGAACCTCATATTATACATTTGCTAGCAAACAAACCAACTCTGATACAAGTATAATTGTATTAGAAATTAACGGTCTTTGTATCATCCTACTTCGTACAATCGTACTTGTATATTGTATTGATTAATTTTGTGACAATCTCAATTAAGGGATTTTGATATAAACAAGTTACACAAAAATGAGGCTGCAAAGTATAAACCATATGCACATGCGTTTGCTAACACTAAAAATAAAAACCACTCCATCTCAAAATACCACTGTTTGGCCTTTTGGCGGGGATTCTGTTACATACTATTCTGAGTTTCTGACACACATTCCTTCTCCTTCTCTCTCACTCTCTCTCTACTTTCTCTCTCTTCTTTCCGCCATTAAAGCTCCATTTAAGCTCCTCTGAAGCTGATTCACCTCCTCCATCTTCATCATCATCTCTCTTAAGCTAAACTAAAACTGGAATTTAGCGACACTGTTCTACTCTCATCAACTGCTTGCTCGAAAAGCTCCACTTGAACAGATATGGTAACAATTTTCTCTGACTTTCTCTCTGCAACTTCGTTGAGCCTTCAATTTTAGCTTTGTTTCATCGGTTAATGCTTTTGATCGATTATTTGAAGTTTATTTTTCTAGCTAGGTTTAACTAGTTCATCCTCTGTTTTCGAAATTATTTTTGAACTTGATATTGTGTTGGCGTCGATTTCTTAACTTCTACAGATCTTCAAGTTCATCTAAAATGGTGATAATCCTTATTTTTTTTGGATATTGGAATTATTACAGAATGAGTATGATACCGTTAGTTAATTTGTCCTCTGTTTTCAAAATTCCAAAATCAACTGGAAATTTTTGTTTGGGTCGATTTCTTAATAAATGTAGTGCTTGATCTTCAACTAAACTGAAGGAGTTCGATAACATGATTCTGTGTTTGAAATTTCGCATTATGAGTACGGAAATGTTAGTCCACTCATCCTCTAATATCAATGGGAGCTTGAGATTATGTTTGCATCGCTTTTGTTTCTGTTTTATACTTCATATAGTTTTACTTTTTAACAAAAGTGACGAAATTATATACAATATAAATTGCATTTTTAAATTTTCACACTGTAAGGATGAGTATGCTAGTAAATCTAGCTCTATTATGGAACTTATGTGACGAAATCAGTTTTTGTGAGCTAATAATTTAATTCATCCAGAAGTTCTTCAAACTCTAGTCAATTTCCAATTAATTGCAAAATTTTTCTTGTCAAAATTTGTTGTAATTAAAATTGGAATTACGTCAAGTTATTGTTCAATGTTCATCAATTTTTAGTGTAACTGCGAATTTTTTTGTAAAAGTAATCAATGGAGCTTCACAGTTCACTAAAATCTTCTCTCTGGGTATAAGGATGGCAGCAACAATGCATGCGAAGATGAAACGGAGAAAGCTTGATCAAATCGATATCATCCGAATATAGATAATGTTAATGATATACGTAGTAATTATGATTGTGTGTGTGTGCGTGTGTGTGTTTTTTTTGGTTAGGAAATCATATGTTGGGATATAATCAAATAATAATTTATGTGATTATGATTATTATTACAATGTTTGTTATTACTGGTATTATTAATTTTTTTTTTTTTGAATTGTATATCTATTTTGTAGTTGAGGCTGAGTAGACTTCTATTTGTCAGACGTCGACCTCTATTTGTCAGACGTCGACGTCGAGCAACTCGCTTGCCTTCTCCTTCTCCGGTCGAGCCACGGGCAGCTGAGCCCCTGACCGAGTCACAGGCTGCTGAGCCCCCGGCCGATATATCCCAAGGAGCACCTGAGATAGTCCCCGAAGCAGAGCACCCGAGGGATCCTACCAATTGTGTTCTGCTTTTTGTCTCTGTAAGTTTATTCGTTGATAACAAATCATTCATTGCTTTTTTTTTTTTTATTTTTTATTTTTTATTAAGTGTTCCAAATATCTCTAAAGGTGTTGTTAGATGTTAAATTGAACCCATAAAAAATAGTGAGGAATGTTTAGGAGTTAAAAAAAGGTAGATAGTTCTAATATACTCGTATCATTTAGAGAATAATACAGTCTTCATTATATCCTTTCCTTTATTACAACTTAACCAAAAAACAAAATACGGAGTACCTAAATGATTTTCTCAATTTATTTAGTCAATTTCCTAATGTAACCGTTATTAAAACAAATTAAATGTCGCCTAATGTAATGCCACCCTAGCAGTCTAGCACGGTGCTGCATTTAGTGTACTTGGTATTTTAACTTAATTAAAATAAGTTAAATTAACTAAATTAAAAAATTAACTTAATTAATAACTATATTAACTAGTATTAAGTTTAAATACAAAAAAATAAGTATAATTATCATAAATAAATCTTAAAATAAAATTTTGGTTGCTGGCCGAGTATTGGGGGCTGGATTAGACCTGGGTTCGGCGCGGCTAGGGTGGGTGGTTATGTGGGGTTTGATCGACTTACGGTGACGGCTGGGTAGTTTCGGCGACGGAAGCATGCGTGGGGTGCTGAGTGGGAGTTTGCGGGAAAAGGTTAGGTTTGGGTGGGTGGGAGTCGGTCGTCGCCGGCAAGGGTAAGGGTTCGAGTAAGGGTCACCGGGTATAGTAGGGATTGCCCGGTTGGGGGATGAGTGTTGTTTCGGGGTTTTCTGGTGTCCTGCGGGAGAGTTACAACACCGAGACTGGAACCGGACGCCTGTACCTGCAAAACAACGAAGACTCCTTGTGGTAGGAGCTCCGCCTCCAACGGTCAAGTTAGTACCTGATTAAGGAGTAATAATTGCGGAAATTAAAGTGATTTAGTCTCTCTAGGTGTGAGTGTTTAATGTGTAATCCGTGTGTTGTTTTCGAGTCCTCTCTCTCTTAATGAGGATTAAGAGGAGTATTTATAACCTCGGGAAGCGTGCCACTCTCTAGGTTTAGGGTAAACCTAGGGCTGACTGGGCCTCTAAACAGGATTGGGCCTTGTTGGCCGGTTTTCCCATTTGGCATGGGTGGACACGTGGCGTGTCTCAATTGGTCCGTAGAGGACGTATCTGTGATTGACACGTGGCAGGCTCCTATTGGCCTACGTGAAGGACACGTGGCGGAACCTGGTTGGTCCACTTGTCAGACGGTGATTGGTGGATAAAAATCCCCTAATCATTTGCCCCTCACAGGTGGCACGTGACTAGTCACATGTCACCTGTGACAGGTGTCGCATGGTGACAGGCGACGACCTGCTACAGGTGTCACCTTGCAAATGGCCGAGAGATTTTCCCGCCCAAATTTTGAATTTGGAAGTGACCCTTCGCCTTCCCACTTTGCCTATATAAGGAAGTGCTGACTTCGGTCATTTTCACATTTGAGAACTTTGCGAGAGAACATTCGGACCCCTGAACTTGCTCTGACACTTTGGACTTTTGTTGCCTACCGCCTGCTCTGACAAGCCGTTTGCAAAGGACTTCAGAATTTCATCAATCGTCACTCGTTCAGGTAACCGTCGGTTCTCTTATTCTTAATTTTTTTTCCTGATTATTATTTTTTGAAATGGCACCATGGAAGCACACGACACGACCTAAGTTAGTGATCAGCCGGTCACCGGGGACGGCTGAATCTAGGACTAGGAGTGCCGCCTGCCCTTTTCTGGACCCATCTTTGCCCTTTATACAAAGTCCGACTGTATCTGTGTCTATGCAGAACGTGATGGCCAGAACAAAAAAGACTGCTACGATCTCAAACTCGGACGGCTCTTCCCAAAGGGTGCCCATTAGTGAAACATCTGACCAGGCGCCAGATGTAGAAGTGAAACAAGGCGGCTGCCAAGTCGACAGTTCTGAGGGAAGGATCAAGGTGGTCCCTTCCTATCTCACCGTTGATATGTCTAACTTTTCTCCTGCTCCTTCTAAGGGAGAGGAGGCGGGCCCCTCTGGGAGAGGGGAGGAGTCGTCCTCTTCGGACTCGTCAGAGGACGAGTCCGAGTCCAGCTCTTCTGGCCACGCTTCTCCAGGCTCAGAAGAAAGAAACAGCCGCCTACAAGAGGCGAGGCTTTCTCATGCAGTTGAGAAGGGGGGCAATTGGGCAGAGCCGTCCGCCTCTTACAGAGAGGAAAACACCCCCTACTACTGCACGGTACCCCGGGGCCGGATCGCAGCCATGCAAGACAAAGTGGAGGGCTTTATAGCTAACCACAGAATGGGCCCCGGATTTTTACTGTTCGTGCCGGATCCAGAAGACACTGTCGTCTGGCCGGCTGGTACCAGCTATGATGACGGCTGCTTTGGCTGCTATGTGGCGGCCATCAAAGCTGGACTGCGCTTCCCATTACATCCGGCTGTTCAACGGATTTTAGATGGGTATGATTTGGGGTTATGGCAGTTAGCCCCCAACTCTTGGGTAAACGTACTCGGCTATGTGGCCGAGTGCGAAATGTACGGGGTGGAGCCAAGCTTTGAGGCTTTCGCCCACATGAACTATCTCAGCCGGACCCCTAAGTCGGGCGGTACCGGCTGGTATCAATTAACAAGCCATAGGGGCTACCTCATGACGAGAGGTAAGGCGAACAAATGGAAGGATTGGCGGAACACCTTTCTTATCATCGAGGGTTCAGACAAGGAGCTGAACAGACGCTTTAACAAGTGGAATAGGGATCCGCCTCTTCTTGCAGGCGGCCACAGCATGCCGCCTGTTCCCCCAAAGGCTAAAAAAGAGATCCTAGACAAAGGACTCTTCAAAGTAGAGACTAGGGTGAACTCTACTTCAGGGGTACGAGAGCAAGTACCCCTAAACTGCGTCCCGAGCTTCAAGTGGCTCTATGACGAGTACTTTTTGGCCGCCTGTGGCCTCAGCAGTTGGTGCTCTAGAGGTAGCCGGCCTGACAAATACTCTGTTTTTTCACGCCTTGTTTACTTGGGATTTTTACTAACTTTGCTGTTTATTTTTTGCAGCTGACGCCATGAGTAAAATAACAGCATCCAAGACTGCGGCGGCCATGTTGCGGGCCTCTCTCATGCAACAGTCTTGTACCGACTCTCCCAACAAGGGGGCACCCTTGGTGGGCTTCGAAACTCTTCCTCTTTTAGGAGTTGTTGTCTTGTGCATATACTAACTCTTTTTTTTTTTTTTTTTTTTTTTAGTCGGGCACTCCAAGAGCTTCTTCCTCGCAACAGCCGGACCCCAAGGCCCGGAGGACGACTGTTGCAAGCTCTCCTGGGTCTTTCAGGAAAACAGTGGCGGCTGAGAAGCAGCCGGCCACTTCTTCTAAAACTCCGGCGAGGCCGCCTAGAAGTATGGACAATTACTTGTAAAAACTTTCACTTGCTTCCTTCTTGACTAGGTCTAACTTGCTTTTTTACGCTTGATGCAGCCGGCCCTCAGGAGCCTGACTTGGTAGAGGTAGCCAAGTCCATGATCAAGCAGTTCCTCCATCTGAAAGGGAGGCGGTCAGGGGTGTCGGCACCCTTGACCTTGATGGGATTGCAGGGGTCCTTGCTGAGGTATACTTAGCATTTTTTGAGTATTTGAATTCTAGGACGCCTGTTATCTTTTTGTTTGGAAACTGACGCATGTTTTCTCTTTACTTAGGCCCTGCTCCGAGTGAACGGCCTTCGCAAGCCGTTTGATCGGAAGAACAAAGAGGTAAAGGCTGCAAAAGTTATGGCCGCCTCTGACTGTGATAAGGCAATGTTTCAAATTGCCCAAAACGAAGTTCTGACCATTGATATTCTTTATTATCAGGCGCAGGCTGCCGCCGCTATCCGGGCTCAGTTAGAGGCGGCCCAGAAGAGGAACAGCGAGCTGGAGGCGACCGTCTCCAATCTCAAGGCCGAGCTTAAACCTCTCCGCCAAAAGATGCTCTCATACGAAGCCATGGAGAAATCCTTGGCTAACGTAAAGGAACGCCTGGTGACCCAGGAGAAGAGTCTAACTAAAGAGCTCTCGGAGAAGGCTGAGCAAGAAAAGAGAGAGCTCGTCCGAGAGATGATGGAAGACTCTTCCCCGATCCAGCGCATGACCTGGAGCCGCCTCTTCCCCAGTGCCGACTTTGCCTCGTGGGAAAAAACGTACCGCCAGTGTTCTGAAACATATAATCACGAGATCCTGGCGGCTGCTGAGAACGAGGCGTTGGAGGAGGCCTTGGATGGGGATGAGCAGCCGATAGTGGCGCTTGTGCCACTTGGGGGCAAGGCATCGAAGAAGGATGCAGCTGAGGCCGAGTCGTCCAAGAGGAATGCTGACCAGGCGGACGCTGCTAATGTTGAAGACTTGCCCCCTTCTTAAGCTTTTATGTCTTCTTTCACGGCCTGCGTGCCGTTTGCTTGTATTTACCCGGCCAGGGGGCCGGGGTTCTGAATATTTTAATCTTCTTTAATGCAATTTTTATTTTGCTTGAAATTTGTCTAAGTGTTGAATATTTGATATTGAATTCTACACTATATCGACTGTTTTGCATGGCCGATTGTAGACAGATACGGATGGTCCGCCTATGCCCCTGGACGACTGGTTGTCTGTTTCCAAGCTGGGCGATCAGTCGGCCATTTATTCAATCGGTATTGGTCCCGTTTAAAAGACTGGATTACCTTTAGGCAGGCGGTCCTGTTATTTGTAAAATTAATCAAGTAAGAAAGGGTTTTCTTACTTGTATTTTGTAGGCTAGACTTGTAGGCAGTCTATGAATGGATTACCTTTAGGCAGGCGGTCCTAGTCGCCGAGTGATTGAGTAGTAGATGTATCAAGCGGTGGGTACCGGTTGTTCCCCTTTATTCGCCAATGTTTGTTGGCTATTAACTCGAAGGGAAACCTAGTAGGAATAGTAGTTTGAATGTCCTTGTTTGCCAAAAAACAGGTGGTCTATTCAAACTTTTTAGGTTCCATACCAAGTTTGGGAGAGTGACTATGAGTTAACGTTGGTGTTACTCAGTCGTCCTCATTCTAGATTGAGTAGTAGAGGTATCAGGCGGCAGAGGCCGGCTGGACCCCTTGATTCGCCAATGTTTGTTGGCTATTAACTCAAGAGGTACCCCCTGCATTTATCCCAAGTAATACAGGCGGTAATCCGACTCAGATGTCAACTGTTACCACTGGCTTGGTTAGTGATAAAAGTTATCCTTGTCTCAAAAACGGCTACGTGGTTGCCCTTGGGGACAGTCGTATAGGTGCCGTGTGATTAGTTTATAGAACAATGTTCCACCCAAAAGGGAGCTGCTCTCTGCGACGAATTTCATCCGGATGGATGCCGTCGGACGCCTGCTGTAATGTTGGGACAGGTCGAATTGAATTTTTTTATTTTGATCAGTTGGCTTGACGCCTGGTCTGATCATGTTTTTTGATAGTTCTTGGTGAACTATACTATGTGAGGGTAGCCGGTCAAGCGGCGTGCCCCTCTTAAATTAAACATAGAGAGTGGCCGGCTGTTTGTCAGTTGGCATGCCCCTCTTAAAATAAAAATGAATATAAACATGGAGAGTAGCCGACTGTTGGTCAGTTGGCATGCCCCTCTTTATTCAAGTAGTCCTTGACTTTACATTTTTTCAAAAGAAATATTTCTTAAGATTATCTATGTTCCAAGTTCGAGGTAACGGCTGGCCGTCTGGTGTTTCCAGACGGTAGGTACCGTCTCTAACCTCTTCAAATATTCGGTAGGGGCCTTCCCAGTTGGGAGTTAGCTTGCCAGACTCGTTAGCCCTACCAACAGCTTCCATTTTTCTAAGTACAAAGTCCCCTACCTTGAGTGGACGCCTGTGCACTTTTCTGTTGTATGATCGAGTCATTCTCAGGCGATAAATCTCATGGCGTAAGACAGCATTGCCTCTCTTTTCAGGGAGTGAGTCTAATGTCAGGCGCATGACTTCCCAGTTTGCCTCTTCGTCATATAGCATTAATCGAAGAGTCGGCTCGTAGTGTTCTATTGGAAGAACAGCTTCCGCACCATAAGTTAGGAGGAATGGAGTTTCTCCAGTCGCCCCTTTTTCAGTCGTCCTAATGGCCCAGAGAACATGTGGTAGTTCATCCGCCCATAGGCCGCCTGCTCGTTCAATCTTTTTCTTCAGACCGTCTGAGATGATTTTATTAAAGGCTTCTACCTGGTCGTTTGCTTGTGGACGGCCGACAGATGCAAAGAAGTGTGCAATTCCTTGGTCACCCAACCAGCTTTTGAGAACAGGCGTCTCAAATTGGGGACCATTATCAAAAACCATAGACATGGGAACCCCGAACCGACTGATGACATTTCTCCAAATGAATGAAATTACATCCTTCGTCTTGATTCCCTTAACAGCCTCCGCCTCTACCCATTTAGTGAAGTAGTCGACGGCAACAAGTATGTATCTTCTTCCGCCTGTAGCAGGCGTATATGGACCCAGAATATCCATGCCCCACTTAGCAAACGGTAGGGGGCTATGAATGGTGGTGAGGTCAGTAGCCGGACGGTGAATTAGTTTGCCAAACCTTTGGCACTTGTCACATTTTTTCACCACCTCCATAGCATCAGCTTCTAAGGTAGGCCAGAAGTAGCCCTGGCGCCTTGCCCGTTGAGCAAGCGTCCTTCCACCTATATGTGAAGCACAATAACCAGAATGGAGATCGTCTAGTATCTCTCGCCCCTTTTCTGGAGTAACGCACTTTAAGAAGGGTTGTAGGTACCCCCTTTTGTGAAGTTCTCCCTTTATCATTTCAAAATTGGTGGCTCGTCTTTTCAGCACTGCCGCCTGTTGATGATCATCCGGCAGGATACCGTTTGTCAAATATGCCCTGATTGGATCCATCCAGGTTGAGCTTCCGTTTAAGATTCCAATAGGGTCTCCCTCAATGCTTCTCTTCTCCACTACTTCCCAAAAAACGGTTCGAGGAGTATCACAGGAGGCGGATGATGCTAATTTTGAAAGTGCATCCGCTTGGTTATTCTCTGATCTCGGCACTTGGGTCAGATGGAAATCCTCAAGGGAGCCGACTGCTTGACGGACCGTCTGTAAATACTTGATCATGGCCGGATGGGTCGCTTCGTATTCGCCATTGTACTGACTCACTATTAACTGTGAATCGGAACAGGCGTCTATTTTTCTTGCCCCTGCCGCCTTGCACATGCGGATTCCGGCTAGTAAAGCTTCATATTCTGCCTCATTGTTTGAGGCCTGAAAACTGAAGCGTAGAGCATACTCGTACCTGTCGCCCTCTGGCGACTGACATATGACACCTGCTCCACAACCATTTGAAGTAGAGCTTCCATCCACATATACCTTCCAGACTTGGTCTGGAACTTGAGAGTCAGGGGGACGAGTCATCTCAACAATAAAGTCAGCAAAGGCTTGCCCCTTCACTGCTTTTCTAGGCTCGAAGGTAACTTCGAGGCTCTGTATTTCTATGGCCCATTTGATCATTCGGCCAGACGACTCCATGGTGGTCAGTGGCCGCTTGATCGGTTGATCCGTATACACGACGACTGCATGCGCCAAAAAGTAGGGCTTTAATTTTTTAATAGCCATGAAGAGTGCAAGGCCAAACTTTTCCACTAAGGGATACCTCAACTCGGCATTTTTCAGCACATAGCTGACAAAGTAGACCGGGAGCTGACAGCCATCTCTTTCAGCAAGAAGAACAGCGCTTAACGCATGATCAGAGACGGCCAGATACATGTAAAGTACTTCTTTGGGCAAAGGGCTGACTAGCCTCGGCAAGGAATGCAAATGAACTTTCAATTTTTGGAAGGCCGCCTCAGCATCCGGCCCCCATTCAAACCTTGCCTTTTTCTTAATTGCCTGGAAAAAGTATAGGCATTTGTCGCCTGATCGACTTAGAAATCTTCCCAAGGCCGCCAGACAACCTGTTAACTTCTGAACCTCTCGGACGGTACGGGGCGACTGCATGTCAATGACCGCCTGCACCTTCTCAGGGTTCGCCTCTATTCCTCTCTGATTAATGAGAAATCCGAGAAATTTCCCAGACTCAACTCCAAAGACACATTTCTTGGGATTGAGCATGACATGGTGCCGCCTGAGTGTGGCGAAAGTTTCTCGGAGGTCCGACAGATGATCTGTCTGAAGTTTAGACTTGACAATCATATCATCAATATATGCCTCGACATTTCTCCCAATCTGATCAAAGAACACAGTGTTTATCATTCGTTGGAAGGTGGCCGGGGCATTCTTAAGACCAAACGGCATGACCGTGTAACAGTATAACCCTTGATCAGTGACGAAGGTCGTCTTCTCCTGATCCTTCTTCCATAAAGGTATTTGATGGAAACCAGAGTAGGCGTCCATAAAACTCATCAAAGCATGGCCGGCTGTTGAGTCGACCAGGTGGTCAATTTTAGGCAGAGGGTAACTGTCTTTTGGGCACGCCTTATTCAAGTCTGTGTAGTCTACACACATTCGCCAGGTACCATTCGGCTTTTTAACAAGCACAACATTTGCAACCCAGTCTGGGAAGTAACATTGCCGAATGAATCCTGCATCAAGTAATTTTTTAACTTCGACGGCTGCCGCCTGACTTCTTTCTTCGCCATGGTTCCGCTTCTTCTGCCTTACCGGCTTCTTTTTTGGATCCACAGCCAGTTTATGTACCGCCAGCTCAGGACTAATGCCTGGCATTTCATGGACTTCGAATGCAAAGATGTCCTTGTATTCTTTCAACAGATTGTGAAAGTCATCACCTAGGACCCCTAGAGCAGTCGTCCCAACTTTGACTGTTCTGTCAGGACGCGAGACATCTAAGATTAGGTCCGCATGCTCACCAGCCGGCTGAGGGCGGAATTCATCCGACCGCTCCTCTGCCAATGATTGCTATTTTTTATCCTCTCTTGCGGCCCCCATCTGGGATGCCTTTCTTTTCTTGCCGCCTGCTTCTTGAACAGGCGCATTATCCTTGACATTGTCAATCTTTCCTCCACTGGACCCAGCGGCCATAACAGTGGGCTTGACATCCGAGAGATAGCATTCTCGTGCCATTCTCTGATCTCCCCTTAGGGAGCCGACTGTTCCATTGTCCCTCTCAAACTTGAGCAACATAAGAGATGGGATTATTACAGCCTTGGAATTATTTAGGGTTGGTCGTCCCAGAATCATGTTGTAGGCCGAGAGTTCTTCTACCACCAGGAACCGGACTTCCATGTGTTGTTCTTCCCCTTTTTCACCCAGGCGGATGGGTAGATCTACTCGTCCTACAGGGTGGACGACTCCTCCTCCAAACCCTACTAAAGGGTGGGAGGCCGGATGTATACAATCAGTTTTGTACTTCAATTTAGACAGACATTTGCTACTGATAAGATCTGGGGAGCTTCCGGTATCTTTGAGGATTCGGCCAACTCTCTGATTGGCCACTTTACATTCAATGACGATAGGGTCGTCATGCGGCCCCCTGACCCCTCCTAGATCTTCTTCAGTAATGACAATCTCAGGAAATGAATTTTTGGAGGGCCGTTCTGGGTGAACAGAATTTACATCTAGCCGCCTGATATTGTCTTTGTTGCCCCTAATAGTGGGACCTCCTCCTGCGAAGCCGCCTGCAATAGTGTAGACGACTGCATCATCTGTATCAGAGCTGTCGGCCTGTTGATTCTTTTTGGCCGACTGTTTTTTCGAGGAAGTGCTCCCCTTTGATTTCTTGACAAAAGAGTCAAGATCACCTTGCTCAGCCAGGCGGTCTAGATACCGCATGAGACTGATGCATTCGTTGGTGCGATGACCAAAATCTTCATGATAATCACAGAATTTATCTTGGTTCCGGTTGCTTGCAGAACCCTTCATGGGGACCGGCTTCTCAATAGAGATCCGTCCCTTGATTTCTTTTAGGATAGTTTGGCTATCCTTGCTAAACGCATACTTTGGGGAGTATGGTTTGAATTCTTTTTTCTTCTTCTGGGCCGGCTGTTTAGAGGAATCAGCCGCCCAGACCTCTTTTCTCTTCTTTTCCTTGTTTGACGACTGTATCTGTCGTCCTTCTTTTTTGTCGAACTTTTTTCCGTCCGAGTGTTTCACTGTACTACAAAGATCAGTTGCCTGTATATAGGCTTCTGCTTCAATCAAGGCCTCCTGAAGAGTCGCCACCCTCTTTCGAACCAGATCAAATTTGAAGGTCGACCTGTCTTTGAGACCCTTGAAAAAGTCAGTATAAGCTACCTCATCCGGTAACCCTTGAATCTGTATTCTCATCAGGTTAAACCGCCTGATGTAGGATCGAAGCCCCTCCTTCTCACCCTGCTGAATTGTTCCCAAATCAAGGGTCGTCTTCTTCGCAGGAATGTTCATGGAAAAGTTGGAGGTGAACAAGTAAGCAAGCGTCCTGAAGTTGTTTACACAACCAGTCGGCAGGTTGCCGAACCATTGCTGTGCAATTCCTTTGAGAGTCGCTGGAAAACACTTGCACCAAGTGGGATCATCCAACCCTTGAAGGTACATTAGGTTGGAGAATGCCATCAGATGATCTTCTGGGTTAGTAGTGCCATCATAGGCGCCTACTAACACATTTTTCACTTTGACCGGCTGAGCGGCTTCAGTGATTTCCTTGGAGAAGGCCGACGGCTGTTCACCAAGTCTAAGCAACCGTAGCTGCCAGTCCAAAGGTTGGACATTTTTAGCTGCGTGTCCACCAAACGGAGGTGGCTGCATAAAATACTGTTGCTGTGGTACAAACGGTAAGTTTGGTACCGCCTGGTCGCTATGAAAGCCTGACTGACGGGAGGTGCCGCCTGACTGACTCTCATGATACGACTGGGTATGCCTCATCGAGGTATTTCGCAGACTTTCTTGAAAATTTGAAGTAGAGGCCGACTCTGACAGTCGGTCACTCTTCTTCTGTTCTAACAGCAAACGAGCGTCTGTGTATGTTTTCTTCGACCCGTCCGCCTGAATGTGACGAACAGGTTTCCTATTTCCTGGAGTAGGAAAACGGTATTTTGTGAGGTCAAGGGCAGGCGGCTCCCACTTCCTGGATTTAGGATGAGGAGTTCCCTCTCGCCCTTGAACCGGCTTCCTCTTGCCTGAGGTGGAAGGTTTCTTAGCCGACTGTTCCTTGGCCGGAACAGGCTTCTTATTAAGCAACTCTTGAATTTCTCCCTTGAAGTCCCTCATGAAGGTCATGAGTTCGTTCCTTGTGATGGGAGCAGACCCATCAGTCGCCTGCTGCCGAAAAGACGGTGCGCCTGTTGGCTCACTTATAGTTTGAAAATGTTCCCGTTCCCTCCTTTCGGTCTGACGGGTACGTCGGGCCCTTAGGGTCCCGTCTGGAGCTGTGTGAGCTTCAACTTCAAGTTCATTGTCAGTATCATGGTCCGACTGGACTTGAGGGTCGTCTAGGGGACGCCTCTCTTCAAAAGTCGGTACAAACGTGGATGTCATCTCAGAAGTACTCTCCCCACAGACGGCGCCAAAATGTTTCGGGGTTTTCTGGTGTCCTGCGGGAGAGTTACAACACCGAGACTGGAACCGGACGCCTGTACCTGCAAAACAACGAAGACTCCTTGTGGTAGGAGCTCCGCCTCCAACGGTCAAGTTAGTACCTGATTAAGGAGTAATAATTGCGGAAATTAAAGTGATTTAGTTTCTCTAGGTGTGAGTGTTTAATGTGTAATCCGTGTGTTGTTTTCGAGTCCTCTATCTCTTAATGAGGATTAAGAGGAGTATTTATAACCTCGGGAAGCGTGCCACTCTCTAGGTTTAGGGTAAACCTAGGGCTGACTGGGCCTCTAAACAGGATTGGGCCTTGTTGGCCGGTTTTCCCATTTGGCATGGGTGGACACGTGGCGTGTCTCAATTGGTCCGTAGAGGATGTATCTGTGATTGACACGTGGCAGGATCCTATTGGCCTACGTGAAGGACACGTGGCGGAACCTGGTTGGTCCACTTGTCAGACGGTGATTGGTGGATAAAAATCCCCTAATCAAGTGTGGTGGGGGTTTCGCGGGCTGGGGTGGGGGCTGGGGTGGGGGCTGGGCGATGGGATCTCGCACGCAGGTTGAGGGTTTGGGTTGGGTCGCCTAGTTGGGGTCAAAGCCTAGGTAGGGCTCCGCCGGCAGGATTGGGGTGAGTGTGGCTGGTTGGGGGTAGATGGAGCCTGGTGGGGTGGTGAAGTGGCGTTGTGGGGGGCCTGGGGGTGGTCCGACGGGTTAGTGTGGGTTTGGATTTTTTAATAATAATAAAAAAAAAATTTAAGTTAATTTTTTTTTTAAGTTAATTTTTTTTTTTTAAGTTAATTTTTTTTTTTTTTAAATTTTAGATTAATAATACTAATAATAATTGGGGCTTTGCCCCTCGTTTCCACCAAAAAAAAAAAAAAATAATAAAATAAATAAAATAATAATAATAATAATAACAACAACAATGTTGCTAGTAGCTACTAATAATAAAAACATTATTACGTACTTTGTAATTCTTTATTTAGATTTTTTATTATTTTTAATGTAGTAAGATTAATTAATTGTGTTAGTTACATTTTAATTAGAATTTAAAATTTTTAAAAATTATTTAACACATCTCACCAATAATGTTTTGACATGTGGCACATTAACCAGTTATTAACCCATATAGCCTTAATTACTTTCACTCTTATTGAATATTGATAATTTAAATAGATTATAAAAAGTTAATTGGAAAAAAGAAACGTATTAGATATCCCAATTTCATAAACAAAATTCCAATAAATACTTCATATTAAATTATTGAATTATGAAGAAAAAAAAAATTGAAAAAGTTAGTTACAAAACTTGTCAACAAAAAATTACAAACAATAATTTCTCGTACTAGACAATTAAAATGTCATTAATGCAAATTAAACATAAAAAAGAATTAAAAGTCCATCGCGTAGGGTTTTGAAAAACCGCTGCTAGGGTTGAGTGTGCTCCATTGTGATCTTCTGTCATGTAATTCTAATTGAATTATGTTCTCCTCTCGTTATAATAAATTAGTAGAATCATAGTTCTTGATCTTGTTGGGCGATGTCTGAAGAATTAATTAGAGATTGGGAAAACTTCAAACTTACGGATGAGGAAAACACCATTCTAGGCGCGACTTCGATCGAGGATACCATGGCAAAATCGACCTTGAAGTTAGAACTTTCCCTGGTGGGGAAGATGCTAACTATGAAACCATATAATATTGACGCAATGATGAAGAGGGTCTTGAAAGGCTTGTGGAGATTGTCTGATGATGTCGCTGTTCGTGTGATCGATTCGAACTTATTTGTCTTCCAGTTCTTTAACGAGGAAGATAAAATGAGGGTTCTTGATGGTAGACCATGGACCTTTGATAAACAAATTCTATTATTGAAGGCTATGGAAGGCGACGAACAACCGTCTGAGGTGGTTTTTGAAAATTGCCCATTTTGGGTAAGAGTTCTTGATGTCCAGTTTGGCCGTAGGAATGAAGCTTTTGCTCGTGAGGTAGGGGATGCAATGGGGGGTTTTTTGGAGTATGATGAGGAAGATCCCCTTGGATGGAATGAATTCATGAGGATTAAGGTGATGCTAGACATAACAAAACCTCTACGAAGAGGAATTAAAGTGGCTACCGGTCCCTCGATGTCGAAGTGGGTAAGTTTTAAGTACGAAAGGCTAGGGGATTTTCGTTACTTCTGTGGGAGGTTGGGGCATCTTGATAAGGACTGCCTCGAACAAGAGAAGGTGGACGAAGAACGCTCTCTTGTGTTTCAATATGGACCATTCATGGTAGCATCCCCACACCAAAGGCCTCGTGTTTCATTGATTTATAGAGAGAAGGAGAAGCGGTGGGTAGAAAATCTATCAAATGTGAGGCATGTGAGACGTATGTCGTATAATAACCCCAACGCCATCAAAGTTGGACCACCTAGTGCTGCTAGGAAGCTATCTTTTACTCCTACAAAGGCTGTGATGCCATTCGTACCAAAGGCGAGGGAAGCTACTCTTGTAGCTATGGCTAGAGATAGTGGTTGGAAGGTTGTTCTTCGACCTGTAGCTGCTGGGACTAATATGCAAATGCCGCCTCTAAGGGCATCGAGAATGGATGATGTAGAGACCAAGGAGGATGAGCATGGGGTGATGCGGGTGGCTGAAGATTCTCGTGACATAGCCGGTGGTGAGAAGGTGGGAACAGGGGAATGTCAAGGTGAAGAGGAGGTTAGGGTGGACAGGGAGAATGTGGAAAAGAAGGCTCTGCAGACTGATTTTGATGGTGTGGAGGAGATGGACACCTGTGAATATATCGGACTCGAGCAAAGGAGCGCTAAAAGGAAAGCATGTGACAGCGAGTTCGATGTTGATAATGCTGAGATGGCTCGTGAGAAAAGAGGTAGAGTTTCTCATCTAGATATATCATTCAATGACTCATTTCAAGTAGAGGGTCTTGGTAATTACCAAGCCCTCGAAAAGCCATGAAAATATTAAGTTGGAACTGCCACGGGCTTGGCAACCCGAGGCGAGTTCGTGCCCTCCAAGATAAATGTTGGAGGGAGAGGCCGAAATTGGTTTTTGTTATGGAGTCTATGATTGATAGTACTGTATTAAACAAAATAAAAAAATAGATGTGGTTTTTCTAATGGTTTGTGTATTAGTAGTGTCGGTAACTCGGGAGGGATGGGATTGTGGTGGAATGATATAAATACAAAAGTTGTATCCTTTTCCGATCACCATTTTGATGTGAATATTCTGGATGATAATAATACTCCTAAATGGAGAGCGATTGGTATTTATGGTTGGGCCGAACAATCTCAGAAACATAATACTTGGACATTGATGTCATCTTCAAAATCATGTAGCTCGATGCCATGTATTATGTTTGGTGAGTTTAATGAGATAACAAGCTTGACTGAAAAGGAGGGTGGGGTGCAAAGAAGTGAAAGGTCGATGGATGCATTTAGGGAAGCTATAGATCGGTGCCATCTTCGAGATTTGGGTTTCAAAGGGAATATCTTCACTTGGGAAAGGGGCAATTCCATGTCTACTTTTATTCGGGAACGACTTGATCGGTTTCTTGCAGGTGACGGGTGGATGTCTTTGTTTCCTGATTATGAGGTCCGAAATTTCCCAATCTATAGTTCGGACCATGCTCCTATTATGGTGTATTTGAAGAAGCAGGTTGCGTCAGATGGTGGTGGGAAGAGCTTTAAATTCGAACGGCTTTGGTTATCAAGGGAGGATTGTGTAACGGTTGTTGATAGAAGCTGGAAGGCAAGCTTAGAGCGAAGCATTGACCGTAAGATTGCTCGTTGCGGGGAGGACCTGAGCTCGTGGGCTAGGAAGGCTTTCGGGTCTGTTAAAAAGAAGATAAAAGACACTAAGAAAAGGCTCCGAGAATTGAAGGAAGGGTCTATGGATGGCGCAACTATTGATCTGTGTAGAAGCCTGGCCGAAAAGCTTGATTCCCTCTATATGCAAGAAGAATCGTTCTGGTTTGCTAGGGCCCGTGCCAATGAACTTAGGGATGGGGATAAAAACACAAAATATTTCCATCACAAGGCAAGTCAAAGGAGGGCAAACAACCGCATCAATGGGCTTTCCGATCAAAATGGAAATTGGTTGCAACAGAGGGTTGATCTTGAGCGGCTAATTGAAGCATATTTCAGGGACCTTTTTGAATCAAGCTCCCCTACTGGATTTCCGGAAGCTCTAGAAGGGATCGAGGAGGTTGTGTCGACAGATATGAATGAATCGCTGGATAGGGAACCTACAGGGGATGAAATCAAAGCTGCTCTCTTTCAGATGCACCCAAATAAAGCTCCCGGACCCGATGGTATGCATGCTCTTTTCTTTCAAAAATTCTGGCATATTATAGGGTCTGATATTATTTCTTTTGTGAAGAAGTGGTGGAGGGGGGAGGCGGGTTTTAAAAGAAATTAACAATACTTGTGTGGTGCTCATTCCTAAATGTAAAGAACCAAAGCTGATTTCAGAGTTCAGGCCTATTAGTTGCTGCAACGTAATATATAAAATTATTTCCAAAATGATGGCCAATAAATGGAAAGGGTTCTTAGGGGAGGTGGTTTCTCAAAATCAAAGTGCTTTTGTTCCGAAACGCCTTATTACTGATAATGCAATTGTCGCCTTTGAGATTTTTCATAACATGAAGAGGGGAGGTGGAGGAGGAGCGGGAAATATTTCCTTGAAGCTGGATATGAGTAAGGCATATGATCGGGTGGAGTGGAGTTTTCTAGGGATGGTGATGAAAAAAATGGGGTTTTCGGAAATGTGGATAAGTCGCATTATGGCGTGTTTGGAGAGTGTTAATTTTTCTTTTAAGATTAACGGGAAAATCTCAGGGTCGGTTTCTCCAACTAGAGGGTTGAGACAAGGTGATCCTATTTCTCCATATTTGTTTCTGCTTTGCGCTGATGCATTCTCAACATTATTGAATAAAGCTGCAACAAATAACCTTATTCATGGTGCCAGGATATGTAAAGGAGCCCCTAGAGTTTCTCATTTATTTTTTGCCGATGACAGTATTCTTTTTGCTAGAGCTAATGTGCAAGAATGCTCCGTTATAGCTGACATCATCAGCAAGTATGAGAGGGCATCAGGTTAGAAAGTAAATCTTAGCAAAACAAATGTAACCTTTAGTAAAAATGTTAATATTGTTCGGAGGGGAGAAATTATCGAGATTCTTGGTGTTCAGGAGGTTGAATAACATGAAAAAAAATCTGGGTCTCCCCACCATTATTGGCAGATCAAAGAAGGTGATGTTTGCAGGGCTTAAAGAGAGATCGTGGAAGAAGCTCCAAGGGTGGAAGGAGAAGCTGTTATCGAGGTCGGGAAAGGAAATTCTCATTAAAGCTGTGGCACAGGCTATCCCGACATATGATGAGTATATTTAAAATTCTTGATGTTTTGATCAATGAATTTCATACTCTTTTGGCTTGATTCTGGTGGGGCTCTACGGATGTGAGAAGAAAGTTACATTGGCAACGATGGGATCTCCTCTGTCCACCGAAGAGTAAGGGTGGTCTAGGGTTCCGGGACCTCCGTTATTTCAACCAAGCCCTCCTAGCAAAGCAGTTTTGGCGGCTTCACCACAACCCGGATACTCTTCTGCATAGAATCCTCAAAGCAAAATACTTTAAAAATTGTGATGTTTTGGAGTCTAGTGTGGGTTTTGATCCTAGTTACGCTTGGAGGAGCATATGGGGGGCAAGATCCTTACTGCTTGAAGGGCTGAAGTGGAGAGTGGGCAATGGTTGTGATATTAGTGTATGGAGGGACGCTTGGCTTCCTGGTAATACATCAGCATTGGTGCCCACACCCTCGGTGGATAGCGACCCAGACTTGAGAGTGGTTGATTTGATTGACCATGGTAGCAATACATGGGATGTTGAGATGGTGAATAATACTTTTGTTGTTGCTGAGAGGGCTATTGTTCTCTCCATTCCTCTCTCTAATAGATGCCCAAGGGATTCTATGTTCTGGTGGCCGAACAAAAACGGTGAGTACAGCGTACGCTCGGGCTATTGGCTGGGCAAATCGGGTAGTCTACTGGGACTGGACAGCGTATGGGATGATGTATGGAAGTTGATTTGGCACATGAGAGCTCCCCCAAAACTTTGTCACTTCATGTGGAGGGCGTGTAAGGGCTTCCTGGCTGTTCGAGAGAGGCTAGCATTTCGACATATTATAGAAGATAAAACATGTGTGATTTGCAGGAGAGAAGAGGAGTCCATAATTCATTCTTTGTTTGAATGCTCCGCTGCACGCGAAATCTGGGAATTGAGTCCTCTTAATGACATGGTTATGCAAGCCCCTAGGGAGAGCTTTACCACAAGAATTCTATGGCTGAAAACAAAGGTGACGAAGGAGGATCTAACTCACATTGCAATCTTATGCTGGGCCTCGTGGATGTGCAGAAACAAGATGATATTTGAGCACGAGACTATCAATCCTACAACCATTGCTACGGGCTTATCAAAAATGGTGAGTGAGTATAATGGATATGTAGCAAGAGTTCATCTTCCTGCTGTGAGGATGGCTCCTTCTGCTGATAATGGCTGAAAACCACCTCCCACGGGCATTGTTAAGCTCAATTGCGATGCATTTGTGGGAGTAAAAATTGAGCTTGGGGTAGTGGCCAGAGACAATTGTGGCAACGTTCTTGCTACTGGCGTGAGAAAAGGGGGTGAAGGTAAGCCTGTTGAGGTGGCTGAGGCTGCAGTGGTGTTTGGATTGAAGTTAGCTAGAAGATTGGGATATACAAGAATTCAAGTGGAAAGCGATGCTCAAAATGTGGTTAATATGATCAAGCAAAAATCTAATGGGTGTTCTCCTTTGTTCCTTATGATTGACGATATATTAGCCCTCTCTTTATTATTTGGTGTGTTCTCTATTTCTCATGTAAAAAGTTCGGGTAACACTATAGCCCATTGTGTGGCAAGGTGGGATACTAGAAACAGTGATGAGTATGTTTGTCTTAGTCCGTTCCCGCAAAGTCTATTGACTTTAGCGGAAATTGACCTATCTTAATAATAGCCTGACATCTTTTCTTCAAAAAAAATGCAAATTAAACATATGTCGTGACATAATATGAGTTTAATAATGTACAATGAAGCCAAAAGTTAAGGGTCAATAACTTGTGCCAAATAAAAAAAAATTATGATAAAGTAAGTACATGAGTATTATTGTCAAAAAAAAGGTACATGAGTATTAAGTTATAGCAAGTAATTTTGGATTTTAGTAGTAATGGGTTGTATTTAAATTGGGCCTTCCTTTCTGGATAAAAAAGGAGTTAGACCCCTACCCGTTAGAAAAACCGATTAAATTTATCTACTATAGTACCTATATGAGTTAAGCATATAATATTAGGGCTCTAAGTTTTCACACACTTTTCACCATTTTACTATGTTAATTTTACTGATAGTTTAGGTACATTTTTTCGTATTCTGGCTAACAAAAATTTAATGACAGATAGCAAAAGGATATATCCTTTGCAACAATTTGACAGACGCATGGAAAGAATTTCAGAGTGGTGGCGACGATGGGAACACCGCTTCCATTCACGGTGTGCGGCCATATATGGAGAATTCGGGAAAGCTGAAAAGCAAGTTGTCTCCGCGGATTTTTGAGTTGGAGTATGAGATTCATGAGCTCTGGTATAGCATCAATGCGGAGAAGTTCGATAGCGTGAAGTCCATTCAGTTAGTGTTGGAGCAATACGAAAAACATGGATGGAAGATTTCTCAGTTTCCATCCATGTTAGAGTACGCACAGTTTGCATTAGAGGCTTTTCGTAATCTGGATCTCAACCCCCTTCTCGCTCAAATTCGTGAGTTCGATAATTATTTTTATAAATCGGCACTACACCATTAATTAGGGTTTGACTTAAATTGTTTTTTAATAATAAAAAAAAAAGTATGCAATTTGTTTTTTTTTCTTCCAATTCTAGTTTAGAATTTTGACTTTAATTTCCTAATTTATTTACAGGTCAAAGTATCAACTCTAAAAGCCAATTTAGTGATGAGTACGGCCACACTTGGTTTACTATTTTGGGAGGTGAGTTGCTCAGCCGCTTGCAGGAGGCTTACCATTTCACTCCAACTCTGATTGTTTTCAAGAAGAAAAAGCGATCAGGTTTCTTTCTAAAAGAGATGAAGTTCTGTTTTGACTTGAGTGGAAGAGGCCCAATGGACTCTCATATCCTCTTTCCAGACTCGAGCAATATCATTTCAAGAGATTGACAAAAAGTTCTTAGTTCTGCACATATTCACATTTAGTGTAATTACTCTACAAGTGTCCTAGTGAAGTGTAATTACTTTTTTGGCAGTCTTTTTAGAGTTTACAGGTGATGGATATTTAGGAGCAGATGATTTCATAGCCCATGATTTACAATTGTGTGACTCATCTTGTGCTTTCTTTTGAATCCTTTTGATGAACAAACTATGCTAGACTTAGTATTTTCTTATGCCACGTTGCAGGGTTGGCTTTTGGGTGATAAAGGGGTCTTAATATGTAGTATTTGACAACTGAAGTCAAGCACATATGTAGTAGAGCTTTGACTATGAGGTTAGTATGTGGAATAATTGTCATGCTGGTAACTACCTTGCTGCTGCTATCTTAGCTGAGCTTAGGCTTAATACAACTTCTGCTTGTTTATGCAGTTACCCTTTTGAATATGGGCTGATTGGAAATTTTGATAGGGTTTTTTGGATTCCGAGAAAAAGGCATGATTTTTATGTTTTAAAAACTTATTTTCCAATAATTGAATGTTTTATACTTTTATGACATTTAAAATCCAAAAATTAAATAATCTGAATTGAGAAATTGTTGAATTTGATTGGTTACAGCCTTACAGGCATTCTTCAAAGACAAACAACTCTTGAAATTAGAAATATATTGATGGCTGGTTGATTATCAACCAACCATATTGACTTCGCAAAAGATCAACTATGCTCCTGAGGTTGACAAAGGTTGACAAAGGTTGCAAAGATCTTGATTTTTGAGGTTGGTTTATTTTTGTTCATGAAAATGAACTGTCTTCTTTTATGCCTTTCACACTACTACAAAAAACCTATAAGAAACCCCCTAAAACCTCCCTTTGAGACCACATGAGAGGGGGTCTTAAGGTCAGCGACCTCTTAGGTAAAGAAACCCCTTTTTAGAGGTGGTTTCTTAAAGACAATAAGAAACCCCTTTTCTTTCTTAGGTGGTTATTTATCCAACCCTTTAAATTATACATGAAAGCTGTATATGGAACCACATAAAAGCGAGAAGGGGTCTCTTATATCACATTTTAAAAAATCCCCCTAACTGGAAAAGGGGTCTCTTATCTAAGCTCAAAATTTTAAAATATAATAATAATAATAATAATAACAATAATATTATTATTATTATTATTATTATTATTATTATTACTATTATTATTATTATTATTATTATTATTGGACAACCGGTTCTTATTTAAGATTTGTTGGACAACCGGTTCTTATTTATTTATTCTTTTTTAATTTTTTTAAAGCAACATAATGTAACGAGTACCCAACAGGTGACAAACCTGTATATATATATATAATTATAAACAAAAATATGAAAATAAGCTACTATACAAGATAAAATATTGCATACTTTCATTGAAAATAAATATTTTACTACGAGTACAAATTTAGAGTGTTTATGTTGTACGTGGTACCAAAGGAAAATAGACAATATAAAATACTAAAATTGTAATGGTAGCGCGATGCATATAAATTTACTCATCATAATCCACACCATCGTCATATTCTTCACCGACTTGCTTATGCTCGTTCACATAATTAACCAATAAGTCTCTTAGCTCGTCAATCTTTGCTTGAGAATAAGAAGAAGATACTCCAGTAAAGTACTACATATAAAGCATTAACAACATGCGTTAATAACTACAGATACATTGAGTTAAAGTACACTATGGAGAACATGAAAAAGACAATGTGAACTAACTTTACATGCCTTATTTTTGTTTAAAATCAAGCATGCATTATTTCATCTGAATGGAAAAATTTCTATAGTGTAAAAAAGCATTGAAGCCCACCACAAAGAAAACACACCATAGTAACGCATTACTTGACCCTAGCTGATACATGATCGACAAATTGACCTTAACTGAACCAGTTAAGTTCATGTGACTAAAGTTGTAATGACTGAATTTTCAAAACCACAATATTTATGTGCCTGCATCTTTTACTTATTCATGCCGTCTTATGCCGGATACCCATTTTAGTACAATCAGAACATAGCCAACACAAACAAAGTTGAGCAATTAAAAGCTTCTGGGTTCTTAACTGCTATTATAGAATGTATGACCAGCTTCTTAATGAACAATCATAAAGGCCTTAAGATAACTGATGTTAGTTATGTGTACAACTTCCGGAAGTTAGTTTGACCAAAATTATTGATATGATCATTCTCACATCCATATAATGCAGTGGTTCAGACTCAATCAAACTTCCAGCCCTTTTCCAGGCAAATAAATAATGCACTTCTAACAGGCTGATAATCCTAAAGTAGCCTTCAAAGTTGGCTACAGAATCTGTAAACTTGCCCCAGAAACATGGAGTATGTTTCCCCCAGAAACATAATACAGAATACAAAAACAGAATAATATAGATAAAAACAAGTAATATAAATGAAAACAGAATAAAATGAAAACAGTTGAAAAACAGAATAAAAAAAATGAAAACAGAAGTTTTTTTTTTCTTTAGAATAAATATACATTATGCATGCATGAATAATACCTGATCAGGAATCACTTGTCGTCTTTTGTCTGTATCTCAAGCATGTAGCGGCACACATAGTATCCACTATCGCAGGAATAAACAATTAGTTATGTCACATGATAATTCTTTTTTATAATTATTAAGAAGCTTTGTATAAATTAACTAAAACTTACCTGTGGTTTCTTCCACCTAATTCCTGGATTCTTTTTTATCTTGATAATGTCTTTTCGATGTTTTTGGCTAAACTTTTTTATCCCACTAAAAAAATGTAATATAAAAAAATTAGATTAGTAATTATCGATATTGTAATATACGTCCTCATAAATTAAACAATCACAACACAAAGAAAGCAAACTGATTTTAAGCACATTATATGTAGATATAATGAATATGTGATGTACTACATACTCATTGATGGTCTTTTGAGCAAATTCACTAATTTCATTTTCTGCTCCATCTGGATCTAGCCAAAACACCACTGCATTCCAAGGACTAATGATCGCAACCATCCAATGCCGACTATATGTAACATTAGTAAGAGAAGTAACATTGACATTATTATCATTGAACATCCCAAAAAATAGTCTTATATATAATACACACTTACTTTTCTTTATACGGAGCAAAGAAAAGTTGATTAAGATTCTTCCCTTCATTTTGACCAAACACACTTGCTAAATAGTCTGACCGTCCTTCTTCAGTCATTGGTGTCAGCGGAGATAAATAACCAATATCGCAAAATCCATACATTCCAGCAACACTATCTTGTTTACACATTTCGCTCAAGTACCTTCCACATCAATTAACATATTATTACAAATAATATAAAACTGATAGTTAGAAAGCAATAGAAAAAAAAAAGGTAGTCATTAGGCATTTACTTCATAAAGATAGACAAATGTGAAGCTCCAATCTCTCTTTGAAAGCACCAGTAAAAAATGTATGCATAATCAATTTTAAGTTTCTGCTCATGTCCATACACACTTGTTGGGATTGTTATTGATATGCAATCATCATTTTCTTTCATTCTCCCAACTTCAATTTTGAATTTTCGCAACAAACTGGTAGTTAACTTAGCACAATCCTCATCTCTGATGACATACTTATGGGTAGTGGATGCTTGTGATGATGGTGTTTCTGGGGATGGAGTAGTCAGGGGTTAATCAAGTAGTTTTGCTGTTTGTTCATCATCCTTTAAAGTAAAAGCACAAATCAAAAAGAAAAATGATTAAACTAACATACAAACCCGAGACTTGAATAACCACTTTGGGACATAATTTTGTAATATTATAAGAATAAAATTTTACCTTCATCATTGGAAAAATCAAGTGACTTGGCCAGGGAGCAAAACTACCCTTAGCTTGAGACACGTACGTGAACTCTGAGGTTGGACATGGCATAAGAGCTGCTGGCATCACCACTTGATCAACCGAGACTCGTAGAAGACCAGTCACAATCTTAACATTATGAACAGTAATTACTTGTTTTGATTTTCTTTTTTCCACCTTTCCTTTGGCAACAATATGTAGCTCCTTCTCACTTTGAATTGCCAAAGAACAATCACTCCAACCCTTATCATGTACAATTTGAATTAATATACCATGAGAAATACTTATAATAAAGCTAAATGCGGTTGAGTATTAAATAATTGAAAAAGAATAATGTACCTCGGGAAGAGTATGTTCAATAACACTCACTGGATCATGCCTTGTCAGACCACTTCTAAATTGATTATGAGTAATTGGATCATCATCAATTAGCTCATGACTTATTTGAGGAGAAGAAGCACGATTTTGCTCTATTTGTTGATCACTTTGCATTAAGTGTTTCTCGGGCCAATGAACATGGTAAGGCAAAATCTCCTCCTGGTTAGGTTCCGAAGTACCATTTATTTCAAGGTCTACATTGTCTCTGCCAACATGTTTACTTAAATGAGCACCAAGGCCGTTAAAACCAACATTATTGACATCACATCCACCTACTTGGCCACTTGAGCCACTAAGTTGTCCATTAAGAGCACTAAATTGAGGACCACCAAACCCTTGAATAGGGAAACCAAATTGGGAAACATCCAACCCTTGGCCACCAAGTAGGGCAACATAACTCCCAAATGGAGTACTCACCGACCCTTGGCCACCTAAAGCACCACCACTTGTCATGAATTGTCTAAATTGATCTGGGTTGAAATTAGGGCTTGATATAATGTAAGACATCAACAAGTTTTGATCATTTCTCATAGTACACATCTTTTTCATCGGATAATTGACTTGTGCCTGCATACGATTTTGAGGTGTTGGTTGGTTGTACCCAAAATATGCCTTATTTGAAACGCCCGATCCAACAACCCTTACACGACCACCATGCTCAGGCTTATTTATTGCTTTGGCTAATACGTCATCCCGACCCTTGGCGGTTATTTCTCCTCTTTGAGCTTGGGCATCCAATGTACTCTGATAAAAAAAATTATTAAAGAAGTAAACAAATAATAATTAATAAAATTTGTTATGACCTGTATGCAGAACATGACCCATAATTTGAACTTAAAACAAGAAACTTGCAACTAACAATTTTAATGACTTGAAATTAGAGTTAATTCTTACAATTGCTTGCACGATTATATCATCAGCAGGATTCTCAAATACCATTTGGCCATCTTTTTCTTTAGAATGGGCTTTGAGCCAAACTGAATGTCGAGGAACTTGTGTGACATGAATCCCTTTGTTCTGAAGTTCTTTTACCTAATGTTTGGCAGCAACAAATCCAACATTCAGCTCAAAATTCAGATTTATACTTAATTAAACTGATTTTCCAACTACTTACAATCTCTTCTTCATAGTAAAGGTATCCTAGTCTACCTCCTCGGTAGCTTGTATTCTTTTTCAATGACCTTTCTCGATTCTTTTCGCTTAATTCCTTTGCATTAGATACCATACCTAGTTAGTATACAATATTATCAAATACAAACAATCTGCAAGACACCAGAACAGTAATACAGAAAAAAAGAAGAAGAAGGAAGCAGGAAAACGGAATTATAAGAGAGATATAAGAAGAATTAAAGCTGTAATCAGGGCTGTAATAATCTGGTTAGAGTAACCACTAATACAAGCTAGCTTTCATTCGAGAATGGACCAATATTAGCCAAATGTAGACCAATAAATGATCAGAGATCCTCTGTTATATCATCATTGTAATCCTTCAGACTCTATTCTGATGTTGAGATAGCAGTTTAGATATCCTCTGTAATACATCATTGTTACCTTCAAACTCTATTCTGATGTTCAGATATCTTGAATTTCTTAATGTAGCTTAGTTTTTTAAAGGCTATATTCTTTATATATACCGTTTATAATTATATACTTGGCCTTTGAGCTCTGTAAATCAATTACAGGTCTTCCTAGTTTATCCTTTATGGTGCTAGGATACTTATTGGAGAAACATGCTATACACAGGGATCTGAAATCATTTGATTTGACTCGTGTTGCTTAATATCTTACACCGCTGCTAATAATCAGCAAGTGTTATAAAGGGAAGATTGCATCAAGTCATTTTAGCTATTTCTTCTATCTGTTTCCTTCATTTTCTTCTCTAGGAGAGTGGTCCATTAAACTTACAATCAAATTATCACTTTTTTGGTGTTAACTAACGTCTAGGTTGCTGAAATAAGTCGAATATTAAGACCTGGGGGTGTATTTGTTGCAACAACTTTTTTCGTGAGGTAAATGACTTTATCTTTAGAGTGATAAATTCTAGAATTAATCCTACTCAACTACTAATATTCCACACTTTTTATAAATTTGGCTAATATTGGTTCATTCTCATACTTTCATACATTATGTGGTATTATTAGCATAACAAACTCTAGACACCTCAGCAAACCCCTTAACAGAATCATATTCTGTTACACAGTAAAGACTATTAAGCCCCCCAACAGACTCATTATTACAATTAACAAAATGCTAATAACAGAAAGCTTTTAACAAACTCAATAACCAACTCAAGCATCAAACAATTCCCTTCTTGCGTCTCACGTATATAACTATGATAGGATGCTTATTTCCATTCCTAGCACAATCTAATAAATACTTATATAGTATAAGAATACCTGAAATGCATCATCTTCGGTATAAGTCTTTATAAATTTGTTCCAATCAGTTTACTGTATCATTGGATATTTCCATGGTGATGTTTTCCTTACCACTTTCTTATTTCCATGTACCTTGTATAGCCAGTACTTTCTCAATCTTGTTTTGAAGGCCCTCCATCGAATAGAAGCCCTCCCTAAGATATATTTTTTGCGCTTCTCTGGTACATCAAATCCTTTCTAAAAAAAATGTTATTTTTATTAATACATATAATCTGTAAAAAGTAATAATACTAGTAATACATATAAACAACCTCATGCACGTTGAGTTATATTAAAGCATGATGAATTTGCAAAGGTAAATGCTTATTGCAATGATTTCATACACTTCATCCACTATTTCTTTTGGAACATCACCCTAATTTTTATAGTTAATGTTTACACGTTCACGAGCAACTACACCAATATAAGAAGAAAGGGTAGTGCGGTTTTTTTTATCACCACATGGAACTCCATATGTAGGATGCCATTCCACAAGGATTTTGGTACCGCTTTGAATTGCTTTCCCCACAATTGCAAGTACAGTGCGACCTCTCTCTTCCTCATGATTATTTTTTTCAGTATCAGATGCATCATTTTCTGGATCAGAGGTTGCATTGTTTGTAGATTGACTTGCATGCTTTTTCTTTTTTGCCATTAAGCTGCCAAATTTCATTTATTAGAAGCTATCATATCCAAATACAAAAATTGGGGGTATAAACTTAGAAATATATATATATATATATATATATGTGTGTATACATTTCCACAGTTCAACTATAATAAAAATAAAATAGAGAAAGAAAGGTTGTTCCATGAATGACATATGTGTATCAGTATCCTAAATATATATTTAGCACACACCTCAGTTTTGTCTAGAATTTGATTTACGACGACGTTTTCGGGACTTTCCCTTTTTAGAATCTGTTTCGTCCCACATACCTTCATCATGGTCTTGTCTTACATATATTGAAGAATCACCATTAATATCATCCCCGAGTGGCCCCTTCTTAAAGGTGGATCCTTCCTCCAGATTATCATTTTCATACTCATCCACTGCATATCGAGGCGAAGGTGAAATAACTATTGACTTTCTCTTATCAGCTGGATCAGTCACATAAAATACTTGTTTAGCTTGATTAGCCAATATGTAAGGATCTTCTTTATGCCCATGTTTGTCAAGATTTACCATGGTGAATCCTAATAAGTCGTCAATGGAAATGCCACTAGAGTTATCAAACCATTTGCATCCAAATAAAGGTATCGAGAAACCATTGTAATGCAACTCACAAATTTCTTCTATGACACCATAGTAACGCATTTTACAATAAACAGGTTTCTTATCTTTGACACTAGAAAAATGCATGGCTTCAGCTTCTAAAGTAACTCCACTATTTTGCATAGTACTAATTGCGTCTTGATCCTTGGTGTAAAATGTGCAACCATTAATCATATACCCAGAATAAAAAGAGGCACTGAAGCTAGGCCCATATGCTAAACACTTAAAACGATCAGAAATAGATTCTGGTGACGATTGAAGTTCTTTCATTACTTTTTCCTTGAACCAGGTAAAAAATGTCTGATTATGCTCATTTGCTATGAACTTCTCAGTTGCCTTCCGATTATACTTATTTTTCAAGAAAGTTTTGTGTTGCTCAACATAAGGTGCTACTTCATCCTCATTATGCAGAACATATGTATGGGCCTTAATCCACTGGACACTAGACAAGTCAGCTTGTTTATAACCAATGATACCCTTCCCATCTATCCTATCATCATGACGAGATATAGGCAGTCCAATCATTTTCACATCTCCTAAAAATTCACTACAAAGTGCAATAACAATTTCGTACTGAACTCGCTCAGCTATACAACCTTCAGGGTAATCAGCATTCATCACATAACCCTTATAGATTTTCATTTACCTTTCAAAATCCCACTGAGCTCTTAGATACACAGGCCCACAGCACAATATCTTACCTCTCTAACCAGGTGTAGAGTCAAATGAATCATTATATCAAAAAATGATGGAGGGAAATACATTTCTAACTGGCAAAAAATAATGATAATCTCTTCCTCTAAGTCATCTAGTTCTTTAGGATTAATAACTTTATTGTAGATTGCATTAAAGAAAGAACACAATCTAATGATGGCATGTCGGACATTTTTAGGTAAAATTGAACGATTAGCCACTGGTAACAAATGTTGCATCAAGACATGACAATCGTGGGACTTAAGACCCACAAGTTTCAAGTTTTCCATGGAAACAAGGTTGTGAATGTTTGAAGAATAACCCTCTGGAACTTTCACTCCAGCCAAACTCTCACAAAATTCAACTTTTTCTTTCTTTGATAACGTAAAAGCAGCGGGAGGCAAATATTTAGGGCCATCTTTTATCTTTTTAACTGGATGAAGTTCAGCTCTAATCCCCATGATTTCTAAGTCAGCTCTTGCTTTAGGGCCATCTTTAGTTTTCCCAGAGATGTTCAACAAAGTACCAATAAGACTATCACACACATTTTTCTCTATATGCATTGCATCTAAAGAATGTCTCACAAAAAGGAATCTCCAGTATGTCAAACGCCAAAAACCACAACACTTCTTGTAACCTTGTTTGGGAAGTTTTTTTTTTTATTTTTTTTTCCCAAAGGTAATCTGAATATCCTTTACCTTTTGAAACACCTCCTCACTAGTGAAGACCTTTGGACGATCATCAAACATTTGTTTCCCATTAAAGGATTTCTTTTGCTTACGATAACTATGATCACTAGGCAAAAAACATCGATGATCTACATAAGCTGTTTTTCCAGATCCATATAACCAAACTCCCTTGAAACTATCTTCATACACTGGACAAGCTGACCCACCTTTCACTGTGTACCCTGACAGATTACCGTAAACTGGAAAGTCTTGGATGGTGGTAAACAACATTGCCTTCAAATTGAACATTTCTTTGCGATGAGCATCATACACCTCTACACCTTTATCCCATAATATGATCAAATCATCAATGAGTGGTTCTAAATACACATCAATGTCATTTCCAGGTTGTTTTGGCCCAAAAATTAACAATGTTAGCATCATGTACTTTCTTTTCATGCACAAAGAAGGGGATAAGTTGTAAGTGACTAGAATTACAGGCCAAGTACTATAGGTGCTACTAAGGGAGCTAAAAGGGTTCATACCATCGGTGGACAATGCAAGGCGCAAATTACGTTCTTCTTTACCAAACTCAAGGAACATTGCATCAATGAATGACCATTGAGGGGAGTCGGCTGGGTGCCTAAGAAACTCATCCTTTTTACGGCCATGTTCATGCCAAGTTAACTTCTTAGCATCTCCCGGGTTTGATCAGTTACTCCCTGCCCCATGTAGCCATGCTTCATCCCCTTTTTCTTGCTCCCTATCCCATGTTTTGGTCGAGCTATGTTTTCTTTGATTTTGGTTAAATATAGATTATTTCTATGGCCAATAAAATATTTTAATGCATTTTTAAGTCCAAACTCCAAAAATCAGGCATTAAGCTTGAAAACTTTTGTTTCTTAACACTTAGTTTGCTGCATTATATACATGGGATGAAAGGTTAATAGCCCTGCCCTTCTTTTAGCTGGGAAAGGGGAAAAAAAAGGAGGGGGGGCTTAGGGGGAAGTCAACAGAATTGTGTTATGGCTGAACTATGTTGCTTCCGTATTGTGTAAATTTCAAAATTTTCAATCATGATTTATGTAGATGGGTTTGGTCTTTCAAACCCTCAGGGGTTGGAGATATTAAAATTTTATTACAGATTTTGTGTTGATGCCCGATGGTGTAAAGAAGGTGTGCCTGAGTTTTATTGACTTGGCAAGAACCAATTGTTAGTTCGTACACCCGGGTGTACCATGCGCATGGTACACTCGAATTAAAGCGGAAAGAACATAGTATATAGTTATAAAGAACATCATGAATTTATAAAGGAACGTATCACTGAAGTATAAAGAACACAGTAATTTCTTGAGAACAATTTTTTTCAAAAAGGTAAAAGATAATTATTAATTGATTTTTACCAAAACTTTGATGTTTAATCATTTCAAAATATTCAGTATCAATAATTCTTCTATTTACAATTATTTTCACACAAATATAATTCAAAATTTTCATTATTAAATTCAAAAACATATTATTCAAGTAAAAAGAACATAATTTGTATTATTGATACCCAAAGAACATGATCAATTTATATATCTTAAAGAACATTGTTTGTAACATAAAAAACATATAGTTTAGACTCAAAGAACCTATTGAACAAACTCCAGAAACATATTTTATTCCAATTAAAAAGTGATAAAAGAACATTTATCAAAATATAAAGAACATCATCTTTAACCTTAGAAAATAACACCAAAATAGAGAAGTAGCTAAATTTTTTTTTGAAAAATACCTTTTTTCTCAACAACGAATTCGTCAATTATATCTTTCAATTAAAAGATTCATCAAAACAATATAATCAACTTCGTAATAACATTAAATCACTTCAAAATTCAAATTTTACCATGATTTCTCTTTATATAAACTCAATTTCTCTCTCTTAACAAAAAATGAAATTTTGTTTATCAAAAATAATATAGAATGTAAATAATAAATCAATTCCATGAATCAAGGAATATAAATAACAAATCAATCCCTTAAATCAAGGAGAGAATCATTTTGAATTTTTTTTTTTTTTTTTTTTTTTTTTTGCTCATGTACTTTGTAGTTGTACACAATGTTCTTTCCGCGTTTTTATAACTCCTGTATTTTGACCGGGTGTACCATGAGCATGGTACACCCGGGTGTATGATAAAATTTTCAGGCAAGAACTGTCCAACAAAGTTTTGTTGATTGATTCGTCTTGTGCTTTCTTTTGAATCCTTTTAATGAACAAACTATGCTAGACTTAGTATTTTCTTATGCCACGTTGCAGGGTTGGCTTTTGGGTGATAAAGGGGTCATAATATGTAGTAATTGGCAACTGAAGTCAAGAATATGTAAGTAGAGATTTCACTCTGCAGATTGTCTGTGGATGAGGAATTGTCAACCTAGCAGCTACTAAGCTGTTGTTATCCTAGCTGAGCTTAGCCTTCATACAACTTCTGCTTGGTTTATCATATGCTAAGTCGGAGTCTAGGTACAATTGCATGCATTATCACAAATGTTCTTAGACTTGGCAAAATGGAACTTGCTTGTTGAGCATCGGTTTGAATCTAGTTTAGCACTTACAGTTTGTAAAAAGTCATGAGCTGAGGTGAGGTACTGAGGGTGATAGGCTCTTGGACATGGTCCTCGAGGGCCTTAGAAGCATGCCTTTAGATTCTTGTTTGTAGGTTTCTGTAACAAATTGTTACAAGGAGGAAGCAACAAAAGGAGGATGAGCACATTACAGAAATATGGGCTGATAAAACTAATTAACAAGCACTAGGGAGTATAGCAATATGGGCTGATTTCTGTTAGCAGTAGCAGACAAGCATAACTGTTGCTTGACTAATTTGTCATATCCATTTCTGCTATCTGGGCATCATCTATCATTGTCCGTGGTTGAATTGTTAAATGGATGATAATAATTTAGTGCATTTACAAGACAATTAATTGTAACTTGTACTCCGTACATACTAATGCTAATAATACGTGTTATTCTGAATTGGTATGGTAGATTATAATATATGCAAACACGGAGTTTTTACTTAGCTTTGAGATATCGTTGAGTTATAAATTAGCTATGTAAAATAACTCGTAAAAGAGGAAAAAAAAAAAAAAAACTCATAGCATTTCAAGCTTTTATGTGTTTTTTTTTTTTTGACAGTTATTTTTTTTTCCTAAACCTCATAAAAGCTTGAAATGCTATGCTGGACACTTCACTTTGACACTTGTAGAAGACATTGGTATCTTTCTTTTCTATGACTATATGAATATTTGTTAAGAATTATGTCAACTGTTTAACAACAATTAATTGACAAGAAATTATTGAATTTGGCTCATTTCATATTAAAGCTGAATATATAAACTAATTTGATTATATGTCCTACTTATTTCTTGATGATTTTTCTTTGATGCAGAAAAATTGGCTATGTTGTGTACAAGCCCCGGACATTCTTCTTGTAATACTTGGATTAGGAAAGAGGGATATTTAATTTGGCTGAGAAAAAAACTTGTGTGGACCTAATTGACAATAAAATTATTGTGGACTTGGGATCCATACACGCGTAATTGACTGAATATTAAACGTAGTGACCCTAATTTTAACATAGTAGCCTTAATTTTACAATAGTAACCTTTATTTAAACTTGTGTGACCTTTAATATTATTATGAATTTAAAGTGTGGTGTTATGTTGAATATAGTGACCCTAATTTTAATACGATGACTTTTTTTTCACATTAATCTGTACATTCAAAAAAAAAAAAAAAAAAAAAAAAAAAAAAAAAAAGATACCTAATCTGTTATGACCTTTATAATAACATAGTAACTTTTGTTTTAACATAATAAACTTTATTTGAATGAGTAACTTTTGTATACATCCGATGTACGGTAATTACTGTACATCGGTGGTCACTTTTATCAAATTTAGTCAATTTTACAATTTTTGGGTAACTTTTATTAATAAACCATAAATACTTCGTTACCTTTATTTATGTCAGAATAACTTTTATTCATATTAGGGTAACTTTTGCTCATTTTAGGGTAACTTTATAACGGATGTACAATAATTGTAAATCATAATTGAATGATTTGGTAAACTCTAATTTGCTATAATAATTAAATGGGGACCTTAATGATTTTCATTTACAATTATAGGCTTAACCATGGTTAAGTTTTATAATAACTTAAACAAAAAAATCACGCATTCCCCTCCATTGCCGGCGCCCGGCCACCGTTCCCTGCCGGCGCCTAATCCGTCGGCTGACCCCTTCCCCGATTTCCTAAATGCCCCCCTCACCCTAACTCAATAAATTCAAAGAAACCTTCATATTCAACAAATCTGGGTTACCTGCCTTTTTGTTCCAACAAATTTCGCCAATTCTCTCTCCAAAGTGGTAGTTTTGCAGGTACTTTTGATGTTCTTCGTAATACAGGATTTTAGAATTGTTGATCTCTAATATGGAGTTGATAGATGGTATTTTAATCAGACATTGGTTATTCCAATGGTTGTGGCTTGCAATACCAGTAGCCTCATTATTCTCATTATCTTGTCATTTTCAATTCAAATGTTGGATTAACTAGATTAGACTCGTGCGTTGCACGATTTAATTAATTTTTATTATTATGCATAAGATAAAGTTTTGTCATTTGTGTAAAAAAGAGTGGTAATTTTGTTTGTTAGAAAAATGTATAGTGTAGGTTAAAAAAAAAACAAATGATGACGACATCACACATAGAAAATGGAGGAAAAAATTTTAATGTTAAATTGACACGTAGGATAATTTAAGGGTTGATGACATCAACAATGTTTTGTTTTATTAATAGTTAATAGATTACAATATTACATTGTATGAGCACTTTGTGAAATCATGGATTTTTCGGGTTTGAACTGCTTGTATTGCTGCGCAGGGGAGGGTTCGACACACATTCTTATTCGCAACAATGGAATCGACACAAGAAAGGGGGGACTGTTGGGGTGTCGGAGCTGCCGGCGGGGCAGAGGGGAGGGGGCTGATGGCAAGGGGATGGGGTTGATCGATTTTAGGGGAGTGGGGTTTGTTTTTTTTTTTTTTAAGTAGCTTTTTAATTAATTTAATTGTTAAACTTAACTATAGTTAAAATTTAATAAAAATTAATTATTAATGTCATAAATAATAAGTATAAATTGTTTAAGATTACCAAAGATAATCAAGCGAACTCCCTTGAAAGAGAGGGGCGACACTACCTCGTGGGAAAGGTTGACCTGCCTTGAAAGAAAGGATGTTCATTGGTCGATTATGGCAGAAGAACTAGCAAATCAATGTTCAAAATTACGATTGCACGATCAAGAAAACGAATTTGTTGATGTTGGTGAAGTGGAAGACAATGTTTCTGAGGAACGAATTGCCTTAATGCTGGTAGGGCGATTAATTATCGATCGAAATTATTGAGTGAAGGGTTCTGGGGTGAAGCAATGTTGACAGCTTGTCACATTCTTAACCAGGCTCCCACTAAGGGAAAATAATCTACTCCTTATGAACTTTGGTACAAAAGAAAGCCAAACTTGAAGTATCTCAAGCTTTGGGGTTGTAGGGCAATCGTAAGAGTGCCCGGCAACAAGAAAAGAAAGCTTGGTGAAAGGGGCTTGGATTGCATATTTATAGGTTATGCTGAGCATAGCAAAACCTATAGGTTCTATGTAATAGAACAAAATGACTATATATCGATTCATTCGTTTATTGAGTCAAGAGATGCAATTTTTGATGAAAATCGATTTTCATCAATGAGTAGACCGAAAGATCTACAAATCAGTGCCAATGATAGGGAGATAATAGAGTTGAATGATCAACTTGAAACTCATGAAAGTACATTCGATAATGAGAATGTTGAAACTCCTCAAGTGAGGAGAAGTACTAGGGAAAGGAAAATTAGGAATCCTCTAGAGGACTTCATCATATACTTAGTTGAAGGGTCTAGGGATGTCCTTAGTTTCACTACTCCATATTGTTTCAATGTGGATAGTGACCCAAAGAGTTATAGCAAGGCCATATCTTCCCAAGATAGTGCATTTTGGAAGGAAGCTATAAATGATGAGATGGATTCCATCATGGGAAATAATACTTGGGTCATAGAGGATTTATCTTGGTTGCAAGTGGATTTTCACTAGGAAAAGGAGACCGGATGGCTCCATAGTGAAATTTAAAGCCAGATTGGTTATCCAAGGCTTTAGGCAAAAGCATGGTGTTGATTATTTTGATACCTATGCACCGGTTGCAAGAATTACCTCGATAAGGTTATTGATTGCAATGGTTTCGGTATATAATCTAGTGATTCATCAAATGGATGTCAAAACGGCATTCGTTTATGGAGATCTAGAGGAAGAAGTGTATATGAAACAACCCGAAGGGTTTGTTTTGGAAGGACAAGAAGATAAGGTGTGCAAATTGGTTAAGTCATTGTATGGACTTAAACAAGCACCAAAACAGTGGCATCAAAAATTTGATGACACGATTTTGTCCTTTGGATTCAAAGTGAATCAAGCTGAAAAGTGTATTTATAGCAAATTTGATGACAAAGGTCATGGTGTCATCATTTGTCTATATGTTGATGATATGCTTATCTTTGGTACAAGTCTACAACAAGTAGAATTGACCAAGGAATTCTTATCCTCATCTTTTCAGATGAAGGATTTGGGGGAGGCGGATGTCATTTTGGGCATCAAGATTATTAGGGACAATGGAAGACTTATCCTAAGTCAATCTCATTATATTGATAAAATGATCAAACGGTTTAATATGTTTGATAAGTGTCCCGTGAACACCCCCATAGAACCTAATGTTAAATTGGTTAAGAATTCAGGGAAAACGGTTTCCCAATTGGAATATTCAAGGATAATTGGATCCTTGATGTATGCCATGACTAGTACAAGACCAGACATTGCATTGGCTGTGGGGAAACTAAGTAGATTTACTAGTAACCCGGGTGCACATCATTGGTTTGCAGTTCGGAGGGTCTTGAGGTACCTTAAGGGTACGTTAGACTATGGTCTAACTTATAGTGGATTTCCTTCGGTTTTAGAAGGATTTTCGAATGCTAGTTGGATCACTTACAAAGAGGATGATTCTTCTGTAAGTGGTTGGGTATTCATGTTTGGGGGAGGTGCCATTTCATGGTCTTCCAAGAAACAAACTTGCATTGCGGATTCCACTATGGCAGCGGAGTTTATTGCTCTTGCTTCAGCTAGTAAAGAGGCTGAGTGGTTGAGGAATCTCATGATAGAGTTGCCTTTATTGTCAAAGCCAATGTCACCGGTGGCAATCCATTGTGATTCCAATTCGGCGTTGATAAAGGCTTATAGTCAAGTGTACAATGGTAAGTCTCGGCATATTTCACTTAGGCATAACCTAGTGAAAGAGCTTATCAATGATGGGGTCATAAGTCTTGACTATGTTCCAACAAAATTAAATTTGGCGGATTGTTTTACTAAAGCAATGCCAAGGCATTCCATCATATTTGCTATGAATGGAATGGGTTTATGTCCAAAACACGAATTTGTGAAACCCAATCTAACGCTTGAAGAAACATCAAGTCTTAGATTCAATGTGGTTGAATTGCATCTTTGTTGTTTGATAGCAATGTATGATGACCCATATTGCTATGTTACTTGTGATGTGTAAGCTAGCGTCTATTTAAAGTTTTCAAAGACTTAGAGTTGAGAAGCTCTAAATGAAAGTGTCTTATCACAAGGGCACCATCACTAGGCAAAAAAGATAAATGGCCACCGGTTCAAACCCCCACTAAGGCACCGATTTTGAACCGTTGGGGATTTGAGGGATGCCAAATCCATGAAAACTTGGCACCGGTTCAAAACCGGTGCCAACTTAAGCATTTGGCACCGGTTAACCGGTGCCAAATGTAAATGCCGCGCTGTTTTTTTTTTTTTTTTTTTTTAATTTTAACTACAATTGGAACTGGTTACCAATTATGCCTTCAAACAATAAAAAAAAAAATTGCAATTTCATCGCAATTAAGCCTTCAATGAAAATTTCAGCATACAATCCAAAACAAGAAATCGAACAAGGCTATATTCATCAAATAAATTGTTATTTTACAACTTATTAAAAAAAAAAGAAAAATTGCTGAATTTGTAATTTTACAATTTACAACCCAGAAACTTCGAACTTCGAACTTCAAACTCAGCAAATTCACGACCTTCAAACCGAAAATTAAAAAATCAGAAACTTCAAACCTGCATCAATTAAAACAATAAAATCAGATAACAATGCTACTAACAACATAAAATATCAACCCAAAAGAAGATAAATCACTCAAACTCAACCCCAAAAAAACCACCACAAAATCGAACAAGGCACTAAAATTCAACCCAGATAAACAACCAAAAAAACAAAAAATAAATAGAACAAATAAACCCCTAAAAAATCGAAAATCAATCGGACAAAAAACCTAAAAAATCGATCAAATAAACCCCTAAAAAACGAACGATTAACCCAGATAAATTCAACCAAAAATAAATAAATAGAACAAATAAACCCCCAAAAAATCAAAAATAAATCGAACACCAAAAAATCGAACAAAAATCGATCAAATAAACCCCTTAAAAACGAACGATTAACCCAGATAAATTCAACCAAAAAAACAAAAAATAAATAGAACAAAGAAACCCCAAAAAAATCGAAAATAAATCGAACAAATAAACCCAAAAAATCAAACAAAAATCGATCAAATAAACCCCTTAAAAACGAACGATTAACCCAGATAAATTCAACCAAAAAAACAAAAAATAAATAGAACAAATAAACCCCTAAAAAATCGAAAATCAATCGGACAAATAAACCTAAAAAATCGATCAAATAAACCCCTAAAAAACGAACGATTAACCCAGATAAATTCAACCAAAAATAAATAAATAGAACAAATAAACCCCCAAAAAATCAAAAATAAATCGAACACCAAAAAATCGAACAAAAATCGATCAAATAAACCCCTTAAAAACGAACGATTAACCCAGATAAATTCAACCAAAAAAATAAAAAATAAATAGAACAAATAAACCCCAAAAAAATCGAAAATAAATCGAACAAATAAACCCAAAAAATCAAACAAAAATTGATCAAATAAACCCCTTAAAAACGAACGATTAACCCAGATAAATTCAACCAAAAAAACAAAAAATAAATAGAACAAATAAACCTCGAAAAAATCGAAAAAAAATCGAACAAATAAACCCAAAAAATTGAACAAAAATCGATCAAATAAACCCCTTAAAACAAACGATTTTGCACAAATACACCCACACAGATTCAACCCACAAAACCCAGAAACCTAGAATCGTGAAAAACCCAGCCAAAATCGTGAAAAACCCAAAACCCTAACCTCAAATTTTTGATTTTAGGCGGCGGCGATGTTTGTTGTGGTTGACGGCGGCGGCTTGGTTGTTGTGTTGGTTGTGGTGCTTAGTTGGAGAGAGAAGAACAGAGATGAGAGATGAGAGATAAGGAAATGAAGGAGAGAGGCATGCATTTTCTTTCAGAGAGCTAAGAGAGAATGAAAAACGAATTGAAGAAGAAATGAAGGAGTTATGTAAAAAACTCGGCTTTTTGTTGTTTTAAATGGTACCGGTTCGAACCGGAGCTAATTGCAATAATTGCCACCGGTTCGATCTAAACCAGTGCCAACTCCATTCCCTTCTTTTGTTTTTTTTTTTTTTTTTTTTTTTTAAATGGTTGGCACCGGTTTGAACCGGTGCTAATTAAAGGATTTGGCACCGGTTTAGGTTGGAACCGGTGCCAACTCTGAAATTTCCAATCCCGCCCATTTATTTTGGCACCGGTTTTCAAGAACCGGTGCTAAAGGGGGGGTGCCTATTTCAAATTTTCTACTACTGCATAACGTATATGAGAACCTACCTATATGAGTTCAAAGTTTAGCCGCTTCAAGAAGTCTAGATGGACATATAGACTTTGATGAACTGATGAAAGATACGGACACATGGATGTATAAAAGTGTCAAGTGATGATAAATTCGATTTGTCTTGTGTGTACTTCACCTTCGAACTGTTGGATATATTCGTGTGATTCAATCCATATGGAAATCACGGGATATGATCATCGTTAAGTGTGTTGTACTAGGTGTCAATTCAATCCGAAGGGACATTGGCATTGATGCATGAGATGTGGCTTAATTGTTAGAAGTCGAGAATGTATTAAAGGAACACTCTAAATGGGGGAGGATTGTTGAATCACTACTAGAAAACAGCTTATCAACAACGGAAAAAATCCCTCGGAAAACCCTGAAATTCCGTCGGAAAAGCCTGTTTCCGACGGAATTCCGTTGGAACGCACCGTCGCATTAAATTTTGTAGGAATTTCACTGTTTTCCGAGGGATTTTCCGCCGGAAAAGTCCAGACCGACGGAATTTCCTGTTGGAATATTTAGAGTGTTGATGGTTGCGCGCTCGCGAACCATGAGTAGGGCCCGCGCTAAATACGCGCGGCCGCGCTGAGGTCGCACCTAAACCGCGGACCTCACTGAAATTTGGATATTTGGAAGGGTGAAGTTGGCGCGGCCGTGCGTCATAGATGGCGCGCCCGCGCCTGTGGTCGCGCTTGAACCGCATACCACTCTGCCTTCCTTTGGAAATTTCACGAATCAGACAAGGAGCGCCCGCTCCTAGTTAGGAGCACCCGCTCCACTTTGAGGCGCGCCCGCGCCTCCTGGTGGAGCGCCCGCGCCAGTCTGTTTTCGCGAAATTCTGACGGTTAAGTCTTTAATAAAAGGCTTGTTTTCATATTCTAAGACACACATAATTTTTTCTCTTCTTCTTTCCAGAAGTATTCTCTACAATTTTCTCTCAAAATCCTTGCAAACTTTTGTGAGAAAACTCTTGCAATTATTCCAAATATTGTGAATTTATTCATCTTTGTTTCGATTCTTTGTGCTAAGAACGAAAAGGGCTGTCAATTGTATCTCAAAGGAAATTTCCGGAATAACCCAAGCACCGTGTGGGGGAAATTAATCCTTTTAGGAAAGTATTCATACGCCTTTGACAGTGTATCAAGGTCGTAGTCTCAAGGGGCATTGCTATTCTCATGTTCATGTGTGTTTGATCGGCTTGGTGTTAAGGCAAGTATAATTAAACTTCACATTAGTGTTGTCTCTAGAAATTTTCTGTAATTTCTTAGACTTATTAATACTTGATTGTAACACATTGTGCTGTGTTTGAACTATTGCAATACGTTATTGTTTTGTAATCATATAATTTAGGTTTTGTTCCCACACTTTAAGTATTTTGCTTGATTGCATTTACTGTAAAACCTAACATTTCCGACAAATTTTATCCTGTCGGAGTCAAATTTAACTTAAATGGAAAGTCTGTCGCAAACTTACGACGGATCATATTCCGACGAAAATTTCCGTAGGAAGGTGCTAAGCTTCCGACGGAAATTTCCGTCGGAAGAGGTATATTCCGTCGGAAAAGTCAATAAAAAAAAAAAAAAAAAAAAAAAAAAAAAAAAAAAAAAAAAAAACAGCCCTACCCAGACCCACCCCCGCCACCAGCCCACACCACCCACCACCCACCACCACCACGTCCAACCCATTTTCCCAACCCACTCCACCCACCCCACAGACCCGGACCATCACCCACCCCCCCCCCATACACCCAAACCACCACCCACCCACCCCACACACTAACCCACCCCACACCACCCACACCCTACAAAACAGCCCCACCTACCCCTATCCACTGCCCACAACCCACACCCACCTACCCATAACCCCACCGCCACACCGTAACCCCCACCCCACCACCACCGACACCACCACACCACACCACCACCCACAAAAAACGCAAATAAAACCGAATTAACCCAAAAAAATCCAAAAAAAAAAAATTCACCCAAATAAACGCAAAAAAAACAAGCGAATTTATCCGAAAATTAAACAACGAAAATTAAAAATTAAACAACCGAAAAAAAACCAAATAAACAAAATTATATTAACACAATTTAATTAAAAAATACCGAAAATTCAAAAAACCAAAAATTTAACAACGAAAATCAAAAAAATTATATAATTACACAATTACAATTACATTCAAAATTAACTACATCTACACTCAAACCTAAATTAAAAGATCTACAAAAACAAAAACCTTGAAATACGTGGCTGGCGACGGTGGTTGTTGCGGTTGATGTTGCTTGTTGTTGTTGACGATGACGTGCGGCCGTTGATTGTTGTTGTTGTTATAGAAGAGAATATGACAGGAGAGAGAAAGAGAATGAAGGAGGAGAGGAGATCAGAGAGGAAGAGAAGAGGAAAGGGAAAAGAGGAGAGGAGAGGAGAAAGAAAGGGAAAAGAGGCGGAAAGAGAAATGAAAGGGGAGGGGGATTAGGGTTCCGGGTTTTATGTTTTTTTTTTATTAAAGGCCAAAATCCGTCGGAATAAGTATAAATTCCGTCGGAAATTAAATGTTCCGACGGAATATTCCGGATTTTATTTCCGTAGGAAGTTTAAGGTTCCGACGGATTTTATTTCCGTTGGAAGTTTAATGTTCCGACGGAATATTCCGTCGGAAAGTTTATATTTTCCTACTAATTTATTTTCCGTCGGAAATTTCTTACGGAAATAAAATCCGTCGGAATTTCTGTTTTTCCGACGGAAATACGTGTCCGTCGGAAACTGTCCGTCGGAATTCGGCCTATTTCTAGTAGTGAATATGTAGAGTGTTGATGGTTGCGCGCTCGCGACCATGAAGAGCTCACGCGCAACGTAGGCGCGGCCGCGCAGAGAGCGCGCCTAAACCGCGCACCTCTCTGGAAATTTGCAAATTGGAAGGGTGAGGATGGCGCGCCCGCGCGTCCTGGTGGAGCGCCCGCGCTACAGGTCGCGCCTAAACCGCGCCCCTCACTGCCTTCTTGTGGAATATCGCAGCTTTTGTGAGGAGCGCCCGCTCCTCCCTATTTTGCGGTTTTTTCTGACGGTTGAGTCTTTTATTAAAAGACATAATTTGTGAAAGAAAAAGATACAGAAAATTATTCTTCATCTCTCCAAATAGAATTTTCCACATTTTCTCTCAAATTTCTTGCAAACTTTTGTGAGAAAAACTCTTTCAATTAATCCAATTTTGGTGAATTTGTCATCTTGATTTCGATTCTAGTACTAAGAACGAAATTGCTGTCAATTGTATCTCAAAGAGGATTTCCGGGTTTAACCCAAGTACCGTGTGGGGGGAATAAACCTCTTTAGGAAAGTGTATACACGCCTTTGACAGTGTATCAAGGTACTAGTCTTACGGGACATCGTTTTTCTCATGTTCATGCTTGGAATTAACAGCTTGGAAGAAAGGCAAGTTTGATCATCTTCACACTAGTGTAGTCTTTGTATATTTTCAATAATTTCATTGACAATTCTAATACTTGATTGTAATACTTTGTTTAGTATTTGATATTTACAATTTGGAATTGTAATCATATATTTAGGATTTGTTCCCACACATTGTTTAAGTGTTTTCTTGATTGAAATCGTTGTAAATCCTAACACAAATTGTACTTCCTTTCATGTTCTCGTTAGAAACTAATTCAAAGAAAGGGGTGGCAAAAAAAGGAAGGAAGATCAGAAGAGAGGGGGTAGTAGGGGGTGGAGGGAATGATGGTAAAGGAGACAGCAGATGTGAAACGTAAGGAGGTGTCAAAGGGAAATAAGATGGAGGTTGATGAGTTTGTTAAACGAGATCGTATGCATAATACTTTAGCTCTTGATGAAGTAGCGGGAGTTGGTGTCACCCAACCTCACGAACAACAATGAATCTGATGTGTTGGAACAACCGAGGGGTAGGCAACCCTCAAGCAGATAGAGCACTAAGAAGATGGTGCTTATTTTATTCCCCGGTTTTGCTTTTTATTTCTGAAAAAAAAAAATAAGATCGAGTCAAAGATGCTTAAAGAAAGACTTGATTTTGATTGTTCGATTGGCGTTAGTAGTGTAGGGTTAGGTGGAGGTCTGTGTTTATTCAGGAAGAGTAGTTCTATTTCTTTCTCTTTGGTCTCTATGTCGCAAAACCACATTTGTGGTGACATCACTGAGCTGAATGGTAATTCTTGGAGGTTCGTTGGCTTTTATGGTTGGCCGGTGTAATACCCCGTATTTTTATACGTACTTTAATTTAAATAAGTATTTCTTAAAGTACTTAAATAATTCGAAATGAATTATTTAGGTTTTTCATTAATTTAAAAAGAATGATTTTAATGAAAAGTATATTTCTAATTATTAAATAATCTTGAAAATATTTTATTTCATGATTTGGAAATATTGGGGCATATTATTTTATAAAAAAAGATAATTTTTAAAGTCAATGGTATTTAAGGAAAGTCAAAATACAAGTTTGATTAGGAAAGAGATTATTAAGGGCAGTAAAGGAAATTTAAGTAGAAGGGTTAAGAAAGACTATAAATACCCATCACATGCCTAGGGTGCAGTGCACCCAAAGGTAAACTCTCTCTCTCTCCTCTTATTTTCTTTTCTCCTTAATTTTTCCCCTTCCCCTTATTTTATTTTATTTTCAATCACCACCCACACACCACCACACTCGCCGACGCCACCACCACACGCCACCCGGCAAGCGGCCACCACCACCGGCGCACACCAGCAGCGGCGGCAACTAAGCGGGCGCGCGGCAGCCGCCCAGCCTTGGTGGTTCGTCCGCCATGGTTTTTTAAGAAAAAAAATTATTATTATTATTATTGTTCTTGATTTTAGTTAAATCTAACCTAAATCTAATTATTGTTTTGGGTTTTGTGATGATTTTAGAATGTTTAATGATAAGTATGTTGTATATAAATTTCAGATTTAGTTTTTAATTAAAAAGCCCCAAATTGAAAACCCTAGGTTTCTAAATTAATGTATATTGATGGAATTTTATTGTAGGTAATTAAATTATTAAAATAGGTGTTTTAAAACACAATTGCAGCAATTTTTAATGATTTAATAAAGCTGGAATTTTTATATAAAGGTTATAATTAGGTTTCTTGAAAGGATTTTTAATTACCTATTAATTGCGAAAAAAAGTAAGGGTTTTAAATTAAATTTCAGATTGTTTTAGAGGGTTTATAAGTGATTTTAAGTGTGTATATATTGCTGGAAATTTGTGTGAAAGAGGTATTAATACTTCTTTATAATTTTGGTTTGTAGGAGACTTCCAAGTGAGTGATTTTATTTAGACGTGGCGATTTTGAGATCATATTCAAAGTACGTTTGCGTACTTGGTAATTGCTTGAATGTGTAGAAGCATGCTAGACTTTGTTTAATTAATTCCAAGTAGTATCATGACAGGTGTTGGTTGGAATTTGTTGATTGGATTGATGTTGGTGAATGATTGGTGATGTATGAATTATTCATGGTGAGTTGGTGATTGGAATTAATTGTATTGGCATGTTGATTATGAACCACAATTTTATTATTGGCATGTTAGAGAGCATGTTTAATTAAACTAAATGTTTAATTTGGTTTGGAATATTGAAAAGGAATTTTATTATGGTTCATAATATTTTTATTGATGTTATAAACATGAGGAAGGAGCTATTTAAGTGTCTTAGTACACAGGAATAAATTATATTGCGGTGCCTATGTGCACTTAAGTTGTTTCTAACACCGAGGGATAGGATTTGCGGTGTTTTATGCGCTTAAGGTGTTATCTAATACCGAGGTAGTTTAAAAAGGGTTCAACATTAAATTTATGTGGTCACTAATTATTCAAGAACTAAATTGGTATGTTTGATTGCTTGAATGAGTTATAATGTTTGATTGTGTTGTGGTTTGAGAGTCTTCACCAAGTCTAATAATATGTAAACAACATAAAGTGAGAGAGATTACGCTTCAAAACTCTTGAAACGTATATACCTTGAGTATGAACATATGGGGGGAGTTATGGGGTTTTATATTTAACCATAACTTCTACTGGGAGTACAGGACGCTGTATTTTCCTTTTTATTTATTTTATGCGTAGGACGTCCAGTCACTTCATGTGACATTTGTCTACCCGGTTAGCTCCCGGTGTAGTTTACCTCAATTTATTTGATGCAGGGTTTTGGTAGGAAACCCGTTCAATGCGTAATCAAATTAAATAAGCAATTCATTTATTTGTTGGTTGGTCGTTTTATATGTGTTGAATGTTCGTGTGCTTGTAAACAGGTGCAACAAGGTAAGAAAATGTAACTATGAATAGTTCAAATTGGGTAAAAGCAAACAAATCCATTAAAAATTTCAGAAAACGAGGGGGGATATCCCAGAAAAATAAGCAATAATAGTTTCCAAAAAAATAACAATTCAAGACTACCAATACCTATTCTAAAGAGATTCCTAGGTTGAAAATTTCTGAATAACAAAACAATAAAAAATCAGCTAGACTGAATCAGAAAGCTTAAAATGGTAAACTTGCATAATAAACACATCAATCAAACAAACAAACCAAAAGCAATCAATTCGGTGTGAAGAAAGGCGCGAAGGGCAAATGATATAGTAGATGAGTCGATGGCAATCACCCATAAGGCTTTAACCAACTACACAGCTAACATCCACTAAACACTAACATAGTTAACAAAACACAAGATTGGGAAAAAAAAAAAAAATCAAGACTTATGGACCAAAATGAAACTCCTAGTTATGAAACACAGAAGACCCATTGTCTGTCACACCCAACTTTGCCTCAACTCCTGCAACTCCTCGAGATATAGCATATCAGGATAATACCTCAACTCATCATCATAATATCTATCCAAGTAGTCAGTCAATATAGATGAGACCTCTTCAAGCAGATCACCTTTGATTGGAAAAGATTTATCCCCATGAGAATATGGAAGGCGATGAGCAAGTAGTGAACAGATCCTGCCATCTTTTCCAAACGCAACAATGGTAGGAAATCGACGATTAAAGAACCTTGTGAAGAATTTCTCAACCACAGTGTTAACGGCAATGCAGGGGTTATGCCATGATAGTTTACCTCTGGCTTGTTTAGAATCATCTCCTTCGGGTTCAGTAACTACTGTAGCATCAGCTATGGAACAGGGAAGAATAACAGCATCCACATCAGAAGTGAAACGTGTATACGCATCATAAACTACAGAATTGTTACTCAATGGATAATCAAAGTAAAAAAGAATATTCTTCCCTATATGATGATGCTCTAAACTCATGTTGAGTAAGTCCAAGAACGATTCTAGGGTGACTTTGCTTAGCTCTGCCAGAGTTTTTTGGGCAACGTGCTTCACAGTGAAGGGATATCCAGTAATACCATAAAGCTGCATAAGTTCAGCTCCATAGGTATCTAAATAGGAGCCATTAGGACCGACAATGATCACCTTCTCTCCCTCGAACAAATGCTTGAGTATAATGGATGCGGTATTGTTATAGGGCGCAACCCACCAAGAGATATTCTGCTTGGCTAGCACAGTGCTGAAAAATTCAGGATACCACCGTGGATCTTGCCTATCCCAATCAGGAAGATATACAACCACAATATCCAACTCCTTGTCACTTTGCCTACACGCTTCCTCAATTTTACGAAGCCAAGGAAGCAAATTGCCCGAAGTGTAGAGGTACAACCCCACAAGCTTTGATTTGAGTTGAGAAATAGGCCGTTTCTCCTTCCAAAATGCTTCACTTCCTGAAGGATTCTTCCTGAAGACAAAATCAGAGATTCTGCAATACAAAAGGTCCTCTAGAGACGATGGAGTAGTGAGATGCAGGCCAGCATCCGCATCAGTAATGAAAGGAAATGCGTGGGAGTTAGCTAGATGATACCAGGGAACAAATTCAATATCCATAGATTGATGAACCTCATTGTGCAAGAGAACATTACCAGCGGGGTTTACGAGAGTCATGTTGGCCATGAACATGCCTCCAAGATACTTGCATACACGACGACGATGAGACTTAGCATGAAATGGAATTGCAAGGCAAGACGAAGGAAAAGCAGACATAAATTGGCTGAAGGCTTTCTTGTCATGGGTCCAGCCATCTCTCATAATAGCAACAATCACCATCTCAAATCGATTCTTCATTTTAGAGTATAAATCATGACAAGCAACTGCTACTTTCCAGGCAATGGAATTCCAATTAAGAGGCACCATGAAACAACAAAGCATGACGTACTTACCACTAAGTTTAAGATTCTTAGCATCTACTATAAGACCTCTACGAACCAGACAACCCTTTCTAGAAGGAAACAACAGGGACTTAACATCAAGAGGCTTGCCAATCTCGATGTCACACTTAAATCGATATTTACTAGAACCATAATAACATTCTTTACGAACTGAGTTTGTCAACTGATTTGAAACACAAAGAACATGAAAAAGTTCGGATTCTGAATTTATTCTGCTGCCATCCAGTGCTTTTATAAACTTTTCTTCTAGCCAGGGTTCTTTAGGAGCACAAGGAAACATGTACCTCCTTATTTCCTCCTTATCCAACTTGAACTTCTCAGGAAATTTCTTCCGCTTCTCTACATCCATAACCTTGTTATTGGATCAATCACATGCACCAACAAAATTAACACAAAAACAATTAATAATCTTTATAAATCAAGAAAATACAACTCAAAGATTTAATCAATAACTAGTGGCGTCTCCAGGATTTCCGGAGTGTGGGTTCAAACTTCGGAAGTTAGGAATCGTAATTAACAAAGGAATGAAAAATATAATAATTAAATATTCAGTACATAAGTTCAAATTATGGATTACAAATAGATTACACATAAGAAAAATGAAAAATTCAACAATTCAAAAGCAAAAGCAACTCAAGGCAATTCAAGTATTCAACAAATTCAGCTGATGGAAAGATCGGCAACTCATATCATTTTTAAGATTCATAAGTCACCAAACATAGTAACATACTAGTTACCAAATTGATCGACGCTAAACAAAAAATTAAAAACCCCATATATTCTGACCTTATCAGTACTTCAAAGGTTCATAATAAACAAGCAAATTGAACATATCATTTTATATTTTTACTTGGTATTTATTTTTTATAAAGCTGGTTAAACACAGAGAACCAAACTACCCAAGGAAATTCTTCACTAGAAGAGATTTGATTTACCACAAGCAACAAAACTCAAACATAATATAGTTCATAATTAGCCAAAGCCAAAAATAGAGCTCTTAATAGGTTAAATGGCAGTAAATAAAAATCATATACCAACAATGACAGAGAATAGCCGAACTGAAAATTCAAGTACTTGATCATTCAACATTACATATAATAGAAGTAAAATTTTGATTGGAGAATTATAAAATAACTATCAAGCGTTCATAATTTACCTAATTAACGGTGAAGAAGATAGCCAAAGGTACCGGTCCGCCAGTCGTACCAACTACCACCACGAGTCAACAACGCACGACACCAGTTACTGCTACACATACATGATAAATGCAGAATGAATGAATGATAATAAATTCAATAATCAATATCAATTAAACAGAAAATCAGAAATAAGAATCAATATCAATTAAACAGAAATTATAGGGCTCAAATACTCAACTCAAATAGTCAAATATCCGGTCACAACTTCAGTTTCTAGAGGAAAAATCCCCAAATCGGCTAATCAAAACCAATTTTCAGTTTCTAATCGGCTAATCATGTTAAAAAAAATCATTGGGGACTTATAATGAAGACAAAACTATAACAAAACACAGTCAAAACCAATCTTCAATTTCTAGAGGAAAAATCCCCAAATTGTAAAGTAAATTAGCGAAATGAAATTCAGCGATTACCAAAAAAAATCCCCAAATCGTAAAGTAAATTAGCGAAATGAGACATTAAATCAGCGATTTACCAAGAAAAAAAACATTAAATCAGCGAAATGAAATTCACTGACCTCAGCGAAATTCAAGGACGTCGGACCGTCGGTGTTGGAGCACCTGATGCCTGGCTGATGACGCGTCGCCTGGGGTTTAAGATTTTAGGGTTAGGGTTTTAGTATTTGGGGGAATGAGGAAGTGTAGGAAAAAAAAAGTGTGAGTTATGGGTTTTGAACCCACAAACTCGTATTTGACGGGAGGTAAAAAAAAATCACAGCTGTAGCTTTACTTCTTAATACATATCAACAAATATTTTATTTAAACCTTTTCGCTTTTTTTTTTAAAAAAAAATAAAACACATTTCAATTTTTTTCAAAAAAATCAGTGGGTTGAACCCATACTGGATCCGCCCCTGTCAATGATCATAATCGTCATTCGAAATAATATGGATCCAGTAACATGAATCGTCATTCAAAACCGTCCACAAAAAATCAAATTTTCCACGAAAAGATTATTAAGCTTTATGAAGAGATCCGAAAAGAAAAACTCCAGTATTTAGGTGAGTTCTTATAGGGAATAATAAAGAGAGGGATTGAAGGTCAATGTTCAGTTTAGCTTCAGCCTCACTTCTTTGTTTTTTAAGTTGAGGCCCACGATTTATTAAGGATTAGGGATGATAGTGGGTCAGGTAAAATAGGAGACCCGCCCCACTTGGGTGGGTATGGAGAAAGGTTTGGCGGGTGGTGGGGCGGGGGTGGGTGTAAAAAGTGTATCATAAATTCATAGGTAATGGATAGGGTATGGATTTTAAAAGAAATCCGTTCCATCCCTGCTTGTCCCACCCTGCTCTGCCTCGCCCTGCCCCGCCCCAACCCGCTCATACCCGCCTTATTATAATAAAAAGTAGGACGAGTCTAGAATTTTCATAAAAAAAAAAAAAAAAAAAAAAAAAAAAGTCTAGAATTTTGTCCTTTAGTTTCTGATAGTCTGATACAACTATATCAAGGAATAAAAATAAAAATATTTCATATGATAGTATTTCAAATGAAACTCTAAATTTCTAAGAGGCTAATAAGCTTAGACTTGCCGCAGCGCCGCTCGCATCTCTTCCCCAATCACCATTTTCTGTCAGTTTCTCTTCATCACTAGGTATGTATCATTCTATCTCTCTCTTTATTTATCGAATTTAATTGTTCCTCATGCTTTTATTCTAGAATCAACCGATTCTAATTTCCTTTTCTCGTTTTCTTCTATTAATTATAAATTATTGCATAGTTTTTTTTTTTTAAATTCGAATATGGTAATGCGACTTTGTGAGATGTCAGGGCATTAAACATTGTTAATTTTATTTGGTGAGCGTTTGTGCGATTTTAATGTCTAAAACTTGAGTTTAAATGTTGGAGTGCAATTGAGTTTAGATGTCAGGGCATTCATTTAGAATTTGGACTGCAATTGATTAAAGAAGACTATTTTTTTTAAGAACTAAGAAGAATTTGGACTGTATTTGAGATGTATTTTTGTTTGAATTTAGAAGACTATTTTTTTTTAAGAACTAAGAAACTTTAACACTATGTTTGGATAGAAAGAAATGGAAGGAAAAGAAGAGAAGAGAAAGGGAGAGGGACAAATCTCTTATTTGGTTAAAAGATTGGGGGAAAGAATGGGAAGGAGAGGGAGGGATCCATTTTCCCTCTCTTTTCAATAAGCATAATCCCTCCAAAATTGGAGAGATTTGGAGGGAAAATGGAGCTCACCTCCCCCTCCCTTTCTTTTCCCTTCCCTTCCTCATTTTTCCCTCCCCTTCCTTTTCTTCCTTCTTTGCTATCCAAACAAAGCGTAATATGTAATGATTTGTACGTGATGTGGATTTTTCTATGTTCCAACTTGTATAATTTATGAGCTAGAAACTTTCATTTGTGGGTTGTGGCATACAATGCAGTATCATAATTATCCCATTAACTTGTGAATGGCAGCAGGTTTGGGGCGGATTTTGGGTGGGTATGAGGCGGGTATATATGGATACCCAAGTGGGTGGTGGGGCGGGTATGGATAGTAGTTTGTACCCCGCGGGGCGGGTATGGATGTGGGAATTATACCCGTCATGGGTGGTGGAGTGGAGATGGGTATAAGAATTTTAGGTGGGTACGGGTATGGAGGTACCATCCTCCGCATTCGCCCCACACCGTTGCCATCCCTATTAAGGACTAGGATTGGGAAATACAAGTTGATAAAGCTGATAAAAATAAGGAAAATACGAGAAAATACCGGGATAGCATCGTCCTTACACCCCTTTATGCTGAAAAAGGTAGAGGTACACATAGTGTACAAAAACATTTTGTACACCACCGATAAAATCATGCCAACTCATGACAAAAGGGGAGGGAAGCTTTAGCGGGACAAAATTTCACCCATTAGTGGGTTATGTGTACTTGGGCGGGATTATTAGTCTTCTAAGCGGTAAATATTTCACATAGGCGCCAATTAGCTACACCATTAATGTGTAAGTATCAAAATTAATTTATGTGAAAATCTTCTTATCTTCATCTTCTTCCCTAAAATAACTGTTGAAAAAAATTGGAGGTCGAAGAACATTTATACGAAATGCAGAGAAACCGCTTAGGAAGATAGATTTTGTAATCCCCCATATTTTCAAATAAGTTATAAATGAAATTTTATTTTATTTATAATATTTATTTGTATTTTTCTGGATTTTATTTTAAAAGTCTTAAATTATTTTTAGGTAGAAAATTATTTTATTACAATAGGATTTTTATGAACCTATGTCCTACAATTCATGATCATAAAAACAAAGCCTAACCTAACCTATTTTGTTTAATTGGCCCATTATTTTCATGAGGCTCAATCTTCCTACTTACCCTACAACTCTCTCTCCTATAAATACCCTAAATTTTCCCCTCTCAAAAAGGTTAGTCTTAATTTCTTTTCCCTTTGTTTTATTTTATTTTCCTTTATTTTTCTTTCCTTTTTTCCTTTTTCTTTCTTTCTTCCTTTTCCTTTCTCCTTTATACAAGAGCATAGCTCACTGCTGCCCATCGCTGCCACCCAGAAGCCCAGCGCACCACTTGTCGCCGTCGCCGGCGACCTCTGGTTAACCGACCATCACCGGCCCGGCCACCACGTGGCTGACCTTCCTTCCCTTCTTCCTCCTTTTGGTTTTTATTATTTTGGTTAATGTTTTACTAAATTGTTGTTTTGTTTGAAATTAGTTTATTTGGTATCATTTCATGTTTTTGGTGGTTTAATTTTATAATTTCAGATTTAAAATATTAGTTTTAATTTTCAGATTTTATGAATTTTACAACCTAGGGTTTTAATTCATTGAAATTGGGATTTTAGGGTTCTAATGAGTATCTAAATTGGGGCTTTTGTCCCTATTGTATTTCTATTGATTAATTAAGCATAAAAACATATTTTAAAGGAAGTTTTAAGGAGTTTTAATTAAATTATATTGCTGGAAATTAGTTTGGGTATTAATTTTTGATTATTGGTTGTTTTCTAGGAGGTGATTATTCCCTAGGAGACTAAGTGATTAAAAGTGGCACAAAGGATTGTTTATATGAGGTACGTACATGTCTACTTCGTTGTAAGTAGTATCATGTTTAGGTACCAAAGGAAAGAACTTAGTTTCATGTTTAGAGAACTCTTGGATGGAAATTGTTTAGTTAAACATTGAATTAATTCATGTGCTTATGTTTATGAGACATGTTTTGGTGAATTGATTATGTTTGTATGAAATTATGGATGCAAGCATGTTGAATTATATTGGATTAATTGTTTGTATGTAATGTTGATACAAACATATTTTTATTGGATTGATTTGATAACCACATTTGGGTAAATTGAAGGATTGGAATTGAATGGTTTAAGTGGAATGAATTAATTAATTATTCCATGATGTTATTATTATTTTATTTATTACTCAAGCATGACTTGTTAGTATGTTGAGTAAAGGTGGATTAAGCCGAAATGACTAGGTGGGATCGTTGACTATGTTCAACAATTTTGGATATGTGGAATTTAAAGGAATTAAAGGTCAATTTGTGATGTGATCAGCGTTGTCCTAAATAAGATAAAAAGGGAATTTTATGTATGATTATTATGTATGGTCTACTTGAATGAGTCGGCTTTTAATTAAACTTGTAATCAGTGTTGTACGAATTCGTCAATTGGTTGTTGTCTCCCGTACCGGAAACGTTTCAGGGACGGGTACGGTACGGAAACGTTCCCAAGGCGTCCCCTTCGAAAGTGGTACGGCAAGCCAATTTGGGGACAGCTAGCCTCTTGCTCGGGTACGTATTGGGGACGGCTTGGACCATTTTCTAACGTTTCCTTAGAATTTTAGGCCATATTTTTTGAAAAACCCCCAAAATCAGTGAATTACTAACCTAATTTCCGATTTCCTCCAATTCTCAAAAACCTTAACAATTGCGAACGGCGATTCCTTTGGAGGTGCGACTTGATTCAATCTTCTGTGGTGACCGGAGACCACCGACGACCACTTCGACACCGGCGACTAGCGAGGCTTCGAGCTTCGACCTGTTAATGTTTCTCTTTCTTCTTCTATCTCTCTTCTGCTTCTAGTTCTTGTTTTTTCTCTTTCTTCGAACCTTCTGTTTTCTTCTCTCTTTTTGGTTTTTTTTTTTTTTTTTTTTTTTTTTTTTTTTTTTGTTTTGTTGGTTATTTATGTGAATATTGTGATTCATTGCTGGTTATGTATGCTATAGCATGTGATTCTTTTTTTTTATTATTATTATTTGTAATTTTATTTTATTTTAAGTCACTGTAGAAATGTAGATGGCAGTCCAGTACGTGTAGAAGTCACTTTCTGTTTTTTTTTTTTTTTTCATTTTAAATGGTACTATAATTTGTGTTGTACGGATTATTTTTACGGCTATTTCACCAAATGCCACTGAGCACTTTAATAATTCACCAAATGCCATCAAAGTTTTCAAAGTTCACCAAATGCCACCGAGTGCCATTAGTAACTAACGACCGTTAACTCCGGTAGTCATTAGGGTTTAATCATGACACATGTCATGATATGATTGGTTCAATTCAAAAAAATTCTTAAAAAAAAAAGAAAAAAACTTAAATTTATTTTTTTTAAATTCCTAACCCTAACCCAACCCCAACCCCACCACCAACACTGCCGCTGCCGGCAGCCCAACCCCAGGTACTCCCTGCCCCACCTTCACCGTGAAAACCAGCGATTTAGCGCCTTCCGCTTTTTCCCCTCACGAAAAAATACCCAGTGTTTTCTGACCACCGCGCAAAACCACCCCTCCTATCCTTTCCTCCACCCTTGAAACGACAAAATCGGCTATAGAAATCGACCATGTTGGATTTCTATGGTTGATTTCGGTCGTTTGAGGGTGAAGGGTTTCCATGGTCGGGTTTTATTCTAGGTTTCCATGATCGGTTTCGGTGGCTACCGTGATGCGTCATGTTGGTGCGTCAGTTGTGGTTGCGGGGGCTAGGGTGGGGATCAGGGCGGGGGTCGTCTGGCAGGCGGAGTTCTGTGGGTCGTCGTCTGGGTGCTAAGGAGTCGGGCAGGCAGAGTTCTGGGCAATGCGTGAGACGGTTGCGGTGGCTGGGGTGGTTTTTCGGGAGGAGAAAAGGGGGATTAAGTGGAGTCGGCGGATTTGGTGAGGTCAAGGGGTGTCCAGAGGGAGGTCAGGGGGTTCTAGCGGATTCCGACGGGAGGTTAGGGGGTTCAGGCAGGAGGTCAAGGAGTTCCGGCGGTTGGCTTTGGCAGGTGGTTACGATGGTGGGCTGATTTGGGTTAGGATATAGAGTTTTTTTTTACAAAAATTTTATTTTATTTTTATTTATCTTTTTTTTAAAACAAATAGCTGACTGACACGTGTCCACATGTGTCATGATTAAACCCTAATGACTAACGGAGTTAACGACCGGCATTTGGTGAATTATTAAAGTGTTTAGTGGCATTTGGTGAAATATTCGTATATTTATTTATCAGCTTTATCAACTTGTATTTCTCTTTTCCTTACCTTGATACTTGGCCCCAAGTTAAAAACAAAGGAGTGAGGCTGAAGCTAAACTGAACATTAACCTTCGATCCCTCTCTTTGTTATTCCATAATAACTTACCTATTCGGTTATTCCCCTCCCATTTGCCGTTAATAAAAAAAAGAAAAAAACCTAAATAATCAATTATTGTTTTGTGTTTATTTTGAGTTACCCTTATTTATTTGTGTGTAAGTATCCTTCACTCTCAGTATGTTTTTTGGGTTAATTTTGAGTTTATTTTTTTTATTTTTTTTATTTTAAATTTAGGTTTTGTTTGTCCTTGTTTGCAGTGTGATAATGGTGTCTGATTCTGATTCCGATTCTAGTAAGAAGAAGAGAAGTAGAAAGGCGAATGTGAGTGTTGATAATTCAACTTCAACCAATGGAATGATTTGTGCTACAGATGTCAAGGTATGCTTATAACTTCAAATTCTTTCAATTGTAGAACAATGTCTGCAAGTAACTCAAACAACAACCAATTCTCTTTACGCTCAATTCTCGACAAGGAGAAGTTGAGCGGGCCAAACTTTCTTGATTGGCAAAGAAATCTCTGCATTATACTAATGCAAGAGCAAAAGGAATACGTCCTTGATGAGGAAATGCCCGACGCTCCCAATGAGGAGGTCACTCAGGCTGCCCTTAACCGATGACAAAGTGCCAATCGGGATGTCAAATGCATCATGTTGGCCACTATGTCTCCGGACCTTCAAAAGACTTTCTTTGAAAAGGAGACGACTTTTGAGATCATTTCTGAAATTCAGAATATGTTTCAAGAGCAGACCCGAACTGAAAGGTTCGAAACCCACAGGCAGATCCTTGAGAGCAAGCTTAAGAAAGGAGAGCCTGTCAGCCCGCATGTCCTCAAAATTATTGGATTGTTTGAGAACATGGAAAGGCTTGATGCTGGGTATTCAACCGAGATGGCAATTGACATCATTCTCCACTCGCTTCACAAAGGCTATGATCAGTTCAAAATGAACTATAATATGCATAGTATGGAGAAAACCCTCACCGAGCTTCATGGTATGTTGAAGCAAGCCGAGCAAACCCTCAAGGATGAGGGCAAGCATGACATGCTCATGGTGAGGAAGGGCAAGCCATTCAAACGTCCGGGCAAAAAGAAGAGCTTTAAAGGGAAAAAGAAGAAGTTCCTGCCTAAGTTAAAATCTGCCAAGGGCAGCAAGGACAAAAAGGCAGCCTCTTCTAAATCTGATTCCGAATGTTTCTACTGCAAGAAGAAGGGACATTGGAAATGGGACTGCCTCAAATTCAAGGAAGATAAGAAGAACGACAACGTTGCTTCTTCATTAGGTATTTTCGTTATAAACTTAAACTTCGCTAGCAAAACATCGTGGGTATTAGATACCGGATGTGGCTCACACCTTTGTTCCAATGCTCAGGGACTAAGGATAATTAGGAGGCTAGAGAAGGGAGAGGTCGAGCTTCGGGTCGGCAATGGAGCAAGGATGTCTGTCGTCTCCGTTGGAACTCTCAGTTTGTCTTTGCCCTCAGGGCTTATTCTAGAACTTGAAAAACTGCTATCATGCTCTAAGAGTGACCAAAAACATTATTTCAATATCGGCGTTGGACGCCAAAGGATTCGAATTTCGAATCAAAAACAATAGTTGTTTTATTTATTTTGATAATGTTTTATATGGTAAGGCACATTCAGAAAATGGTCTTTATGTGCTTTCACTAGACAAACAGGTTTATAACATCGATAATACTGCCAAAAGGGCTAAGACCATCGAGTCGAATCAAACCTACTTGTGGCATTGTCGTCTTGGCCATATTAACATCAAACGCATCAAGAAACTTCTTCAAGAAGGTGTATTCGACTTAGAGTTGTTTGAAAATTGCGAAGGATGTCTATTAGGCAAGATGATAAAATAGCCATTCTCCAAGTTGGGAGAAAGGGCAAGTGACTTATTAGGTCTAATACACACGGATGTATGTGGACCAATGAGTACACCCGCAAGACAAGGTTACCGATATTTCATCACCTTCACCGACAATTTTAGTAGATATGGCTATATCTACTTAATGTCGAATAAATCTGAATCCTGTGAGAAATTCAAAGAATTTCAGAAAGAAGTTGAGAATCAACTTGGCAAGAAAATTAAAGCACTTCGATCGGATCGAGGTGGCGAATATTTGAGCCATGAATTTGACGATCACTTGAAAGAAAATGGTATTCTTTCAGAGTTGACACCTTCCGGAACTCCTCAATGGAACGGAGTGTCCGAACGGAGGAATCGAACCTTGTTAGACATGGTTCGATCAATGATGGGTCTTAGTGAACTCCCTGTCTCTTTCTGGGGACATGCGCTACAAACTGCAGCACTAACACTAAACAGAGCTCCGTCAAAAGCTGTTGAAAAGACTCCATATGAATTATGGACTAAGAAACCTCCTAGGTTGTCTTTTCTCAAGATTTGGGGATGCGAAGCATATGTCAAGCGATTAATTTCGGACAAACTTCACCCCAAATCGGATAAGTGTTTCTTTGTGGGATATCCAAAAGAAACCAAAGGGTATTACTTCTACAATAAATCCGAGAACAAAGTATTTGTTGCTCGTGATGGTGTCTTTTTGGAGAAGGATCACCTTTCCAAAATGACAAGTGGGAGGAAAATCGAACTCGACGAAGTTCGAGAGGACGAGCAACAATGTCAACCTGACCAAACTGACAATCTTGATGCTTTGGAAGCATCTAAGAAGATTGGTCAGAATCAAACTGACAATGAAAATGCTCAACCGATTACCCTTCGTAGGTCGCAACGGCAAAGATCTCAACCAGATAGATACCTCGGTATCGTCTTAACCGATGATCAGGTTATCCTAGTCATGATGGTGATGAGCCAGCGACATACAAGCAAGCTATGACGAGCCCCGACTCTGCAAAATGGCAAGAGGCCATGAGATCCGAGATGGACTCCATGTCTGAAAATCAAGTCTGGGACATGGTGAATTTGCCCGAGGATTATACACCCATTGGTTGCAAATGGATCTTCAAAGTGAAGACAGACAAGGATGGAAATGTATTGATATACAAAGCTAGACTGGTGGTAAAAGGTTATAGACAAATCCACGGGATTGACTATGATGAAACCTTTTCACCAGTTGCAATGCTAAAATCCGTCTGGATCATCCTAGCGATTGCTGCATATTACGATTATGAAATATGGCAGATGGATGTCAAAACCGCCTTCCTAAATGAAATTTTGGAAGAAACTGTGTATATGACATAGCCAGAAGGTTTTGTCAATCCAGGCAACGCTGGAAAGGTTTGCAAGCTAAAGAAGACCATTTATGGACTGAAGCAAGCGAGCAGAAGTTGGAATCTGCGATTTGATGAAGCCATTAGCAAGTTTGGTTTTATCAAGAATCCAGATGAATCTTGTGTATACAAGAAGGTCAGTGGGAGTGATATTGCATTCCTAGTCCTCTATGTCAATGACATACTTCTCATTGGAAACAACACAAAATTACTGGAGTCCGTAAAGGGCTGGTGGGAAAGTGTTTTTCAATGAAGGACTTAGGAGAGGCACAATACATATTGGGCATCAAGATCTACAGAGATAGATCTAAAAGGATGATTGGATTAAGCCAGAGTACTTACATTGATAAGGTACTGGCTCGGTTCAACATGGAGAATGCCAAGAGAGGGCATTTACCTATGTCCCATGGCATAACTCTCAGCAAGAAACAGTGTCCACAAACACCTGTTGAGCGAGAAAGAATGGATCAGATCCCATATGCTTCGCTGATCGGATCGATCATGTATGCCATGATATGTACAAGGCCAGATGTATCGTATGCCCTGAGTGCAACGAGCCGATACCAATCAAACCCAGGAGAGGCGCATTGGACTGCGGCCAAGAATATCCTAAAGTACCTGTAAAGGAACAAGGATAAATTCCTGGTGTGTGAAGGCCTCAAAGAACTGGTTGTTGAAGGTTACACCGACGCTAGCTTCCAGACTGACAGAGACGACTTCAAGTCACAGTCAGGGTACATATTTTTCCTAAATGGAGGAGCGTTTAGCTGGAAGAGTGCCAAGCAGAGCACCACTGCAGACTCTACAACTGAAGCCGAGTACTTGGCCGCTTTAGAAGCTGCCAAGGAAGCTGTTTGGATTCGCAAGTTCATCAGCGAACTTGGTGTTGTACCCTCAATCAAGGGGCCGATAGACCTCTATTGTGATAACAATGGAGCTATCGCTCAGGCCAGGGAGCCGAGAGAACACCAGAAGGTCAAACACGTGCCAAGGCGATTTCACATGATAAGGGATGGAAATCTGAAGGTGAAATCAGAATTTTTAAGATTGGCACAGATGATAATGTGGCCGATCCTTTGACTAAACCGCTACCTCAGGTGAAACACAACAAGCACATTGAGGCGATGGGAATCAAGCATGTTGGAGACTAGCTTTGAAATTCCCTGTACATGTGTTTTAATTAAATAGGATGTTTAATGTAAGACACTGTAATGAAACCATTCATTTATGGAGTAATTTATTTTTTGCAAAATTATCATTCACTCCATTACTATTTAATTGTGGTTTAGAATTAAATAATGAGTCCATTCGATTTATAGAAATATTCAAAACAGGGTATCAAGACCATGTCTTGGATAAAGAAACACATGTTAAGTGAACATTAAATATTTAAATCGAAAATTGTCCGTAATCGAGGTCATCTAACAGATGGACGATTGATGACCGCCATAGATTAGTGTGTAGTATGATTACCAGCACCGTTTCTTGTGCTGCGAGGACGTGACAATCATAAATCATTTGCACAGGTACAGTTTGGAACTGTACTGGATAAGACCTATGAGAGTACTTTAAGAAATTTCAAAATAGTCATAAGTACATTTCTCATTATGACTATCGGAACCTGTTTCCTCCGACCATGAGTATTGTGAATTTTTCTTGTTTGAGTACTAGACTCTTTGATGTTTCCTAATGTCTGCCGTAACTGGGTATCATAACGGGAACACTCGGGAGACTAAGTCCTCTTAGTAAGAGGAACTTACAATGCAAGACTGGGATTGTCCCCTATTAACAATAGGGAAAATGTTTTGTTGTTTACAAGGCCGCTCGAAGAGCGAGACTGTGAAAATGCATGGCCGTGCTCAGATGGATTTTAGAAATCAACTCTTTATTAAAAGTCGAACTCGGAGATCGAGAAAAACTTCTGAACGTAATAAGGATGACGATGAATCTTACCTTATAGTTCACGAAGAAACATTAAGAGACATAGGAAATGGGCTATACACTTTAAGCACATTTGTCCGGAAGGACAAGTGGGAGATTAAAAGGAATGGTGTCCTTCCAACAAGTGTATTTTTCCGATAGAGGGTTCAGAATTATTACAGAGTTAATTCTTCAGTAAGATCAAGTGATCGGAATGCCTAGGTGGAGGCCGCTTCCGATTAGTAATATCAAGGTACAATTGATATTACAACTTAATCTTAACTGAACCCTTCGGGTCGAACCCAATCGAATCACCGATCCGAGACGACGAATTAATCCGAAAGGATTTAATGAGTCGACAGAGTTTTACGAGTACAGACGTCGGATATCGAGCCTAGGGCGTCGAGGCCTAGCGTCACAAAATCACAAGTGACAAGTACGAGCGTAGCCGTAGCACCGGAATGGTCTAACCATGTGGATGCTAGGCTAGTTCGAGCTAGCATGCACCTATCATGGCTAGGCGCAAGCCTAAGCACACTAGGTGTGCTAGGCGCACCATCGCAGCCCATCATAGCCCATCGCAGCCCAAACAGCATCTCTAGGCACACCATGCGTGCCCTAGGATGGCTGGGCACCATCGCAGCCTAAACAGCATCTCTAAGCGCACCATGCGTGCCCTAGGATGGCTGGGCACCATCGCAGCCCAGGCAGCATCTCTAGGCGCACCATGTGTGCCCTAGGATGGCTGGGTGCCGTCGCAGCCCTAGCACAATGCTGGGCACGCATGGCAGGACCACACGCACCAAGCACAGCTAGTGCTAGGCACTGGCGCATGCGTAGTGCGTGGTGCATGGCCGAGGCTGGTGCATGCATAGTACGTGGTGCATGGCCGAGGCTGGTGCGTGTGGATCGCGAGGCAAGGGGCCAGCATGCGTGGCTCGCTAGCAGCACGCATGCTAGGCCTTGCGTGCGTGAGGGGCTGGCTGGCATGGGTGCGCATAATATGCGAGTGTGTGTGCAAGGTAGTGTGTGGGAGTGCTAGGGGCCAGCGCCAGCATAACGTGCTAGCAGTGCCTAGCACTAGCACACACCAGCGCCAAGCATTGCCCAGCACCAAGCATGCACTGCCTGGCTGGGATGCGAGGCTGCTGGCTGGGCTAGCTGGGCTAGCTGGCAGCAGCTCAGCAACCCCTGCTTATGCCGGTTTTGTGCTTGCTTGTGGGGACCAAATCAAGGGCTTGGGGAGCAAGGCAAATGGTCCCCCCCCACCTAGCTTTGGCCATCACTCAAGCATGTGTTGTGCCACTTGTCGCAATGTGATTAAGTTGATTATTTATTTAATTTGGAATTAAATAAATTGTTGATTTTACCAACTCTCCCACATTGATGGGAGATCGGAAATCAAGGGTGCATTTCCCTATAAATACCAAAGGCATGGTATTGGGAAAGACACAACCTTGAGTGGAATTATAAAGGCAACTCTTGTAATTAGAGTAAACCTTTGATTTGTAAAACTCATAGTTTTGTTTGTCCGGGTCTTGACTAACCTTCAAGACTTGTGACGCTCGGGTCGGGTCGAGGGTACGATCCGTCAGAGATCTCGTAGTTTCGGAATTTTGAAGTAAGAGCTCTACGGGAGCGAAGCACGCAACAAAGGTATAATTCTTGTTCTTAGTCTTGCTTGATTAAGTTTATTATGCTTGTTAATTGCTTTAATTAAGGGGCGGGTCTTGGGGGGGTTTCCTTCCGCGTAGTGTCGGGTCACTACGAAACCCTACACGCATGATGACCCTATCGTTATTGAATGCAAGGTGGCCAACCAAAGAGTTGGCCGCATCCTCATAGATACCGGTAGTTCTTCTGATCTCATCAGTAGCAAGTGCTTAGCAAAGCTCAAGTACAAAACTGATTGCATACATCCGGTATCTCACCCTTTAGTAGGGTTTGGAGGAGGTGTCGTACACCCAGTAGGACGAGTGGATTTACCCATCCGTCTGTGTGAGAAAGGGGAGGGCTGTCACATGGTGGTTCGGTTCTTAGTAGTTGAAGAACTGTCGGCCTACAATATGATATTGGGACGACCCACCCTGAACATTTCTAAAGCTGTCATTATACCTTCTCTTATGCTGCTCAAATTTGAAAAGGATGATGGAACAGTCGGCTCCCTAAGGGGAGATCAAAAGATGGCTCGAGAGTGTTATCTCTCGGATATCAAACCCACTGTGGTGGCTGCTGGCACAAGTGGGGAAAGAACCGACCTTGAACTTATCAAGGAAGATGCGCCTGCTCAAAAGGCAGGCGGCAAGTAAAGAAAGGCTACCCAATTGGGGGCGGAGAAAAAAGAAAAAAGATAGCAATCACTGGCAGAGGAGCGGTCGGACAAATTCCGCCCTCAGCCGGCTGGCGAGCACACGGATGTTGTCCTAGACGACTCACGTCCTGACCGAACAGTCAAGGTTGGGACGACTGCTCTTGAAGTGTTAGGTGAAGATTTTCACCAAATTTTGAAGGAATTCAAAGATATCTTTGCATTCGAAGTTCATGAAATGCTAGGCATCAGTCCTGACCAGGTTGTACATAAATTGGCTGTGGATCCGAAAAAGAAGCCGGTCAGGCAAAAGAAGCGGAACCATGGTGAAGAAAGAAGTCAGGCGGTCGCTGCCGAGGTTAAAAAGCTGCTTGATGCAGGGTTCATTTGGCAATGTTACTTCCCTGACTGGGTTGCAAATGTGGTGCTAGTAAAGAAGTCGAATGGTACCTGGCGAATGTGTGTGGACTACACTGATTTGAACAAGGCGTGCCCCAAAGATAGCTATCCTTTGCCTAAAATTGACAGTCTGGTCGACTCAACAGCCGGCCATGCATTAATGAGCTTCATGGACGCCTACTCTAGTTTCCATCAGATTCCTTTGTGGAAGAAAGATCAGGAGAAGACGGCCTTCGTCACTGATCAAGGGCTATATTGTTATACGGTCATGCCGTTTGGTCTAAAGAACGCACCGGCCACGTTCCAAAGAATGATAAACACGGTCTTTTTTGACTAAATTGGAAGGAATGTCGAGGCATACATAGATGATATGATTGTTAAATCCAAACTTCAGACGGATCATCTGGCAGACCTCCGAGAAACATTCACCACCCTCAGGCGGCACCATGTCATGCTTAATCCCAAGAAATTTATTTTTGGGGTTGAGTCTGGGAAGTTTCTCGGATTCCTCATTAATCAAAGAGGCATAGAGGCGAACCCCGAGAAAGTGCAGGCGGTCATTGACATGCAGTCGCCTCGCACCGTCCGAGAGGTTCAGAAGTTAACAGGTTGTCTGGCGGCCTTGGGAAGATTTCTCAGCCGGTCAGGGGACAAGTGCCTTTACTTTTTCCAGGCAATAAAGAAGAAGGCAAGGTTTGAATAGGGGCCGAATGCTGAGGCGGCCTTCCAAAAACTGAAAGTTCATTTACATTCCTTGCCAAGGCTGGTCAGTCCCTTGCCCAAAGAAGTGCTTTACATGTATCTTGCAGTATCTGACCATGCTCTAAGTGCCGTCCTCCTTGCTGAAAGAGACGGCTGTCAGCTCCCGGTCTACTTTGTCAGCCATGTGCTGAAGAATGCCGAGTTGAGGTACCCCTTAGTGGAAAAATTCGGTCTTGCTTTCTTCATGGCCGTTAGAAAATTGAAGCCTTACTCCTTGGCACATTCAGACGTCATACACACAGATCAGCCAATCAAGCGGCCACTGACAGCCATGGAGTCGTCAGGCCGGATGATCAAATGGGCGATAGAGATCAGATTCAGAGCCTTGAAATCACATTCGAGCCCAGGAAAGCAGTAAAGGGGCAAGCTTTTGCTGATTTTATTGTAGAGATGACTCGGCCCTCTGATTCTTAAATTCCAGACCAAGTCTGGAAGGTCTATGTGGACGGGAGCTCCACCTCAAATGGTTGTGGAGCAGGCGTCATATGTCAGTCGCCAAAAGGCGACAGGTATGAGTATTCTCTACGTTTCAACTTCCAAGCCTCGAACAATGAGGCAGAATATGAAGCTTTATTGGCCGGTATCCGCATGTGCAAGGCGGCTGGGGCAAGAAGAATAGACGCCTGCTCTGATTCACAATTGATAGTGAGTCAGTATAATGGCGAATATGAAGCAACCCATCCGGCCATGATTAAATATTCACAGGCGGTACGACAAGCTGTCGGGTCCCTTGAAGAGTTTCATCTAACTCAGGTGCCCAAGTCTGAAAATAACCAGGCGGATGCTCTCTCAAAGTTGGCATCCTCGGCCTCCTGTGATACTCCAAGAACTGTCTTATGGGAAGTTATGGAGAAGAGAAGTATTGAAGAAGATCCTATTGGAGTTCTAGATCGAAGTTCAACCTGGATGGATCCAATCAGGGCATACTTAACAGACGGCACCTTGCCGGATGATCATTACCAGGCGGCTTTACTGAAAAAGCGAGCGTCCAGTTTTGAGATGCAAAAAGGGGAACTCTTCAAGAAAGGGTACCTTCAACCCCTCTTGAAATGTGTTACTCCAGAAAAAGGATGAGAGGTCTTAGAAGATCTGCACTCAGGATACTGCTCCTCTCATGTAGGCGGCAGGTCGCTTGCTCAACAAGCAAGGCGGCAGGGTTATTTCTGGCCTACCTTAGAAGCAGACGCAATGGAGATGGTGAAAAAGTGTGACAAGTGTCAAAGGTTTGGCAAATTAATTCACCGTCCGGCTACTGATCTTACGGTCATCCATAGCCCACTACCGTTTGCTAAGTGGGGCATGGATATCCTGGGTCCCTATACGCCTGCTACAGGCGGCAGGAAGTACATACTTGTTGCAGTCGACTACTTTACCAATGGGTTGAGGCTGAGGCTGTCAAAGGAATCAAGACGAAGGATGTGATCTCATTCATCTGGAAAAATGTCATCACTCGGTTTGGGGTGCCCATGTCTATGGTTTTTTATAATGGTCCCCAATTTGAGACGCCTGTTCTCAAAAATTGGCTGGGAGACCAAGGCATCTCTCACTGCTTTGCATCAGTTGGCCGTCCTCAAGCAAACAGCCAAGTAGAAGCTTTCAATAAAATCATCTCAGACGAACTACCACATGTTCTTTGGGCCATTAGGACGACTGAAAAAGGGTCGACTGGAGAAACCCCATTCCTCCTAACCTATGGTGCCGAAGCTGTTCTTCCAATTGAACATTACGAGCCGACTCTTCGAGTAATGCTGTATGACGAATAGGCGAACTGGGAGTCCATGCGCCTAGCATTGGACTCACTTCCAGAAAGAAGGGGCAATGCAGCCCTGCGCCATGAAATCTACCGCCTGAGAATGACAAGGTCATATAATAAACGAGTGCATAGGCGTCCACTCAAAGTGGGGGACTTTGTACTAAAAAAAATGGAAGCAGTCGGTAGGGCTAATGAGTCAGGCAAGTTAACTCCCAATTGGGAAGGACCCTACCGGATTTATGAAGAGGTTCGGGACGGCACCTACCGCCTGGAAACACCAGACGGCCAACCTTTGCCTCGAACCTGGAATGTAGATAATCTCAAGAAGTATTATTTTTGAATGATGTAAATAGCCATGAGCATCTAATAAAAAGTTTGCCATTTTACTTCATCTATTTTGTATTATGAGGGGCATGCCGCCTGCTCCATGAGCAACCGGCTACTCTCCGTTTTATTATCAATCAAGGGGCATGCCAAACTGGCAAAATAGTCGGCTACTCTCCTATACTTAGTTCGCCATGAACTACCTAAGGCCTATGGCCGAATGATCAGACCAGGTGCCCAGCCAACTGATCCAATCTTTAAACTAATACGACCTGTCCCAACATCATAGCAGGCGTCTGGCGGCATCCATTCGGATGAAATTCATCGTAGAGAGCAGCTCCCTTTTGGGTGGAACATTATTTTATAAACTAATTACACGGCACCCAGACGACTGTCCCGAAGGACAACCACGTAGCCGTTTTTGAGACAAGGATAACTCTAACATTAAACCAAACAAGTGTTAGAAGTTAACATCCGTGTCGGATAACCGACTACTTGGGATAAATACAGCCGGTACCTCTTGAGTTAATAGCCAACAAACATTGGCGAATCAAGGGGTCCAGCCGGCCTCCGCCGCCTGGTACCTCTACTACTCAAGCAGGAGTGACAGCGACTAAGTAACACCAATGTTAACTTATAGTCACTCCCTCAAACTTGGTATGGAACCTAAAAAGTTAGAATAGACCGCCTGTTTTTGACAAACAGGGGCATTTAAACCCCTATTCCTGCTAAGTTATAACTACTCCTTGGGTTAATAGCAGACAAACATTGGCGAATCAAGGGGATCAGCCGGCACCCGCCGCCTGTTGCCTCTACTACTCAAGCATAGAATATGACGAATGGGTAACCTCAAAGATTGCCCATAAGTCACTCTCTCATACTTAGTAAGGATTCAAAAGGTATGACGAGTCCGCCTGTCCAAAGGCGAACCAGAGCTCTTGTACCCCGACCCTGCTAAGATGATTTTTTTTCCAAACCAAACACGTTTGAAAATCTAGTTCGTAGGTCGACTGCCTTTTTGGCAAGCAAAGACTCAGGAACTATTTCTATCTTAACCAACAGGCGGGCTAGTTATAAGCGGCCTGTTCTTTTCTAACCTGAAAAAGTTAAACAAACCTAACGTATTGCCTAAAATATGTTGGGGTCCAACTGGACAAATGGCCGACTGATCGCCTAACCTAGAACCAAGACAACCAGTCGTCCAGGGGTATAGGCTGTCGTTACTTTGTACCTGTTCGCAACTTTTGGCTTACAAATTTAGCCAAAACAGTCGGTATGACATGCAAGCGGATATCAAGGATCCTCGACACTTAGCAAAATATTCAAAAATAAAGCATGAAACAAAACTCAATAACCAAGGACGACAAAAAGATGGTCTCCAAATTCATATAAACAGCCGGCCATAAAGACCGGCAAAATATTCAATACCCCGGCCCCTGGCCGGGTAAAGTGATACAAAAATAAACGGCACGCAGGCCGAAGAAAAGTTAAAGACATAAAAGCTTCAAGATTGAGGCAAGGTTTCAGTATTGACTGCCGCTTGATCAGCAAGGGACGCCTGGTTCTGGGAGGCATCCTTCTTACTTGTCTCGGCATCAGGGGCAGCTTCTTTAGATGCATCCACCACAATCGGCCGCAGGGCCACCTCTTCCACTTCCTCTTCCGAGCTGGAATCGGCCGCCTTGTCATCCTCAGCCGCCTGCCTCATGACTTGTTGGTTGTACTTTTCAGTACAAGCATTGAATTTTTTCTCCCAGGCGGCATACTGAGCTTTTGGGAAGAGGGCGTCCAAGTCATCCTCATGATTTGAGCTGAGTCGTCCATCATGGCTTGGACTAGCTCCATCTTTTCTTTTTCGGCTTTGGCCGAGAGCTCATCAGTAAGGCTTTTCTCCTGCTGTTGCAGGCGCTCTTTGACAGCAGCCAAGGATTTCTCCAAGGTCTCGAACTGGGTCATCTTCTGCTTAAGCGGCCTCAGCTCATCTCGGAGACTCTTAACCATCGCCTCCAGCTCATTATTCTTCTTTTTGGCCGCCTCCAACTCAGTACGAATAGTGGAAGTGGCCTGCGCCTGATAATAAAGAATATCAGTTGTCAAAATTTCATTTTGGCCAGTTTGAAACATTGCCTTATCAACGTCAGAGGCGGCCATAGCTTTAGCAGCCTTTACCTCTTTATTCTTGGCGCTAATTGGCCTACGGAGGCCGTGTACTCTCAGCATGGTCTGGAAAAAGAAAAACAGGCGTCAGATTTGAGAAAAGCAGGCGGCATGCAAAGTAACCAAATTGAAAAATATTCCAAGTCTACCTCAGAAAGGAGACCCATGATGCCGTCTAGGTCAAGGGTGCCGACTCCCTTGACCGCATCCCTCTCCTCTTGAGGGACGACCTTAATCATGGACTTGGCCATTTGGACCAAGTCCGGTTCTGTAGGGCCGCCTGCATAAAAAACAAAGAGAAACATCAGAAACATGAAGAAAGTGATGAAGAAAGTCTGGCAGAGCAGTCTATACCTCTCGGCGGCCGATTGAGAACTAGTGGTGGGTTCCCCACACTTTGTGGGGTGACCGACTACTTGTTAGCCAATTGTTTCCTGGCAGATCCAGGCGTACTCCCACCAGTTGTCTTCCAAACCTTCAAGTCCGGTTGGCGGGAGGATGAGGGTTTGGAAGTGCCCGCCTGCGAAAAAGACAAGTGGTCAATACTTATTTAAGCAACTTTTCAAGACAAGTGCTAAGGCTCGAAACTCACTATGGGCATCTCCTTGGCAGGAGAATCAGAGGAGGTCCGCTTCTGTTGCATAATGGAGGGTCGCAGCATAGCAGCCGCCTTCTTGGATGCAGAGATTTGGTCCATAGCTTCAACTACAAATAAGAACCACAAGAGTTAGAAAAAATTTGAAAACAAATCAAAAGAAGGGTGCATGTATTCAAGAGCCTGGCTACCTCTGGAGGACCGACTGCTAAGGCCGCAAGCGGCCAGGAAAAACTCGTCATAGAGCCATTGAAACTCTGGGACGCAGTTTAGGGGCACCTGCTCTCGTACCCCATTAGTAGAGTTTGCCCTAATCTCTACTTTAAAAAGCCCTCGGTCCAGGATCTCTTCCCTGGCCTTGAGGGGAACAAGTGGCATGCTGCGACCGCCTGCTAGAAGAGGCGGATCCTTGTTCCACCTATTGTAGCGCTTGTTCAGCAGGCGGTCGGGGCTGGAAATGATGAGGAAGGTGTTTCTCCAATCCTTCCATTTATTCTCTTTGACCTTGGTCATGAGGTTGCCCTTATGGCTCGTTATTTGGTACCAGCCGGTACCGCTTGCCTTGGGGGTCCGGCTGAGGTAGTTCATATGGGCGAACGCCTCAAAATTCGGCTCCGCCCCGTGCATTTCACATCCGGCTACATAGCCAAGGATGTTGAACCAGGAGTTCGGGGCTAATTGCCAAAGCCCTACCTCGTATCCATCGAGGATTTGCTGAACGACCAGATGCAAGGGAAATCGCAATCCAGCTTTGTTGGCCGCCTCGTAACAGCCAAAACAGGCGTCCCCATAGTTGGAGCCCTCGGGCCAGACGATTGTATCCTCACCATCCGGCACAAATACTTGATAATCCGGACCCATCGTATGGTCCGAAAGAAAAGTGTCTATTCGCTCTTTCATGGCCTTGATTCGGCCCTTTGATACATGACAGTAATAAGGAATATTCAACTCCCTATGAGAGGCGGATGGTTCCGACCAGCCTTCTCCCTTTTCAGCTGCATGAGAAGCTCTCGCCTCATGCAAGCGAGCATGCCTCTCCTCTGAGCTTATGGATAGGCGGCTTGAAGAGCTAGAGTTAGACTCGCTATCAGAAGAGTCCGACTCCTCCCCACTCCCTGAGGGGGCCGACCCCTCTTCTTCTTCAGGGGTCGTCTGCTGACTGGCTAGGTCAACAGTAAAGTGGGAAGGGGCTACCTTAGCTCCCTCCTCAGAGCTCTCGGCAGAAGGGCCGCCTTGGGTCCCTGCGGTATCAGGCGGCTGGTCCGATGTTTCACTAATCGGAACCCGGAAAGAGGAGCCATCAAAGTTTTTTATTCTCTTGGTCTTTTTTGTTCTTGCCATACAGTCATGCATAGATACAAAGACAGTTGGATTCCGGGACTTGCGCAAAGTTTGAAGTACCGCAGGGCAGTCGGCACCCCTAGTCCTAGACTCAGTCGTCCCCGGTGACCGGCTGATTGCTAACCTAGGCCATGCCGGATGCTTTTGAGGTCTCATTTTCAAAAAAGAAAGAAAAAGTGCAAAAGAAAAAAGAATAAAGGAACAGACGGTTACCTGAAACTTAAGTTCTGAAGATCTTGATCAAGTAGGCGCCTAGTAAAACAGTCGTCCTGACAGGTCAGAAGTTGCAAAGTGTCAGAGCTCAAGTTCAGGGGTCCGAGAGTTCTCTTGAAAAAGTTCGCAAATGTGAACAAAAGACTTGGTCAACATGCCTTTATATAGGGCAAAAGAGAATGCGAAGAGTCGCCTCCAAATTCAAAAAATGAGCGGGAAAAATGCTCGGCCCGTCTTAGGGCGACACCTATAGCAGGTCGTCGCCTGTTACAGGCCGATATCTGTCACAGGTGACATGTGGACAGTCACGTGCCACCTGTGAGGGGCAAATGATTAGGGGATTTTTCCCTACCAATCACCATCTGACAAGTGGACCAATCAGGTTCTGCCATGTGTCCGCCACATGGGCCAATAGGAGCCTGCCACGTATCAAGCGTTGATCTGTCCACCATGGACCAGTTGTGCCACGCCACGTGGCCTTCATATGCCAAGCAGGCCACCTAGGCCCAATTTCCAAGGGAAGCCCATTCAGCCCTAGGTTAACCTAAACCTAGTGTTTTGGCACATTTTCCAAGGTTATAAATACTCTAATTAATCCTCATTAAGGGGGATTAAGCAAATTAATTACTCTCACCTAGAGAAAACCTTTACCTTTTTTCCACATTTATTACTCTTAAAACAAGTACTAACTTGACCGTCGGAGGCGGAGCTCCCATCACCTGGAGTCTCCGTTGTTTTGCAGGTACAGGCGCACGGTTCTAGTCCCAAAATTGTAACTCTCCTGCAGGACATCAGAAAACCCTGAAACAGGAAGCATTGACCTTCCTATCCGGTTGGGTGAAAAGGGGCAAGGACGCCACATGGTCGTTAAGTTCTTAGTTGTGGAGGAACTGACTGCCTACAACATGATATTTGGCCGTCCGACCCTCAATGAGTCTAAGGCTATCATCATCCCGTCTCTCATGCTGGTCAAATTTGAGAAGGATGATGGTACAGTCGGTTCCTTAAACGGGGACCAAAAGACGGCTAGGGAGTGTTATCTCTCTGACGTCAAGCCAACTATGGGTACAGCCTGTCAAGGTGAGCCCATAGACGTTGATAACTGCGATCCAGCAGCCCCGGCTCCAAGGGCAGTCGGTAAGAAAAGAAAGGCGGACCAACTGGCACCCGTCAAAAAAGAAAAGCAATAGCAATCACTTCCCGGAGAAAGGTCGGATGACTTTCGACCCCAACCGGCAGGAGAGAGCGTCGATGTCGTCCTAGACGACAACCGGCTCGACAGAACTGTCAAGGTTGGGACGGTTGCTTTCAAGGTGTTGGGGGCAGATTTGCTCCAACTGCTAAAGGAATTCAAAGACATTTTTGCCTTTGAAGTGGAAGAGATTCCAGGCGTAAGCCCGGATCTAGCTGTCCACAAGCTCGCCGTGGATCCAAAAAAGAAGCCGGTTAGGAAGAAAAAGAGAAATCATGGAAAGGAGAGATCTCAAGCGGCAGCCGCCGAGGTCAAGAAGCTGTTAGATGCTTGGATCATTCGGCAATGCTACTACCCGGATTGGGTAGCAAACGTTGTCCTGGTTAAAAAGCCGAATGGAACTTGGCGGATGTGTGTAGACTACACAGATCTTAACAGAGCATGCCCAAAGGACAGTTACCCGCTCCCACAGATCGACAGCCTGGTCGAATCTACAGCCGGTCATGCTTTGATGAGCTTCATGGACGCCTACTCAGGCTTCCATCAGATACCCCTCTGGAAAAAAGATCAAGAAAAGACGGCATTCGTCACTGATCAGGGGTTATTCTGTTACACAGTGATGCCGTTTGGATTGAAGAATGCGCCTGCTACATTTCAGCGAATGATAAACACAGTTTTTCGCCATCAGATAGGCAGGAATGTAGAGGCGTATATCGATGACATGATAGTCAAATCCAAGCTACAGACGGATCACCTGGCTGATCTCCGAGAAACGTTCACCATACTCAGGCGGCACAAGGTCATGCTTAACCCTAAGAAATGTGTCTTTGGTGTTGAGTCTGGGAAGTTCCTCGGATTTCTGATTGATCAAAGGGGAATTGAGGCTAATCCGGAAAAGGTACAGGCGGTAATTGACATGCAGTCACCCTGCACTGTAAGAGAAGTCCAAAAGCTCACTGGTTGCCTAGCGGCATTGGGGAGATTCCTCAACCGGTCTGGCGACAAATGCCTCTATTTCTTCCAAGCAATTAGGAAGAGGTCAAGGTTTGAGTGGGGAGAAGAGGCTGAGGCGGCATTTTAGAAGCTCAAGCAGCATCTGCATTCTTTACCAAGGCTAGTGAGCCCTCTTCCCCAGGAGGCTCTCTACATGTATCTAGCCGTCTCAAATCACTCCCTTAGTGCCGTTCTCCTTGCTGAGAGAGACGGCAATCAACTCCCGGTGTATTTCATCAGTCATGTCCTTAGAAATGCTGAGCTCCGGTACCCTATGATTGAAAAATTTGGGTTGGCCCTCTACAAAGCAGTCAAGCGGTTGAAGCGCTATTTCCTGGCTCATCCGGTAACTGTATACACTGATCAGACACTCAAGCGCCCAATGACCACCATAGAGTCATCCTCAAATGGGCTGTTGAAATGCAAAGCCTGGAGATAACTTTCGAATCCAGGCGGGCAGTGAAAGGTCAGGCGTTTGCTGACTTCATTGTTGAGACGACTAGGTCGGTGCAACCGGAAAATCCTGATCAGGTTTGAAAACTATTTGTAGACGGTAGTTCTACAGCAAACGGCTGTGGTGCAGGCGTTATTTTCCATTCTCCGGAAGGGGATAAGTTTGAATATGCACTGCGGTTTATGTTCCAGGCCTCAAATAACGAAGCAGAATATGAAGCCCTACTAGCCTGCATGCATGTGTGTAAGGCAGCCGGAGCAAGGAAAGTTGACGCCTGCTCAGACTCTCAATTGATCATTAGCCAACACCACGGTGACTACGAAGCCACTCATCCGGCTATGATCAAATATCTGCAGGCGGTCATGGAAGAGGCTGCGTCACTTGATGAATTCCATTTGAGTCAAGTGCCACGGTCTGAAAACAATCAGGCAGATGTGCTCTCCAAATTGGCATCATCCGCCTCCTGCGATGCGCCGAGGACAGTCTTTTGGGAAGTCATGGGTAAAAGAAGCATAGAGCATGATCCCATTGGAATTTTGGACCGAAGCGCCACCTGGATGGAACCCATCCAGGCTTATCTAACAGACGGCTCTTTAACGGATGTCCCTTCAGAAGCAGCTGCGCTCAAGAAGCGAGCTTGAGTTTTGTTATGCACCAAGGAGAATTTCTCCGGAAGGGACACTTATAGCCGTTTCTAAAGTGTGTAACCCCAGAAAGGGGAAAGGAAGTCTTGGAAGATCTGCACGCGGGTTTTTGTGCCTCGCATATAGGCGGCAGATCCCTGGCTAAAAGAACCAGGCGGCAAGAATATTTTTGGCCCACTCTTGAGGCAGACGCCATGGATCTGGTAAAGAGGTGTGATAAGTGCCAACGGTTTAGCCGGTTGATACATTGTCCGGCAACAGACCTTACAGCTATACACAGTCCGGTCCCGTTTGCAAAATGGGGGATGAGTATCTTGGGACCTTACACGCCTGCTTCAGGCGGTCGGCGCTATATCTTGGTAGTCGTAGACTACTTCACCAAATGGGTTGAAGCAGAGGCGGTCAAAGGCATAAAGACCAAGGATGTGATCTCCTTCATTTGGAGAAACATCATCACCCGGTTTGGGGTCCCTATGTCTATGGTCTTCGACAATGGTCCTCAATTTGAAACACCTGTGCTCAAGGGCTGGTTGGGGATCAGGGTATCTCCCATTGCTTTGCGTCTATAGGCAGGCCCCAGGCAAATGGACAAGTTGAGGCCTTCAATAAGATTATCTCAGACGGTATTAAGAGGAAAGTTGAAAGGGCTGGTGGTCTATGGGCAGAGGAGTTGCCTCATATTCTTTGGGCTATCAGAACAACTGAGAAAGGGGCAACTGGTGAAACCCCGTTCCTTATGACATACTTCTTTGAGGCTGTTCTCCCTATTGAGCACTATGAACCAACTCTCCGTGTCATGTTGTATGATGAGGAGGCCAATTGGGAGGCCATGCGTCTTGCCCTGGATGCTCTTCCAGAGCGAAGGGGCAACGCCGCCTTACGACAAGAGGTCTACCGTCTGAGAATTACTAGAGCCTACAACAAGCGGGTACACAAGCGGCCCTTGAAAGTAGGGGACTTTGTACTCCGCAAAATGGAGGCAACTGGTAGGGCAAATGAGCAGGGCAAGCTAACCCCAAATTGGGAGGGCCTCTACCGGATTTTTGAAGAAGTGAGAAATGGCACATACCGCCTGGAGATCCCAAACGGTAGGAAGTTGCCTAGAACTTGGAATATAGACAACTTAAAAAAGTACTACTTCTAGGAACTGTAAATCTCTTGTAATTACCGTATGATTAATGAAAACAGTTTGGTTCATTACGTTACCTATGCCATGTCTTGTGCTTAACACAAGCGGCTTTTATCATTTAATTTTCATGCGCCATGTCTTGGGCATTACCTAAGCGGCACATCCGGTGACGCCCATACGGGTGAATTCACTGAAGAGAGCATCTCCCTTATGGGTGGTAAATTGTTCTAGTGATCAAATCTCAGGCAGATATAATAAATGGAAATCAAGCCGGTTATTTCCGCCTGAATGATCCATTGCATCAAAGAATAGCTGACTAGCACTCCCAAAAGTACAGCCGGCTTTCTCTTTGAAAAGCAGTACCGACAGAAGCTAGCCTCGAAAAAGGCAGCCGGTACTCCCAGTACATCTAAACCGTCGTCTACCCCTTCTGAAGAGGCAGGCGCAGGATAAATATGTTAATGCTAACTCAATTCTAGCTTTGAGCACCTAACGAAAAAACGCAGCCGGCAACCTAGCAAAACAAAATCTACACGGTACTTAAAGCCGCGTTCTCACCCGGGTTGTACGTGTTTAAATATCATCGGTCCCTAACCGGGGGCATACGGATAGCCGCCTGGCTGAGCGCAGCTCTACCAGTCACCTATCCGAGGGGCAATATGCCCAACCCCACTCTGTCTCCGCTTCAAACGGCAATAGTACTTGAAGAATTTCTAAGCAAAATTTAAAGTGCAAATAAGGAGAAATCATTCAACAAAACCGGCACAACTGGTGGGAAAATATATATGTATTAATATTCAAAATAAAATACAATGGCAGAGTAAGCCGACTCATCCGGCGCGATTACAAGATAATGCACGGCGCGCAGGCCGGGAGGTCGTTGCTATTCTATCTGCACAGTCACCCGGTCCTCCGGAGCCTGAGTCCCTTTCGGGTGTGACGGGTCAACGGTGGGGACGGAGCCAGGAGCAACTTCATCTTCAATTGCCTCCTCGTTAGCAGCCGCTTCCTCCTCCATCCTTTTGAACTCCACCTCAACCCACTTCTCATAGGGTTCAGGCCCCGGCTGACCATCCTCTTCAGCCAGAATGGCGAGATCTGCATATTTGTAGGCGAGCTCCCAGACGTTGTAGTCTGTACCCGGATGGATAATGGAGAACTCCCTCTTCATTCTGTTCTCGCAGTCTTGCTCATTCTCCTCAATGAGCTTGTTCTGTTCTGCTTCAAGGGTGGCTTGGAAGTTGCCCTTTGCAGTAGCCGCCTCTTTGATCAGGCGGTCATTCTCTTGCTGCAGGCGGGTGCTGGTCTTCTCCGCCTGATCTAGCCGTTTGAGGGGCTCCTCATGGTCCTTGAGCTCCTTCTCGGCATTGTCCAGCGCCATCTTGAGATTGTCCAATTTGGTCTTGGACTCATCGAGGGCTTTCTGGAGGGTCTTGACCTGGTCCGCCTGTTGCACGATTATAAATTTAGTTTCTAAGTCATGCACAATCATTGAATATTCAGCAACGTTATGTGCGTCATCCGCAGAACGTTTGACTCTCCTTACCTCCTCCTGTTTGCGTATGTAGGCCTTTTTGAGCCCTTCCACGCGCAGCAATGCCTGCAACAATACAACCGACGTCAGTAGAAAAACCGGATGTGCATACTACAAATAAAATGTCGGGTGGGTACTTTCAGCTTACATCAGCTAGCTCGACCATTACACGGTCGGCGTTGAAGGTGTTGATTCCAGGAATCGCCTCCTTCTCGTCCCGGGGGACGACTTTCAGCATGGCTCGGGCATACTGAGCTGAATCCGGCCAGCGGAAGGAATTATCTGCACCAGAAACAGACGGTGAGAAAGCTGCATATGCTCCGCCTATAGATTGCCGGCTAATTGGAGAATCTCCCGGCTGAGACTGAGAATAAAACTTAACCCGCATGGGCAGGTCAAGCAGCACGAGGTTAAAGGGATTGTTACCTTGTTGGTGGAGACCTCTCTGGCCTCCGTCAGTAGAAGGACCGGCTAAGGTCCTTATTGGAGTGACCTCTTTGGAGGCCGCCTCAGCAGTAGACCCGCCTGGGGTCTTTATTGATTTACCGCCGGTAGAGGGCCGGGCGGTGGATGTGGTCTTCGCACCTTGGATGCAGGCTCCACTACAGTCGGCCTCGGCCGAATCTGCTTTTGCAAGGAGCGAGGAGCTTTACTCCCATCCTGAAACGAAGTAACAAACGGTCAGGTGAAGAAACGAGCAAAGCGGGAGTAAAGCAAACAAATCAAAGAAAAGTCAGACGGTCTAACCTTCTTAGCCGCCTGAGCAGCAAGCTTTTTCTCCAGATTCTCCTTGCGGATGTCTGAAGCCTTCCTAGCAGGCGTTTTCTCGGTTGGCAACATGTTCTTTGCTTCTTCTGCAAAACACAAATCAAATACGTCCGGTCAAGGTCAAGACAATAGCAAACAGGCATTGTAATCAAGAGAAAATAGTCATCCGGCATAAACACGCCGGATGAGGCTTTTAACCTACGTTTTTCGAACATGCTGCTAAGCCCGCAGGCGGACAAAAAGGCCTCGTCCCTTAGAAACTCATGTTTGGGCACCCAGTTTCTGGGCACCCTTATTACCTCTCCGGTTGAGAGGGTGGAAGGGACGAGCTCAAAAAAGTGGGAGTCCAGGGTTGCTTCCCTATCCCTCTCCGGCACTGGGGGCATCCGGCATTTCTGCCCTAAAAGTTCAGGTTTCCGGTTGTATGTCCGGAACTCTCTGTTTTCCTCATTTGTAGGAGCCTTGACCAGGTAGAAGCAGCTCTTCCAGTCCGACCACTTAGACGGTTTGTCAAGCGTCATGAGGTACTGGGGGTAGGTGGTCAGGGTGTACCAAGCTCTCCAGCCGCCTGGGCTCCTACACAAGTAGTGCATATGGGAAAACGCCTCCCATCCGGGGTTCAAATCCTGCATTTCGCAGGCGGCGATGTAACCGAGAATATTCACCCAAGAGTTGGGGGTGAGTTGCCAGATGCCCAGGCCATACCCCCTTAGTATGGCCTTTATTGTGTCATGAAGGGGGAAGCGGAGCCCCGCCAAGAATGCCGCCTCGTAGCAGCCAAACCAGCCGTCTGCATTGCGCTTGTCATCTTCCCAAGCAATTGTCCCCTTCGCAGGCGGGACCACCAGTCTATATCCCGTTCCAAGGGGCCGTTTGAGGACGAAATCGGCCAAATTGTTCTGCATCATGGCCCTATCCTTGGTAGCGACGGTGATCATCAAAGGATCACCCTTAGTTTGCCAGGAGGGTCTCTCCTCTTCCTCGCTATCGACGGATGGTGTTAGATAGCTAGAGCTGCTCTCCACAGGACCGAGAGCAGAGCCGGAAGCGGAGGAGGAGGCCTCCTGGGATGAGTTTCTTCGCTCTACGGAGGCGGCTTCCTCACCGCCTCCCTGATCAGAGCCTAGAATGCTATCACTAGGCGTGCTAGGAGTGCCTCCAAGAGATCCCACGGCCGTCTCATTAGGGGCCTTCTCATCAGGCGGCAACTCGTCAGAGCCACCGCCTCTGTAATTGGGGTCCACAGCCGTCTTCTTGGTTTTAGCCATTGTGTCCAGCACAGACACGGAGACGGTCGGATTGGGAGACAAACAAGGCAAATCCTAGAGGCTATAGTCAGTGTTTCCAGTTCTAGACTCAGCCGTACTAATAGACCGTCTGGTCTCATTATTATGTTCCGGATGGGGGGTATAAAGGGTCCATCTAACTATGGGACAAATAAACGAGAAAATAAACAAAAGACTCAAGCGAAAATACGTGGAAGAGCTTGAAAGAATAGAGGCGGTACCTAAAAGAAAGAAGGAGAAAACCGCTTGGTCGCTGAGAATTTCTTGGGATTGCTTGCAATGACACAAGCGTCTCTTGAGTCCACTGTGTTGTTTGAAGTGCAGGTGCAAATTTGGCTTGCTATCAAACCCCCCAAACGGTTATAAACCGGATGATCACGCGGAGTTTATCTCAGAAATACTCTCAATGCCGGCTGCTCTCGAAAATTAGAAAATTCACAAAGTTTGTAAATGAGGGCTCGGGGAGGGGACTTGGCTATTTATAGGCCCCTCCTCAGAAGGCGAAGAGTCCTGACCCTTCACCTTCTACTTCTCCCGCCTTTTCACCCAAACAGCCAAAATCCAAGAGATTCAAAAAAAAAAAAAAAAAAAAAAAGAGAGAGAGAGAGAGAGAGAGTTCTTCACAGGTGCCACGTGGCACAGCCACGTCAGCACCTGTGAGGGGCAAATGTTTAGGGTAAAAATTACCCTAGACACGTGGCCCAATGGACTGGTGACACGTGGCGCATCACTAGTAGTCAACAGGGCTCCAATCCCCTGTTGACACGTGTCCTTGGTACCCTCCATGGGAGACTTGTCTGCCCCACTATAAATAGTGGGGCAAACCTCATTAGTGGGGCATTCATAAATACAAACACTATTACCGAGCAATATTAATTGCGGAATTCTCCCAATCAGCGAGAAGAATTTTACCTATTCCGTATTCTTTCCTCCTGTAAGTATACTAATTTGATCGTCGGAGGCGAAGCTCCTACCAACCGGAGTCTTCGTGATCTTGCAGGTACAGGCACCGGCAGCTCAGTCTTGGAATCGTAACTCTCCCGCAGGACACATCAAAAAACCCCGAAACAAATGTATATATGGGGTATTATACTTTTTTGCGAGTTCCTTCTAGGTTATTTAACCTAAAATAGAGTGCCATGATATGCTTATCAATACTCTCAAGACACTACCACCTTAACTCTCATGGTCATGGGCTATATAACCACAATTATTCAACATATGTCAAGAAAGCTTCCAAGATTCGACACATAATTGGCCACATGTGCTATATATGGGGGTATTAATTTTTTACCCTAATCATTTTCCCCCCGAGAAGATTTAACTTCATTACTAATCCCTAATATATGGAAGGAGACTCGCTTCACCTAGTCTTCATTCCAAGTCATACTAATTTCCTTTCAAAGCCAACTGCCAAGATCTCCTTAATTAAGGATGAGAAGGTTGAAGCCTAAGCTTTCCCTAGATGAGCAAATAAACTTTTTTTAGGTCATTGAGTTAATAGGTTTATTATTGATGTTGTGGTTGTTTAATGTCATGTTCATTTTTCTAGAAAGACAACCACTCCTCTTGTGGTTTTGTTTCTATGCTGGATTTGTACCCTTTTAAGTCTTTTAATGGTGAACAAGTAATGATATTATATATTGTCTTTGATGTTGATAAAAGTCCTAGAACTTTTTCTCCAGACATATCAACAAAACCGAACAGTACATTTTAGTTGCATGTTTCTTTTTTTCTTTTTTTTTTCTCTACCTGACCTCGATTAGTTTTGGTGATGACAATCATACTCGATTTAATAAAAGTGTATTAAGTATGCAGGTTGTTTAGGCAAGTTCTATGCTAAGAACTAATTACTGGGTTTGGAACAAAGAGAAGTCCTTCAATCTCCATATGGCATACACTATGGACATTTGAAGTGAAGAAAGTAAAGAAGATTTCAAGCTTTGATGTTCCTTTAGGAAGGATAGAAGTTATCGGGGTCCAATTAGAATATCGTATAAAGCAATGAGTATTACATAAAGACTAAAAAGTACTACCTCCGCTTTTATTTAGTTGACACCTTTCTTTTATCACGTTTGTCGGCGCACTATTTAAACGATTAATATCTCTAATTCTTGACATAGTAAAATTATAAAAAGTGGATATTAATAAAACATATATTAAGACGATTCAAACAAAATCCCACTTAACTATGTTTTATCGTAATTATAAATTACAAAAGCTAATCAAAGTGTAATTTGTGAATAGTGTAAAGGTCAAATGGTGTCAACTAAAAAAACGGAAAAAGTATGATTTATTATTTTTAGGCTTTATGTAAATGTTTAGTATTTTATGATTGGTTGGAACAAAAGGAATATGAGAGTTAATTAGAGGTAAAAATGAAAATGTTCAGTGTTATAACATTGGATTTTATATAATGAAATTTTATCTTATATTTGGTTTTAGTTAAAATTATAAAAGATATATTTTGGAAAAATTTAATATTAGATATTTTCTTAACAGAATAAATATCTTTTCTCAAAAATAATTTTAATTGACTCCTTAAATTATTCTCCAAGAAAAAAAAAATTTCAACACCTCTATCCCATGTTCTGTTGGAAGTTCTTCCTGACTTATCTCTACTACTTGAGTTAGTTACTATGTTTTAGGAGCACTAGCTCAAGTAATGGAGGATGTGTGGAAGGTAGTTGGGATGTTGGTTCATTATAAAAGTGGAGTTAAGTTTCAGTTTTTAGGCTTCTTGATAATCGTACAATATTGAGTAAGAAATATATTGTATCAGTGATAGTATTCCTTTGTTCCAACTATTTGTAAGATCATCTAAACGCGTATAGTTCAAATTACTCAGTTGTAATTTGGCAAAGGGTTGAGTGATCCTTGAGTGTAGGCTTCGGAGTAGAAGCTAGAGGGAGCATTTGGGGTTGGTTTAGGTTATTAGTGGAACTAAAGTTTTGTCTAGTTCCAATAGGTTGTAACGGAGTAGTTTTCCTATTTAGTAAAGTCGAATTCGAAAATCCGATGTGGTCATGTAGTTTTTCTCCTTGTTGGGCACAAAGAGTTTCCACGTAAAAATCTCTTTACATTTCTTTGTTTCATTCTACGATTTTAAAAAACTAATTCCAACACAATTCACCCCCTCTTGTGTGTTCCATCTAAGTTAACACGTGGTATCAAAGTCGGTTACTCAAAGAAAGCAGGCAACCTTGTTGGGTAAAGATCCAAAGAAAATTAACACGCACGAGAAACTTGTAGAAGGGTACTCTACTTAGAGGCCTCTAACGTTTAACGACAAATTCTTTTCCTATTTGAAGAACCGCATGGAAATCTTCATCAAAGTAGAAAACTATCAAGTGTGGCCAGTTATCGAAGTTAATGACTTTGAGGTAACAACAAACAATGCCAAAAATGAGGTAACTCCCAACTAATCTTCGAGTATGATAAAGATGATTTTAAAAAAATGGAGGTTTTTGCTAGATCAGTAAAATTGCTCCACTATGTTCTTGGACCTCATGAACATAATAGAATCATGGGTTGCAAGAACGCAGAGCAGATATGGGATTTATTGCAAGTCACCCACGAAGGAACAAAAAAAGTTAAGCGTTCCAAAATAGATCTTTTAATGTCTAGATTTGACGTTTTGGAATGAATCCAAAAGAATTTATTCAAAAAATGTTTACTTGTTTTACTAACATAACTAATGAGTTAGTCTCTCTTGGAAGAACTATACCAAATGATGAACAAGTACAAAAGATCCTAAGGATTCTTCCACAAGATGAAATATGGAGAGCCAAGGTTACTGCACTGCAAGAAACAAAGGATTTAACAAAATTCAATATTGAGCAACTGGCCGGATCTTTCATAACTCATGAGCTTCACCTTGGAGAAAGTAACATGGAGTGCTAAAAAAATTGTGGACTTGGTCTTAGGGTTGAGTAACAAGAAGATTCAGAACCTAATGAAGAAGAAGTTTCCATGTTAGTTAGAAAGTTTAGGAGGTTCTATAAAACACTTAAAAATGGAAACCAAAAGGGCTAAAAAACCCGGTCAAAAGACTATTGAATTCCAAACAGGATCCTGGGTGATTCAAGTGTGGAAATCTGAACACCTCATTCATGAGTTTCCTCACTCAGAACTGATCAAGGGAAAGGCAAAGGGAAGGATTAAACAAAAGAAAGATACAACAAACCAACCTTTGGAAAATCCGACTATCGTAAGGCAATGATTGCAGCTTGGGGTAGTGACTCAGAATCCAAAGATGATGATGAGTCACAAAATGAAGAGATGGTCAATCTATGTCTAATGGCCAAGATTGAAGAAATGGAAGAAATTCCAACAAATAAGGTATGTTCCAAAACCCCTTCGTGTTTTATCTAAGGAAAAATTAATTCAATTGCTGTTAAAAACATTGGATGATTTTAAAAAGCTTAGCATTTTGAAGGAACAAAGAGATAAATCTCTCAAGATTAGTAAGAACCACATCACCTATCTGAACAGTACTAGATCAGACATTCAAAGTAGGTTCTTTGATCTTTTGGATCAGAATACTGTGCTAATAGTCTTTTGAACGTACTAAGAATGACAATATCACTCTTAAGGTAGAACTTGCTCAATATAAATTGTTTAATTCTAGTTTAGATTCTGCAAGTTCCATTGAGACACATATGCGTATTTTCAATGCTGATTTTGAGAAATGGAATAATGACCTTGTTACTCTTAAGGAACAAAATAAAGGAAAAACTTGAAAATGAACTTGCTTTAGCTAATGCTAGCAAACAGAAGGTTCTTAAGGTTACTCCTAAGTATATCCTTGATGCTCAAGTTAGAAAAAAGAGATGGGTTAGGTTTTTTTCCTATAAAAAGAAGAGGCTTAAGAAGAATAAATATGTAGACTTGTCAAGTCATTTGAAAGGAGCTTGTTCCAAAAGGAATAAGAAATTGCTCAAGAATGAAAACACTGTTAGACAGATGTGGGTTAAGAAAACTAATGATGATAAAAAGGAACTCAAGGAAACCCGAGTTCCTAAAACTAATAATTAGTTCCCTTACAGGTCGCAGTGAGGGGGAACAACATTTGGTACCTCGACGATGGGTGTTCCAAACACATGACAGGAGACAAATCCATATTTCTCTCACTAAAGACCTATAATGGAGGAACGGTGACTTTTGGTGACAACAAGAAAGGCGAGATAATCGCATTTGGAAAAGTAGGAAAGTCAAGTTCCCATCCTATTGACAAAGTATTTTTAGTCGAGGGCCTCAAGTACAACTTATTAACCATTAAAATTTTATGATAAAGACAACTTTTAACTCCTGCAAAATTTTTAACAATGACAATGAGGTGATCTTGGAAAGAATTCGTAAAGGGAACACATACATTGTGGATCTCAACACAGTTCCTAGGAACAACCTAACTTGCCTCAGTGTCATTGAAGATGACACACTTCTATGGCATAGATGTTTTGAAAATGCTAGTATTCCTCTCGTTGATAAACTTAGATCACAAGAGCTTGTTGCGGGCCTTCTCTCAATAAATTTACTAAGTGGAAAAGTTTGCACTGCATGTGTGAAAAGGAAACATGTAAGATCCTCATTTAAGAGTAAGAATATGGTGAGTTTCACTAAGCCTTTGGAACTCATTCACATGGACATGTGCTTCAATGAGAGTACAAAGTAGAATTGAAGTGGTAAAAGATATGTCTTGGTAATAGTTGATAATTTTTCTCGTTTTACATGGGTAATATTTCTTTCTAACAAAGATGAGACTTTTGATGAATTTACTGCCTTTGCTAAAAGAGAAAACACAAGTGGGTTCTGATCATGGAACTGAGTTTGAATACTCAAAATTTGATGAGTTTTGCAGGGAACATGGAATGGATCATAAATTCTCAGCTCCAAGAACTCTACAACAAAATGGAATTGTAGAAAGAAAAAAAAAGGACTTTAGAAGATATAGCTAGAATCATGCTTATTGCTAGCAATCTTCCTAAGAACTTTTGGGCCGAGGCGGTAAATACTGCATGTTATATCATCATTAGAGTCATGATCAGACCAATAAGTAACAAGACACCCTATGAGCTATTCAAACGAAAGAAACCTAATATATCTCATTTTAGACCTTTTGGTTGCACTTGCAAGTGCTTCGTGCACAACAATGCATGGTAAGAGAAACATAGGGCAATTCGATGAAAGGAGCGATGAAGCTGTGTTCCTTGGCTATGCAAGGAATATCAAAGCCTACAGAGTTTATAATAAAAGGACAATGTGTGTTAAGGAGTCTGTACATATTATTTTTTATGAAACTGACTATTTATCTAGTGTACAGAACAAGAGCTTAAATAGGAACAAGGAAACTTCAAAATTGGTCTGATTTGTTCCATTAACCAACATGAAGAAGAAGTTCCTTTACCAACAAAGCACTAAATCAAAACTGTAGTTGAATCGGGAGCAAGTAGAAACACCTGTTCCAGAAAAAAATGGATCACATGATGAAGATTTGGAACAGGTTGTGGACGAAGTAAAGCAGAAGCAACATTAAAAAATGTTGCGGAATCCAATCAAGTAACTTTGCAAAATTTCCAACCTAAACCTTGAAAGCACCAAAGATCACATCCAATTGATCAAATCATGAGTGACTTTGGCAAAGGAACCCAAACAAGATCCCAACTTAGAAACTTCTGTGCCATTTATATGTGGATTGGATCAACGCCATGCAATGCTAAATGAATTTGAAAGGAACAAGGTATGACACCTTGAACCTAAACCGAATCACCATAAGGTCATTTGTTTAAAGTGGGTGTTTCAAAACAAACTAGATGAGCATGGAACCATCACAAGAAATAAGACTCGATTGGTTGTCAAAGCTAAGGCTACAATAATCAACTAGAAGGTATTGATTTTGAGGAGACTTTTGCTCCTGTTGATAGAAGCTATTCGAATTTTAATTGCTTTTGCTCCTTCTACGGGTTTTAAATTATATCAATTGGATGTCAAATGTATTTTCTAAATGGCTATCTTCAAAAAGACGTCTATGTGGAACAACCCCCAGAATTTGAAAATCCAAACTTTCCTAATCATGTCTTTAAGCTTGATAAGACTCTTTACGGGCTAAAGCAAGCTCCTAAGGCATGGTACGGAAGACTTCTTGTTCCTTTTAAAAAATGATTATAAAAGAGGAAACGTTGATAAAACTTTATTTTTAAAATCAAAAGGAACTCATCTTTTAGTTAACAAATTTATGGAGATGATATTATAATTGGTGCAACTAACCAGTCTTTATGTAAATATTTTTCTGAGCTAATGAGTGGTGAATTTGAAATGAGCATGATGGGGGAATTCAATTTCTTCCTCGGATTACAAATCAATCAAACTGAGAAAGGAATAATGATTCACCAACAAAAGTACATCAAGGAATTATTAAGGAAATATGAGCACGGTTACATGACTAGATGAAGATCCCAAAGGAAAAAGTGTGAATCAAACCAAGTACAGTGGGATGATTGGCTTATTGTTATATCTAACGACTAGTAGACCAGATATTTCATTAAGTGTAGATCTATGTGCTAGTTTCCAATCAAATCCCAAGGAATCTCATATAACTGTTGTAAAAAGGATATTGAGATATCTAAATGGAACATACGATCTATGTTTATTCTATCCAAAGAGTGATACGTTCAATTAGAGAGGATATGCGGATGCAGACTATGATGGAGACTTGGTAAACCGCAAGAGTACGTACATCAAGTATGGTTCAATTCTTGGTCATTGTTTGGTTTCTTGGGGTTTCAAGAAAAAAAATACGATTGCTTTTATCCACTGCTGAAGCAGAATACGTAGCTGCAACTGCTTGCTGTTCTCGGTTACTTTGGATAAAACAACAGTTAAGAGAATTTGGCATTATTGTTGAATGTATTCCCAATTGTTGTGACAACACTAGTGCTATATGCATCTCTAAAGATTCAGTACATCATTCTATAGTAAAGCATATTCATATTCATCATCACTTTTTAAAGAATAACGTTGAAAAAGGTTTAATTAAATTAAATTAGATTTCTGCCAAACTAATAATCAAATTGCAGATATTTTAACTAAACCATTAAGCATGGAGAAGCATGAAGAGACGAGATTAGAACTTGGTATATAAAAATTCAATGAATCCACGAAAGTCTTCTAAACAGGTATTACTCAAATAACTAGTATGTGACATGAAAATTCCCGCATAAAATTTATTATACAAAAGCATATTTATAATTTATCTGTTAAATGATCATTATACAGGGTAAGTACTTGTTAATTGTTATGTGTGCAAATTGATCGTATGACTTAAAAAAATAAGAATGTTGACTTGTTAAAGTTCCTATTGTGTCATTGATGAATCATATTTATATAGGTTTTTTTAGGCACGTTTATTGTAGTTTCATAGCTTTTTCTTAGTCTTCTTAGTTGTTTTTAGAGTCGTGTCGGCATAAGCTACCATATATCGATCTATTACGCTCCGTTTGTGGGTTTTTTTTTTTTTTTATTTAATGTTTCAGGTGATTTCATAGTCATTTGGACGCTTTCAAAGTGTTTGGAGATAATTCGGATGCTCCTTGAATTGAAGTTGATGGTTCGAGTTCATTGATTGAGGGATTTATGCTCGTGGATGTCGGCTCTAAGGATTTTATGCATGGGAAACGAATATAGAATCCACAAGTGTCGCTTTACATCTTTTGGAAATGAATTTGAGTTAGAAACGAAGAAAAATGAAGGTTTGCAAAGTATCAAAAATGATATTTTCTCACTCTTTTGATCATAACTTGAGTTGTACAGATCGGATTGAAGTGATTCAAATTTCACTGGAAACTAGACTTGAAGAGATTTCCAATGATAGATTACACGCCTTAAGAATATTCTTAGAGCAAAAGATATAGGCATTTGAATCCAAGCGATGTAGTCAGCCACCAGAGGGACGTTGCTGCGGCGGCCACTCGATGCTCGCTGCTGTTACTCCAGGGCGCGGCCACCAGCCTGCGGCCGCAAGTTTAGTCGAGTGGTTGAGCAGCCTTTGAAGCTACGAGTGGCCTTAAATCTTCACTTCATTCCACGTCATCGGTCCACCGACCTTATTTGTGTGCCATATCATCTTCTACCATCCAATAATATTCTAGCTTATGTATTTATTTATTTATTTATTTCTATTTTAATTAGCTTAGATTTAGGCTTTAATATAAATACATGAGAGGATTTTATTTCTTCTCTTATGCTTTATTTTCTAGATAGAACGCTTCTTTAGTTTTTTTCTCTCCATTGTTGAACCCTAGTTTATTGATGTTCATTAATTCAATCATCGAGGTATTTCATTTAATCTTTCGTTCGTTATTTCATTAATTATGAATTCTAGTTTATTCATCTCTTTCGTTTTGTTTATATCAATTATGAGTTGTAGTCATTTTCTATGGCAATGTGGGGGAAGCCATGTTTATACCTTGATTATTTATGCTTATTTATTTATGAATTTATGAATTAGGGTTTGAATAATTCCAATTTATTTGTGCTTTATTGTTTGATTCATGTAATTGGCCAATATCATGAGTTGATTATTTTGCTAATAAAAATTAGAATGGAAATATCATATTTTTAGAGGCTTAATTACAATTGGCGAATTTGATTATGTTAGCGACCGAACTACATATGTTAATTTGTAAGCGTTAATTCCCGACCGTAGGATTAACAATTACTTTAATTATTCGACCTAGTTTATTAATTAATGAATTTTTTGCATTTCTTGGATTGGTATAAGTGATAGGATAAAGTCATATCACCTATCAAAAGTAATTACTAAAAACACTAACAAAATTGATAGGGAAGTAGGGTCGAATCCACAGGGAAACAATGTTCTTTTATTTCTAATAAATTATTATAATCTAATTTATCAAGAAACGAGTATTTTTGTGAGAATATACTACGACAATAATTAAACTAAGGGAATAATCAATAACAAAAAGCCTAGGGTTATAAGTTCACCAATATATAATATTTCAGGATGAAAGACAACAATCAATTATCAATGCATAAATAAACTAGATTATAAAGGGCTTTCACTACGTATTACAATCACACAATTAACTTAGCGGTATTAAATCGCATCTCTCGAATCTTGACTTAACCATTTATAAATTAATTCTACCTATTGAACTTAGGCCTTAATATTAATTCTCATCTGTCGAATCTCGAATCAATATTGCGTAAATCTAACAATTAAACTTGCGCAAATCTAATTGCATAGCATTAAATAAATCAATAGGAAATTAATCTAAGCATTAAAACTCAATAATAATAAATCATCCCTTTATATTATTCATGGATCCCCAAGAACCCTAGAATTAAACTACTCGTGCATAATTAAAACTAAACTAATCAAAGCAATTAAATTAAACATAATTAAAAATAATAATATTAAACTAATAAGAAAGCAATTAAAAGAGAACTAAATTAAAAATAAACAAAGATGTAAAACGTAACATCAAAACCAAGTATTAACTGTTAAACAATTAAGAACAAAGAAAAACAACGTTTAAAGAATCTAATCCTAAAATAATTAAACTAAAAGGCATAAAATCCAAAAAAACCTAACTAATGAAAGCTAATAACTTAAATAAAAAGTTGTGGAAAACTAAACTACATCTAATACTAAAGAAAAGTAATAAAGCTGACCTCCCCCTAATTAAGTTAACTACTCCCTTTTATAAATAGGTTCACCGCCATAACAAAGCAAATCAAATGGGCTTAAACAACGAAGCCCACTATAAAGTGGAACATCAGCGTAAACAAGCTCGCCCGACCAGGCCCGGCCAATATAGTAGCGAGCTGAGCCTTATTAGCTTCTTTTGCTTTGGGCCCAAATCTTCTTTCTTTTATACTCGGTCCGCGATGCTAGTTTGGTCCATAATAATAATAATTTAACATTGAAACTTTGGACCTCTTCACTTAATCGAGCCCTTAATCACCGAACCAAATTCCTTTAACTCGGTCTTAGGCTTTAAATATACAGTCATAAAATATGATCCGACTCTAATATCTTCATAGTAGTTCAATAAGTTTGGAAATTATTATAATTCTGCAAATTCCTACAAAATAATACCAACTTTACAAAACACTAGAAAACGTATATTAGTAATAAAAATAGTTGCGCATAGCTCAAATAAGCACAAATATGACTGCGAGACGGGGATTAAAAATACATATAAAATAGACTCATCAATAAGCATGGTGGACCGAACGTATGCCCTAGACCTTTATTTATTTGAGAACATCCTTATTTTCAATATTGTCTTAGTTTAGTTAATTAATTTTTTAAATCTCTCTTCGTTTATTGAAATAGTTTATATTAATTGGGCAAAAACTAATAGAACATGTCTCCTTGTGGGATTCGACCCGTATTTGCTAAGTCTCTGCTAATAACAGACACCGTGCACTTGCGGTATAACTTTTTATTCATCAGTAATATATATATATATATATGATTTTCTTGTATATATGATTTTCTTAGTTAAATTAATTAGTGATTAATTGGAATTTTTCTGATTAATTATTTTGTAAAAAATATATATAATAATCAGTTTAATTCCTTAAAATCTAGCAAAATAATACTTAAAAACCAATGAGGAGGTCCGAAAATATGACCATATAAGGCTCAATATTTTCAGCCACCATACGGTATTTTTGAGTTAATTATTTTGGTAATTCTTGTATTTTAATTATCCGTCTTAAATCCAATTATTTCCGTAATTCCTATTTTCCACCTTACAAAGATTTGATCATCTTATTTATTTACCTTAACCCATACTTGATTATTCCCCAAGCAAAGCCACTTACCATTTAAATTTTCATGACTACATCCTTACCTTGTTTCTTAATTGCTTAATCACCATAAAACTAAAATTTCCATAATTCTTTAGCTCTCTTTTCCAAGTAATTTCTTAAACCAAATTTGCCATAAATCTTCCTACATTTTCTTAACTTAATTAATGCATGATCTAGCCTATAAATACCCCTTGAATCAATGTTAAAACTCACACCAAAACTCTCTTCTTTCTCGCTAATATCTCTCTAATCCTCTTCTCCTTTTCTCTTATTTTTCTTGTGCCAACCACCATCACAAATGTAATACTCCATATTTTTATAAAAAAAATTTATATATAAATTATTTATTTTATTTATTTTTATAAATTAAATTATTTATTTCATTTTAACAGAAATTAATTATTTAAATATTATGTAAGTGTGCATAAAATATTACGAGTCATTAGTTGAGGCAATAAAAGTGTTATGAATTTGGTCATCTTTATTTAAATGATTGGACAAACATGTTGGGAAATTAAGGGCACTTAAGAGCCCAACAAGTTGGCCCCAAAGGAAGAAGTTAAGGGGGAGTAGGATTTAGTAAAGACAGTTTTATAATTATGACTTTTTGTTTTAAAAGGGGAGTATAAATAATTCAAAACCTCAAGATTTTTCACTCTAAAATCATTATTGTCAGATTTCACAAAAATTTCAAAAGTTTTCTCTTTATTTTCTCTCTCCTTTTTCTCCTTATTTTTCCTCTCTTTTTCTTCTTCTTTTTCTTTCTTCTCCTACGCCTCTCTCTCCTCTTCCCCCTCACACACGCCGGCAGCCACCGGCAACCACCTGCGGCCAGCAGCAGCAGCCGACGACCACCGCTGGCTACCTCCTTCTATCTCATTTTGTTATTGGTTCAGTATTATTATTTAAAAAAAAATCTCTTTTTCTCTTCCTAATTTAATTCTATTATTGTTATTAATTTAAAGCATGATTTCGATTATGTTTTAGTATTGATTTTGGGTATTTGATGTTGTTAAATTATTTATATATTTTCATATTTTTATTCAATCAAAAACCCCAATTTACAAACCCTAGAATTTGGGAATTTAATGTTTATGGTTATGGTTTGATCCTAGGTTGTTGTTTTTGTTTAATTAATGGTTTAAACATATTTTTAATGAGTTTAAAGCCCTCAAATTAATGCTGGAATTTATTTATGCACACTACTTTGTAATTATTGAGTTAGGGTTTGATTACCCATAAAAAAGAAAAATGTTTTAATGATTTAAATATGATTTCCTAGTCTATTAGTGATGTTTTATATTAAATAAGTATGTTGGAATTTTATTTAAGTCATAAAAATTAAGTCTTTTTGAAAGGATTTGAGGTACCCACTTAAAGAAAAGGTTTTATGGCTTTTATGTCATTAAATTGGGTTGATTAGTAAGGTTTAAAGTGTATTGTAATTGCTGGAAATTTGTGAGAATAGTAGATTAATTATAGTTATGTATTCTTATTTGTAGAAAGCCTTGAGCTAGGTGATTTCTAGCGAGTGTGGCCGAGTTTAGGCGTTTTTCAATGTACGTATGTGCACAAGAATATTTGTGTATGCGTAGTATCATGCTAGGATTGTAAAGTATGATTTAAGTGATGAATTAGTAGCATGTATGGTTGATTATATGCTTGGAATTGATGTTGGTTGTGCATGAATTGTTATGCAAGCATGTGAATATGTTATTTGAAGCATGATACGAGTTAAATATATATGAATCATGGAAGTATGTTTTATTTTCAAGAATCAAGAAAGCATGTATTTAATAACCAAGGCTTATATATGAATTAAAGAGCTAAAGTTAGAATTGTTGTGCATGATTTTGGGTTTCGTAGTGTCCGACACTACGCGGAATGAAACCCGCCCAAGACCCGCACACTAACTAATGTAAATAAACATGCAAACACATAATTAGACAAAAAAAGAGAAAGAAAGAGAAAAGACAATCTTACCCTCAGTGCGTGCTTCGCTCGCTTACGAGCTCTTACTTGAAAGCTCTATCTTCGCAAGTGCGTAAGCCTCCGACGGCTCGCACCCTCAACCCGACCTGAGCGGTCTCAACCCCGAAGGTTATTCAGGGCTAGACCAAGGAAATACTAGAGTATTACAAACTTAAAGGTTTTCTCACTTATAAGGAGATGCCTTATTGAGTTCAACTCAAGTGCTTCTTCCCAAACCCAAAACATGGGTATTTATAGGGAAGGGAGTCTTGATTTCCCATTTCCCATCAATGTGGGAGAATTGCATTTTGCTCAATTTATTTTAATCCAAAAACAAATTAAAATGCAAACGAATCAACAAGCGCCAAGTGGCAAATGGGGAGCAAGGGTAGGTGACGACCACTAAGGAGGGGGGGGACCAAACACCACTTGCTTCCCAAGCAAGCCACCGAGACCGATCCCCACTTTGACCGGATGATAGCCCATGCACAGCTGGGTGGCAGCCTGCCTTGGCTGCCCCAAGGCTGCCCAGTTGGCGCCTAACACCAAGGCTGGGCTGGCTGGCCAGCTCGCACTCGCATGCGCGCATTAAGCAAGCCACGCACGCAATGCGGGCTGCTGCTGCGATGCATGTTCTGTGTTGTGCAAGTGCTGGGCGATGCTAAGCTGCTGCGTGCTGTGAGTAGCTGGGTGCGAGGCCCAGCATGCTAGCACGCATGGCGCGCCAGCTGCTAGCTTGCTTGCAGCCACGAGCACCAGCCTTGTAAGCATGCTCGGCCAGCAAGCCTAGCACGCATATGCATGCTTGGCTTGCGGCATGCCTTGCGATGCGGTTGGTGGCCTAAGCTAGCCTAGCACTCGCATGGCTAGGCCAATGCGAGGCTACGGCTTAGCTCGTACTTGTCGCTTACTTGATTTCTCGTCTCGTCGAATCTTAAATTCGACTCGACTTATGACACTCGGTTTCGACGCTCTAAGCTCGATATCCGACGTCTTTGTTCGTAATACTCTAATGACTCATCTAATCCTTCAGATTGATTCGTCGTCTTGGATCAGTTACTCGATTGGGGTGCGACCCGAAGGGTTCAGTCAAGATTAAGCTGTAATATTAATTATACATTAATATTACTGATCGGAAGCGGCCTCCACCTAAGCATTCCGATCACTTGAATGATTAGGTTTCTAATAATTCCGAACCCTCTATCGGAATAATATACTTGTTGGAAGGACACCATTCCTTTCAATCTCCCACTTGTCCCTTCCAGACAAGTCGCAGTTAGTGTATAGCCCATTTCCTATGCCACTCAATTGTCTCTTCATGAACTATAAGGTAAGATTATTCGTCATCCTTATTACGTCCATAAGTGTTTCTCGATTTTCGAGTTCAACTGTCAATATGCAGATGATTTCTAAAATCCATCGAAGCACGACCATGCATTTTTACAGTCTTGCTCTTCGAGAGGCCTTGTAAACAACAAAGACATGTTCCTGATTGTTAATAGGGGTATATTCCCAGTCTTGTATTGTTAGCTTCCCTTACTAAGAGGACCTAGTCGCCCAAGTGTTGCCGTTATAATCCCCTTTTACGGCAGACGTTTGACAACATCAAAACGGACTAGTACTTAAACAAGAGAACTTACAATACTCATGGTCGAGGAAAAAGGTTCCGATAGCTATAATGAGAAATATACTTATGACGATTTTAAATCTTTTAAAGTACTCTCATAGGTCGACCCGGTATAGTTCTAATCCAATACCTATGCAAATGATTTATGACAATCATGTCCTCGTAGCACAAGAAACGGTGCTATAAATCATACTACATACTAATCTCAAGTGATCTTTAATCGTCCATCATTTAAATGACCTTGATTAGGGATAATTTTCGATTGAAATATTCAATGTTCACTTAACAGGTGTCTCTTTATCCAAGACATGGTCTTGATACCCTGTTTTGAATATTCTCATAAATCGAATGGACTCATTATTTAATTCTAAACCACAATTAAATAGAAAAGGAGTAATAATAAATTTGAAAAAATTTTAATTGCTCAAAAACCGAATGGTTCAACATAGTATTTTACATTAAAACCTCAAAATTAATTAAAACACATAACAGGGAAATCAGAGCCAATCTCCAACGTGCCTGATTCACATTGCCTCAACGTGCTTGTTGCGCTTCACATGAGGCAAAGGTTTAATGAGTGGATCGGCTACATTGTCGTCCGTTCCAATCTTATAAATTCTGATTTCACCTTCGGACTTCCATTCCCTTATCATGTGAAATCGCCTCTTGACATGTTTGACCTTCTGATGTTCCCTTGGCTCCCTAGCCTGAGCAATAGTTCTATTGTTATCAAAATAGAGGTCTATTGGACCCTTGATGGAGGGTACAACATCAAGTTCACTAATGTACTTACGAATCCAAACTGCCTCCTTAGCTGCTTCTGAAGCTGCCAAGTATTCGGCTTCAATTGTAGAATCTGCTGTGGTGCTTTTCTTAGCACTCTTCCAACTAAATGCTCCTCCGTTTAGGCAGAATATGTACCCTGAGTGCGACTTGGAGTCGTCTCTGTCAGTCTGGAAGCTCGCGTCGGTATAATATTCAACAACCAAATCATTTACCACCGTAGACCATAAACTTATCCTTGTTCCTTTTCAGGTACTTTAGGATATTCTTGGTCGCAGTCCAATGCGCCTATCCTGGGTTAGATTGGTACCGGCTCGTAGCACTCAAGGCATACGATACATCTAGCCTAGTACATATCAGAGCATACATGATTGATCGAAGCATATGGAATCTGATTCATCCTCTCTCGCTCATCAGGTGTCTGTGGACACTGCTTCTTGCTGAGATTTATGCCATGTGACATGGGTAGGTTCCCTCTTTTGGCCCCTTCCATATTGAATCGTGTCAGTACCTTATCAATATAAGTACTTTGGCTCAATCCAATCATCCTTTTAGATCTATCCCGATACATCTTGATGCCCAATATGTACTGTGCCTCTCCCAAGTTCTTCATTGAAAAACACTTTCCAAGCCAAGTCTTTACAGACTCCAAGATTGGAATGCTATTTCCAATGAGCAATATGTCATCGACATATAAGACGAGGAATGAGATGTCACTCCCACTGATCTTCTTGTAAACACAAGACTCATCTGGATTCTTGATAAAACCAAACTTACTAATGGCTTCATCGAATCGCAGATTCCAACTTCTGTTTCCCTGCTTTAATCCATAAATGGACTTCTTAAGCTTGCATACCTTCCCAGCATTGCTTAAATCAACGAAACCTTCCGGTTGTGTCATGTACACAGTTTCTTCCAAAATCCCATTAAGGAAGGCGATTTTGACATCCATTTGCCATATTTCATAATCATAATATGAAGCTAGCAATTGCTAGGATAATCCGGACGAACTTAAGCCTGGCGATTGGCGAAAAGGTTACATCATAATCAACGCCGTGAATTCACCTGTAACCTTTTGGCACCAATCTAGCTTTGTATATAGATACATTTCCATCTTTGTCGGTTTTCAACTTGAAAATCTATTTGCAACCGATAGGTGTGTAACCTTCGGGCAAATCAACCAAGTCCCATACTTGATTTTCAAACATGGATTCCATCTCGGATTTCATGGCCTCTTGCCATTTTGCAGAGTTGAGGCTCGTCATAGCTTGTTTGTATGTCGCTGGCTCATCTCCATCCATTATTAGGATGTCTTGATCTTCGGTTAAGACAACACCGAGGTATCCGTCTGGTTGAGATCTTGGTCGTTGCGACCTACGTAGGGTAATAGGTTGAGCATTTTCATAGTCGGTTTGACTTTGCACATTGTCGGTTTGACTCTGACCAATGTCAACAGCTTCTTCTAAAGCACTTTGATTGTCAGTTTTGTTAGGTTGACTTTGCTCCTCGTCCTTTCGAACTTCATCGAGTTGGATTTTCCTCCCACTTGTCATTTTTGGAAAGGTGTTCCTTCTCCAAAAACACACCACCACGAGTAACAAACACTTTGTTCTCGAATTTGTTGTAGAAGTAGTACCCTTTGGTTTCTTTTAGGTATCCCACAAAGAAACACTTGTCTGGTTTTAGGTGAAGTTTGTCAGAAATTAATCTCTTGACATATGCTTCGCAACCCCAAATCTTAAGAAAAGACAACCATGGAGGTTTCTTCGTCCATAATTCATATGGAATCTTTTCGACAGCTTTTGACAGAGCTCGATTCAGTTTTAGTGTCGCAGTTAGAAGTGTGTGTCCCCAGAAAGAGATAGGAAGATCAGTAAGACCCATCATTGATCGGACCATGTCTAACAAGGTTCGATTCCTCCTTTCGGACACTCCGTTCCATTGTGGAGTTCCGGGAGGTGTTAATCTTGAGAGAATGCCATTTTCTTTCAGATGATCGTCGAATTCGTGGCTCAAATACTCGCCACCTCGATTCGATCGAAGTGATTTGATTTTCTTGCCAAGCTGATTTTCAACTTCACTATGAAACTCTTTGAATTTCTCAAAAGATTCAGATAAGTTCGACATAAGGTAGACATAACCATATCTACTATCACTAGGCGAAAAAAGGTCTTTAGCACCGGTTCAAACCCCCCTTTGCGCACCGGTTTCGAACCATTCCAGATTTGAGGGATGCTAAAACCCCAGACATTTCGCACCGGTTCAAAACCGGTGCGAAATTAGACTTTTAGCACCGGTTCTAAGTGAGAACTGGTACCAAAAACGGGACTTTTCGCACCGGTTTTGACTTAGAACCGGTGCCAAAAGTCCCCAAAAATATTTTAAAAAAAACTTTTAGCACCGGTTCTTTTCCGAAACCGGTGCCAAAAATGCCCAAAAAAAATTAATTTTTTTTTTTTTGCACTTTTTTCACTTAAATTGTACCAAATACTTATATATAATCATAATATACATAAAACACATATATTTCTTCAATAACTTGTAATATTACACTTTAAAAAACTGAAAAAAAAAAATAATAAAAAATAAAATAAACTACACAATCAAAGATAAGAGACAGTAGCAATTCCCAAAAAAGACTTGACTGCATCCATCTATGCATCTAGTACAAAGGAACCTGACAGAAAATGCAGAAGATAATTTAGATCACGGAACCAAAAACAGACAAGCAAAAAAAATATCAATTGATAAGTGCAATCGTGCAAGGATTAACCAATATACTAAGCTCGCTTGTCTAAGCAAAAAAAATTCTGGGAATGGGAAAAACTGAACCTGAGCTTCTGTGCAGAAATTCCATCCTCATATTCAACAGCACCGTCATTAAGCATCTTAGGCATAGCTATAGTGCCCCCCAAGGAAGTATGGATTGTAGTGCAAACCTTCTTGGGCGGGTTGCTTCAACTCTCTTCCTCTGCTTGGGCGGGTTGCTGCTTGTTGATCCACATCCTGCCATCATCGAACAAGATATCAAAATTACAAGAAAAATAAAAAAGGGGTTTTCAGGAATCAAAAAATTACAACTGCATAAGTTTTTCTACTAGTGATGATCGCTTAAGTGAACTACAGTGAATCAGTAACTCCATACAAAAAATTGCAACAGTGAATCTGTAAAAATCAGTTTAATCAGAAGTTTTTTTCATTTCAACAATCAGGTGAAGATAACAGGGCATAAGTGTCAACAAAAACAATGCCAAGCCACTAAAACTATTGGTAACAATTGTCTATGCAACACATGTTACAATAAATGTAGTAAAACATCAACTTTTATACTAGGATTGTTAAATCCTAGCCAAATTAACTCTAATAAACCAACTACCAGTAAGTAATTGTTGAAGGTGGAAATCACATTACATTTGGTTCACATTGAAAAACCCTAGAGAGAGAAAGTGAAAAACCCTAGAGAGAGAAAGCTTCGTTTTGTGTTCATGGTGGCTTGATTTTGGTGGTTTTAATCCCTAAATCTGTTACTATGGCTCGAAAGAAGAAGCAATCTACACCTGCCCCTTCTAAGATTACAAAAGAAATCACTGAATCACTGTTTGCCCCTAATACAGGATTTCAGGCTGTTCATGAGGTATTTGATGAAGGAGATGAGCTTGTTACCCCTGCTCCTGGTCTTGTTCATCCTTCTGCGGGGATGATTACAAGAAGAGATGCTGAACTCTTGGCTTTAAGCTTTGGCTCTGTTTGCCCTAATATCAATGGAACAGTAACTTCCCCGATTACTATTCCATTGGTAAATCAAGCTTCTACGTCTTCCCCTGCGCCAGCTATTGATCCTGAGCAGAAATCTCAACCTCTTGGCTATGAAACAGCTGTGCCTGTGGATGATGATAGTGGATTGCCTGATAAATCGGGATTTCATGGAAAATTGGCTGCAAAAGGGTTGTTGAAGGTTCTATGGGCACTCAAGAGGGGGGGGGGGTGAATTGAGTGTTAAGTAATCGTTGGCAATTTTTGCTTCTTTTCGAATTATGGTTAAGGGACCAGTTGTGCTGGTTCCCTTATGCAGCGGAATATAATAAAGCAATAAAGAACACAACAAATTGAACGAGGTTCAGCCAACTCTGGCCTACGTCCTCCTATCCTAAGTCCTTTATTAATCTACTCCGAATAACAAAGACAAAGAACACTCTGCTGTTCCCTACTCCGGGAACCAGCAATCCCCACACTCTACTCCGAGTATGCTCTCAACTTACACTCGTAAGTTCTAAACGTGTTTGAACTCACAAACACTCACCCAGCCTTTAACCCCTTTGTTAAAGACTCAATACAAGAATCAAGAACTCTCCTTTGATCTCACTTCTACGAAGCTAATTAAGAGAAAATGTTTTTGTACTAGAATGCTCTTGTATATGACTTGATGAATGGGATTAGTGCTTAAGTATATGCTCTCAAATAATTGCTCTTTTTAATTTCTGGAGAGGCACACGAAATATGTGAAATAAGATGAGTTTATATAAGCTTAGATTCCTAAAACCTAGTTTCCTTAAATCACACAATCTTAGAGAATAAGATATATTGTAATTTTAGGAAAGTATTTATCTTATTTGATTTAATCACAAAGATAGAATCAATTAAGATAAATACTCCTAGTTTTTAGGTAACCAAGAATATTTCATCTTATTTCCAGCTGCACAAAATATTTTCAAAATAATCTTTTCGAAAAAATCTTTTTGTAAAATCTTTTTCCAAAACGGCAGCTCGAATATTTCGTACAGTGAACCTGGTTCCCCGACCTGGTTCCCTGAATTGAAACATGTTATGAAACCTGTTCCAACTTTGTACCAGATTTCATATCATACTTCAATATACTTTTAAGCACTTAAATAACCCAAACATGCAAGCATACTACGGAGCATATTACATGAAAACCTAGATAACATATTAAAGCATAAATCGTCTTTTCTTCATGTAATCTTCAAGACTTGAATCTTCCTTGAATACTTCTATTATGAGCAAACAATCTTTCTTCGAAATATCTTCGAAAGGCTTCTATGCTCCAAGTCTTGGAATCAACTCAACTACTGCACATGTAACATGGTTAATGCACAATAAAGAGTATGTGACTGCTTTTCCGCATAGCAGTCAAGGAAACGGTTCATACTGGTTCCCCACCAGTACATAGCACATTTATCATCTAACTGTTTCCTGTATATAGATAAGTTAGTTCAATAGATAACTCATATAATCAATAACTTATCTAGGAAAACAGTGTTCTATTTTAGTTGGTTCCCCCAACTGTATTGAACACTTTCAAAGACCTGTTTCCCTTAGCTGTTTGTCATCATTCAAAACTATCAATCAAAACCTAAGGGACTCAACAAATTCCCCCTTTTTTGATGATGACAAACTCTTGAAGTTCTTGAACCTGTGGACATGCTCAAAAAGAAAACCGTCAAAAACTTCAAGGACTCAAAACTCTTTGGAACAAGTCAGTTAGGCTAACTGGTCCCCTAAACAGAAAATAGAAAATACGAAATAAAAAGACTCAAACTGACTCAATCTAAACTAGCTAAACCTCAAACTGACTCAATCTAAACTAGCTAAACCTTAGGCTTCAACTTCAAACTACTTCCCCCTTTTGGCATCATTAAAAAGTATCCACAAGTAAAAGCAATGTGCACAAGTTAATGTGTTTATCCATACAATGGCATCAACCACCATTCAAGCATTATGCTGCAAAAAGAGATTAGTCAAACAGTTCATACCATAGCAGAGTTAGTAGTTCATACAAGCCAACAAAGTTCAACCAAAGAAGCCCAAATCCATCCAAAAAGAAAGTTCATGGAATGGAGAGAAGTAGACAGACCAACAAAATCAGTTATTTTAGAATAAACATGAGGGTGAGGAAACAAGAACAGAAACAGCATCACTCCTCATCATCATTCTCGTTCCCTTCCTCCTCCTCGAACTTTGCAACATCTTCTGTATTATCATCTGATTCCTCTTCATCCTTGTCACCATGCTCTGCTTAAACCAAAATCATTATATTACTAAGCATATTCTTGTGATTCCCCAATCTGTTTCAAAACCACTTCCTGACCTGCTGGTTCCTCTAATTTTTTTTTTTTTTTTTTTTTTTTTTTTTTATAAATCATGAGAGATCCGCACTTATTCATAAAGTTCTCCTTGTTGCATAACGAGTACAAGACTAGCATCACATCAATCAAGCAAAGACCTCCACCCTTTTGTGGTGTGAAAGGTTCTTGCTGGTACCCTTTTTCTCTTGGTTTCCGGAAGAGAATTAATGGACTGTTCCTCCTACACCTTCTCAGTGAACTTCTTTAATGAAGATTGAGTTACTCTACTTCGTACCATGGTCTTAACAATGATTGTCTCCTCATTGTAACCAACAATCTCTATTTCATCCTCTTCACTCTGACTTTTCCGAATTTCCTCCAACTTCGGGCTTAAGGACATTTGAGCTTCCTTCTGATGTTCCCCCTGAGACTGAGCTGGTTCCTTGAGTGAACAGTAACCGAATGAACAATGATGAATTTAAAGCATACGAGAGAGAGAAAGAGAATTTCGAGTGATGATGATTGATGATCTGCACAAAGGGTTAGTGTATATTTTTAACAATGAAGCACAAAGAGAGAAGAAGGAAAGAAAAGAGTTAGTTGAGCCAATAAAAAGCAACTGTAAAGGATATTTTTAAATTGAAATCAAAAATTTGGTAATTATCTTTTACCATAATTATCTCAACCAACTATAAATAAGGCATATGATATGTTTGCCTTTTATATGGGATTAAATAACTGAAATAAGATAAATTCCTTCCAAAAGGAAATATCTTATAGTAATCTTCCGAAAATAAAAGATATTATCGAATGACATATCAGAGCTGGTCTGCTGTTTCCCTTTGCTGGTACCTGTATAGAACCATGTCACGCTGTTTCTGGCAATTCAGCCTGATTTCACCTGTTTCTTACAACAATGATTCTCAATCCTTTTGAGATTTTGAACCATCTACACAACACTTGAAAGATATCAACATAAGTATGTACACACACTATACAAGAGAATACCATTCTAACCAATCATTGAAGGAAGTAATTGAAGCCAATACCTAAAATCTAACTAGACCTAAAAGGACTCTTAACCTACAAAAAGACTCTCTACACAAAGGCTTTGTGAAGATATCAGCAATTTGATCTTCACTTTTACAAAACAACATCTCCACCAATCCTTTTTCCACATTGTCTCTTAAAAAATGGTGTCTTATTTCAATGTGTTTTGTCTTGGAGTGTTGCACAGGATTCTTTGAAATATTGATTGCACTAGTGTTATCACAAAAAAATAGGAACACTTTTATAAATAACACCAAAATCTTTCAGTTGGTTCCTTATCCACAGTAGCTGGGAACAGCATGAAGCTGCAGCTATATATTCAGACTCTGCTGTGGATAGGGCCACTGAATTTTGCTTTTTAGAACCCCATGAAATTAGACAAGAGCCAAGAAAGTGTGCCATACCTGATGTGCTCTTTCTATCAACTAAGAAACCAGCATAATCTGCATCTGTGTATCCAATAAGATCAATGGTACTGCCTTTGGGGTACCACAATCCCAGATTTGCTGTTCCTACAAGATACCTAAGTATCCTTCTAACAGCCTTCAAGTGAGATTCCTTTGGATTGCTTTGAAACCTAGCACACAAACCAACAGAAAACACAATGTCAGGTCTACTAGCTGTTAGGTAAAGTAGAGAACCTATCATTCCTCTATAAAGAGAAGCTTCAACATCTTTTCCCTTAAGATCAGCATCTAATTTTGTAGATGGGGGAACAGGTGTATCATAAGCTTTGCTGTTCTCCATGCCGAATTTTTTCAGCAACTCTTTTAAGTACTTTTGTTGATGGATTATAATTCCATCATTTGTTTGCTTAATCTGCAGCCCTAGGAAAAATCCTAGTTCACCCATCATGCTCATTTCGAATTCACTCTGCATTAAATTAGCAAACTCATCACACAACACTTGATTAGTAGCACCAAATAATATATCATCAACATAAATCTGTACTACAAGTAAGTGTTTCCCCTTGGTTTTGATAAACAGTGTCTTGTCTATTGTTCCCCTCTTGTAATCATTCTCCATTAAAAAATTAGACAATCTTTCATACCAAGCCCTTGGAGCTTGTTTCAAACCGTATAGAGCTTTATCCAATTTGTACACATGTTGGGGGAACTGTGTATCTTCAAAACCAGGAGGCTGTTCCACGTACACTTCTTCCTTCAAATATCCATTAAGGAAGGCAGTCTTTACATCCATCTGAAACAGCTTAAAATTCATGTGAGCAGCATAAGCAATTAAAATCCTAATAGCCTCTAGCCTAGCTACTGGTGCAAACGTCTCATCATAGTCAATTCCTTCTTGTTGATTGTACCCTTGCACCACTAGCCTTGCTTTGTTTCTGACTATAGTACCAAGGTCATCTAGCTTGTTTCTAAAGACCCATCTAGTGCCAATGACTGATCTTTCCTTGGGACGGGGAACCAGGTGCCAAACCTGGTTCCTCTGAAACTGATTTAACTCATCTTGCATAGCTAGTACCCAATCAGGTCAGTCAATGCCATTTTATAGTCAGTAGGCTCTACATTAGACAGGAAAGAATAGAAAGCACAAAAGTTTTGAAAAACATTTGTTCTCGTTTGAATCCCCTTATTTATATCACTCATTATTTGATCAGTGGGATGAGAAGATTGATATCTATAACTTTTAAAATTAAGACTGTTTTGTGCTTTCTCATTAAGTTGGGAACCAGCATGTTCATGGATCTCTCCTTCTTCTGAGGAGCCAGGAGGATTCACATTCATGCTGTTTCCTCTATCATTACTTACCTCAGGTTCAGGGGTGGTACCTTCTTCTGTTCCCCCTGAACTCATTACCTGTCTATTATTTGAGGAACCATCAGGACTTGGTTCCCCTTCAGAGTCCTCATTATCTTCATTTTCTTCTCTAGGCACTTCATCATTATCATCTGGTGGAGTATTTGGTAGGCCTAGATCTGCTTGCACTTCATCCGTGGGACCAGTATACTGGTTCCCCGTGAAATCCATCAATCCAATCACTTCATCAGGTTGTACCTGCGCAATCTCAGAAGACATGTTAAATTCATCAAAAATGACATGGACACTCTCCTCAACACAAAGAGTCCTTTTATTGAAGACTCTATATGCTTTGCTGTGAGAAGAGTATCCAAGAAAGATTCCCTCATCACTTCTAGGATCAAACTTATCAAGTTGATTCTTCCCATTATTATGCACATAACATTTACATCCAAAGACACAAAAGTATGTGATGTTGGGCTTTCGACCTTTAAGAAGTTCATAGGGAGTCTTATTTAACTTTGGTCTAATGAGACCTCTATTCAATATATAGCAAGCAGTGTCAACAGCTTCTCCCCAAAAACTCTTTGGGAGACCACTCTCAATGAGCATCGTCCTCGCCATCTCCTCAAGAGTTTTATTCTTCCTTTCTACAACACCATTTTGTTGAGGTGTTCTAGGGGCTGAGAAGTTGTGATTAACTCCATGTTCCCTACAATAATCAATAAAGTTAGCATTATCAAATTCAGTACCATGGTCTGATCTTACCGAGACCAGCTTGTGGGTGAGCTGGTTCTCCACTTGTTTCACCAATGTTACCCATTCTTCAAACGTTTCATCCTTTGTGTGTAACATCATTACCCAAGTGTACCTAGAATAATCATCAACCATAACACAGACATATCTATGACCTCTTCGACTTTGTACTCTCATGGGACCACACAAGTCAATATGTACAAGTTCGAAGGGTCTGCTGGTACTCATAATAGTTTTAGGCTTAAAAGAAATTTTGACCTGTTTCCCCCTTACACATTCAGAACAAACTTTATCAGCTTCATACTTAATGTTAGGAAGGCCTACAACTAAGTCACGTATTTTAAGTTTGTTTAGAAGTGTTAGGCTAGCATGTCCAAACCTCTTATGCCAAATCCATTGATTATTGTCAGAAACAGCTCTCAAACAGATGGACTTGTCTTGAGGGATTTTATCTAAGAAGGTGATGTAAACATCATGCTTCCTGGTTCCCTCACATACAAGTTCTCCTGTTTGTGAGTTAACTATGTGACATAGGTTGGCTTGAAACTCAACTCTATTACCTTTGTCACATAATTGAGAAATACTCAAGAGATTATGTTGCAAGCCTTCAACATAATAAACATCATCTATTGCGTTAGAAAGTGTCTTACCAACCTTACCTAAACCAGTGATGGTTCCCTTGCTGTTATCCCCAAAGGTGACACTTCCTCCATCAAAGGCCACTAGTGAAAGGAATTGATCTTTATCCCCGGACATGTGTCTTGAGCAACCACTGTCCAAATACCAATAGGTGTCTCCCTTCACTCTAGCCTGCAAGAGCAAATCAAACATTAGTTTTAGGAACCCAAACACACTTGGGTCCCTTTTCAACAACATTAACATCTTGTTGATCCTTTCTTCTCCACACATACATTACACTCTTGCTGTTCTTATTAGCACTAATTTTCTTAGCTGGACATTCATGTATCTTATGTCCATTCTTACCACAATGAAAACACACATGCATCTCTTTAGTCATGACATACTTACCTCGTTGATATTCTTTGATCCAGGTGGTTTCTCTGGGAGACCAGTTAGTCCTGGTTCTCTGTCTAGTATAACCGAGACCAACTTTTCCTCTGTTTCCTCTTGATAAAGTCAGGTAATTTAAGGATTTTTGAGCATTCAATAATTTGTCCACATGTCTATGACTATCATTAAGTTCTTTTTCTCTGGTTTCAAGTGTCTTAGTCAACAATTCGTTTTTCTCTTTAAGAAAATCAAAGTTACTTTTTAAAGCTTCGAATTGTAGATTAAGCTTTGAAACCATAGGTCAATAGACATGTCAACAACCACTGGTTGCTTGTCCTTTTTCAGTTGATTGATTTCCGCATGCAAATCACAAATATTACTTTCATACTTATCAATCGTATTACTGACATCTACACTGGTACCTGTAGGGGAAACAGTGAACTGTGCAGCTTTAAGTGAAGCAATTTCCTTGTGAGAGTTTTCCAGGTTGTAAGCCAATGTTTCAAAGGCCTTCAACAAGGAAGTTCTAGTACACGAATTTGCTTTACTTATAGCTACTGAAAAATCAAGAGTATCACTAGTGGTTGATAAGTCTCTAGGGAACCAGGAGGTCAGATCCTCTTCATCATCAATTGGTTCAAACGATCTTTCCTTTTCTAGTTCCACTTTACACTTGTCCAATTCAACCTCTAGTTCTGCTACTTGATTTTTTAGTTCATAACAGACTCCTTCTAGATGATCACAACTAGCAATAGCAATATTACATTCACCACGTTTTTTCTTTTAATTCTCTTTTGCAAATTATGTATGTTTCACTTAATTTATAGCATTCATCTAGTAAGGAATCAATACAAGCAAGCATATTTTCTCTATCATATTCATGCATATCTTCTCTAATTTGCTCTAAGCTTACCTTGCGTTCATGTAGTACATCCTTCTTTGCCATAAAGCATTTGTTGAATGTACTGGTTCCCCCTCTGGTTCCTGGACCAGTGCTGTTTTCCTTGATGTTTGTAAAGGCAGTTAGGCAAACATCTGAGTTGGGTGATCCTTCTTCTTCATCTGACCCTGAGTCAGAGTCTCCCCACATGGAAGCTATCATGGCATTCTTGTATGCTTGTTTATCTCCGGATTTAGACTGTTTGTCATTCCACTTAGGACAATCTCGAATAAGATGTCCTTTTTCTCCACACTTGAAACATCCTGTAGAAGAAGAATTAGAGTTAGATTTTTTATAGTTTTTAAAATGCTTACCTTTGAAATTCTTTCTTTGATCTCGAAGAGATCTCTCAAATCTTTTTGCAATCATGCTAATTTCATCTTCATCATCTTCTACTGTTCCCTTAAGCGCCATGCCTCTTGCTGGTTCCTTCTCAGACTTAGAGTCAATCAGCATCTCATGAGTCATAAGGGAACCAATCAGCTGTTCCAGAGACAAGGTAGACAGATCCTTTGCTTCATATACTGCTGTTACCTTGGCTGTCCATGCATCTGTTAAACTACGCAATAATTTTCTCACAAGATCCTCGTCAGATAAATTTTTACCAAGAGATCTAAGATCATTTACAATAGTCATAAACCTACGAAAGCAATCATTGATTTTTTCATTTTTATTCATGGCAAACAATTCATATTTAGACATGATTAAATCAATTTTAGACCGTTTTACCTCACTGGTTCCCTCAAACGCAAGTTCAAGGGTGTCCCATATCTCCTTAGCACTACTGCAGCCAGATATACGATTTGTTTCGGTCTCACCTATTGCTTGTTGTAGTATTGACATTGCCTTAGCATTCTTCTCCAGCAACTTGTAATCAGCAGTGACCAATTCGCTATCTTTCTTGGGAACCTGGTTCCCCTCAACATCTGTCTTGAGAATGATATTAGGACCATTTTTAACTACGAGCCAGCATTCATAATCAATACCCATGATAACATTCTGGATCCTGTTCTTCCACCAAGCATAATTATTTCCATTAAACTTGGGTGACTTGTTGTCATAACCGATTGCACTTAATTCTTGAGTACTCATTCTTAACTCCTCTAGATGTTACTCTTTCGAGAAGCTTAGGCTCTGATACCAATTGAAGGTTCAATGGGCACTCAAGAGGGGGGGGTGAATTGAGTGTTAAGTAATCGTTGGCTAATTTTTGCTTCTTTTCGGATTATGTGTGAGGAACCAGTTGTGCTGGTTCCCGTACGCAGCGGAATATAAATAAGCAATAAAGAAACAACAAATTAACGAAATAAAACAAAGCAATAAAGAACACAACAAATTTAACGAGGTTCAGCCAACTCAGGCCTACGTCCTCCTATCCTAAGTTCTTTATTAATCTACTCCGAAAAACAAAGACAAAGAACACTCTGCTGTTCCCTACTCCGGGAACCAGCAAACCCCACACTCTACTCCGAGTGTGCTCTCGACTTACACTCGTAAGCCCAATGTGTTTGAACTCACAAACACTCACCCAGCCTTTAACCCCTTTGTTAAAGACTCAATACAAGAATCAAGAACTCTCCTTTGATCTCACTTCTACGAAGCTAATTAAGAGAAAAAGTTTAAGTACTAGAATGCTCTTGTATATGACTTGATGAATGGGATTAGTGCTTAAGTATATGCTCTCAAATAATTGCTCTTTTTAATTTCTGGAGAGGCACACGAAATATGTGAAATAAGATGAGTTTATATAAGCTTAGATTCCTAAAACCTAGTTTCCTTAAATCACACAATCTTAGAGAATAAGATATATTGTAATTTTAGGAAAGTTTTTATCTTATTTGATTTAATCACAAAGATAGAATCAATTAAGATAAATACTCCTAGTTTTTAGGTAACCAAGAATATTTCATCTTATTTCCAGCTGCACAAAATATTTTCAAAATAATCTTTTCGAAAAAATCTTTTTGTAAAATCTTTTTCCAAAACGGCAGCTCGAATATTTCGTACAGTGAACCTGGTTCCCCGACCTGGTTCCCTGAATTGAAACATGTTATGAAACCTGTTCCAACTTTGTACCAGATTTCATATCATACTTCAATATACTTTTAAGCACTTATATAACCCAAACATGCAAGCATACTACGGAGCATATTACATGAAAACCTAGATAACATATTAAAGCATAAATCGTCTTTTCTTCATGTAATCTTCAAGACTTGAATCTTCCTTGAATACTTCTATTATGAGCAAACAATCTTTCTTCGAAATATCTTCGAAAGACTTCTATGCTCCAAGTCTTGGAATCAACTCAACTACTGCACATGTAACATGGTTAATGCACAATAAAGAGTATGTGACTGCTTTTCCGCATAGCAGTCAAGGAAACGGTTCATACTGGTTCCCCACCAGTACATAGCACATTTATCATCTAACTGTTTCCTGTATATAGATAAGTTAGTTCAATAGATAACTCATATAAGTCAATAACTTATCTAGGGAAACAGTGTTCTATTATAGCTGGTTCCCCCAACTGTTTCAACACTTATTAAAACCTGTTTCCCATAGCTGTTTGTCATCATTCAAAACATCATTCAAAACCTAAGGGACTCAACAAATTCCCCCTTTTTGATGATGACAAACTTTTGAAGTTCCTGAACCTGTGGACATGCTCAAAAAGAAAACCGTCAAAAACTTCAAGGACTCAAAACTCTTTGGAACAAGTCAGTTAGGCTAACTGGTCCCCTAAACAGAAAATAGAAAATACGAAATAAAAAGACTCAAACTGACTCAATCTAAACTAGCTAAACCTTAGGCTTCAACTTCAGACTACTTCCCCCTTTTGGCATCATTAAAAAGTATCCACAAGTAAAAGCAATGTGCACAAGTTAATGTGCTTATCCATACAATGGCATCAACCACCATTCAAGCATTATGCTGCAAAAAGAGATTAGCCAAACAGTTCATACCATAGCAGAGTTAGTAGTTCATACAAGCCAACAAAGTTCAACCAAAGAAGCCCAAATCCATCCAAAAAGAAAGTTCATGGAATGGAGAGAAGTAGACAGACCAACAAAATCAGTTATTTTAGAATAAACATGAGGGTGAGGAAACAAGAACAGAAACAGCATCACTCCTCATCATCATTCTCGTTCCCTTCCTCCTCCTCAAACTTTGCAACATCTTCTGTATTATCATCTGATTCCTCTTCATCTTTGTCACCATGCTCTGCCAAAATCATTATATTACTAAGCATATTCTTGTGATTCCCCAATCTGTTTCAAAACCACTTCCTGACCTGCTGGTTCCTCTTTTTTTTTTTTTTTTTTTTTTTTTTTTTTTTTTATAAATCATGAGAGATATGTACTGATTCAGAATGTTCTCCTTGTTGCATAACGAGTGCAAAACTAGCATCACATCAATCAAGCAAAGGAGGTTCTTGCTGGTACCCTTTTTCTCTTGGTTCCTGGAACAGCGTCAATGGACTGTTCCTCCTACACCTTCTCAGTGAACTTCTTTAATGAAGATTGAGTTACTCTACTTCGTACCATGGTCTTAACAATGAGTGTCTCCTCATTGTAACCAACAATCTCTATTTCATCCTCTTCACTCTGACTTTTCCGAATTTCCTCCAACTTCGGGCTTAAGGACATTTGAGCTTCCTTCTGATGTTCCCCCTGAGACTGAGCTGGTTCCTTGAGTGAACAGTAACCGAATGAACAATGATGAATTTAAAGCATACGAGAGAGAGAAAGAGAATTTCGAGTGATGATGATTGATGATCTGCACAAAGGGTTAGTGTATATTTTTAACAATGAAGCACAAAGAGAGAAGAAGGAAAGAAAAGAGTTAGTTGAGCCAATAAAAAGCAACTGTAAAGGATATTTTTTTTAAATTGAAATCAAAAATTTGGTAATTATCTTTTACCATAATTATCTCAACCAACTATAAATAAGGCATATGATATGTTTGCCTTTTATATGGGATTAAATAACTGAAATAAGATAAATTCCTTCCAAAAGGAAATATCTTATAGTAATCTTCCGAAAATAAAAGATATTATCGGATGACATATCAGAGCTGGTCTGCTGTTTCCCTTTGCTGGTACCTGTATAGAACCATGTCACGCTGTTTCTGGCAATTCAGCCTGATTTCACCTGTTTCTTACAACAATGATTCTCAATCCTTTTGAGATTTTGAACCATCTACACAACACTTGAAAGATATCAACATAAGTATGTACACACACTATACAAGAGAATACCATTCTAACCAATCATTGAAGGAAGTAATTGAAGCCAATACCTAAAATCTAACTAGACCTAAAAGGACTCTTAACCTACAAAAAGACTCTCTACACAAAGGCTTTGTGAAGATATCAGCAATTTGATCTTCACTTTTACAAAACAACATCTCCACCAATCCTTTTTCCACATTGTCTCTTAAAAAATGGTGTCTTATTTCAATGTGTTTTGTCTTGGAGTGTTGCACAGGATTCTTTGAAATATTGATTGCACTAGTGTTATCACAGAAAATAGGAACACTTTTATAAATAACACCAAAATCTTTCAGCTGGTTCCTTATCCACAGTAGCTGGGAACAGCATGAAGCTGCAGCTATATATTCAGACTCTGCTGTGGATAGGGCCACTGAATTTTGCTTTTTAGAACCCCATGAAATTAGACAAGAGCCAAGAAAGTGTGCCATACCTGATGTGCTCTTTCTATCAACTAAGAAACCAGCATAATCTGCATCTGTGTATCCAATAAGATCAATGGTACTGCCTTTGGGGTACCACAATCCCAGATTTGCTGTTCCTACAAGATACCTAAGTATCCTTCTAACAGCCTTCAAGTGAGATTCCTTTGGATTGCTTTGAAACCTAGCACACAAACCAACAGAAAACACAATGTCAGGTCTACTAGCTGTTAGGTAAAGTAGAGAACCTATCATTCCTCTATAAAGAGAAGCTTCAACATCTTTTCCCTTAAGATCAGCATCTAATTTTGTAGATGGGGGAACAGGTGTATCATAAACTTTGCTGTTCTCCATGCCGAATTTTTTCAGCAACTCTTTTAAGTACTTTTGTTGATGGATCATTATTCCATCATCCATTTGCTTAATCTGCAGCCCTAGGAAGAATCCTAGTTCTCCCATCATGCTCATTTCAAATTCACTCTGCATAAGATTAGCAAATTCATCACATAAAACCTGATTAGTAGCACCAAATAAAATATCATCAACATAAATTTGTACTACAATCAAGTGTTTCCCCCTGGTTCTTATGAACAAGGTCTTGTCTATTGTTCCCCTCTTGTAATCATTTGCCATCAAGAAATTGGACAATCTTTCATACCAAGCCCTCGGAGCTTGTTTCAACCCATATAATGCTTTGTCCAACTTGTACACATGTTGGGGGAACAGTGCATCTTCAAAACCAGGTGGCTGCTCCACATATACTTCTTCCTTTAAATATCCATTGAGGAAGGTAGTCTTTACATCCATCTGAAACAGCTTAAAATTCATGTGAGCAGCATAAGCAATTAAAATCCTAATAGCCTCTAGCCTAGCTACTGGTGCAAACGTCTCATCATAGTCAATTCCTTCTTGTTGATTGTACCCTTGCACCACTAGCCTTGCTTTGTTTCTGACTATAGTACCAAGGTCATCTAACTTGTTTCTAAAGACCCATCTAGTGCCAATGACTGATCTTTCCTTGGGACGGGGAACCAGGTGCCAAACCTGGTTCCTCTGAAACTGATTTAACTCATCTTGCATAGCTAGTACCCAATCAGGATCAGTCAATGCCATTTTATAGTCAGTAGGCTCTACATTAGACAAGAAAGAATAGAAAGCACAAAAGTTTTGAAAAACATTTGTTCTCGTTTGAATCCCCTTATTTATATCACTAATTATTTGATCAGTGGGATGAGAAGATTGATATCTATAACTTTTAAAATTAAGACTGTTTTGTGCTTTCTCATTAAGTTGGGAACCAGCATGTTCATGGATCTCTCCTTCTTCTGAGGAGCCAGGAGGATTCACATTCATGCTGTTTCCTCTATCATTACTTACCTCAGGTTCAGGGGTGGTACCTTCTTCTGTTCCCCCTGAACTCATTACCTGTCTATTATTTAAGGAACCATCAGGACTTGGTTCCCCTTCAGAGTCCTCATTATCTTCATTTTCTTCTCTAGGCACTTCATCATTATCATCTGGTGGAGTATTTGGTAGGCCTAGATCTGCTTGCACTTCATCCGTGGGACCAGTATACTGGTTCCCCGTGAAATCCATCAATCCAATCACTTCATCAGGTTGTACCTGCGCAATCTCAGAAGACATGTTAAATTCATCAAAAATGACATGGACACTCTCCTCAACACGAAGAGTCCTTTTATTAAAGACTCTATATGCTTTGCTGTGAGAAGAGTATCCAAGGAAGATTCCCTCATCACTTCTAGGATCAAATTTATCAAGCTGGTCCTTCCCATTATTATGCACATAACATTTACATCCAAAAATGCGAAAGTATGTAATGTTGGGCTTTCGACCTTTAAGCAGTTCATAGGGAGTCTTATTTAACTTTGGTCTAATGAGACCTCTATTCAATATATAGCAAGCAGTGTCAACAGCTTCTCCCCAAAAACTCTTTGGGAGACCACTCTCAATGAGCATCGTCCTCGCCATCTCCTCAAGAGTTCTATTCTTCCTTTCTACAACACCATTTTGTTGAGGTGTTCTAGGGGCTGAGAAGTTGTGATTAACTCCATGTTCCCTACAATAATCAATAAAGTTAGCATTATCAAATTCAGTACCATGGTCTGATCTTACCGAGACCAGCTTGTGGGTGAGCTGGTTCTCCACTTGTTTCACCAATGTTACCCATTCTTCAAACGTTTCATCCTTTGTGTGTAACATCATTACCCAAGTGTACCTGGAATAATCATCAACCATAACACAGACATATCTATGACCTCTTCGACTTTGTACTCTCATGGGACCACACAAGTCAATGTGTACAAGTTCGAAGGGTCTGCTGGTACTCATAATAGTTTTAGGCTTAAAAGAAATTTTGACTTGTTTCCCCCTTACACATTCAGAACAAACTTTATCAGCTTCATACTTAATGTTAGGAAGGCCTACAACTAAGTCACGTGTTTTAAGTTTGTTTAGAAGTGTTAGGCTAGCATGTCCAAACCTCTTATGCCAAATCCATTGATTATTGTCAGAAACAGCTCTCAAACAGATGGACTTGTCTTGAGGGATTTTATCTAAGAAGGTGATGTAAACATCATGCTTCCTGGTTCCCTCACATACAAGTTCTCCTGTTTGTGAGTTAACTATGTGACATAGGTTGGCTTGAAGCTCAACTATATTACCTTTGTCACATAATTGAGAAATACTCAAGAGATTATGTTGCAAGCCTTCAACATAATAAACATCATCTATTGCGTTAGAAAGTGTCTTACCAACCTTACCTAAACCAGTGATGGTTCCCTTGCTGTTATCCCCAAAGGTGACACTTCCTCCATCAAAGGCCACTAGTGAAAGGAATTGATCTTTATCCCCGGACATGTGTCTTGAGCAACCACTGTCCAAATACCAATAGGTGTCTCCCTTCACTCTAGCCTGCAAGAGCAAATCAAACATTAGTTTTAGGAACCCAAACATACTTGGGTCCCTTTTCAACAACATTAACATCTTGTTGATCCTTTCTTCTCCACACATATTTTACACCCTTGCTGTTCTTATTAGCACTAATTTTCTTAGCTGGACATTCATGTATCTTATGTCCATTTTTACCACAATGAAAACACACATGCATTTCTTTAGTCATGACATACTTGCCTCGTTGATATTCTTTGATCCAGGTGGTTTCTCTAGGAGACCAGTTAGTCCTGGTTCTCTGTCTAGTATAACCAAGACCAACTTTTCCTCTGTTTCCTCTTGATGAAGTCAGGTAATTTAAGGATTCTTGAGCATTCAATAATTTGTCCACATGTCTATGACTATCATTAAGTTCTTTTTCTCTGGTTTCAAGTGTTTTAGTTAACAATTCGTTTTTCTCTTTAAGAAAATCAAAGTTACTTTTTAAAGCTTCGAATTGTAGATTAAGTTTTGAAACCATAGAGTCAATAGACATGTCAACAACCACTGGTTGCTTGTCCTTTTTCAGTTGATTGATTTCCGCATGCAAATCACAAATATTACTTTCATACTTATCAATCGTATTACTGACATCTACACTGGTACCTGTAGGGGAAACAGTGAACTGTGCAGCTTTAAGTGAAGCAATTTCCTTGTGAGAGTTTTCCAGGTTGTAAGCCAATGTTTCAAAGGCCTTCAACAAGGAAGTTCTAGTACACGAATTTGCTTTACTTATAGCTACTGAAAAATCAAGAGTATCACTAGTGGTTGATAAGTCTCTAGGGAACCAGGAGGTCAGATCCTCTTCACCATCAATTGGTTCAAACGATCTTTCCTTTTCTAGTTCCACTTTACACTTGTCCAATTCAACCTCTAGTTCTGCTACTTGATTTTTTAGTTCATAACAGACTCCTTCTAGATGATCACAACTAGCAATAGCAATATTACATTCACCACGTTTTTCTTTTAATTCTCTTTTGCAAGTTATGTATGTTTCACTTAGTTTATAGCATTCATCTAGTAAGGAATCAATACAAGCAAGCATATTTTCTCTATCATATTCATGCATATCTTCTCTAATTTGCTCTAAGCTTACCTTGCGTTCATGTAGTACATCCTTCTTTGCCATAAAGCATTTGTTGAATGTACTGGTTCCCCCTCTGGTTCCTGGACCAGTGCTGTTTTCCTTGATGTTTGTAAAGGCAGTTAGGCAAACATCTGAGTTGGGTGATCCTTCTTCTTCATCTGACCCTGAGTCAGAGTCTCCCCACATGGAAGCTATCATGGCATTCTTGTATGCTTGTTTATCTCCGGATTTAGACTGTTTGTCATTCCACTTAGGACAATCTCGAATAAGATGTCCTTTTTCTCCACACTTGAAACATCCTGTAGAAGAAGAATTAGAGTTAGATTTTTTATAGTTTTTAAAATGCTTACCTTTGAAATTCTTTCTTTGATCTCGAAGAGATCTCTCAAATCTTTTTGCAATCATGCTAATTTCATCTTCATCATCTTCTACTGTTCCCTTAAGCGCCATGCCTCTTGCTGGTTCCTTCTCAGACTTAGAGTCAATCAGCATCTCATGAGTCATAAGGGAACCAATCAGCTGTTCCAGAGACAAGGTAGACAGATCCTTTGCTTCATATACTGCTGTTACCTTGGCTGTCCATGCATCTGTTAAACTACGCAATAATTTTCTCACAAGATCCTCGTCAGATAAATTTTTACCAAGAGATCTAAGATCATTTACAATAGTCATAAACCTACGAAAGCAATCATTGATTTTTTCATTTTTATTCATGGCAAACAATTCATATTTAGACATGATTAAATCAATTTTAGACCGTTTTACCTCACTGGTTCCCTCAAACGCAAGTTCAAGGGTGTCCCATATCTCCTTAGCACTACTGCAGCCAGATATACGATTTGTTTCGGTCTCACCTATTGCTTGTTGTAGTATTGACATTGCCTTAGCATTCTTCTCCAGCAACTTGTAATCAGCAGTGACCAATTCGCTATCTTTCTTGGGAACCTGGTTCCCCTCAACATCTGTCTTGAGAATGATATTAGGACCATTTTTAACTACGAGCCAGCATTCATAATCAATACCCATGATAACATTCTGGATCCTGTTCTTCCACCAAGCATAATTATTTCCATTAAACTTGGGTGACTTGTTGTCATAACCGATTGCACTTAATTCTTGAGTACTCATTCTTAACTCCTCTAGATGTTACTCTTTCGAGAAGCTTAGGCTCTGATACCAATTGAAGGTTCAATGGGCACTCAAGAGGGGGGGGTGAATTGAGTGTTAAGTAATCGTTGGCTAATTTTGCTTCTTTTCGGATTATGTGTGAGGAACCAGTTGTGCTGGTTCCCGTACGCAGCGGAATATAAATAAGCAATAAAGAAGACAACAAATTTAACGAAATAAAACAAAGCAATAAAGAACACAACAAATTTAACGAGGTTCAGCCAACTCAGGCCTACGTCCTCCTATCCTAAGTTCTTTATTAATCTACTCCGAAAAACAAAGACAAAGAACACTCTGCTGTTTCCCTACTCCGGGAACCAGCAAACCCCACACTCTACTCCGAGTGTGCTCTCGACTTACACTCGTAAGCCCAATGTGTTTGAACTCACAAACACTCACCCAGCCTTTAACCCCTTTGTTAAAGACTCAATACAAGAATCAAGAACTCTCCTTTGATCTCACTTCTACGAAGCTAATTAAGAGAAAAAGTTTAAGTACTGGAATGCTCTTGTATATAACTTGATGAATTGGATTAGTGCTTAAGTATATGCTCTCAAATAATTGCTCTTTTAATTTCTGGAGAGGCACACGAAATATGTGAAATAAGATGAGTTTATATAAGCTTAGATTCCTAAAACCTAGTTTCCTTAAATCACACAATCTTAGAGAATAAGATATATTGTAATTTTAGGAAAGTTTTTATCTTATTTGATTTAATCACAAAGATAGAATCAATTAAGATAAATACTCCTAGTTTTTAGGTAACCAAGAATATTTCATCTTATTTCCAGCTGCACAAAATATTTTCAAAATAATCTTTTCGAAAAAATCTTTTTGTAAAATCTTTTTCCAAAAACGGCAGCTCGAATATTTCGTACAGTGAACCTGGTTCCCCGACCTGGTTCCCTGAATTGAAACATGTTATGAAACCTGTTCCAACTTTGTACCAGATTTCATATCATACTTCAATATACTTTTAAGCACTTATATAACCCAAACATGCAAGCATACTACGGAGCATATTACATGAAAACCTAGATAACATATTAAAGCATAAATCGTCTTTTCTTCATGTAATCTTCAAGACTTGAATCTTCCTTGAATACTTCTATTATGAGCAAACAATCTTTCTTCGAAATATCTTCGAAAGACTTCTATGCTCCAAGTCTTGGAATCAACTCAACTACTGCACATGTAACATGGTTAATGCACAATAAAGAGTATGTGGCTGCTTTTCCGCATAGCAGTCAAGGAAACGGTTCATACTGGTTCCCCACCAGTACATAGCACATTTATCATCTAACTGTTTCCTGTATATAGATAAGTTAGTTCAATAGATAACTCATATAGTCAATAACTTATCTAGGGAAACAGTGTTCTATTATAGCTGGTTCCAACCAACTGTTTTCAACACTTATTAAAACCTGTTTCCCATAGCTGTTTGTCATCATTCAAAACCATCATTCAAAACCTAAGGGACTCAACACTTGCGAACCTTGATAATAGTTAACAAAGGGATAACAGAAGTGCCACCTACAATTGGAAATTTGTCATCCAACCCAATCGAAATTTTACCTGACTCTATATGTAAGCTCTATCAACTGCAAGCATTGATCCTCTGGGAGACGAGATTAAAGGAGCTACCAAAAGAATTGTGTAAGTTGATCAATCTTAGACGACTTACAATATCGGATTGTGTTTGCCAACACCTTCCGATTAATGATCTTGGGAGGTTGCCTAATCTGAGGGGCTTGTGTTTGTATAAGTTGCGTGAAGTGGAAACTGTAGGTGAAGAGGTAAATGGTAATGAGAATGAGAATAACCATGTCAATGAAAGCCTTGATACCACGAATAAGGATATAATCAAGTATCACAAAAGTGGTAGTCTTACTTCTCTCATTGTTAAAAAGATGCCTGGGATGAAAAGCCTACCTCAATCTCTGTCAAATTGTTCTAGGCTAGAGACTTTGTATTTCGATGATTGTCCAAAGTTAGTGTGTTTACCCAGTGGTCTGAGTTCCCTTGTCTCTCTTAAGCATATGAAACTGTATAGCTGCACAGCCTTAGTTAGTCTTCCAGATGATATATTCCATGGGTCTAGTCTCTCTTCCCTTTGTAAATTAATTATCTATGGTTGTTTCAACTTGGTTTGTTTACCTGATGATATGTTCAAGGGTCTTTCCTCCTTGCGTACATTAAGAATTGTATATTGTCATAGGTTAGAAAAGATCCCAACTAGTGTCACAGAATGCACATCTTTGGAAGAACTACAAATATTTGGTTGTAAATCACTAAAGCATCCCATCCCAGATTTGAGTAAATTGCAGGGCCTTGTTAGTTTATTACAACATTTTTTTTTATAAGGTAGTTTCTCGCAAAAAAATTGCTTTAAAAGGTAGTTTCTCAACTGATTGGAGCTGAACTGAACTGAACTGATTGGAGCTGAACTGAACTGAACTAAACTAAATTGAGCTGAAATGAATATTTTATAAGAGAAGGAAATCAGGAGCCGAACTGAACTTAACTGAACTGATTGGAGCTGAACTAAACTGAACTGAACTGATGATTGGAATTGAACTGAACTGAACTGAGCTGAAATAAATATTTTATGAGAGAAGGAAATTAAGAGCTAAACTGAACTGAACTGATTGGAGCTGAACTGAACTGAGCTGAAATAAATATTTTATGAGAGAAAGAAATTAAGAGCTAAACTGAACTAAACTGGTTGGAGCTGAACTGAACTGAACTGAAATTAAATAAATGTGAACAAGCCTTTAGGGGCTTTAGATAATGTTATTTTACTCTTTATATCCATCACATCAACTCTTCATTCTCTCTATCTTGATATTTTTTTTTTATCATACTTAACAAATTTCTATAAATCCTATATTAATTGGCTAATTGTGAATAAATACTACTTTTAATCACTATGCGAAATACATAAGAAACAAAAGGAATTAAGTTTTTTTTTTTTTTTTTTTTGGACATAATAGAGTACATGCAACAAAAGGGTGTTTCTCTAATCTCTACTGAAAAAAAAACTCAACCGAAAAGAAACGCTTAATTTGCTACTGCTACTCTGCTAGTCACTATTATGAAATTGTGATTCACATCTACCCTTACCAACCCAACTAAATAAGTGACTATGACACAGATAAATAACGAATCAGCTATCTTAAAAAGTATTATTATTATTCTATATATGGACATATGCAATAGAAAAAAAAATGTTCTCACTAATCATCTTTAGACTAATTCAATTTCAGGACTCAATTCTAAGTGGGTAGGATGCAGTCCCTTCTCAATTATCGACGAGAAATCATTAAACACGTAGTCCTCGATCCTCCCTACAAGTGCAGCCCAATAGTAAAATCAAATACTTTAGATCTATACCATTATCTCTTAAATATAATAATGGGCGCATGATCAATGTCATTGTTTTGATTGTATCAGCAGAATCTCCAGAGATTTGATGATGATCACGACGCGGGCAAATTAAATTAATTGTAGATTTTTGCTATCAAGAGATTCTTAACTCTTAAGGCGATAACTACCCTGGATTGTAGAATATTAATACTTCGAATAGGTATATTAAGCATCAAATACATTAGTACATTGTATGTTGGATCTTTTACCAAAGTGGCTAATTTTATAAAAGTATTTACCAAAACGACTAATTATAAATTTTAATTCCCAAACTAGCTAATTTATTAACTTTGAAGGAATTTATCTATTTCTTATATTCCTTTGAACTGGTTTGCTTCAAGTTATGGTTTTTTTTTTTGGTTTAATTTTTTTAAAAATTATTTTTTTATATAAATTGTTTTTCTTTGGGAAATTCTAACGCCATAGTTAAAATATCCCATTAATTTGACCAGTAAAATTCAATATAGTATATTTGCAACAATTCTCAAATTTTTTAAAAAAATTTACACAAAATTAACAATCACTCAAAAAATTGATCCAAACTTCCAGTCAAAAAAATAAATATATTTTTTAACACATAAAGATATTAATATATTAAGGTCTAAAGGCCCAAAGTTTCTAATGCATTTAAAGGGAGAAAAAGGTGCATTAGAATAAGATAAAAACCTAAAATTTGGAAAGCAAGTAGGAACAATTAAGTCTTGAATATAAATAACTAGAGTTATACAACTATTAAACATAGAATCATTTTATTTTCTCCGAAAGTGTATTTATAATTGTGCATATACCTCTAAAATAAGTAGTAATAAGATAAATATATAGCTAATAATTTTTTTTTTTGGTTTTAAAAAAAAATCTTTAAGAAAATTAAAATAAAACAAAAAAACAAATTAAAAAAATAATAATAAAGTGAACCAAACCGGTTCAAAGAAAATTAATAAATATATATATTAATTCCTTCAAAATATAAATTAGCTAGTTTGGGAATTAAATTTTATAATTAGTCATTTTGGTAAATACTTTTGTCAAATTAGCCATTTTGGTAAAAGATCATTGTATGTTTGTTTATTACCGTATTTATTAAAAATAAAAATAATAAAAAATAAAAAAAGTACATTACCTCCATTTATATTAATTGCAAATTTGCAACAAAAGAGTTCCATTTGTTAGACATATATAAAAAATTTCTTTATTATAATTACAACAAAAGTGTATCATTTATGAGACATATATAAAAATATTCTTTAGTGTTGTGAAACAGGATAGTATATTTGTTAACAATTTATGATATTTACAATTGAATATATATATGCATCAGCAATGTGATAAAATCATAACTATAAAACCATACGTCATTGTAATCTTATATTTCATAAATCCACGATGTTCACAACATTACCAAATGTATTATATATATATGTTAAGTTAATTTTATACATATAAAGTATCTTTAAGACTGTAAATTCGATCTCTTTAGGTAAATTAAACAACATATTCCTTCTTTCTCATAAAAGATGATACAGATTGATTTCTCACATAATTTAAACTGATTTGTTAGCAAGTATGTCAAATTTGATTGTGTCAATATGATATGATATCAATATTCAAACATTAGTAAAGTTTGAAGTTCTCTTTTTCTTCATCCCAAAACTAAAATGATTCGAACTAATATTAACTAATTAATAATCAAAATAACTTGACTTAAGATCTAACCAAACCAAAAGTCTATTGAATCCATTTTGACCCACAACATAAACCAGGTTAGACCCGAATCCAAACTCACCTAAACTCTATATGGCTTGACCCGAATTTTACTTAACCCAAATTCGATTTGTACCTAACCATACTCGAACTCAACTTTGACTCGAATATAATCAAGCTTGACCCAACTTGATTTGACATGTTAGGATAACATTACCCGTCATCATCCAATTCAAACATCCCAACCTATCGTGACAAGTCAACCCAAATTCCATCCAGGTACCCAATTTGAGACCTCTTATTGATATCTAAGTATCAACAATAATTTACTTACAGAGTAATTACCGAGTGTAATACGACAAAGTTTATGATTATTAAAACATTATATTTCTCTATCTGATGTACATACATCGTAGAAAGATGAAGTTTAAGAAGAGCATTCCTTGTGGTTGGCTAGATACTAAAGTGGACGTTAGCATGTGGACTACAATTTTTATTTTTATTTGCATGCAATTAATTTGTCTGCATGGTGGGTCCGTTTTATTTAATTTTTTTGTTAGGGTTTCCCTTCATTACAATTGTTTAGATCTGAATTTTAGAATATTGATGTTTTTGGTACCTCTTTTTTTGTCATTTTATTCATGCTTGCTTTGTTTTTTATTTTTATAGATCTCTAATTTTGTGAGAGCTTCACTAAGCTGTAAACATGCACTTTAGGTTCTTAGAATAAAAAATTAAGGGGCATAACGGTATTGGAAATTATAATTGGTGTTAGTCATATTTTAATTAGACCAAATTGTGATGATTAATTAATTAGGTAATTTAAAAATCTTGTTTTTATAGGAAGATATTAAGATTAATTTTTAAAAGTAAGATATTGAAGGTAATTAAAAAAGTGATGTATATGTGAATATGTGATATACTAGACATTAATACGAATATAATAAGATCTTAATAATTATATTACTTCTTATAAATTAGTGTTGATTTATGCATGGTCAAAGTTAATTTATTCCTAATACAGAATTAATATGTGATGTTCCTTTGTTGAAGAATAGACCTCTTATATATCACCACTTGTAAGTGTCCCACATTGGTTGAAGAAGAGATAGTAAGCTCTGTTCTTCTGAGGTCGGAGGTTAACAATAAAGTAGAGTAGATTTCAACAAAGTAGTGCAAACTGCATAGCAGAGCTGGGCAGATTTCAACAGAGCTCATTTTATAAGGCTAATTAGGAGCTACTCCTCATATTGGCATATGATTTTAGGATGGAACCTCCTTTGGACCTGTGAAGTTAATTATCTCTCTTGATTTGCGGGACCGGCTCAAACCTGTATTTAACATCCTTCATATTATCCTAATATCAAGAATAGTTTATTATCTTTTTTACATTATAATTGTATAACTCTTCATTTTTCCAGGCTTTACATTTAACAAATCATACATTTCAGTATTACACGAGCTAAAATGTTAATTTATTTATAAAACACAAACAAAGATTGAAATGATATATTTAAACAGTGTAAAAATTTAATCGGACAATTATTTGAATACAACATACTCGCATCTTACATTCTTAGGGCCTGTTCTCATTGACTGAAATGAGCTGAGCTGAACTAAACTGATTAGAGCTGAACTGAACTGATTAGAGGTGAACCGAACTGAACTGAATATTTTATAAGAGAAGAAAATTAGGAGTTGAGCTGAACTTATTAGAGCTGAATTGAACTGAACTGAACTTATTAAACCTTAAGTGAACTGAACTGAAGGAAATTAAAATGAAAATAATCGTATCAGAACACGTGTCACACTCTACACTAGTTTCTTACATAATAGTACATGTCTACATGAATATTTATGGAGTAGAAACGAGAGGGTACATACAAAAAGTCAAATGTCAATATCAAAATGTAATTTCGTTCCTTTTCACCTGACACTCAAAATCACGCAGCAAAATAAACTTTAAACCTTCTAATTTTATTTTTCAATTTTCTGTTTTACCAAAAATAATACAGTAAACCAATAATATTGCAAATAATAAAATTTAGAAAAAGACCATCACATGACAGAGAAAGCGACGCAAAGAAGACTGTTGTTTGCGACAGAAAAAGAAATTCAGAAGAAAGAACAAACTCACACTCAATACTGTTAAGTGTTTCTTAACAGAAATAAAAAAAATTAAATAAATTAATTTTACCTCTTTCTCTCTCTCCCTCCATTAACAAACCTCCATTTTTTCTCAATTGTACAGTAATATTTTCAACACTTCCTACGTTTTTTTTTATAATTATACTACAAATTAATTTATAGTTTATGCAAATTCATTATTTTCATAATTCAATAATTTATCCTTTTTTTTTTAACCTAGATTATTTAATTTTTATCTGATCCGATCTTTGCACATTACTAGTTGTGCAATTCGAAGTTTGTTTTTCCGATTAAATTTCGCCATTTTTCGGAATTTCTGTTGAAGATCGGATTATACTTGGCACAATTTTTGGTGGAGGTAATTTTTTATTTTTTCTTAATTGTTTGTTTGTATGATTAATCTTTGTAATTGAGTGTTGCGAGTTGTAAATTCCACTGAATAAGTTTTGTATTTTTTTCTTTCTAATTTTAGCATTGAAGATGTAGAATTGGTACAAATGGGATCACTTAGGTTATGAATTTTAGTAGGTGGGTTGTTTGAGACTGTGAATTGAAGTGAAAAATTATCTTTCTTTTTTTTTTTTTTCAGGGTAATTTATTAGTAATTTGGGGATTTTGAATTGCCAATTTAGTAATATTATTGATTGAGTGGATTTTAATTTGTGTTTGGAATGAGCAGGTGGCCAAGTAAATTTCTATAGCTGGCGTTGTTGATGCAAATGCCAAATCTCCCATCCCCTGAACCAGGAGAGCTCGTATCGACTTCGCGGCCGAGGTTGATTTTTGTTTACTCTATTGGACCTTTGTTTAGCAAATTAGCATTGTTTTTGTTGATATTCCCTGCTTTCAGATTAATAGTTTTGTTGATAGTGTGATTTGAACGAGTAATGTGACAACTGAATCTGGCCGGTAGGAGCATGTGCTAACTGAGGAAGAATAAGAGGGAAGTAGGTTCTTGAGAGAAAATTGTAATCTCCATGTATAATGTGTTATGTTTGTATGTTAGTTTGGTAATTTATTCCATGCCATGTCTGAAATTCGGGTATCTTGCATACCCTTAGAAAAATAGGTGGAAGTATGAACCTTAGAATGGATAGTTAGAGTTCTTTGAAATTTCTTAGTTGCTGTTGGTGTTTTTTTTTATTTTTATTATTATTATTATTTTTTATCGTAAGGGATGGAGGAGGAAGATTTTTGTGGGTGACTCTACGGAATAATCACTTTTAGCTCATGTAGCCAACCCCACTTATGGGGTTAAGGCTTTGATTAATTGATTGTTGTTGGCGTTATTTTTCATTTATTTACAATTGCTGATTTTTGACAAGGTAATTGCATGATCGATTTCTCAGGGAACCAAATGGAGCAGCACAAATGGATGAAGAAGAAAGTACTATGGCTACAGTTGCTCGACTTGTTGAGCAGCTGCATGCCAACATTTCTTCACCTCATGAGAAGGAACTTATTACAGCACGATTGCTTGGTATTGTTAAAGGGAGGAGGGAGGCAAGGACAATTATTGGCTCCCATGGACAAGCAATGCCATTATTTATATCTATACTCAGGGCTGGCACTCCTGGAGCTAAGGTGAATATTGCAGCAACTCTTAGTGTTCTTTGCAGAGATGAAGACTTAAGGTTAAAGGTGCTCTTAGGCGGGTGTATACCTCCGTTGCTTTTGCTTTTAAAGTCAGATTCAGTTGAGGCTAGGAAGGCAGCCGCAGAAGCAATATATGAAGTATCAGCTGGTGGATTGGCTGATCACGTGGGTGTGAAAATATTTGTCACGGAGGGTGTTGTCCCAACTTTATGGGAACAGCTAAATCCAAAGAATAAGCAGGATAAGGTAGTCGAAGGCTTTGTGACGGGAGCCTTGAGAAATCTTTGTGGTGACAGGGATGGCTACTGGAGAGCTGCACTTGCAGGTGGAGGTGTGGATATCATTGTGGGCCTTCTTTCTTCTGACAATGCAGCCTCTCAATCCAATGCTGCTTCTCTTTTGGCCCGTCTGATGTTAGCATTTAGTGATAGTATACCCAAGGTAATAGAGTCTGGAGCTTTTAAAGCTCTGCTCCGACTCGTTGGTCAGGGAAATGAGGCCTCTGTTCGTGCAAGCGCTGCTGATGCGTTGCAGGCTCTTTCTTTAGAGTCAGATGAAGCTAAGAGAGCCGTTGTTGATGCTGGCGGGGTTCCTATTCTTATTGGTGCAATAGTTGCACCTTCTAAAGAAGGCATGCAAGGGGAGTTTGGTCAGGCTCTTCAAGGGCATGCCACTGTGGCTCTGGCTAATATATGTGGTGGAATGTCTGAATTGATCAAATATCTTGGAGAGCTTGCCCAGTCACCTCGGTTAGCTGCTCCAGTTGCTGACATAATTGGAGCACTGGCCTACTCTTTGATGGTCTTTGAACAGAAATCAGCCAGGGAAGAAGAACCCTTTAATGTGAAGCTGGTAGAAGACATTCTGGTCACATTGCTTAAGCCTCGCGACAATAAGCTAGTCCAGGATCGTTTACTTGAAGCTATGTCTAGTCTCTATGGGAACATTTATCTTTCAAAATGGCTTTCTTATGCAGAGGCAAAGAAGATACTAACTGGCCTGATAACAATGGCTACTCTTGAAGTGCAGGAACACCTGATTGGTTCTCTGACTAGCTTGTGCACAGATGGAGTAGACATCTGGAACGCCATAAAAAAGAGGGAAGGAATTCAGTTGCTGATGTCATTGTTGGGGTTGGCCAGTGAGCAACATCAGGAGCATGCTGCTCAGCTGCTGGTAATTTTAACTGATGAAGTTGATGATAGTAAGTGGGCTATAACTGCAGCGGGAGGTATCCCCCCGCTAGTGCAACTTTTAGAGGTAGGATCTCCAAAGGCAAAGGAGGATGCAGCTCATGTTTTGTGGAATTTGTGCTGCCACAGTGAAGATATTCGTGCATGTGTTGAAAGTGCTGGAGCTGTCCCAGCTTTCCTATGGCTACTGAGGAGTGGTGGACAAAAAGGGCAAGAAGCATCTGCCAAAGCACTAATGAAACTTGTCCGGACAGCTGATTCTGCAACCATCAATCAACTGCTTGCTATGCTTCTGGGTGAATCTCCAAGCTTTAAAGGCCACATAATCAGGGTTCTGGGTCATGTGCTCACTATTGCATCACACAAAGAGCTTGTGCAAAGGGGAAATCTTGCTAACAAAGCACTGAAGTCTCTTGTCCAAGTGCTTAATTCTTCAAATGAAGAGAACCAAGAGGGTGCAGCTTCTGTTCTTGCTGATCTCTTTAGTTCTAGACCTGAGATTTGTGAAAGTCTTGCAACTGATGAGATTATTCAACCTTGCATGAAGCTTTTGACTAGCAAGACACTACTTGTGGCTACCCAGTCAGCTCGAGCCCTTGGTGCATTGGCGCGGCCTACCAGAACAAATACTTCAAACAAGATATCTTGCATATCTGAGGGAGAAGTCAAGCCTCTAATTAAGCTGGCCAAAACTTCCTTAATCAATGCTGCTGAGGCTGCTGTTGCTGCACTTGCCAATCTTCTTTCTGATACTCGGATTGCATCTGTAGCACTAGCCGAAGATGTCGTCTCAGCTCTGACAAGAGTATTGGGAGAAGGTACTGTAGAAGGCAAGAAAAATGCAGCATGTGCCATATACCAATTACTGAAGCACTTTCCAGTTGGGGCTGTGCTAAAAGGGAATTCTCAATGTCGTCTCACTGTGCTTGCTCTTGTTGAATCACTAAATACAATGGATCTGGAGGAGATTGGTGCTGCGGATGCCTTAGAAGTCCTTTCACTTTTGGCTAGAACAAAACAGAGGGCTAATTTTACATACCAACTCTGGTCTACCCTTGCTGAAATCCCTTCAAGCTTAGAACCTCTCATTCATTGCTTAGCTGAAGGGCCTCCTGCAATTCAAGACAAGGTGATAGTAATTCTTTCTAGGCTATGTGGAGATCAACCAGTGGTGCTAGCCGACATGTTGATTGCTAAATCAAAAGCTATTACTTCTCTAGCAATAAGAACAATGAGTTCATCTTGCTTAGAAGTCAAAGTTGGAGGGACTGCATTGCTTACTTGTGTTGCAAAGGAGCACAAAAAGCAGTCAATGGATTCACTTGATTCTTCAGGATATCTAAGACCCTTGATATGCTCTTTAGTTGACATGATAAGGCAAAATTCTGGTTGCTGTTCGTTGGAAATTGAAATAAGAACTCCAAGAGCCTTGAGACAGAGAACATCTTTTCAAGAAGAGGATGAGTGTGAGGTTCCTGATCCAGCCTCTGTATTGGGAGGTACAGCCGCCTTGTGGTTACTTTCCATAATGTCTTCATTTAATGAGGAAAATAAACATGCTGTTATGGAAGCTGGAGGAGTAGAAGTCCTGTCAGAGAAACTCACAAGCTACACTTCCAATCCACAGGTATAACTTGACTTTATGTGTGTGTGTGTGGGGGGGGGGGGGAGTTGCTTTATATATATAAGACAGTTTACTAGTAGTTGAACCTAATTATTATGCATTTTGAGAGTGCCACCGAGATGATCATGCTATGTCCCTAATATAAGTTTTTGTTGCTTCAGGGTAATAACAACTGTTATATCTAACGAATGGTAATCACAAGTTGTTGATGAATTTAAATACTGGACTGGGTGTTTATTTATTTATTTATTAATTTTTCTAATACAGTAAATCAACTGGAGTTCCATGCTATATAAAGATAGACTTGTGAATATTGTATTTATCTTGGTCAATTGTTGTTTATATAGGTTTAGTTTCCAACCAACTCTGTATAGATAATTGTAAGCTTTTGGAGAATAGCTGATGGTCTCATGTCCATAAAGAATGAGATACGTAATGCATTCTTGCTCATTATCATTTTTAGGGCATGGTTGTTTAGACTGTTGGTCTTTTTTTATAAGTATTATAACTCTATATGCACAAGTTAATTAAAAATTACGCTGCTCATGTTTGCCGAGTCCACTTGTTTGATTTTATGCAAAGATTTAGATTCCTCAGAATTCATGCTGCTGGCTTGTTATTGCTGTCATTTGTTATAATAGTTTGATTCTAATTTCTGCAGTTTCACATTAAAGATAAAGTGGTATATCAGTATTCATATAGACACCCTAACCTATCTTCTCATGTCAAATAATTGAAGAACTTCTGTTTGCATTCAAATTGGTTTTTTTTTTTTTTTCTTTTTTTTTTTTTTTTGATTTTGTTATTTTAAGATGCTATGATCTACTTTTAAATCATCACAATCTGTTGATATAAGTCTGATGACAATGATGCTCATATTTAGCTACTTCTTTTACATTGGCAGGCCGAGTTTGAAGATGCCGAGGGTATATGGATTAGTGCTCTGCTTCTCTCTGTATTATTCCAAGATGCTAGTGTTGCTTGTGACCCTGCAGCTGTCTGTGTCATACCTTTGCTTGCACTGATGCTGAAATCTGATGAAATGATTGACAGATTCTTTGCCACTCAGGCAATGGCTAGCCTTGTCAACCATGGAAATAAGGGGATAATGACAACAGTTGCAAACTCAGGTGCAGTTGCTGGCCTAATAACCCTCATTGGTTACGTGGATACAGATATGCCAAACCTTATTGCCTTAACTGAGGAATTTTCTTTGGTAAGGAATCCTGAGAAAGTTGTGCTGGAGCACCTCTTTGCGATAGAAGATGTGAAATTGGGTTCTACTGCACGTAAAGCTATACCATTACTGGTTGATCTTCTGAGACCGATGCCAGATAGACCCAGCGCACCTCCTGTTTCTGTCCACTTATTGACCCTTGTTGCTGACGGTAGTGATACAAATAAACTTATTGTGGCAGAAGCAGGAGCTTTGGAAGCTCTGCCAAAGTATTTGTCATTGGGCCCTCAGGACATCACCGAGGCTTCTATTTCTGAGTTGTTGAGGATATTATTCACCAACTCTGAGCTATTAAAGCATGAAGCTTCTATAAATTCACTCAGTCAGCTAATAGCCGTTCTTCGTTTGGGGTCAAGAATTGCTAGGCTCAGTGCTGCAAGAGCTCTGCATGAACTTTTTAATGCTGAAAACATCAGAGATTCTGAATCAGTCAACCAGGCCATTCAGCCTCTGGTTGACATGCTTGATGCTACATCTCATTCTGAACAAGAGGCTGGTCTTCTTGGACTTCTCAAGTTGACTACAGGAGACACTTTGAAGGCTAATTTGTTGATAGATATTGAAGGCAACCCACTGGAAAGTCTCTGCAGGATTCTGTCCTCTTCTGCGTCATTGGATCTAAAAAAGAAAGCTGCAGACCTGTGTTTTGTTTTGTTCAGCAGTCCAAAAATAAGATCGACGCCAGTTGCCACTGATTGTATACAGCCTCTTATATCACTTATGAGATCTGATACTGATTCAGCTGTGGAATCTGGTGTCTGTGCTTTTGACAAATTGTTAGATGATGACCAACAGGTGAATAATGCATCAGCATATGATGTTGTGGATCTCCTTGTTTCTTTGATTTCCGAGTCTAATTATCGGCTTACTGAGGCCAGCATATGTGCTTTGATTAAGCTGGGGAAGGACCGAACTCCTCGCAAGCAGGATATGGTCAATGGTGGAATTGTTGATAATTGTCTGAAAATTCTCCCTGCTGCTCCTAGCTCTCTTTGCTCAACAATTTCTGAGCTGTTTCGCATCTTGACTAACAGTGGCGCAATTGCTAGAAGCTCAACAGCTCCCAGAATAGTGGAACCACTTTTTAGTGTCCTGCAACGTCCTGATTTCAGTATGTGGGGACAACACAGTGCTCTGCAAGCACTCGTGAATGTCCTGGAGAAACCACAGAGCTTAACAATCTTAGAACTCACTTCTAGTCAAGTTATTGAACCGTTAATATCGTTTTTAGAATCACCGTCTCAAGCAATTCAGCAATTAAGCTCTGAATTATTATGTCACCTTCTTGCCCAAGAGCATTTCCAGCAAGATATAACAACTAAAGGTGCAATTATTCCTCTTGTACAGATTGCAGGAATAGCAAATTTGAACTTACAACAAACAGCTGTCAAGGCACTGGAAAAAATTTCTCTGATTTGGCCAAAAGATATTGCAGATGCTGGAGGTTTATTTGAGCTCTCCAAAGTCATAATTCAGGATGATCCTCAGCCACCTCACTCTTTATGGGAATCAGCAGCACTAATCCTCTCTTATGTTTTAAATGTGAACGTAGAATATTACTTTGAGGTGCCGCTGGTGGTTCTAGTGAAATTGTTGCACTCATCGCAGGAAAGCATTGTCAGTGTAGCTCTTAGTGCTCTCATTATACAAGAAAGAAATGATGTCCGCACTGCTGAATTAATGGCTGAAGCTCGAGCTACAGACGCTCTCCTAGACCTGCTAAGATCACATCAGTGTGAGGAAGCAGCTGGAAAATTACTGGAAGCCTTGTTTAATAATGTGAGAGTTAGAGAGATGAAGGTTACTAAATATGCAATTGCACCTTTATCACAGTATCTCCTTGATCCTCAAACCAGATCGCAACCTGGCAGATTGCTTGCAGCTTTAGCTCTGGGTGACCTCTCACAACATGAAGGGCTTGCTAGAGCAAGTGATTCTGTTTCTGCTTGTCGTGCTCTTATAAGTTTGTTGGAAGACCAACCAACAGAGGAAATGAAAATGGTCGCAATTTGTGCATTGCAGAATTTTGTCATGAACAGTAGGACAAATAGACGTGCTGTTGCAGAAGCAGGTGGCATACTTGTTGTTCAGGAGCAGCTATTATCCGCTAACTCAGATGTTGCCATCCAGGCAGCTTTGTTGATTAGGTTTCTATTCTCAAATCACACACTTCAGGAATACGTATCAAATGAGCTCATAAGATCTCTCACAGGTAACTTCCAATTTAACCATCCATAATTGTATTTGTATACGCTTGTCAGAATCAATCAATATCTCTTATTTAACATTTAGGTGGAGTTCCAACTAATTGTATTTACTTGTTCAATAGCAATTACTTAGAGAACTGAAATAATACGAAAGAAAAGAGAAGAAAGAAAAAAAAAACTACTATAGCCCTGTTTGGCAACAAGAGATTAGTTGTGGTTAGTTGTTAGCTGATTTTATGAGCTGGTTTGACTAGTTACTTGTATTAGTAAATTATTGTTAGCTGATAGCTACTTTATTGCATAAAATGACCAAGGATATACGGACATTTTATTTTTAGTTTGAGCAACCTTGATAAAGGGTAGTAAATTTGATCAACATTAGGATAAAAATGCCATTTCCTCTCAACTACCAAAACCTCTCTCACCAAAAAGCTTCTATTTTTAGGTCTTTCAGAATTAGCTTTTTGGACGCAAAACTCTTATCAATCCTCTCGACCAAACACTCACATTAGAGGTAGCCTCTGTTTTGCCCTAAACCTCTCTTTTTTCCTTAAACCTCTTCTAACTACAATTTGTCTTAAGAGTATTAAAAATTTCCTACAACTTGTCTGAAGAATATTATTGAAAGACATCATTGGTACAAAAATGGGAAATCTGTTGCAAACCTAAGAACTATTTTGCTTCAGTTAAATACAGGATGTAGTGCCTGATCCTTAAATATTGTAATTTTACCTTCCTGGCTCCAACCAAACACTAAATTGTCATGCAATTAAGCTCGTTAGTTATTTGCCCCTCTTCTTCCCTAAATTCGCAAACTTTTATCATAAGAAATACTTCAATTTTTCTGAAATCCTTTATTTGAGATCACTGTAATTTGATTTCTCTAAAATTCTAAAGTTCATGATGTGTGGATAATGGTTCTGCTTTTTATGAAGAATTTAATTCTCTTTTTACTATTGGTGTCTTGCAGCTGCATTGGAGAGAGAATTGTGGTCTTCAGCAACCATCAATGAAGAGGTTTTAAAAACGATAAATAAAATTTTCACCAACTTCCCTAAGCTTCACATATCTGAAGCTGCAACTTTGTGTATTCCCCACTTGGTAGCAGCATTAAAATCAGGAAATGAGGCTGCTCAAGAATCTGTGTTGGACACCCTATGCTTGCTAAAACATTCATGGTCAACCATGTCCATAGATACTGCTAAATCACAAGCTATTGTTGCAGCTGAAGCAATCCCGATCCTACAGATGTTGATGAAAACGTGCCCTCCAAGTTTCCACGAGAGAGCAGACAGCTTGTTGCATTGCTTACCAGGGTGTTTGACTGTCACAATAAACCGTGGTCACAACCTAAAGCAGGCTATGGGAACCACAAATGCTTTTTGTCAATTGATAATAGGCAACGGCCCTTCTCGGCAAACCAAGGTAAACATTTATAACTGTATGAGCCTTAATTAAAGAAGAGGTGACCTTTGAAAAAAAAATTCTGGTTTTGACCACCTCTTATATTTATCAAGTTTTTGTTATGATAGATCTTTGATGTTTTACTGCCATTTTGAAATATGGGAATTTCAGTATTTTTCGAACACCATGGTGATTTTCTTACTATGTGTATGCGGATGTATTAAAATACTGCCTCATTTTTCACTACTAGCAATATCGAGATATCTAAATATTATTGGAGATGGAGAGTGGGAGAGAATGTCATTTTTGCCAGTGTGATTCAGAGAAAAAGAGTGTATTTAAAGCTACCAAAGGTGGATTGATCCGTATTTTCCCTACAAAAGTTGAGAATTATGTGCTAAATTTACGTATTAAAAGTTTCCAACATAGGTAATGTTGCAAGTACTGTGAAATGTGAGAAGTGATTTGTTGCATGTAGAAATGAAATTTATACATTCTTTGTCTCTCGTAAAAAACAAAAATAAATAAATAAAAAGGCATTATAACCCTAAGTAGATTCCAGTGATTGTTTGTTTATCATAAATTTGGCCCCCAGAAGCACAAACTCATTCGAAAATTTTCTCTACTGAGCTTCAAAGAAAATAGGAAATCATTTCCCTTATTTTCTTAGCCCTGTGTCTTTGCAAGTTGTAGCTCTTTCCGTTAAGTATAATCTGTTCCTATCTAAAAAGGCCATTGCATATACATAACACATACCTGCATTCTCTACATGTTGCATAAATTTCATGGAACTGTTTTCTACCGGGTGAGTTTCCTTTAGACAGATAAGCTCATTGTTATGAGATTGTAACTTGCTCCTTGTGCTGGTTTTCAGGTCATGAATCATAGCATATCTCCCGAGTGGAAAGAAGCTTTTACATGGGCATTTGATGTGCCACCGAAAGGACAAAAACTTCACATCATATGTAAAAGCAAGAACACGTTTGGAAAGGTGACAAGCGTTAACACTGACTGCTTTTATTACTAAACCCAAAAAAGTTATATTACCTAGATCTCTTCTTTGACCCAACAATGTTAGACTGCTAGTGTTCAGTCAATGACTGCAACACTAGTTCTGACAAGCGAGGGGCTTCATTTATACAGTAGATCATTCGGATAAAAATTATTTTTGAACTTGTATCTCTTGTTGTTAATTGCGGCCTAGAAGCCATAAATCTGCTCTAATTGTTACTTTCTGATGATATGGTCCTCTTTGCAGGCAACTCTAGGTAGAGTCACTATTCAAATAGATAAGGTAGTGACAGAAGGAGTTTACAGCGGCTTGTTCAACCTTAACCATGATAGCAATAAAGATGGATCCAGAAAACTCGAAATTGAGATTATGTGGTCCAACAGATTGTCCAATGATAGTCTGTAAACAAAAAATCATTAGAGAAGGAAGTTCTATGAAGCAAGTGAAGTTGCAGCAATGCTGCCGGTGAAGTTTTGGTGGTGTGCTGTCCCTGTAAATCCAGAATGTTCCTTGCATTGTATGTACTCTCCTCTAGTCTCCTTTACAGCATACAGTTTTGTAGTGAAGATTTTGATGCCAATATAGAATGTATGATCTTCATCAAATGTTGAGGTGAGAATGATCCATACTTCCTGCAGTATGAGGAACTTTTACGATGTTTCAAGTTGGTTGTACAGCTGAATTATAGATGCTAGGAAATCCATTTCTGGATAAGTTGTCCAGAAATTATATTCTTGAAATCAGAAAGGAGAAAAAAAAAATGTATCACTAGCCTTATAAAGTACTGGCAAATTGGCAATCTGATCTTGCAAAGTTAGAGGTGAGAATTGTCTTGTGTTTGTATCTTACCCCTTGGCAACTTGTTTATGTATAGAAATAGAACGACCATCAATTGGTTGTATTAATTATATGAAGTAAATAGTATCAGAAAGCTGGTCACTGTTGCAATGTATGGTTCACTGTACACTTGGCCAATGAAGGCCATACTTGAATTGTTCAAATGAAAGTACCTGTCCTAATTCCTGTCCATCTTTGCTGTGGAGAAAGTTCACTGATATTTATCGCTCATGTTTATTTCAGCAGAGCTATGGCAAGGCACTTGTCGTCTCGTGGCACCATCAGTGTAAATTCTGATGGCTTCACTTGCCAAGTTGCCATGTGTTAGTGAATTTGGGCATATTATTGCTGATATGGGTTTCTTTTAAGGTGTGGTCCTTGGACTCTCCCTGAGTAGTTTGTACAATAGGTACAATCCCAATCCCCTAAGGTTCAATTGAGCAACAACATTGTTCATTTCTGGGATTTGCACGTTGGAAATGGAAGAAACCTTAAAAAACCTAACATTACTCATTTTAATGCACTGATGACTTTCATTATAAAAAAAAAATTAAAATAAATAAATAAACAGCCATATTTTTGTTTCCTGTGTTCATATTTTACTATTGAGGGAGGTATGGATTAGGAATTTAGGATAGCATAATATCTACCTACCTTGCTCATCTGTAAAACAAACAAGAAATGACGTAAAAGACTAAAGGGGTTTCATGCCAAAATCTCATTTCAAGCTCCCTTTTTGTCCAGAGAAATACTTCGCACAGTACAAAAGATTAAGCGTTTGAGAAGTTGCCTGCACTGATCATAGAGATTTGCAAAAACTTTGTTGTTACATTGCTTGCCTAATATTTCTCCAACTTACAAACTTGAAGCCACAATAATTTACTCAGGTGGACAACAAAATGGACAAAATACATTCCGACCCTTGAAGAGGTACCTTTACATGTCCCTCTCAGCTCTCCTTTACATATTTGTTTTGGAGGGTGGAAGGTTAAGGTTCAAATTACATGTTACACATGAAATCTTGAACCAAATCTGGAGCGAAAATGAAACAACTACTAAGCAGGTCAGATAGCTTTGTGAGTAAGTGCAAATGTACAACGCACATGCTTAGGCAGATAAAGGCAAACATCTCAATTACTTCGTAGGGAAAATCTACTTTGCAGCCGCGACCAATGCAGAACGAGCTTTCGTGAATGAGGCAATGAGAGATCCAAGCTGCAATTTATCGCTACATCCAAAACTTAGTCTATACCTGCAAGCAAAATGAAGTGTTATCAACAAGGTTTCCACCAGATGGCTGTTATGCTCAAAAGATTAATGCAGTACCAAAAATGGAAAAACCTTACAATTGGCAAGACTGCAAGAGGGTCACAGAAATTAAGTGGGAGGGAAAAAATGCTTCCCTCTAGTGAACAAATACTGAAAAACTTTATTAAGGTGCGAATGCAAAATCCATGAACTTGAACAGACCAACAATCAAACTACACCTGCACAACACCTATGTAAGAGAAACTCTTATTTTCCCAAAGAACCACCCAAGTTCAGTTAAGTATGTATTGGGAGGGGGGTTCTTGAAAGACTGCCAACTCTCTTAAAAATTATAATCCTCAAATAATAAGCAATATAAGTCTCTAGTGACCACCTTTCTAGTATAAAACATTTTCTCCGCCTTTTTATGATACTTCAATCTTATACTCTTATCGCTTAACTCTAATCTTCATTTTGTTAATATTGTCCCCTATATGCCTCCACTAGTCAAATGTCCTCAATTTTAATTTTGTTTTTGGGTTTTGGATCATATTTGATAATCTCTAATCTTTGCTCAATCCTCTTCAAAAACTCTTCTCTTCTACAGTTCTACTTGGCCCTAGTTGCTGAATTCATGAATTCTAGAAGTGCAGGTGTTCCTTATGTGAGGCATCTCCCCCAATATCCAGTCATCACACAGTTCTTTTGTCAGAGTCAAACTAGGTTTAAAGATCTGAGTTCTTCGCTTGCGGGATTATTGACAATTTGCTAGCTTCAACTTTTTCATGGTTTTCCATCTTCTTGTCGACTTTCATTACAGTCATCTTTGTTCTGGGTCACTAGTCAATAGTCATTGCTTACATGGGTGGTTAGCCTTCTGTCCCTATCATGACCACAAGTAAAAAAATAAATAAAAAATAAAAAAAAAACCTCTGGTAGGCTTGGGTCTGGGGCTAGGATTCCATTGCCAAGGCAGGAGTAGAGGTCGGTACACAGTGATTTTTAGTGTCCTATAGAAAAAGGCATGCGGGACTTAAGAAAATTCATAAACCCCTCCAAGCACCTAATTAGTCAGCAAACTTGGTCACTAAATTCCAATGCACTTAATAATCCTTTAGGATTGTATTAAGGGCTACAAATCTACAATCACGTAGATTCCATGCTACAATACTTCAGACAATCTTCAATAACCAATCATTCATGTGGGCATTACAATCAACCATTTTAAGAAAACACTAAAAACAAATTAAGTGTCAACTTAAATATACCATGATGCTCATAAGATGTAACAATTATTGAAAAGAAAAAGAAAAACAAAAAAGAAAAAAAAAAAACAAAAAGAAAAGAAAAGAGATGCAACAGCACATACTCTATATCAGCCATATCATTAATCAGTTGAACTCGAACATCTGCCGGCATTTTGATTCTAAAAACAAACCTGGTAACACCACCAATTCAACAAGTTAACTTAGAGCAGATTAGAAGATGGGTGTATAGATTTTAGATAGAACACTTACATTGTTACTTCTCTTATGATGTCCACCAAAGCTAATCCTTTTCGGGTCTTAATTTCAGATATTCCTAAGAATAGTTTAAGGATAACAAACAAACAGAAATGCAGATAAAAAGATAATCAGCTTGGCTTAATAAACACAATAACACACAATTAACTAGGATACGGCTGAAGCTAGTAGCAAAAGTCTCATTGAGAAGCCAATGTGATATTTGTTCAATATCTTTCGGCAGAGGATTTCCAGTGCACAGGTAAACTGCTTCTTCTGTTATTTGCGGTGATGCCATGTGTGTTGACTGCAAGTATTGACAACAAAGAATAGCTTTAAAAAAATGAAAAAATTACAGGTCAACATAGTTGTAGTTTCACCCACAGAACTTTATCTTGTGCCCATTGATGGCAAAAGGAGTACTACTAATCAGCAATTAATGAATAGAAAATTTTCACAAAGGTCACATTAAAAAAAAAATGAGGAATGACGTTGGATAATGTCCCAATTTGAGGCCCAGAAACAAAATTATCACAAGCTGCCTAATAACTATACATTAGAGCCTTGGAGGTAATATCTGTAATCACTGCCAAAAAATCAAAGGAAATTCAAGAGCAGTGGATATTCAGTAACAAACTACTGTTAGACCACTCAAAGAAAATTCTATTTAGTCTAATATAGTCTAATCATCAGACCCGATGCGATTTTGGACTGTCTTTCTAGGCATGATAAAGAAAGTTATTATTTAGGCCACTCATCCTGCAATTTTAAAATTAATTAAAAAGAGGGATACCTGCAAAATGTTCAAAGCCTTTCGCATATCCCCAGTACTCAATCGCACTAGTGCAGCTAAGCCCGACTCCGTTACATCAAGCCTATTTAAGAAAAAAAATATTAAGTGAGATTGTAAGCTTTCTCAATGTAAATATGAAACATCCAAACAATAAAATCATAATCAAAAGAACCATCAAGCAAAAAAATAGTCATAAACCACAACGCGGTCATGTAAAGTTGTAAAGAATATCTTAAAATCAAAAGAATTGCAATGGCATCTCTTTTACCTATGGCATGACCTACTTAATTACATACTTAGCATAACAGCAGAAGTTCACCCAAGTACCACAGATTCATAAAATAGTGCAAACAGTTTTATTATATTTTTACAGAAGGCTTGGCATTTGTACGCTATAAGAATGCTTACTCACTTCAGGTTACTATGAGAGAATCTACGAGAAAAGAACTAACGTATGCCTATAAATGTTACGGACACTTGTGATCAGAAAAGGAAAACAACATTGCAGCATAATGACAATAAAATAGACCAAGGGCCAGATTAGACTTAAACTTTAAAGAGTACTGTCACCATATTTTCCTTTCCCAAACAAGAACAGTCTGAACAATCCAATAGCATAAGATATATAACGAGCTGTAAAGACTCATAACAGTCAGAAACAAGAAATGTAGATCGTTAAGGCTTAGAGAAAGCTTTGACAATCCTTTAACATGTTCAGCTTTCTTCTATTGTTATTGTTCAATGGGATAGGTGGCCTAGTATTATAACTCACCCTTCAGCCTCAATGACATGTTTAAGCCGCTCACTGACATGGATAGAATCAAGAGGAGCAAACCGGAAGCGTGTGCATCTTGACTGGAGTGCAGAAATGACCTTGTTTACATTGTTACAGATTAGCGCAAATCTCGTGCTTTTAGTGTATTTCTCGATCACTAGATCAAAAAAAGGCACCAAATTAACATGGTTGCACAGGGAAGGGGCAAAAAAAAAAAGAGGACGACAAAGAAGTGACTTTAACATACCTCGACGTAAAGCAAATTGTGCATCCTTTGTCATTGCATCTGCTTCATCCAGTAAAACTAATTTCACATGTGCCTTTGAACTGCCAATATCAGAGCAATAGCAAATTAGCAAAGATCATCAGTGAAAACATTTAGTGCGCTGCCAACTCGACACTGAGGTCCATGACCAAATTTACCAAAGCATACACCAAACAACACAATTAAAATATAAATTAATTTCTTTATTTTTTTTTTTTTTAAAAAAAATGTAATCAACTAGAACCATGGCAAATGCATTTACAATCCTGAAAATAAAACAGATGGAAGATGCTTGGATCCATTTTAAATCATACACACCAAATATAGCACATGTAAAACATCTCGTGTTCACAATTACAGATGAGGGAAACAATTATTATATATTTGAGTAATATAATAAAACGGAAACCGCTGAAGCAGGTATTCCCTCTAAAAATTCCCTTCTTAGCTCATTTAGACTAAATAATGAGTTATGATTGCAAAAGATATTATAGAGGGTTCTCAGCATTCATAAACTAAAATGTAATTCTCATTGCAGTCATAATTTTAATGCCTTGAAAATTAGCTGATTGTGACTCGAGTATTACCAAGTAATTATCCACAAATCATTTCACTAAATGCCTGAAATGCCTATAATATAAATGAGCAGTACATGTTGTGTCAATGCCATTACTTAATCAAAGAGAGCCTGCAAAATATATAAATGTGCATGACCACATTGCCTATGGTATCTCTATGACTCTATCTATCTACCTATCACCAATCATGGCATAACTCGTAAACTGAAATTACAAAGACGGGGGACACTTAAGACCCTTAGAAAACAGCACTTGAGGACTTACAGTCGGTTACATACTTACATCCATCAATTAGGCATAAATCATACATATAAAAATAAAAAATAAAAAAAATAAAAAAATAAAGAGAGAGAGGGATCTACATTGCCAAACTCTATACTATAACTACAAATAACACAAAAAGGTATAGTAAAACATCCTTTTAGGACACCTCATCACTTGGAATGCTATGCTACACGTACTTGGATGCTCATGTCTAGCACGGATTCATCTCTAGGTGTCCAAATTGGCTATTTTGTGAATTGAAAAGTTTGTGTACTGTACACCATGGACATAAAATGACATCATCCTAAATTAGACAAAAAACTTAACAAAGAAAAAACAGGATAGCTGAAAGCAGCCAAGCCCACCCGATTAACACTATATCTACAATTGTAGAACACTCCGCCTTACTCTTACTAATAGTCTAACACTAATATGTTTAAAGTTTAAACCCCAAACAATGTGGTTTCTTGCCATGTTACTATCATGTAAGAGCATCTTTAGTGGTAAGCTACAAGGCTTGTAGCTTATCTTGAAACATCAAATTTTGGGCTAGTATATTATTAAGCTACTAGGTGCTCCAATGGTGAGAAATAAAATGTTGTAGCTTGTAAAAATAAATAAATTAATTAAATAGTTTTAATTATACACGTCATAATATAAGTAGGTGAAGTGTTTTTTGAAAAATCAAGCAACGTAGATTGTTTGAGCAACATTGCTCGATGTAGCTACATCAATATTGTCACTCCAATAGTAAGCTACATGCTTACGATATAATTTAATTTGCAAGCAAGTCCTTTTTGTAAACCATTGGAGATGCTCTAATCACCCCTTCCCCCTTCTTACTCAAAAAACAATGTCAAAGAGGTTTCTCAGCATCATATCACTCAGAATTTACTTTCTAAATTTCACCTCACACAACCAAAGCCATTGATAATCAATCAACACAACATATACAAAGAAAAACAAAAATAAATTCCATCAAAAATAGATGATTTTATGAAAAATAACAAAATTTACCCAAAGGAGAAACTTTGGGTGCTGGCAAAATCCTGAATTTGCTGACGAACAACATCGATACCGCGCTCATCGGAAGCATTAAGCTCAAGAATCATGTTATGGAACTGATTCCCATACAACTTCCTGGCAACCGCCAAAATTGTCGACGTTTTCCCTGTTCCTGGAGGTCCATAAAGCAGTAAATGCGGCAATTTATTCTCACTCGTCAACCTGTCAACTGCACCCAAAACACACTCAATCAGACCAAATAGGGGGAAAACAAACCCTAATTTGCGAAAAAATCAAACACAATCAAACGAAAATTGGGAGGATTACTTGTATCAATAATGTCACGATGTGCAGCAACGTCGGCGAGAGACTGAGGCCGGTACTTTTCGACCCAAAGGCCGGATTTTCCGTCGCCGGGAACGACGACGTTTTTGCCTTTGTTAGGCTTGGTGATAGGTCTGGGAATGTTGTCGTTGTCGGGTTCGTCGACGTCCATTAGAGAGATTGTTTCCGCCATTGATGAATGTTTAAGGTTTAGGGTTTTAGGTGAAGAAAATTTGGGGAGTTTTTTTAGGGGAAGATAGTAGTGAAGTTGAAGAGAGGGAGTGGTAACTTTGAGGGTTTGGGCTGGTCGTTCCCCAAATTGGCGCCAAAATAGTTTATTATTATTATTATTATTATTATTATTATTATTATTATATCCCTCCGATCATAAAATAAGTACTCCTTCCGTCGCTTAATTACATTCTTACTCTGTAATTTAGGGACGGAGGAAGTAAAAATTCATCTGATTTATTTTGATTAATATTTGTAATTTATACATAAAAAAATATAGATTTTTAGAAATTTATTGGAATCGTCTCAAATATCTAGCTATCAACATGTAACAGTGTAACTACAGTGGCATAAATTAGGCTAGTTTGTCATGAAATTCCTTTTAGTATTTCCGTTTCATATTAATCGCATTGCTAGATCAAAATCTTAGGAAAAAAAGTATTAAGTGTGGACCAAAAGAGGAGTTTGCTAATTTAAAATATAATTAATGGAGATATATTTAACTTTTAGGTCATGTGTCCTTTCACCTTATTTTTTTTACTAATAATTAAACTGAAATTATTTTAATTGATTTATTATCATTCTTCATTAAAGTTATTGATTTCTACTAAATTGAAATTATTTTTACATATACAATATTATTTTTCTATGATGGAAAAATAGGGTCTTAGACCTTGTTTAGTTCAACTTAGGCCTTGTTTAGTTCACCTGATTTTAGCTGGTCTGGTCTGGTCTGATCTGCTCTGATCTGATCTTATCTTATCTTATCTTATCTGAACTTATATTTTCTGATCTGAACTTATTTTTTCAGATCTGATCTGAACTAAACTTATTTTTTCTAATCTGATCTGAACTTATCTTTTCTAATCTGATCTGATCTGAACTTATTTTTTCTGATCTGAACTTATTTTAATTATTTCAATATTATACTTTTATTTTAATCAATATTAATGTTTTTTTTAAACATATTAATGTTTTATTATTATTATTATTATTATTATTATTTATTATTATTATTATTATTAGGAAAATTATTATTATTATTATAAAATATTTTAGATCCCTTACAAATATTTTAAAAGAAACCTAAAAGTATTAATATTATCAGATAGTATAAGGTAATATACTTGTAATATTTGATAATTTTATTATTTACATTATCCAACATCATAAATGAATTTGTTTATAAGAAAGTATTAAAATGGGATCCTAAAAAACCTAAATTGCAGATTAAATTTGTCATAGCTTTATAGGGAATTTTACAGATTTTTTGGTAATGTAAAATGGTTGACTAAATTGAATTGAAAATTATCATTTCATATTTCAATATTCCGGACAACTATGGGTAACACCTCTATTTTCCTATATAAAACAACATCTTAGTGTCATAATTTTCACACTCTAAATCAATCTCCTAAAATATTTTTCTATTCATTTGTTCAATAGGTTGTTTGTCTTTTATCTCCATCATAGGTAAATACTTCAACACTCTATGTCATTAATTTTATCATTTGTCCATTGTTTTTTAGATAATGTAGGAAAATATACATTTATTTGTTTCATGAATTTTACATTTGACCTAAGTAATATCGATGAAAATGTAAAGCACAATTAATATTTTATTTTCAGTTCATTCATTTCAAAAGAATCCTTTTGATTATAATCCTGGTGCCGATTCAACATTAATGTCTATAATTTATGCATGAAATATTGATTCCAAAGTGCTCTTTATCATAGTGTAATGGCTGGTTGGGTAGCATGGTTTGAAGAATGTACGGAGATATTGTTAAACATATGCTTAGAGATGAAAGAATTTAGATATTTAAAGCTTAATTGGGATAGAATAGTGAGTACTTTGATCGTAAAATGTGGAAATCAATTCAATATCAAACTAGTAACAAATCATTGGAATGATTTGAGATGTTTTGGACAATTCAAATCTCAATGGAAAATACTCACAATGATGTCAAATATGGACACCAAACATCAATTGGCGATTATGGTTGCTGCATTCACACTTCACAATTTTATTCGATTACATGAGTTGGATATACCCATTGATAGTGGTATAGAAATCGAACCAAGAGCAGATTATGATTTGTTTAACGAGAATCGTAAGGCCTAATGAACGAAGTACAACTTAATATAGCGAATGAAATTTGGAACTTCTTATGATGGAAATTATATTTGTAAACATTTATGATTTGGAGCTTATAATGAAAATTTAATTATTATCGTTTATTGTTTGAATAATAATAATAATAATAATAATAATAATAATAATAATAATAATAATAATAATAATAATAATAATAATAATAATAATTGATTAGGGGATTTTGCTCCCACCAATCGGAATGCGCCACGTGGACCAATCAGGTCCTGCCAAGTGTCCCCCAGTTGGAACAGTCAGGGCTTCCCACATGGCACGCGCTTATTCGTCCACCTTAGACCTGTTATGTCAAGCCATGTGGCATACTCCATGCCTAATGGAGAAACCGGCCACCCAGGCCCAACTTCCGAGGGAAGCCCAATCGGCCCTAGGGTTACCTAAACCTACGATGGGCACGTTTCCCAAGGTTATAAATACCTCCCTTAATCCTCATTAAGGAGATTACAGAAGGAGAACAGAAACATTACGGAAAAAATACATTAATTACACACAGTAATAACCGGCTGATCTCGCTAACAAAGCAGATTACCTACATTAAACACTCTCACCTAGAGAGACCAAATCACTTTAATTTCCGCATTAATTACTCCTTAATCAGGTACTAACTTGACCGTTGGAGGCGGAGCTCACAGGAGTCTCCGTTATTTTGCAGGTACAGGCGTCCGGTTCCAGTCTCGGAATTGTAACTCTCCCGCAGGACATCAGAAAACCCCGAAACAATAATAATAATAATAATAATAATAATAATAATAGTAATAATAATAGTAATAATAATAATAATAGTAATAATAATAATAGTAATAATAATATGTAATAATAATAATAATAATAATAATAATAATAATAATAATTTGTATTTAATTTGAACTTATCTGATTTGAACTTATTTTTTCTGATCTGATCTGATCTGATCTGATCTGAACTTATTTTTCCTGATCTGATATGATCTGAACTTATTTTTTCTGATCTGATCTGATCTGAACTTATTTTTTCTGAAATAAGTAAAAATAAGGTGAACAAAACAAGGCCTTATTTGTACTTATTTCATAAAAAATAAGTTCAGATCATATCAGATAAGAATAAGTTCAGATCATATCAGATAAGAATAAGTTCATATCAAATCATCATTTATGTGCAGCTTTTTTTATTGCTAAAAATCTATAATTTCGTAATGAAATAAATAATGAAAATTACATATCAATAAATCACACAATTACGAATCTAACAAGACCCTACTTAATATAATTTTCCTTATAGATTATCAAACATTTAAGGTCAAAGTTTAGTTAAATTAGATAATCAGATCATATCATATCAGACCAAGTCAGATAAGTTCTGATTAGCAAAATTAAGTTGAACTAAACAACCCTAGTTATTCTTTGAGTATTTTACCTTGTAGTTTGTACGTACATAATTTTTTTTTTTATTATTTTTTTTACATATTAAATTGCAGTTGGTAATTGGCTTAGATGGTAAAATAATCATTTTTGTTAATAACCTCCTTATCCTTATGTTTTTATATGGAGTAATGGCACATTGGAACTGGAAGGGAAGCTTTTACCGACTTGAGCTATATACAATTCATTTTTGTATATTTAAATATTATAACATGACTATAATATTTACTAATGTATACAAAAAAAAAATATTACTTATCAAGAGTTAGATTAATTGATTAAGTATGATTGGGAAATCACAAATCACAAACTGGTCATTACTATCCGAAAAGCTAATTGTATGGCGGATTGGCTAGCAAACTTTGGTGTGACCTTTAATTAGAAGTTAGTCATTTTTGAGGCGGTCTCGGAAGAGACTTAAGAGTAATTTTTGTTAATTACAAATAAAGAAAGTTAGATAAAACTCAGATGGTTAGAAATTCCCTTCACTTACATTATCAAAATACAAAGTCCAAAACAGAGAAAGTACTCCTATTTGTTATGCCGTTAAAGAACGATTCTCTAATTGCGAATCTCCAAAAGAAAATTCAAGATATAGAAATTTAAAAAAAAAAAAACAAGAGGGTTACAAGCACAAGACAGTAACTCCAAATATTGCTGTCAAAATATTCATCTCCACCAGATAAATGCACACACAACACGAGAGACCCCACCTTCTGATTTTCTGATCCAACCCACCCACCTAATATTATACGGGGTCAAATACTGTAATTAATCCAATTTTATCATTCAAGTACTCCATAAGTTAAACATGTTAATACTGTATTTTTATGGGTTAGACTTTATTTAATTTTTAATACATTTCACCATAACCAATTAACCATCACAAACAATACCCTTGTCTTGAGCATCATGAGACAAGAAACTGACACTTTAGAGGAGGAGTGCTGGAATATTATTTGGAATTCTCCAGTTCAACAGCGCATCAGAGCTTTTCTGTGGTTATCATGCCATGACCGTTTGCTAGGAAACCTAAACAGGTATAAACGCAAGCTCACGGACAACCCCAAGTGCTATAAATGTGGTGCAAGTGAGGAAAGCACTTTACATATCCTAAGAGATTGCTCGGCTGCAAAAGTAGTCTGGCGCAAAATCCTTTCCCAACCTGTTTTTGATATGTTCTTCCAAGGCTCATTGAAGGAGTGGATAATGAGACATAGCAAGAATATGGATCATTTAGACACAGAAAGTTGGGCTACATATTTTGGGATAGCAACTTAGTGGATATGGAGGTGGAGGAATTGTTTTGTTTTTAATCGACAAGATGAAATCCCAATTGACATAGGGTCTTTCCTGCACATTCGTTATGATGAAGCTAGGAGAAGCATACTGGGCAACATTGATGAAGACAGGAACATTAGTCGAAGACAATACAGGCTGGTATGTTTTGAACTGCGATGGTGCGGCAAAGGGGAGCCCAGGAGCAGCAGGTGGAGGGGCTATAATCTGTGATCACTTAGGGGGTTTTGTTTCAGCTATTTCTGCCAATTTTGGCATATGTAGTGCCTTTAGAGCTGAGGTTTTAGCACTACATAAAGGACTGAAAATAGCTAAAAATCTTCAAATTCAACAGCTAGAAGTCCAATTGGACAATTTATCCAGTGTCCAGATCCTGCAAAACAGAAATATAAGTCGAGGAGAGTGCTACTATGAACTCACTCAATGCCAAGAGATGCTCAAGGATGCTAGATGGAAGATTAAAGTTGCCCATATTTATAGAGAAGGTAACCGCGCGGCGGATTGGTTAGCCAACCGCGGAGTCACTCAAGACACCAGAATTTATCTAATTGAGTCGGTCCCTATAGAGCTTAGTAGAATTTTAGCGGAGGGTGCTAGAGGGGTTTCATTACCTCGCTTAGTGCCTCCCTAAGATTAGATTAGCTTAATTGGTAGTTTTTTGTTTGTTAGTTTTTTGATCTTTTCTGTTTTCTTTTCGTTTGGAATTCTATTTCCTCATTTGAATAAAAAAAAAAAAAAAACAAACAATACCCTTGTTATTTACAAGGGTTTATTATTCATTTGGAAAATTTCTTACCTTAAATTTTAGAGGTTTGAGGTTCGAATCTTACTACGTATTAGGGATTTTCTTATCTTTCCCTTTACTTTTAAGTGTCTGGTTTGTACATTTTGGATAAAAAAACCGATAGGATTGAAGTTTGGTTAAGATCTTTCATATTTTCCACTCTTTCTTTTATTTATGAATTCACCTCACGAAATCACAAACACTTACGGAATAACCCCTTTATTAGAAACCGAAATTAAATGGAGCGATCTAAAACGAACCCATAAACCACAACCAAACAAATAAATCTAGAGATTCTCCAATTTTTTTTTTAAAAAACTAACCCCAATTTTTGGAGGGACACTCAAATAAACAATCTGATACTGTTAATAAAACCTTATAATTAAGGCGGCAATGTCAGTGAAGGCACGTGACCTCCACTCCTCCCTCCTTTTTTCCTCCTTCATTCCAACAATCAAAATTTAACACAGACAAAACAACAGTCTTTTAGAGAGAGAAACTCAAACCAGAAGAGAGAGAAACTGAAGAAAAGCAGCTTGAAGCTGCAACAATGGTGGGAGAAAGCTCTACTTCTTCCAAATCTCCTCGTTCCACGTCACCTTTCCGATCAAAAAAAGGCTCTCCTTCACCATTTTCTTCGCCGGCGATTAAGAATGTCGCCGGACGCTCGGCGAGTCCGTCGTCGGAGAGAGCTGAGTTTAGTAAACCTAAGGAGAATGTCACTGTTACTGTTCGATTTCGTCCTCTCAGGTTATTGTTTTTGATTTTATTAATATTATTTTTTTGGAATTTTTTTGAAATTTTTGATGTGATTTTTGGTTTTGTTGTTGATGATAATGGTAGTGCGAGAGAGATGAAGCAAGGAAATGAGATAGCGTGGTATGCGGATGGAGATTGTACTTTTCGGAATGAGGTTAACCCTAACATTGCTTATGCATTTGGTCAGTTCCTTTGCTCTTTTTATTTCTTAAATTACTTAATGTAAAGTGAAATGTATAAAATGTGTTGTGGTAACAATGTCACGAAGATACGTGTTCGCAATAGCACGTAGTGCTAAAATGAATGAGTAAATGGAGGATGAGGATCTTTGTGGACCGTGGAGGACCTTTTATGTAATGTATCTTGGTTCATGTAGACGACCCCGTAGTTTTGGGAATAAGGTTTTGGTATTGTACTATTGTTGTTGTTGTTGTGGATAAATGTGTTATGTTGATGTGATGCAACGGTTGAGCTTTTTTTTAATGAAAAGTGCATATTTGCCTGAAATAAGGTGTATGTACAAAAAATAATATACTAGTATTTCAAAAGAGGAAAATACCTTTTATAGAAAGTTTTAGTTTCCTTTTGTGTTTCTTATGGGGAGAGGAAGTTTTTAGTCTTCACTAGTTAGAGGTAAGGTTGTGTACGTCTTGATGTTTACCAACTTGGCCGCGAGGAGTAATTATTGGGTCGTAAATTGTGTTTTGTGTTCACTTGTTAGAGGCTAAGGGCTCTATGGTGCCTCCCCTCCCCTCAAAAAAAAAAAAAAAAAAGGAAAAATTGTCAATAACCACCCCTTAAATCACCAAAAATAAAATTGATTTTACCACCTATTTTTTTTCTTTATTTTAAATAACCACCTCTAAAAGTGAAAAACATTAGAAATTAACACCTTTTAGCATTGGTCCGATCATGTTTTCGACTATTTATAAGCTAATTTTTGAAGGTTCTTCTTCCTTCTTTAGTGTACTTTCTCCACTTTTTGTCCTAGTTGAATTAAAATTTGGCTAAAAGTGATAATTTTTTTTAATGTTTTTCACTTTTAGAGGTGGTTATTTATAATAAAGAAAAAAGGGGTGGTAAAATCAATTTTGGGTGATTTGAGGGGTGGTTATTTACAATTTAAAAAAAAAAAGGGGGGGGGGGTCTATGGTGCCTTCTTCTTATTATTTATAAATGCACCCTTTTGGTTTGTGATTTTCTTGATTTTATTTAGTTGTTTGTATATGGTAAAACTTTGAAATCGTTTATTTGATAGAAATTTATACCAACTATGTTGCTCGGACTCTTCATTTCACATCAAGTGCCCATGTCAGACCTCGACTCTTGGACTTAATGGCACTTGGACACTTCACTTTTAGTTCAAAATCATGGAGATTTTTTCACAAATAGCCAAGTCGGATGCTTGGACGTACCCATGTTGGACATGGGTACCCGACCCCAAGTAACATAGTGAACCAAAAGTGTATTAGTCCTATTTAAACAGAAAGTATAAAACTTTTTTCATATAATTGAAGGCTGCCTTGTCGATTTGAATCATTTTCTCTAGTGACTTTATTAATTTATTAATGTTCTATTCTCTTCATTATATAAGAGGTATTTAGCAAGTTTTGATTTCCCTGATGTACTTTCTGAATATTCACCCATTTTTCTCTAATTAAGGTGTATTAAAATGTAGTGCTGGTAAATTTATAGAATTTAGCTCTCAATTGCTGTAATTATGCTTGATGCAGATCGAGTATTTGGCCCTGCCACAACCACACGTCATGTATATGATATTGCTGCTCATCATGTTGTGAGTGGTGCTATGGAAGGAATAAATGGTAATTACTCGTTCTTTCTAAAATATGCTGTGAATGTCAGCAAAATTGCCTGTTAGAGCAACCAAATGTTTTTCTTTTGTTTCTTTTTAATGGCAAAGCAACAAAAGATTGCTATTGCCCTTCCATTGAGGAACCATGGATACATGATCAATGATAGTGATATGCTGTCTCTTTCTAGTCTCTTGCTTTCTTCCTGCTCCCAATTCCCTTAGTTTCTTCCCCACAGTGTGAAATTGCCCTCATGTCTGGTTTATAATTTTGAATGTTCATGTTCCTCCTTTGAAATGTTTGAGTTCTGGGGTCAATGTGAAGTTTCAATTTATGCATTCTGAACGATAATGTATTAGTCCATGATGTGAGTTGAATGCTTAGTAGTTGGAATGTGGAATATGTTTCATGTTATGACTCTCAGCCTACAATGGCCTTGCTTTGTGCAGGTACTATCTTTGCATACGGAGTTACTAGTAGTGGGAAGACGCACACAATGCATGTAAGTGATTTTCTTAGTTCACTAATTTTACTTCTTAAATTTTAATTGTTTCTTTTCATCACTTTTATCCTTCTATTTTATCATTCTGATGAGGAGCATATGTTCCGATTTGAGATCATGAATAACACATTGTAGTTCCTTTTGGACTTTTGGTTAATGTAGTAATTCAATGTGATTTGAACTGTTCCAGGCATTGGTTTCCAACTGTGAAATTATGTGAATATATCAAAGTGAGTGATCAGTATTTCAGTGCCTCCATAGTATTCAATGTTTCATCACATCGTAATAGTAAATGGATGAAATATGATATATAAGGGGGGTGTGCAGATAATAAAGATCTGATTTTCTGTAAAAATGGATTACAAGACATGTCTGGTTCTTTACCCATTCTTTGTCAGTGTTTATTCAAATACGATGATGTGTTGGATTTCTTAGCCCTTAGAACTGCCTAAAAGAGGTCATTAAGCTACTTTAAAGAATTTATCTCGAGTAGTCATCCATTTTAAGTGTTGGGTATGTGCTCAATTAGACATGGCTGGGCAGATATGACAGTTGGGTCTCTTGGGTTTAACTAAAATTTGTAGCAGATGTCCTTTACTAGTCTCCTCAGGAGTTTATGTGTTGATTTATTCACTTCAAGCAGGGCCTTCTCGATGATTATAAAGCCTTTTTGCAGTTAAGACAGATTTGGGCCCTCTACAACTTTGCCCTTAAAGTTTCTAAGTTTGATATAGCCAAAGGTAACCAACCACTATCTGAAGAAAAAATAACAATTAAGCTGTCATATGATGCTGATTGAGCCAACAGTCTAAATAATCACTAAAACAAGAAGGGCAGAGAAGTTTAAGGTATATTACCTTTCTAGAAATCACCATTGATTGAATATAAGAAATATTAGCTTTTGCAAACAAAGGACAGAGTAGTATCCCCTAAAAAAATAAAAATAAAAACAAAGTACAGAGTAGTAAATAATATATACCGTAATACCCTTATGGGATTCGTTACATGTTAAAATATCTAATGTACTGTGATGGAAGAAATTTGAGATCTGGAGTTGTGGGGAAACAGCAAAGGAAGGTAAGCAATGATTACCAATTTACCATAAATTATTAATGAAAGGTTAGTGAAACTAGAGGGCTTTTGGAAATCTAAAGATTTAAAAAAATAACAATGTATAGGAGTTTGTGATCTAGAATCGCAGAGATCTTGTCTCAATGTATAGAATACTTCATTTAACGAATTATTACTGAGCCATACGTAATAAGTTTTGCTACTTAATGAAACTGTATTAATAACTGAGGTCCTTCTATTTTAGGAGGCCCTGTGCTGCCACCCTGGCTGCACCAGCCAAGAGCCAGCCTTGACTTCAAGCTGCTGAGCTGGGAACAGCAGGAAGTGTGGACAAAGATGCTGTTTTATTGTAAAAACAATTTTGTGTTCTTCAGCCTTGTTGTGCTAGGATTAGAACAAAATAGTCAATGACTGAGGGTATAAATTAATCTGCAATCTGATCCAAGTGAGATTTGTCTTCCATTATATGAAGTTTCGTCTTCGGTAGAATGTCACTCTTCACCAGTTAACCGTTAGAGGAATGGATACTTCAAATACTTGCTGTTTGTAAGGTTACAAGTTGTGTGCATTACGGATAAACATAAAAGTTTTTTTTTTTTTTTGTTTTTTTTTTCTTTTGGCGTGTGTATGTGTTTCCTTGTTAATTTTTGAATGAGATAATTTTTTTCTTTGGAGTTGGGACTTAAATTCCCAAACTCTAGAAGACTTGGAAAAACATAAAAATTTCATTTCTGCTATATGAACACAAGGAAATATGCATACCTTTTCACTAGAAAGCTTATAAAATAGAGTTTAGATGACTAGTTAGTTGTTCTGCTACATGGAGCAATTGGCTTTTGTAGTCAAGGACTTACCAAAATTTGGGGGCCATCTTCTAATAAACCATCTGATTATGTAATTCTTTGGATTGTGTAGTATGATGCTCTTCGAGCTTGCATAAGTTGCTATGTTGATGCTGTGATTTTGATTACAGGGGCTGCAGAAGTCTCCTGGAATCATTCCATTAGCAGTGAAAGATGTCTTTGAAATCATACAGGAGGTACCTCATTATATTACTCATTGATTCTATACTGAAAGCTTTACTCTTTATTATCTGTATGTAAACTCCACATGGGTCATGCGTTTCAGACACCTGGCAGGGAATTTCTTCTTCGGGTTTCTTATCTGGAAATCTACAATGAGGTTAGTATTTCTCTAATATTCTTTTTGAATGGCTGAATTACTACAAAATCAACCTTGTAAGATACTAGCTTCAGTAACTGTTGGTATAATAGCCGGTTGGTCATGTTGATGTTTAATCCTTGAATGAATTGATACAAAGAAATGAGTAATGAAAGATAGACAGATGAATTAGATATGAGGGGTGTCTTTTATGGTGCTCCCTAAGTCCCTACCATTCTGTTTTGATTCAAACATTGCATAATGAAGATATGCAGGAAGCAGCGCGTTCGGAATCCGTGATAGAAGTATAAGAAAGTACTGTCATATATGCCATTTAGTTGTAAAACAACCCTCCTCCTTCTGGGTTTTCTGTTGACTTTAAAAACTCATATTTCCATAATATGCTAATATCTCTGAAAGTTTACATCCTTGTATATATTTGAGGAGACTGAACACAAAATTTTCTGCAATGGAAAAACATTTGTTGTTGAAGAATCACTATTGTTTTGTTATTGGAAGTTCTCATTGAAAACAATCTCTTCCCTGTTTTGAGCTGTGAGCATCAGCTCTTAATTAAGAGTCTGCCCTTTTGCAAGAATTGTTTAATGGGTTGGGATATCATCATTTAATTGTACTTTCTCTGTTCTTTGGTTTTGCAACGGTTTCCTTTTTATAAAGTTTTAACATACTTGTAACATTACATTTTTTTGGATCTGTGTTGCCTTTTTCTTCATCACATCTGTCCATGTTTATCTCTCTATTTTTCTCCTCATCACATCATTGGTCTTTGGTCCCATCATATGACTTCTTAAAATGTGTGTCCCCCACATGTTGCAATTTAAAAGAATGGAGGAAGCACATAATTCCCTATTTTTTTTATAAAAAGTTTATGCATCAATTTGAATAGTCTAGAAAATCAGATTTTTAGGCTTAACATCTTTAATTTAGGGACATTATGGTGGTGCTTTTGTCAATGATTTTGTATGTCTACCATTGAACTTGTTAAACTACCTCGTTAATTCTTTATGTTGCTCTTTTAGGTTATCAATGATTTGCTGGATCCAGCTGGACAGAGCTTACGAATTCGAGAAGATACTCAGGTACAGGTGCTAATATTGAAGAGTTGAAACTGATTATGTTACTAGGATCAAAGGGACATGGAACGGTCTACTTTATGAACAAATCTATTTACAGTTGCAGAAGCTGTACAAAATGATGTTTTATTATAATAAATTACAGATACTTACTGCAGGATCTGAATTTAGTGTTTTAAGAATAGACAAGTGGGAGGATATGAGAGGTTTTTTTTTTTTTTTTTTTTTTTTTTTTTTTTTTTTTGTTGTTGTTGTTGTTGTTGTTGTGGAAGAAATTAATATACGATCCCTAATTCCCTACTCTCTCTATTTTGAAATGATAGATGAGAATACATTTTAGAGAGATGAAAAAAATGTGACCAAAGGTTTCAAAAAAAAAAAAGTGACCTAAAATGATGTCCAATTATGTTTGACCCCAGAATTAGTACAATGACTGTTACCAATTTCTAAACCTTTTACTCGTCTTCCAGAACCTACTAATTCTAGTATAATACGAATGAACTAATTACAGCTGATATATTGATTGCATAAAAAATTTCTTTATCTTCAATAAATTTCATAAAGTGATCACCACAAGTGTCAATAGAAGGTTCTGATTGTAAAAGAATAAGTGTCAAACTAATAAACTGTTCTATTTGCTCTGGATGTTCAAATATGTAGTGTTTCTTCCCATTGTTGTCTTGATGATATGCAGGCTATAACTTTTGCAGGGAACTTACATCGAAGGAATTAAAGATGAAGTTGTACTCTCACCCGCTCATGCATTATCCTTGATTGCTACTGGTGAAGGTATGCTTGAGTTGTATTTCAGTGTCTTCTGTTGAAAAGGTAAACCTATATTGGTTGCTTTCTGAACGTGTTTGCTCCCTGAGGGCTGTTTCTGACATGTATTTTACATAAGTGTTCTTAATGTTAATAATATATGTCAATATATGTCCTTTATGTTCGTGGATTTTATTCCCCCTGATTTTATTGCTGCTGTAATGTTGTCAATAGTTGGCTTTTTTCAAGATTCACAATCAAGCCCCTGATTAATCATCTGAATGGTTTTATTTCTAATATTTCCAGCGCATAGACATGTTGGCTCTAACAACTTCAATCTACTTAGCAGTCGAAGTCACACCATTTTCACTTTGGTAAGTGTATATTTTATGCAAATAGGTTTCTGGCATGCATGCCCGGTATCATTCTGGATCTGCCAATAGGTATGTGGTTGAGGGATCGTGCCTTTCAGCAATAAGAGAAAAGTTTGGTATATCATAGGTCCTCCATACTCTGCCAAGTTGGGACCCTTTGTAGATGTATTTGTAGTATGGAGGTGATTTTTTCTTGACAGCAAACAACAATGCAACACCCAAGGAATTATTATGAAAGTCTAATTTTCTGCTTAGGCTTTGTTCAAAACCATGTAAATAAAGCAAATTTCAGGAAAAATTATTGAGATAAGGGCTTCCAATATCCAATCAACTTACTAGTGATGCAACTACAAAGTCTTACTTTCTCTATTATATTTAGAGGCTACGTTACAAGAATGTTAAGCAAAAAACTTAGTAAACAAATCAACACTATAGTGCTACCTGACCAGGCCTTCCTCTGTTATGTTGTTGCTCATTCCTAGCTGACATTCCTGTGGTATGTGAAACCCCCTTCTGTCTTTTGCCCTCTTCATTCTGAACTTTTTCAATTTGTCTAAGTTAGACCATAGTACACATAAGGCTTGATCCAACGGGGTGGAATAACCCAGAAATGATTTATAGCAGCATTTGGAAGTGGATTTACTCACTTAGTGACTTTGTTACAATATACTCCTTTGTTCTGGCTCAGGAATCAGGACCATATATGATGGGAAAACCCTTCAATTTGGATCAATCCCTGGACACTCCTGCATATTTCTTTTTGTCCTCGGCCCTCGGGGCTCTGAGTCTTGAGTTCTGAGATGCATTGCAACTTGATACTGTTGCTAGTGGTGAATGATGTTGAATTTTGTACTCAAATTTAAATATATTAACTTGGTTGGCTCTGTGAAAGTAGGCTATTGTTTTAAAACTCTGTTTATCCTTCATGTTCTTGACTCAAATATGTCATTAAAAGTAAGGGGGTCAAGGATAGATAATTTGCCATGTACCTGTGAATTCAAAAAATTGGAAGTTATAGCTGTAACTCGTAACATTTGTTTGCTAAAGATTGTGAAATAAAGCCTTATACCTTTCACAAACATTGGCTACTTATTCAAGGTGAGTTTGTACTGTCCATTGTTCAAGTTATTTACCTTGAGTATCGTGGCCATGATGGAATTTTTCTCAGTTTTGAATTTTCTTGCGTTATGCTTTGTTAATGTTTCATTTTTATTCATAAGATCATTGACAAAATTGATGGCCTTTCAGACCATTGAAAGCAGTCCACATGGTCAAAGTCAAGGGGAAGAAGACGTATCACTGTCTCAATTGGCAAGTCTTTCTATATATATCATTGTTCAATAAGATACATTATTTAAGTTTTATATCAAGATGTTTTAGTCACTTTTTAACCCTTTTAAAAAAAAAAAAAAAAAAAAAAATTTCTCTATCTTTACAGCATTTGATTGATCTTGCTGGGTCTGAAAGTTCGAAGATTGAAACAAACGGTTTACGTAGAAAAGAAGGCTCATACATAAATAAAAGTTTGCTAACTCTTGGCACTGTAAGTGGTTTCTTTGCCCTTAAGAAGCAAGATATTTATGTAATCATCCAAATAACTAGTTTAATTAATCATTGATTTATTGCCTGATGGGAAACCTACCCATGCTGGCAACTTAATGAGACTCTTTCCATTCAAGTCAAAAGGTGTGGAACATAGATAAAGAACTCTTGCTGGACATCCTGTAATTATTCTTCATACTTGATACTGTATATTTTTTCTGGTTTGACATGGCAAGTTCAGATCTAATAGTTTTTCTTACATGACTGCTTGTGATATGCTGTCAATGATTATTATTTGCTATTGTAGTTTGAATTTTTGTTAATGAATCTTCTGTATCATTGCAGGTAATCTCTAAGCTAACTGATGGTAAGGCATCTCATATTCCTTACCGTGATTCAAAGCTCACCCGTTTGTTGCAGTCCTCTCTCAGTGGCCATGGACGAATCTCAGTGAGTTAATTTCAAAATACTAAGTATTGAGGCTGCTTTCACCTAAATATTGATTTTCTTATTTTGTTGACAATTGTTCATGTGCTTGATCTTATTGTAGCTTATCTGCACTGTGACTCCTGCCTCTGGCCACAGTGAAGAAACTCACAATACTTTGAAGTTTGCACACAGGAGTAAGCATGTAGAAATTAAAGCTTCTCAAAATAAGGTAACTTTAGGAGAGCTTCTGTTTTGTATTTCTAACATGCTATCATAGAAATATTGCTACATTAGTAATGCTTGTTTGTCATTGACTTTTATTGCTGGTAGATATTGGACGAAAAATCTCTCATTAAGAAGTACCAAAAAGAAATTTTAAGCCTAAAGCAAGAGCTTCAGACACTAAAGCATGGCATACCAGAGGATACATGTGTGAATGTGTCAACGCCAGAAGATTTGGTTAGCCTAAAGCTGCAGGTACATGCCACTGGACTTATGTGTATGTTCAGCAGTTTAACAAGGATATTGTACTAATTAATGACCTTTTTTTATCACTCAGAAAACAATTAAGGTCAAAGGACTGATTCTCATACATCAGTCCCTAACTTGTGTATATTTGTGTTCTTCCCCTGCTTTCTTTTGGTCATCACATAACTTTCACGTTAGTCTGGTGGTTGCTTTTAGGGATGTCACCTATTCTATAACTCCTTAAGACTTTTATGGTTCTTTGTATACTTCAGTATGCTTAATCTTATCTCATAAGTCACAACTCTCTCTTTTATAGTTTTATGTGTGTTTTTGTGATGGTTTCAGTCAACTTTGGAAACATCCTTTCCATATAGACAATCATGATGGTATTAATGTACTCCTAAAAAAGAAAAAAAACTTAGACGGTGATGCAATATTTATGAATTATAATTGAGGCTAGAGTGTTCATATAGCATGAGGAATTTTGCCAATCAATTCGGAACCCTTAGAGCTTCAATATTCGCGCACTAAAATATCAATTTTTTTTTTTGTATTAACTCAATTCTTTCTATTCCTCTCATGGATAGTGATGATATTAGCTCTGTCACATTTGCTGATATCTCATTTGGAGTGCAATTTTAGAGTTTCTAAGTTATAGTTATATGCTAACTGAATCAAACTTAATAGTTAACACTGTTCATGCTGTAGCATATACAGGCTTGACAACTGTTAGTCATTAGTTGCATGATTGGATTGTTTGGGGGCCGGGGGGGGGGGGGTTCTCTTGTAATCTTAAAAATTTGATTGACAATTTTGTGTACACGTTTTTGTATAGTGAACAGTGTTGCATATGTGCAGAAAAGTATGGGAATCTCGTTTTGTGCCTTCTTTCAAATAATTTCCCCATGTCTTCTAACTTTCTCCCCTCTCTCCTATAAAAATGTTTTCAAAGCTGGAAGCAGGCCAGGCTCAGTTGCAGTCAAGCACAGAGGAGGAGGAACAAGCTAAAGCAGCTCTTACAGGAAGAATTCAACGGCTCACAAAATTAATTTTGGTTTCAACAAGAAATACTCCAGGAACAACACATGTCCCTCAAAAGTCTGTCTATACAAGAAGGCATTCCTTTGGTGAAGAGGAGGTGCTTGATTCAGCACTAAACTTCTCTATTCTAAAATTCTGAATTTGTTAACTTTAACTCTTATTATAATTTGTAAGTCTTGAACTGGATGCAGCTTGCACATTTACCAGATAGGACAAGGGAGAATGCTATTTGTTGTGATGATTCTGGTGGTGGAAGTCTGGATCCCGAGGTTCAAATTGATGGCTGTGCCAATCCAACCAATCTACATGAGATTGTTAAGGATTATAAGAAGAGTAAAAGAAAAGGAATGCTTGGATGGTTTAAGTCAAGAGTAATTATTTCTCCCATCTTTTTCTCAGAAATTTCATTTCTTGATTGGCACGGCCACATGAATATGAGAACTATGCTTTTATGTATTGAAATGCTTGCAGAATCTGTTATCTATTGGAATTACAGTTTTCTTTCTTTCTTTGCTTCTTCATTCATTCTTAATCTCCTCTTCTAGTCTATTTGGTGTTATCCTCAGTACAAATGTGCTTTTCACTTATGTCTGGATCTGTTTTTTTGTCAAATGTTACTACTTATTGCAGTGTGAAAATTTTAAATCAAAATAGCTGCAATTGGATTATTCAATTTGTTGAAATTCTGTTTTGTTTAAAGAAAATGATGTCAAATGAGAATCTCTGCAATGTTGATTAAGTGATTGTAGGGATGGAACTGGATCTAAGACTAGACCTAGAACTGTTTGGATCCAAGATCCTAACCCTACTCATAGACAAACTAAGCTTTATTATTTTTTTTTTACATTTAATAGAATATTTTATTTAGCCTTTTGAAATATGGCATTTAACTTGCAAAATTGATATATCCTGCCGTACATCTCTCTTTGTCAACTGTTATCACTCTAAAGTGTTAATATTATTCTTTAATCATCTCACGCTATTTACTTCTATCTCCATCACTTTAACATTCCAACATTAACTTAGTGTTTTTGATAGTTTGCAAATTATTGAGATCTATTGATAGTGATGAGTATTAGAAGGATAAAAGTATTACTTATAGAGTTCGGGACTTTTCATCTTTCAAACTATCCTTAAACATTTTTTAATGCATTTGCATTACATTTTTTAACGCATCTGCATTTACTGCATAGGTTATATATGATTTTATGCTAAAAAAATTAAGAAAAAAATCAACGTGTATGCAAATAAAAAGTAAGTTTTTTAATTTAAAGAAGATTTTGGTTCTTTGTTTCACATGCACCACCATGTTTCCTAAAGGCACCATCTTCTGCTGCACATTGTAAAATCTTGTGGGAATAAACCAACATGAATAGCTTTTTAAAATTCGTTTGATATATTTATTGTTAGATTCTATTATTAATCATCATAAGGTTTAATCAATAAATTCATGCATTTTTCTGTAGAAACCTAATCTTCCCGGCGGATTGTCTCCAGTTGCCACTGATGACGGTCAGTGTTCAACTAGTGGATTTCCTGCAACGGCTTTCAGATCCTCACAAAATAGAGTAATGGTTTCTGATGTAAAAGAAAAACAGAGGAAAGTAGTCAATAAGAAGCAGGGTGATATTCCAATTACGAACTCGTCTCCAGAAAAGGGTCAAATCGACGAATTCCTTAGCACTGGATTTGAGATTTCTCATATTAATTTGGTGAGAAATCATCTAGTTTTTTTAAGTAATATTAAATCATACACTTATAATAGATCAAAATCATCTGTGTTGCTTGTTTTTGTGTACTTCTTTACCACCGTTTTTATTGGCTTTGTTTGTCCTAATTTATTGCAGAACATCTTAACTGATGTTTTTTTTTTTTTTTTTGTAAGAAACACCGTAACAGATTTGAATTGCCATTTTGGTATGGTGGTTGATGTTAGGGTTGGTGAGTGCATAACGGAAGTAAAGATGTGTTTGATTGAGAAGTATAAATTAAATTGAAAATTGACAAGATATTAATATATATGAACACACGATTTTATGTAACGACGATCACTTTTATTCTACTATTTGAAAATAAACTAGTACAAGTATCCTTTAAGAGTTTATATTACAATATGTCTCTCTCTATATTAGGAAGTGGATTCGTAAAGAAGGTAAATAGTACAAGGAGGTGTAGTGTAGGAAGGCTTGTGTATGGTATGGCTTCTTGTGTTATGTTGTGTTCGATAATTGAATGCCTATGACCTATATTTATAGGTGTAGATGGAGCTTGGAAGAAATGGCTGGAATATTCTAGAAATTCCTCCATCATTCTTGTATCCATAATGTTCTAGAAATTTCACGAACATATATTATATTCTAGCTAATAGCTTCCAATGTCAATAATGCTCTAGAACATTCAAGTAGGATATTATTCAAGAGAAATCAAGAGCAAGTAATGACCTTGCTTGATTATTCCGGAAGCTTCTATAATATGTACAATACTCTACCAAAATAATGGGCTTATAAATTTTGGGCCATACCCAACAGTAGAAAGAGCTTAAACATCCACATTACCTTTTGGGGTTCAAGGATCTTAACCATTTTGGTTTATAAGAGAGCCTAAAGTTCATTTTGGGGATTTTTTATGGGGTTGATGCCGATGGATGTGTTAGCCCTTATATATTTATTTACCACTAACACCTACTTCCAGTTATCTGCAAGTTAACGGTCTATTCAAAGCTTTAAAATTAAATGAAGTGTATATTATCATCAGCTTAAGTTGTAATAAAATTACTTTTGCTGACAGCTGACTCACTCAATACTGGCCTTATAAACATCTTTGGGTGTTACCTTCCATCATGCCATTCCTTCTTTGGCTTGTTGATAATTTTAGTACCAAGAGCTTGTTAATTGTCGATTAGCATAAGTGCAAGTATTATGTCCATTGTTAAAATACTGATTCAGAAGAAATTGTTTTTTTTCTCAAGAAGAATATAAAGATACTGCCCTTCCTTCAGATTAAATTTCTTGGTTTGTACTGGACCAAAATTTTAAAATATGCATTTTGCAGACTGGAACAACAATTACTGATCAGCTGGATGTCCTTCAAGAGCAAGTAAAATTGCTGGCTGAAGAGGTTGCACAGTGTACCTACTCTCTCAAAAGACTATCAGGGGAAGCGATTAACAGCCCAGAAAAGTATCGTGATGAGGTATAGTTTGTGACCTCCTGCACCAGCCAGATCAGGATTTTAAATCTTAAACAATAAAAAGAATGATGGTTGTAATGTTGTATTCATATCTTATCGGTATGTGATTAATAAAGGTATATACATTACAGGAGCAAATACGGAAGTTGACGAATAAAATCACTGAAAATAAGCTGCAAATACATCAGTTGGAGCAGTGCATAATAGTATCACTGGAAGCAGCTCCACAAAGTGTGCCTAGGTCTGAGCTGTCTCAGGTATTAATTATACTTCCTCCGTTCTCTTTTACTTTCAATGGTTTGACTTTCACTTTTGCCAATGCATATCTTCAACTACTAAAATCACATCATTAAGTAAAAATTATAAATTATTGTTAGTTTGAAAATATACATTGAGACGAGTCTAACAAGATCCCACTTGATTATACTTTGCCTTACATATCAAATCACTAAAGATGGTCTAACAGAAATTGTCAATAGTGGCAAATGTCAACAATTTGCTAGTAAAACAGAACGAGTATAATGATATGTCTTCTTATCAGAAATGGTTTACAAAGGACTGATAACTATGACCCATAAGAAGCAATTATATTAATTAAAGCAAGACTTATTTTGTTAAAAAAACAAAGAAATCAAGTGGTATGGTCCAACCAAATCATCAATTTAGTGCCTCTCACAAGGCTATTAGCTGTAGCGATGTATAAAGGAACACATATTTATATCCTTACACCTGCTCACACCTAGATAAGAGAATCAGCAATTCATGCACTTGACAACTGAGTGTTGAGTCTGTCCAGTGGCTGCCTAGCTGTGAAGTAGAATATCAAAACAAATTATAAGAAATTATGATCTGCATTTACCTCTCTCTTTTTCCATCTTTTCTAGTAAACACGCATTAGTTCAGGGTAGTAGCTGCCAATCTTCTAGTAGAGTAATGCTGTGCACTTGTGTAACTTGTCTATCAACTTGACTATACCTTGACTACGGGTTGGCATTATAGTCAATTATGATGAAGCTGCTGCTGTGTGCTTAAGAGCTATGTTGTCTGTTGTCAAATATGTATGACTACGTTAACCTGATACCCCTGGTTTACAAAAAAAGAGTACATGATCAAATTTTTAGTATACGGCTGTTCTTTTTTCTTTTCCCTTTTTTTTTAAAACTTATTATTATATTATTTTATCGATGGAGCTTTTACTTTCACAAATTCACATCATTGCTTTCTCATGTAGGCTTTAGCTAAAATTGCTACTCGGCTGAGTGAGAAAACCTTTGAACATGAGGTTGGTTTGATTCATCTAGTTTTATATTTTTAATCATTCTTTAACTTTTTTTAATTTATTATTAAAGGTCCTCCTTTTCTTCTCCTTTTGGGAAAGTAACAATAAACTATAATGATATTTTATTGATGGTTTTCTGTGGTTGTTTGCTCAGATCGATTCAGTGGATAAAAGGATTCTTCGGGAACAGTTACAAATGAAGGTAATTATCGTGCAATTTTTATACTCTTTCTGCAAATCTAATTAGTTTGCTGAGCAATCTCCATGGTTTATTAGATCTCAGAGAATGCTGAGATGCAAGAAGCCATCCTTCTACTAAGACAGCAACTTAGCACATCGTCAGATATTTGCTCCATCTTTCCCGAAGGACAAAATCAGTCTGCTATGCTCAATGCTTCTGCTTTAGATTCTAATCCTATCAATTTAGATGAGAGAAACAAAGGAGGGAAGGAATCACCTCTTGATGCAACTACACCTACTAGCGTGATAAGTTTGAATCGGTTCTTTGGTCAGGATGATTCAAAAGATTGCAAGAATGCTACAAACTCAAATTTACAGGTAATTATGCTGGTTACTTTTTCTGTTTTTTTGAATTTATAAGCCCATCTTATTGCTTTTTCTCAACTGACATTCACTAGGACCAAAAGAGCTACTTTCTGTTTGAAAGAGAGAGAGAGAGAGAGAGAGAGAGAGAGGAGCTATTAATATTGTTGTTTAGATGGTCACTTAGATTGTTTTTTTGCTTCTTAGATTTCCAATATTGAGAATCTGAAGCAAGAGAATGCAAGATTAGCTGAAGAAAAAGTTGGACTGGAAATTCATAGCCAAAAGCTGGCAGAAGAGGCTTCATATGCAAAAGAACTGGCTGCAGCTGCAGCAATTGAGCTTCAACATTTGACAGAAGAAGTTACTAGGTTGTCATATCGGAATGCGGAGCTGATTGGTGAGCTGGGTTCCACGAAAGAGGTCAATTCTGGTTCTGGTTGCTGTCAACCTTTGTCTGATGTGAAAAAAAAACAATAGTAGTTATGCTGACATTGATGCAAGCTCTAGGAAACTAGAATATGAACAGTTGGTTGAGTACTTGCAGAATGAGCTTCATACTAGATATCAAAGAGAAGCCATGCTAGAAGCTGCTTTATCCGAGAAAGAGCAAGTAGAGCGTGAGCTGGATAAACAGCTTAGCGAGGCAAAGAGACACGAAGAAGTTTTACAGAGTGACTTAGAAAATTTGTGGGTTCTGATAGAAAACATGAGGAAATCTGGCATAGAAACTGATGATGGCTTATCTCACAGGATTGGTACATCTAATTATAGATCAGCCGAGGTTCCAGTTGGAATTTCCTTATCAGCAGGAAGTCAAGTATCTAGAAATTTGGACAAGATAGGCGCAGCTGGTGCCAGCAATTTGAAAGAAATAGAAAGGTCCAAAGAGCTAGAGAAGCTTATTTCATGACTGAAGGCATGTAAACAATGACTAGATTTTTCAAGATTATTTGATCTTAATCTTAATTGACCTTGAATGTGATGTATGTAAAAAAAATCCATATGCTTAATCACATCAATATTCTCTCTGTGTATATACTTTTGTCAGAAAATGCATGTTAAATACGTAGTTATTTTTTCCCTTTTTTATAAAGTGCCTTTTGACTTTTATATCTTGATGAACTTTGTTGCTCCCTAATAGGCCTTGTGATTGTTCAATATTTGCATTTTGTTCTCGGTATGATCCAGGTTATTCTCTCATAAGTCTTACGTCCTTATCTCCAGCTATTATAGTTTCTGCACCACATTATTATATTCTTTGATTAAATTTACTAGAAACTTGTCCCAAAATCTTGACAGTGCATTATATTTGCTATCATATTTGCTATCTAGATGTATGTTGTCCTTTTAGTATGTACGTTGTGCAGGTTGAAGGGTTGTGCATTATATTTTCTTTTCATATACCTTGTACCATCTGTTGTAGGATGGCTTGTACTTTTAACTTATATCTTGATTTGGTACATGTTTATAGCAATCAAATGCACTGCAAGTGCTAATGAATAATATTTTTTTGTTTACCCAAGTGATTTTTTGATCCTCCTTTTTATAACCAGGGTGAAGATTTGTCTGGCCTCGATATGGCTACTCTTGAAGAACTGCAAAATGTTCATGTGGAGGCTATAACTAAGATATGCCAAGCAAAGGTGAGAAATTTTATCCTTGCGTAACATTGAGATGAGAATCTACATAGTGGCATTTCTTAAATTAGCTTAAAATTATAAGCTGATGAAGGCTGTTTGTCAAGACAGAAACTGTAGTATTTCCCATGATTTTTTATGTGACAGAAGAACCCGAGACTTTGCACTTGGCTTCAATTGTGTTTGTGATTCTTGTACATTGACATCATTTATACTTTTTGGTGGTATATTGCAGTGCGCTAATCATATATTGTAGCAGGCCAACAGATACCCCTTCAAATGGAAATTCTCTGAACTTGAGGTTTGTTTCTACTTTCTTTTACAATCTGGAGTCTTTATTTGCTTGAATTATGATCAACAAGGATGCTGCATTTGTAAGTTGTAATAATGCTGGTTCACCATAAATGATTGATGCTCTCGGCACTTGTATAGGTAGGGGGTTACTGGTGTAGTGGTTTTGGTAAAAATGCAACATCATCAGAGAAATTTGAAGTTCAAATTTCAAATGTAGAGTGGCAGGTAATGTTTCTGATACGAAGTTAGTTGTTTTGAGTACATGTTTATTAGAGGGTTTTCTTAGGTTGTGAATAATTCTGTATGGGATGTACTTTTCTTCGTCTGCATTCATTCTTCTGTCACGAGTCAATTTTGATTTCTTCTCTCTTTTGATTGTGCAGGATCTTTTGGACAGTATATGCACGTCATGATACCTATTCTGCATTCTGAGATTTACCACTATTACCAGGGACTTAACCAGCATAATGTACGTATACTAATTTCTTTTGGCAAACATGCAAATTTTGTACAGTCTCAGACCCCAAGAATGTAAAGCTTCTTGTGAGTGATTGACGTATCTTGGGACTTGCTGATCATTTTTTTTTACGAGAGCATCAATACATGTTATTATCTATTGAGGCATATTTGTAATAATCTTGTGGCTTACTGATGTCTTCATGTCTAGAGTAAATTATTGAACTAAACATTGATCAATGTAAATGTATATTTATATACTTCTAATTTTCCAAAATGAAATTTGTTATTGAAACCTGTAAACTCCTCAGTAGTTGATTACTTTGTTATCTTACCTGTAATCCTTTCCATGATATTATTCTGAAGAACTCATTTGGTTAGCACTAATTTGATTAATGTCCATCTTCATATATTTTCGGCAGTCAGTTGTCTGCGTGTAGCAAACTAGCAATGTCTGCTGCTGTGAAATGCCACGGAAAGTTGGCCTTTTTTCTTTTTCTAATTCTTTTTCTAACTCCTTATTTGATTATTAAATACGCATTTTGGCCCTATACCTCAAACCTCTTTTAAAAGGATTCTTCATACCTGCGAAGGCCGGCGTCCCCTGCCACCAACTGATGTTCACCTGTAAGCGTCAGTTAGCCGTAAACATTGAAATACTACTTCCGTTGTAGGTTATGTGCAACAATTAGACATTTTCCTTCTCTGCTTTATGTCAAATCGTTGTACATAACCTGTAACGGAGGTAGTATATAATTGTGCATGGGCTGTGTACCCCTGTCCATGACTCAAAATGGTTTATAACGCAATAACCAGAAGTAGACCTCTTGATATCCGGACATCCACCCCAAGTCCCCAATCTATGTTGATGCTAAAAACTGCTTATGATTCGAATTTCGAACTTGACCTAATAATTCAAAAAATATTTCATATATATACAAAGTATTTTGTTACCTAGAATGTATCCAACAGTGTATTGAGGAACTCTAATTGGTGAAGATGTCAATTTTTTTAATTAAAATTTATATTTATTATTTAAGACAGGGGTCATGTAGTGGCTTATTCTAATGCAACAGCCAAATAGCCAATATACGGCTGTGTTATTGGTACCCATGATCATAGCACTTCGGGCAGTTCGGCCTGCAACCTTATTAGATAACACCATCAACACCTGCATTCATCTAGTTGTACATCTTCTTCTTAATCATTTTGTTCATTATTTATTGATAAATTAAAAATGAATTATTTGATACTTTCTTTCATGGATAAATATTCATATTCTTCATATGGAGTTAAATATAAATTATAACAATTGAAAATTAACCATCTATTCATTGAAACGATTCCAACAAGTATTCACGGGACTATATTTTTTCTTATATATAAATCACAAAGTAAGACAAATAAATACTGAAAAAAGTAATAATTGAGTAAGTATTTAAAAACGGAGAGAGTATTAATCTCTTTCCCATAATTGCTTAACCAGTTTTGCACCATTCATGTGGTTACTTTGATGCATAATTTTTCACTAATGTAGTTATGGAATATTGTTGAATTAGTAGTAATTAATATTTCCAAAATGTCATATTGTTGTAGTTTTTGCTGATACATAAATTGTGGGCGTAAGTTGTGTATTGGTAAATATGCCTACTCATAGCCAAAATGGTTAAAATCCCGTAAAAAAAATGGTTAAAAAACATATATAATGTAAGAAGAATGGAGTATTTGACTGAGTATTTTTCAACACAAATTCTTGAATAAGATGAACTTTTATTAAGTTATAGTAAGATGATTTAAAGTTACTCTAAAAATATTTAAAGTTACCATTTATACTACAAAATTTACCATTTTTGTAACAAAAATTTTACCCTTAAAAAATATTTACAATGTATTAGGTTAATTGTATTAGCCCCTAAAGCATTTATTTATTAGAAATTATACATTAAAATACAATCAAATTATAAAAAAAAAATACAATCAAATTAAACTTATACAAATTAAAAAAATTGTTAAAGATACACTTAAATTGACCATTACAATAAAATTAACCCGTCTTACACAACATTTATTGATTTTTAATAATGGTAAGAAAGCCCTATAAAAAAAAAAAAAAAAAAAAAAAAAAAAAAAAAAAAACTTTATTAGTGTCTTGTATGAGTAGAGTATTGATTAGTTAAGTTGTGACTCTTGCGAGTTTTAAAATAGTAGAGTAACTAGTTTTGTCCCCGTGCAATGCACGGATTTATAAAGCATGATATAATAATAGTCAATTGAAATAGATTTAATTGAAATTAAATGACTGTAACACTTATTTTTTAATTTGAATTTAATAATGTTTACTTTAAATTTTTTTTAATAAACTTTTTTTTTAAAACAAAAGAAGAGCCTTTCGGAGGGAAATTTTTTGATAAAATCATGCCAAGTGTCCCTCCGGTGATTACTTTAGTATATAGTATAGATTGGGTTATTGGTTCAACTGTTCAAGGTTGTTTTTTGTTTTTTTGAGGGGAAGATAGTGACATATATTGACCAAAAAACACATACTCCATACTGTACTTTGTTTTTTTGGACTCGTACAGTACAAGAATGAAAAATAAAGAAAGACAAGTGAAATGTTGAATACATCCATACCTAGGTTAACCATTATTTAGTACTCATTACAGAGTAGATAATAAACTAGATAAAAACTACTTTGTAATCCGTAATTAGACATGTAAGAGGTTAATTATTTCATGCACTTGAGAGTATCGAGATTCGAGAATAGTGCTTTTAACAGTTTGTTGTGCAATATATTTTGCAAGTGCCTATAAGTGTTGTCGACCGTATCCATGGTTTTTTTTTTTTTTTTTTTTTTTTTAAGAGGAAGGACCCTATCAAGCCGAAACCTCTCACAAGTCTTTTCAGCCCGAGTTAGCAGGCTAGACAATTTGGAAGAGTGGGGGGAAGATAAGGGAATCCCACTCCCCCAAATTGTCACTAGTGGGGATTGAACCCCCAACCTCATGGTTGGGCGGTGCTCTCCTTTCCACTGGATCAAGCTTGGCTTGGTCGACCATATCCATGTGGTGTTTAGGAAAATTTTATTGATGATCTTGATTTGTGTATGCATATACTATTCAATTCATGTCAAGCCTTATCCTATTCACCCTAGACAATATAAATATTTGTATTGTGAAGGACATGACTAGTAAAAATCAAGCATGTACAATTTCAATTCAACAATAATCATGTGAAAATAACACAATCTCTATAAAAGGAAAAGATCACGCTTGTAATTTGAGTAAATCCCATATCCCATATAATTTTCCAGCTCCATTTATTGTGTTGTAAACTTCTCATTGTGTTGTTTGTTTGATAAATTGGAAATAAATTTTCTACTTTATTATTGAGTATTTTTTTTTTCTAGTTAAATATATACTTTGTATTATATTATAATCAAATTAAATTCTTATGGAAACATTAGATGAATTCCTTAATCATTCCATACGGTCAATGATTTAACAATTAACACTATGTTAATATTATATACAAAGGTCTTATCATATTCCATAACGTAATAATTTTCCTAATATATATAAAAGCCCACCTCATATCACAATTTTGCTCCATGCATAATTAATTAAGCCAAGCAATTTTAGTTGTTGGATTTCTCTCTCTTCTTTCTCTCTCATCCCTTTTCTTTGTTATTGTTCTTCTTTCTTGCATTTTTCATGGATTATGAAACAGAAAAATCTCATCAAGAATGCTATAATATTCCCAAAATTCGAGATTTTTGGAAGAAATATAAATCTCATGCTACAAAACGGTATCATCATGATGATGATCATCATCAACACAAACATCACATTTCATCAAATAATAAGATCAAGCCAAATGATGACTTCAAAACTAATCCTCATGATTTTGATGAAGAGTTTTTTAAGGTTTGTTTTATTCTTAATTACATGTAATTTTGAATATTTTCCCTAATTATTGTTGATGAAAATAATAGTTTTTCATGTTTTATTAATGTTTTGTTGTAATTTCATAAACTATTTTTTTATGTGTATGTAAAAAGGGTTATAATGATGGATGTACAATACATAGATGTATTGAAATGAAAAAACCAATGGAAGTATTTATTTCTATGTTCTTTAAAATTCTTATATTTTGAAGGGAACTTGATTTTTTTTTTTTAAAAAAAAAAAAAAAAAAAAAAAAAAACTTGTCCTTTATGTGGTCGAAAATGAACTTTTATGTTTCAAGATAATGAATTATTTTAGGGGAATAAGGAATTAAGTTTATAGTTGAAGTTAAATAAAATAAAAATCTCTTTATAAAGGTAACTGATTCGGTTCTTAAGATAAGAAATTGACTTATAGTTGAATATGGTGATCAACTTGGCAAGTCGAGAGATGTAAGGATTTCACATTTTTGTCTATATGCATGTACAAAGTTAGACGGTTGATATAATGTTTATTTCATTATAATTATTTTGCTTCTCAAACAAATGTTCTATAAATGAGAATTTGGCCAAATATATGATATACTTATAACGTGTACTCACCTAAACCTAGCTACCATAAGTTATCTTGTACACTAATTAATTTGTTTTATTTTTCTAATACTTATTTTAACATGAACTTTGACAGGCCACCCAAGATTGGCAGGCAAACCATGAAAAATTGCAAGATGTCAACCATCATTTTCACAAGGTCAACCAAAATGGAAATGAAGTGGAAGAGCTTAACAAAATGAGTCAAAAACATGGGCATGATAATGATAATTATTATCATAATAACTGTTTTAAAGCTTTTATTTTATTAAGTGTTGCCAAGAAAAAGAAAGGCCCATCACAAGTTTCATCTTTAGTTGATCTTCCAAAAACCCATAATTCACAACGGTTTGAAAGGAATTTTCCCAAAGGAAGTATTTTCCACTCAAGTCCTTCGTTAGGTAAATTACTTATCCCAATTATCTTAATCTTGTAATAATGCAAAATACCGTATCATATCATATTATATCATATCGTATCATGTTTTTGCAAAATTGAGTGCTCAAGGCTAAAACACATTTACTTATTTTGCTTATGCACTTAAACTAATTGCCCATGTAGATAAAACACGCCTTATGTAGTGACTAAATTGAGTGCTTATAAAGGCTTTGGCAATTTGGCGTAGTCATAAATTCATAATAGTCATGATTGCGAGTCTATGTACAATATGTGAGAGGTTTATATCTCCTCTTTCCCATTTGTAATTTGTAATGCCCTTGTGACTCATTCGTAAAAGAAAAAAAATAATGACAATCATAATTCAATAACAATTCCTTAAATTAAAACCTTTTAGAGTTGGTTCACTATTTCTAAGGGCTTTTTATGACATACTCTTACACGCAGGAAGATCAGGGAGTATAAATACAAGCAGAAAGGAACAAGGGACTAAGTCATCCAACATTTCAAGAGCACCTTCAACAATAAGCAGGGCGCCGTCAACAACTAGTAGAACAACCAGCATTAACGGCAGGAATGGATCCACCAATGGCATTGCTAGATCAACAAGTGATGCAGCAACCAAAGCGCGAAAAATGAATGTAAGTAGAAGTGGTCCTATGATCATGTTCTCCAACTCGAGTGGAATGTTAAAGCCTCCTGCTACTGAAAAGCAGCTTGAGTGCACACTAGAGGAGTTATATCATGGTTGTGTCAAGCACATTAAGGTTTCTAGAGATGTCTTCTCTATCACCGGGTACGTTTCCTAGCCTCTAATAAAATCATCTCATTCCAAATAAGTTCACTAAAGTTTATTGACAGTTATCATACATAACTCCAAACCTGCAGGCAGATTGTCCAAGAAGAAGAGGTTTTGACAGTAAACATAAAGCCGGGATGGAAGACAGGAACACGAATAACCTTCCAAGGAGCTGTCAAAGAAGAGCGTCAAGGAGAGTATCCAGGAGACATAATCTTCGTCGTTACAGAGAAACACCACCCTTTGTTCAGGAGGAAGGACGACGATTTAGAGCTTGAGATAGAAATTCCTATGGTGGATGCACTGACAGGGTGCAACTTATACATTCCTTTACTAGGGAAGGATAAAATGAGCATGAGAATTGATGAGATCATTTACCCAGGTTATGAGAAAACTTTTGTAGGTCAAGGTATGCCTAACCAGAAGAACCCTCATCATAAGGGGAACTTGAAAGTCAAGTTCTTAGTAGCTTATCCCAACAGCCTAACTGATGTACAACGGTCCGAAATTTTCAGAATATTGAGTAACTAGCTAGTGTTGGTTTCTCTCTACTGCTTTTCTTTCCTTTGTTTGGTATAGATTAGGGAGTGAGGTAATGATCTGAGGGAACTCTGTACATAGTTTGGAGAGTTTTCGAAATGTTTGGTTTAGGTTTTATGCATGCTGCTGATTCAAAATCGAATTATATAAATGAAAAACAGAATATCTTTGTAGTGCAGTAGTAGTATCCTAATCTTTTTCTTTAACAGTTAAACTCGGAATTCAGATGCTACTGACAAAAAAAAAAAAAAAAAAAAAAAAAACATAGAAATAACGTTAATCCGATTAATGATCCACTCCGACAACATAAATTTGGATTAGTTGCAGTCTGTTAGGAGCTAGCCTCCTTTTCTACCGTTGTTAAAATAAAATAAAATTAAAATTAAAATAAATAAATAAATAAATAAAATGTCCAAGGAATTAGAGTTTTATAGTGTATCACTTTTGCTGTATACAGAATATTAACCCAACTTAGATTAGAATACTAAACGTTGAGCTAAAGACTGATTTGATGAAACTGCTGATAGGTTAGACTGAAGTAATGGTGGCAATTTTCTGCTTCTGTTGAATTAAGCAACTAACGGCAAAATAACCAGAACTCAGTCATATCCACTTACATAAGATTATAAGAAGATAAAGCCATCATTTATTTATCTACGAAAACCAAATAATTATCGCGTTCAGATATCATAAATAGGATAGTGCTAATTACACAAATAAATGATGCACATCTCTAATTTACTTAAGCAGCTTACTATGCAGACTTTTCTTTACGAGCAGAAGTTAACCATCCCGCCAAAGCTTGAAATATGTCCAAGATACTTCCAGCCATCAAAGCACTCAATAGTCTCATTTTCCCACGGGTGTAAGGAGGGTAACGAGCAGGAGCATCACCCAGAAAGCTTCTGTAAAGAACGGCTTTCTTGTGACTGAAGGCGTCAAAAGAGAATTTTCCATGGTATGAACCCATTCCGCTCTCATCCACTCCACCAAATGGTAAACCATGAACTGCAAGCTGTCAATCCCAACAGAAGTAAAATGAGCTTTATCAAAGAGTAATGTGCATATATGTCGTATGATGCACCAAAATTACAATCATCAAATGGTGACTTGCTGTTGTTTGAAAACAAGTAAATGTTGCTTTGTAATTTGGGACAACTCATTTCTTTTTTAGTGATGTGCATCATTCATTTGTGTACTTAGCTTTGACGGGATGGTCAAGCAGTTTACTATGCAGACTTTTCTTTACAGGCAGAATAAATGTTACGGAGTACCAGGGACATTTAACTTGTAATGGAGACAAATAGCAGAAACTCTTTGTACCCAACTACCCACTAATCAATCAGCGTAAAATATTTTTCTAGCTTCTTTACTATAATGTAAAGTTTAAATTAATAGACTGAAGTTTATACTTTTCTGCCGAAGATAAGTAAAGGACATATTCAAAGCAAGTGACAACTTTTTTTTTTATGACAATGATGCAGGCATGCAGTGGCATAAAGATCAATAGTCTGGAACTCTTACATTATCAGATTCTGCCAACGTCAAATACTCAATAAAGAAGTTGAATGAAGAACCATAAAAGTGTTAAATAAAATTTGAGTTATGAGCACAAAATCTCACATACTAGAGTTTCTACTAAAGTGATTGAATTTGAATGTAAAACGTTGCAGCACTTACATGTATGGCCGAGTCATTAATGACCAAACCACCGGCAGAGACAGTCCTCACAAATTGATCCTTCAGATTGTTCCTGTTTGTGAATAAGTATGCAGCAAGGGGCTTTGTTCGTGACATTATTATTTCATAGCATTCTTCCAGCTTATCAACCTACAAACAAGCACATTAAGAAAAATCAATATACAATACTCAAGTAACTAACCAAAGGTGTATTATGATATGGTGATATGGTCCATTGTAGCTTAAAGGTTGGTTTCGAGTAAGTGTTTTCATCTATTGTCATGTATTCATGTACAATCCTTTCTGAGGAAAATCAGAAAGACAATAATCTATTAATTCAGACAAATCTTTTATGATTAAATCTTAAGACCTACATCTTTTTTTCCAATAATTAGTCCTGAACTCAAGTTATAAAGATATAGGTTTTTGTTCACAATGATACAAAGATTGGAAGCCGGAGTCTTCTTTGAGAATCATCAATTAAAAGAATACAGAAAGGATAGGAAAAATAGAAATCTCAATTATACCATGATAATGGGAAGTAATGGACCAAATATCTCCTCATTCATGATTTGAGAGTCTTGAGGGACATCCAGCAATAATGTGGGAGCAATTTTTCTGTAGCACATTGAAAATTTCCTCATTACTGTAAATAACTTTTTCTTGCAAAGTAATAAGAAATTAAGCATTAATTGCTAAGCTTACAGATGAGCTTTGTCTCTTTGACCACCATAAACAATTTTACCAGCTACTTTATCCTCATCTAGAAGCCTTGCTAAACGATCAAAATGGTTGGAATTCACAATTCGAGACAAATCAGGAGATTGCAGTGGCTCTTTACCATAGAATCTATCCAATTCACGTTTTAAAGTATCTACCTGTATTATAGCAACATCAGCGAAAAAGCAGCATATATAAAGATTATATCTCAGGTTCTCAGACCTGTTAATATTTCAGAATCTTACCAGTTTGGGAGCAAAGTCTCTTGTAGTGACAATATAATCAGGAGAGATGCATGCCTGCCCATTGTTGTTCCCCCACTTGCCTGCAATAATTCTTCTTACAGCAATCTACAAGCAAGAATCCCAACATGTGAGGAGAGAGAGTCCATATATTAAGGTGCTTGAATGCAAAAAAAAAAAAAAAAAAAAAAAAAAAAACAGAGCTCTTTACTTTTAGATTAACATCGGGATCAACTACTGCTGGAGATTTTCCTCCAAGTTCCAAGACAACAGGAGTAAGGTACTTGGCAGCAGCTGTCATCACTACACGTGCCACTTTTGCATTGCCTACAATTTCATGGAGCCAATTGTTATTAGAAGGTCACATTTATAAAGACAAAGCATCTATACAAAGGATAGCATAGCAGTAATGCTAAAAGAAACTAAGTCAATGACAAAGCTTAATATAGCCAAATTTTGCTCATTTATAACGACAGCTTTTGTGAGCGAAATTATCTTGATTAAAGCAATTTCCATGTAAAATTAGATTAGACAGCTACACCACTACAATGAATAGCAATCACTTGTCCAGTGATTCAAAGAAATTTAGAGAAGGGTACGTCTAAAAAGCTTGTATTAATTTATTGTTAAACATTTTAAAGCTTCTCCCAGATAAAGTAACAAGTCACCTGGGCCCTGCCCCACTATAGATTATTGTGAGACCGTCTCAGTCTCTCGGACAAATTTTGCCTTTAGAGAAGTGGCCCAAAAGTAAGACAAGTTCTATTAGAACAAGTTGACCACGCACCAAAACATTGCCTGGTAGCCAAATTACTACATAATTTAATTCTGAAACCAACTGCAAACAGCATTCTGATAAAAAAAATTGACAACAAAAATTAATAGCCTTTTATGTTTCAAGCTCAGAGATTGATTTGAGAGCTTATACAATGGAAAACAAAAACCAGCAATTTGTCAGGAGTGCATCAACAAAAATACATACAGCCACTATTTTATCCCATTTTGTAGTATTTCAGAATCAAACCTGTATAAAATATTTTATCCCATTTTTGTTCCAGAAGAGCAGAAGTTTCAGGAACGGCTCCTTCTACAACTCTGACTGCAGAACTATCCAGATATTGTCCCACATACTTTGCTAGCAATGAAGACGTAACAGGAGAAATTTCAGAAGGCTTTAAGACGACTGCATTACCAGCTGCTATGGCTCCAATAACAGGATCAAGTGATAACACTGAAGAAAGCAATCATGCACAAGGTAGATAATCACTCAGTTGTCCCACATACTTTGCTAGTAATAGACAAAAAGAAAACTATAGATTCAAATGCAGAAACAAAGCCCATTTATTACGCACCAAGCCACATAGAAACCATGACATATGACACAATTTTAAAAAGGGGGCAATGGCAGATGCACGGTATAAAGTGTCTCAAACTCGTATATTAAGTTAAAGTGATAAAAGTTTAAAATATGAACAACACCTACACAAGAAGTATACTATGAATCAGAATTCCAATATCACAGAGAGAAAAGTGCACAGCCTGTTCTAAAAAAGTGAGAGATAAGTTTTCATTCCATAGTCCATTGAGTTATTGGTTGCTAATTGCATGGGGTGCCTCATCAGTTTAAAATAGTATCTGCATGCTACAGTGAGGATTTCCATCCTCTACATGGCGTTCAGGTAATCCTTCACAAAAACTGTATTCTTGTTCCATTAGTGATTATTCAAATAAATAGATGAGATAACATGTTTGAAGAGGCAAAAGAATATACATCACATAATTCGGCTACCAAGCATTCTTTGAATTCAGCTGTTGTTGACAGAGAAGACTTGAAAAAATTATCAATATTCTAAGTTCTAACTGCAATCTTGGTTTAGTGAGATGAAGCCATTCATGCATGTGGACCGTGGAAGTCTCTTCTACTTTCTGAAGGGTCTATGAAGATAAAAACTGATCTTCTTTTGAGAGGAGGGCGAGGGGAAGAGACTCTTTTGGCTGAGCTGAGGTAGACAATAGATGTTACTCCTTCACAACTAAAATGTTAACAGGACTCTCTAATATCAATTTTCAATTTGTATTCAACAAGGATTAACCACACATCAGACATTACTAATGTAATATGGTTTGAAGTTTTTCATAAGAGTAATGTAAATAAATTAATTAATTAAATAAAGACACATTTTATAATCATAAGAGAAACATGTAGTGATTTAAGTGAGCAAAATTCCAACTCACGAATCGGATAATTCCACGCAGAGATAATCAACACAACGCCTAATGGTTCTGCTACTATTTCTGCTGATGAAGGAAATGCGAGTAATGTAGTTTTCACCTGAGGCACAACCCAGCTAAGTTCAGTAAAACTCAAAAGCACAATAGGCAGTGCGGTGCATACTACTACGTTTTCAACTGATACTACCAAGTTTTACCTTTTCTGGCTTCATCCACTGCTTCAATTCCTTAAGAGCCACTTTACATGAAGACTTCAGCAATGAAATCTGAAGTAGCAATTTGAAATCTCAGGTTAAACATTTACAGGGTATTTCTTTTTACTACCTCCGTTACATATTATTTGCAACGATTTGACATAAAGTAGAGAGGGAAAATGTCTAATTGTTGCAAATAATATGTAACGGTGGTAGTAGTCAGAATAAATGAGGGGAAAAAGTGGAAAAATTCATTATATATTTATATGCCAACGTAAGTAAAAAGAAAAAAACTGGAATAGTGAAATTCTACGTAGCATTCTAGCAGAACCTTGCTGTTCTCCCCACCTCTATGACTTTATCTTTTCATTGTAACAACTTTCCTGGTCATATCACAAAAGCATAAGCTGTGTTGCTCTATCTTGGAACAGAGAAGCTATCTCTATCAACTTTTTTGCACCCTTTTTTAAATAAATATTTTAGGGAGAGAAGTAACGGAATAAAATGTAAACAGAAAATACAGAGCAATTTGTGGAATGCACTTCAATTTACATTGTGGCCTAAGGAACAAATATCAGACCTATTAACAATACCATCCTTTTTGCAATAGCTAGAGCCCGGATTTTGTAGCTACTCATTCTCAGAATACCCTGAGACACTAAAGTGTGAATTCAAACCAGTTAAAGATTAATTATTAAGGTAAAATGGTAGGGGTAGGACACAAGATTGTAGTTATACACATCGAATAATTTAAGTCTAATATGCCCTCATCCCCTTCTCTCCTTCAGGTTTTAGATTCAATATGGTAGCTTTTTTATTCTGATATATGCATTAAATAAAGTCGATAAGTTTTTTATTATTGGCATTGCCATTGGAATTATAGGTATATCTTCCCCTAAGATGACAATACTCACCATAAAGAGTGGGAAGAACAAAAACAAATTGTGCTTACTCTATTAAAAACAATTGCACTTGAATGCACAAAGCACTAATATCAAGCAGCTATGACCTTTCTTAAAGGACAATTAAAGTAATTTATTACGTATTATTCACACCAACACAACAAAAAATTAGTTATCCTCACACCAACTACCAAAAGTAATGGTAAATTAATCACCAAGATGCAGAGATGTATAACATAGGAGAAAAGTCAATATTGATTATTTACTTGCAGCATCTTGTTCATTGCATTAGCCTCCAATTGACCATAACATAATTTCCTTCTTACCTAGCAAGCTAACAACTTCTGTCTGTTGGCCAATTATCACTTATCAACTTAATCCAGCACAAAGGAGGGCGCCCAAAAAAAGGAACAAAGAGAATAAATACTATAGAAGGCGCGTAGATTTTATTAAAAACAAAAATCATCTGAAATAAACTCGTTACAGAACACATGACTAAATAAGAGCTGTATCCAGCAACAACTTGGTAAGGACCAATACTTTACAATAAATCAAGAGACGAACGTTTAAATGATCCTAAGACTCAGAATCACATCTCGTCCACATCAATGCCATGACGTATAAAAGTTCCCAAGATACATAATCACATCTCGTCCACATCATTGCCTTTTATGACTCTTTCTAAGCCGCTAAACCAAAAAAAGAACAAATCCCCTCATGAAATAGACCTAACTTCATTAATACTAAAATCCGCAGCACCAATCAAAGAAAAACAAGGGAAGCAAATTAATTTGCCATAAATGCACAAAACTAACCCTCCATAAAAGTGTCAACATGTTATGTCAGTTTCAAGGATGCAAATCAAATAGGAGAAATACCAAGTAGAAATAAACCAGACCCACTGGAATTACATTAAATGCTCATTTTACAACTTTCTAATCAGTCATTCTCAGCAACAAAACACATGAGTTCACACAATCAGCATGATTTTATCATACTTCATTAATTAATACTCCATATAAATCATCGCAATTCGCGATCAGCAAACAAATAGTCTTGGTTTATTCAACGCGCAACATTATCGCATAAAATCATCCCTATTAACACAACATATAGGAAAAACATATACGTATAGTCTCATACCATAACCATAAACGTCAATTACGCATTAAAAATAACATTAATAACACCGATAGACGCGCGATTTAGCCGCAATTTCAACAAATCTCAGTGACAACAATACAATTTAAAAAATAAATCCACAATCCACGAAACTCAACAGCAATTTCATGCAAACATAAACAAAGAATGTAAATTAATACCTCAAATAAAACGGATTCAAATTCAGGTTTATTAAGATCAGAACGAAGAGCATCAACAATCTCAGTCTCACGTTCTTCAACAAATTTGACAATATTCTTCAACTGAGCAACTCTCCACTCGTAACTCCGAGTTTTACCGCTTAAGAAATTCCGTCGGAGCTCCGTCACCATCTCCGCCGCATCATCGCCGCCGAACGTCGTCGGAACCTCCATTAACAAACTCGAGGAGAGAGAAAATAATAGTAAAATAAAAAATAAAAAATAAAAAATAAATAAAAAAAAGCGTGATTACTATATTTCTTAAAAAGAAGGTAAAGGAACGAGTTGAGGAGAGTGAAACTCGCTGTTTGACCCGCGAGTTAAGGGAATGACTCGGATGAATTTAGAAGTTGGCAACGAAGAGAAAAAAAATAAGGGAGGGGGTTTTGATAAAGGGAAGGGGAGAGTGAACTGCACGTGCTAATTAAGCGTGTGAGGGGATTAAATTAATTGGTTTATTATTTATTAATAATTATTATTATTATTGGAGTGTGTTATTTAGATTTTTTTGTGACGTGTTTGGTAATTTTAAAGTGTTTGTCTTAATAAAAAAAAATTCTAATTTTTTGTTGGGAATTTTGGCTAAGGTTAGGCTGGGTTGTTGGGTAATTTGATAATAACTTGAATATACATGACGTCATAATGATTTTGACATAAGTTGATTAGGCATGTTCGTTGATGTCATAAAGTATGTTATTGAATTTTCTTGCAAGAAAATTACAAATACTGACTGTAGGAGTATATTTTTACAGTACTTAAGATGTACCCAAGAGCTACGAATAGTTTTTTTAACTCATTTGTTATATTCTCTCCAAAATCCTAGCCTTCATTGTTGAATTTTAAAGAGGCTTCCATCGATTTTAATCAGTGGAAAGCCTCAATCCTTGTTTCTTTATTAGTTTTTTAAGATTTATAATAATGCTTCCTTCTTTTGGGAGGAACTAATCTCCCTCGAAAGAAAGGGTTTCCGATCTCGTTCGAAAGACAAGGGGTTTTCGACCTCCTTCGAAAGACAAGGTTTATCTTCTCTTTTCGAGAAATAAATTTCTTAGTTTTGAATCTATGGTAGCAGATCTAATGGATTGTCGTGAAATTATTTCGTTGGTGAAAAAGTTATCAAGTTTTCGAATACGAACAGATGAATCAGAAGGAAAACATCCTCACGGCTACACAGGATCGTTAGATTGTCTCTTCAACAAGGCTGTAATTTTCAGCGATATAAGCGGGAGATGCTCCGCAGTGCAAGATCTACTCGACGATCGTAGTTTTTATGAAGGAAAATTCTATTTGATTCAATATCTTATGTATTTGTTAACGTCAAATATCTATTGTAGATGTCGTATGACTTTTAATTAATGAATATTTTTACTATTCAAAAAAAAAAAAAAAAAAAAAAAACTCATTTGTTATACTGCGCATATTGTTTTCATTTTTATAACCTTGAAATGAGAAGAAAAAATATTAAATGAGTAAGAAAATCACCCTTGGTTTTTACGTACACGCGAGTGTATATAAAAGGGTGTTGTATTATCTATACCAAACTCTATTTAGTATAGTAAATGGGATTTACATCAAGCTGAAAAGTTGGGTTATTTAGCTAAAATTAGAAAGTTACTAACATCCAACTGTCATTTAACAAAACATTGTGATTTTAAACAGATAAAAAGTCAAACAACCAACAAAAAGCAATACAAATAACGTATTACCCAACCAATAATATTAGTCGACAGCCAACAACCAATTATCAAACAAGACTGATAAGAATGATTACGATATTGTTGATTGATTGTTAACTCAAAATATAAAACAATTTATCACAAATCAACAGGTGATATGTGATTTGATGTTGCATTAATAATATGTGGGACGACTTATATACTTATATGCTTAAATTACAAAATCCAATTATTTTGAAAGTTTTAGTAGTAATTTATTTGGAGTATTATGTGATTGAAACATTGATTCTAGATCGACAAACCTCAATCTTGAAGCTAAATAGTTAGACGGATTATTAATTCTTCGACATAATTGATTGGTTGTTAACTCAAAATATAAAACGATTTATCACAAATCAATAAGTGATATGTGATTTGATGTTGTGCTAATTATGTGAGACGACTTATATCCTGAAATAGTTTAATCCGATTATATTTAAAGTTAAAGTAGCAATTATTGGAGTAATATGTGATTATAGCATTGATTCTAGATCGACAAGCCTCTTGAAGCTAAATAGTTAGAGGGGTTGTGATTAATCTTCAACATATATAGTTGATTGGTTGTTAACTCAAAATATAAAATGACATATCATAAATCAATAAGTGATATGTGATTTGATGTTGCATTGATAATGTGGGACGACTTATATACTTGTATGCTTAAATTACAAAATTTAATACTATAGTAGCAATTATTTGTAGTATTATCATAACATGTGATTGAAGCATTGTTTATGAAATAATATAATATAACTCATGGGATCGGATTAGGCAACGCAAATAAGGGGAAGGAGAGTTTGGTATGTATAAAATAAGGCCTAAGGAGGAAATTTTATATTAAAATCAATTGGTAATAGTATGAGTAATTTCTCTACCTTATACAAATAAACTAATTATTATACAACTAATACAAGTTCTTAAGAAAACATTAAAATGTGCAATGTCAACATACGTGTACAATAAGAAATAATGTATGTAGTAAGTCAATTATATAGATTTTACAAAACCTAAAATTCTTGACTAATTATAGTGAACAGTTATTGTCTTAGTCCTTTTATTTGTATTTATTTAAGATATGCTTATGTCAATTATCTGTTGTTTGTGTTAGGTTAATAGCAGTGTATCTGGGTGAGCTGGTGCAACTAACAATTTGGCACTTTGGTCTTACTAACACTGTCGTGTACTCATATATATGCATGTATGTAGACATGGCAAATTTTGAGACAATCGATCAAAATTGAGTTTCAAATGGGAAATTAGGATGTGAAACTGTACTCGAAAATAATTGGATACCAAATACCTTCTAAGTGCATGTTATTGTAGAGAAAATAGAATGAAAACAAATACAGCACTTCTTAAGGAGGAGCTAGATGTAAAATAAGTGCTCTCATTATTTATTGTTTGATTTATATACACATGATGACATTGAACATTTATCCTATCTCTTGTGTCGAGTTTGGGTATTGTCGTATTGAGGAGGGAAACAACTTTGTTATCACTAGGATGACTAACGAGCGCGATGTGCACGCATATATAGCTAGTCATGTCTAGAAATCTCTTTTAGTTTAGTTTATGTCACAACATTAGTAATTGCTAATTTAACATTAATGGGCATAATGGCTGTGTCAAAAAACAAAATAACATTAATGAGAGGGAAAATATGTAAACACAAATTTTTAATGGCATAAATATCCGCACACTATTCTTAATTAAGAGTTCAATAAAATAGTCAACTAATATTAATGAGGGTAGATAAGTACATAAACATTTAAAGGGTATACTCCACTGCTCCACACAGTCTTTCTCCCCTTTCCTCTCTCTAAAAACCCTAGTCTCTATTACAGAATTTTAGGAGGGCTTCCATCGGTTTTTACCAATCAAAACCCCCCAAATTTTGTTTTTTGTGTGCCTTTTCTCTTTGTTTTTATATGTTTTAGGTTTATAATAACTTTTCATCTTTTAAGAGGAATATTTCTCTCTCGAAAGAATGGGTTTTTCTTTTTCTTTAGGAGGATTTTTCTCCTTTGAAAGAAAAGGTTTTTTTTTCTTCTCTCTTTTGATGGAGGATTTGCTTTTTTATTTGGTGGATTGTTGTAAAGTGTTGTTTTATGGGTAAAGATTTGTGCGTGATCGAAAAAAAGGTTAATAATTCGAAAACTGTGAATCATAGTGATGTGAAAGGGTATATAAAGAAGGAAATTTTGTCAGATAACACCTTTTAAAATAGTTTTGTTGTGAAGAACCACCTTATAATTTGTTTTTTTTTGTTATAACACACCTAAAACCAGATAACTTTTGTAAAAACACACCCGAGGGCGGTTTTAGGCATGTTAACTCGGCTTTATGGCTTGACTATCACGTGAGAGGCACGTGCGTCGGTTTACCCCCCCTCCCTTCTAATTTTTACCTTTTCTTTCCCTCCAATTACTCTCTCTCTCTCCTCCCAATTACTTATCTCTGTCTTCCTCACCTCACCACTAGAGCAAGTTTAGCCCTAAGAGCAAGTTTAACCCCAAGTCTTAAGACTTGGGTGACATCATCATTTTGAGTCTTAAGATTTATACTTAAGAAGTTTTCCATTTTTCTTCAAAAATCTCAAACAAGTCTCAAGTTGAGTCTTGAAATTTCAAGACTCAACTTAAGACTTGAGATTGGGACCCACTTTATTTTTATTTTTATTATCCTTTTTTTTTTTACACTTTTCTACATATAACATGTCAAATAGTTAACCCTAAGACTTAAATATTTGACATATTATATGTAGAAAAGTGTAAAAAAAAAGGATAATAAAAATAAAAATGAAGTGAGTCCCTATCTCAAGTCTTAAGTTGAGTCTTGAAATTTCAAGATTCAACTTGAGACTTGCTTGAGATTTTTGAAGAAAAATGGGAAAAGTCTTAAGTATAAATCTTAAGACTCAAAATGATGATGTCATCCCAACTTTTAAGACTTGGGGCTAAACTTGCTCTAACTCTGCAAAGAAAGGCTACCATGGGAGGCATGCATTGAATGCTTCAATTCATGGGTTAATTTTGGCCAATTGAAAAAAAAAAAAAAAATCCCTCTCCTTTCATTTGTTACTCAATTTGCAAGCCTTGAACCTTCTTCCTAGATTCTCACGTGTCCATGAGATCTTAACAACAACTGGAAGACCGCAAAAGCACTTCTGGCCCCTCGACATTACTGCTACCTCCATCCTACAAAACATTGCTGGGAATAATTAACCCCCAAATCAAAAACCCTAATTACAATTTAAAACTCTAACTTACGATAAATCGCAAAATCAACTAAATTAATGGAATAAGTCTTTAATTAAAACTACTTACCTGCCTTGTAATCATGCCAATTGAGCATCCTTGCAGAAATTGGAGCTTAAAATTGGAGTTCAACTTTTTCAAAGGAGAGCCGTGGAGGTTTGGGTGGAAGAATAGGGGACATAGGAAGGTTTAATTGGGATGAGGAGAGAGAAAATTGAATTGGAGGAAAAGAAATGGTAAAAAAATTAGAAGGGATGGGGGTAAGTCGGTGCATGTGCCTCTCACGTAATAGTCAACGCCGTAAAACCGAGTTAACGCGGTAAAGTACTCCGTATAAGGAGGTACTCCCTCCATTTTTAAATACTTGCTTCATTTTTATTTTTTGCACTATTCATTTTTCCTATTTAGACTAATGTTTGTAATTTATACAAAAGAAAAAATAGTCTTGTGGGTACTCGTTGGAATCATCTCAATGAATAGATTATTAATTTTCAATTGTTAAAATTTATACTTATTGATAATTAAAGATATTAGTGATTAAATATTAACATCGATATGCGTGTTCAAGAGAAATAGAGCAAGTATTTTAAAACATGGAGCAACATTTTTAGGCTTTGCTCCGCCCTGAGTAATGTTTATAAGCCTGAAATGTGAACACCCAACTTGAAGTCTTGAACTCCAGCCCAAAAATAAACCGACACAAAAGTAGAATCCATTTTGACAAAAGCCACCTTGATTAAAAAATAAAATACTCGTAAAAATACAACCACCTACCCACTAATGACTACAGTATTTGACTAAGTACAGTATGATTCATCCCTTAATCTCGTTTTAAACAATTAATTAATAAACCCCAAAAAACGAAAAAAAAAAAAAAACGCGTGGCATCCCTTGAGCTTGTAATCCTGAAATCCAGTAGTAAGAGGAGAGAGAAAAACCACTGAAACAATAAAACCACCCTCTTCCCCACCCAAATGTCCGATTCTTTATCAATGGCGTCATCCTTCTCTTCCACCGCCGCCGCCGCTGCAACCGCCGCTTCTCGTCTTCTTCCTCCGTCTTCCATCTCTCGTCTTTCTCTCTCCTCCTCTTCTTCTTCGTCTTCCTTCAAATGTCTCCGATCATCTCCGCTCGTTTCTAACCTTTTTCTGAGACAGGTTTTTCTTCCATTTCCGCCATTTTTGACGCTGATTTTGAGGTTTTTTCTGTTATTTTTGTTGATTTTTTTGTGTTTTTTTTTTTTTTGTAGAGAGAAGGTTCGGGTTATGTGACGAAGACGAGGTTTAGTACCAAGTGTTATGCTTATGCTTCGGATCCTGCGCAGTTGAAGAATGCTAGGGAGGATATCAAGGAGCTTCTTCAGACTAAGTTTTGTCATCCGATTATGGTGATTTTCTTCTTTTTTGTTGATTTTTGTGTTGATTATTTGATTTTTGTTGCGATGTTTTTTGAGGTTTAGGTTTTATATGTTGTTGATTGGAGAATATATTTCGAGTTTTTACGACTTGGTTTGAATTTGATAGTCGCGTTGATAGTGTAATTTGAATTAGTGATGTGACACTATATTAGGACTGAGTGAGTGATTTAGATTATTAGATACTACTGTATTAGATAGGTTTGAGTTAGTTGACTGAGATAGGTGTATATGAAGCTAGTCTATTCGACTATTCGACTATTCGACTGTGTTTATGAATATTCGATGTGTGGCATTCGAGTTGAGCCTTTTGAAAAATTAGTAAGGTGAACATGATTGTGAGCTTTACTTGAGCTGCATTTGGTATTGTTATGGTAGTCTATTACAATGAGCTTGTTGTGTTAGTTTATGTTTTCGGTGATGTACTGATGTCTATTGCTTATCTGCTTTATAAACCTCATCAACTTAGTCAATTTGTGACAAAACTTGGAAGAGAAGTGAATTGAAATGAGTCAATTTGAGTACCACCATCTGTTGAAGGTACTACAGTTTCCACCATAGAATTTAATATGTGGGATTGAATTCTTTCATACCTCGCTCTCCTAGGAAGCTGGGAAAGAACATAACATTTCTCTAGATGATGAGAGGAGAGGTTTAAATAAGATAGTGAAATACTGAAATACGTGGTACTGTTTTCCATCTTTGACAATTCTTTTAACCAAAATTGGCAATATATGCTCCCTAATATCTTAAAATATCATTTGAACGCCAATCTAAAGATATCTTGCTCAATTAATCATCAAAATTAAAAAATCATACTATAAGTACTTTATAAGAGAGTATACTCCTTTTGTCCCTATAAGTCACATTTCACCCTAATTAAAAATTCCCATTTCACGATGTTGGGATGTTAGGTGTAGTTTATGCTGGTGATAATTTTTTTTTCTCTAGCCTATATAAAATGATTTGCATAAACAGAATAGAAATATTAGATTGTATGCCTTTTAGTTAACATATATTAGTGGCTCAGTTTGGAAATAGTCAAGAGAAAGTTTCACTTCTTCGGATAGCTAGGACTCAACTGACCCTGGCTTATGATCTGAAGCAAAGTGTTTTTGCTTAAAATTAAATGATCGTGTGTTCCTTTCAATAATTGTATCACGTTCATGTGGAGATTATTGTAATCATGTTTGATTGAAAACAAGTACTCCTCTGTTCTTTATTAACTGCATCAATTTCCTCTTTGGGAAGTTCTATATTATTTTTGTCAATACAATTATAAGAAACCTGATGCTTGTGTAGTTACTTTTGTACCCACTACTTCATTGGTTCCTCTCTCCCTCTCTTACTATAATGTTATCACATATTCACATGGGTATTTTGGACAATTCATGCTCTTTTTCCCCTTTCCTAGAACTTTATGCTGCTTCCAATTGATGCAATCATTAAAGAATGAAGTATACTTGTGTCTACTAAACAAAATTTCACTCTCTGCATTCATGTCAATGAAGATATTATATTTTGTTCAAGACTGAGCTAGAGGAAATAACCACTTTACTTGTAGGTTCGTTTAGGTTGGCATGATGCTGGTACTTATAATAAGGATATTAAAGAATGGCCACAGAGAGGCGGAGCCAATGGTAGTCTGAGGTTTGAGGCTGAGCTCAAACACGGAGCTAATGCAGGTAATAACAAGTTTTCCTTAATATTCTCTCTTTGGCAGTGGACTTCTTTTCCCTCCTTTATTTGAAAATATATGGTACAAGTATAGTATTCTAAGTGAAATTTCTGTCCACTTTGACCTTCTTCAATGCCAATGTTATATATATATATATATATATATATATATATATATATATATATATATATATATATATATATATAAAGGGAAACTTTTCTTCAATGGAGTCTATTCCTTAACAGGAATAAACCTTTTAACGAAAGAAGTAACGCTGTGTCTCTTGTGGTGTACTTTCTTCTCATAATATTTGTTATATGAAGGAAAACACAGGTTGATTAATTGGTGGATGTGAACCTGCAGGCCTTATAAATGCCTTGAAACTTCTCCAACCCATTAAAGACAAGTACTCTGGAGTGACATATGCAGATTTATTCCAGTTGGCTAGCGCTACTGCAATAGAGGTTTCTCATCTTTTCTTGTATTTATTTAAGTATAACAATTGAGAAGGATGGAAGTTGGAAATTTATTGATTAAATTGTTGGAACATATTTTAGGAGGCTGGTGGTCCTAAGATACCAATGAAGTATGGAAGAGTGGATGTGACAGGGCCAGAGCAGTGCCCAGAAGAAGGAAGGCTTCCTGGTAAGAGGAATTTTCACAGATCAACATCGTGATAGTTTGACAACAAAATTCAGCATAGCAGTGCCAAGGTTTTCCATGGTTTATCACCATGGACTTTCACTATGTACACCCTTTTGATAAAGCAATGGATTTGATTTAAGTACAGCTAGAGGACTATATATCCTCATAAAAATTCACATATTCCGTTTATTTTGTAAAAATTCAGACCAACTCCTATGTTTGTCCCCAACTTTAGACTTCTTGATCTCTCTCTTGCTGATATTTATGCTGCTTGTGCTTTTATGTTGCTTTGCTGCTTTTCTGAATGTTGAAATTCCCTTGTTCAGATGCTGGACCTCCTTCACCTGCTCAACATCTACGTGATGTTTTCTACAGAATGGGTTTGAATGATAAGGTTAAGAGCTTTTTTATGGATTATCAACTGTTACGTGAATTGGGCAATCATATTCATTATGAGCTGATTTTGTTTATAGGATATAGTAGCATTATCTGGAGCACATACATTGGGAAGGTCTAGACCTGAACGCAGTGGTTGGGGAAAACCAGAGACTAAATACACGGTAATTCTATAATTTACGTTGAATGGAAAGAACATTTACTCTCAGCTCTCTCCCTCTGTGGCCCTTTGAATAGCAATTTTAAGATGGGTATTTATGTTGTTGACACAGAAGTGTAATTCTTGTAACTGGTAATCTAGATGATTTTAGTGAAATGTGTCTAGCTATCATATTTCCTACTGGAGTACAATTCCTTGGAACAGATAAGTTACTATGCCATACGTTCATAAGTTTGAGAAACATAATGGTTTTACAGTTGTCTGCCTTTCTTTTCCTTTTCCCTTGTATCTGTCTATCACTCTATCCAATCTAATTGCATGATATTGCTGCATATAAAGCACATGTCTGAAGTCCAAAAGTATATCAGCCCTTGCCCCTTTTACTTCAGACTGGTATCCTAAAAATCAGCATCAGGGCCATCAGAGGCCCCGGGTATTTACACTATTTGTTAAAATGATGAAATTGCTCCCTTCTCAATCTTCAGAAAGATGGACCAGGAGCTCCAGGAGGGCAGTCCTGGACTGCGCAGTGGTTGAAGTTTGATAATTCCTATTTTAAGGTTTGTATCATTTCAAATTGGTTTAGTCATCACAAACAAGAGGTTTAGCTCTACTTGCGCTAATTTATATTGCTTGATTCAGGACATCAAAGAGAAGAGAGATGCAGATTTGCTTGTTTTGCCAACTGATGCTGCTCTTTTCGAAGATCCATCTTTCAAGGTAAAGAAAGCAATGCCTAATGTAATAGAAATGCAACTATTGTGTTGCTCATGATCCTTGTATTCATTGTACTGAAATAATATTATTGTAGGTATATGCTGAAAAATACGCAGCTGATCAGGATGCATTTTTCAAGGATTATGCTGAATCCCATGCCAAGCTGAGTAACCAAGGAGCCAAATTTGACCCTCCTGAGGTCTGTCTCATTTTCAATTCTCATGTATATGTGCTTCTTGCTTTTATCATATTTGTTTCTCCTCGTGTATACATTTTTCCTTCTTTTGGGATGGGTGAGGTAGTAAGCCTATGCCAAGTTTCCATAAGATAATGAAAGACGGAATTAGGAAACCCTTCTAGCCAGATTTTACCTAGTTTATCATTGCTTACAATATTATAAAGCTGGGAGTTGGGGAGGCTAATAGGCTATCAACACTATCAACTATTATATTAGTATTGACAGGATGAGCTCCATTACCAATGCAACCTCCTGCTCTATTTCTTTCTCAAAATTTGTGATTGAAAGATTAAGAGCTGAAATTAGAAAGAAGAACCTTAATTTCATAAACAATTGTTAAAGAGTTCAAAAAGGGCATTAATTGAATATATGACTATGCTTATCGCCCTCAATATCCATCAGTAAAGCCTTGCTGTAGTGCGTAAAGAATTCCATTGCAAGTGATTGGATCCTGCCATATGAGGAGGGATGAGAGAGGAAGGTAATTGGGGAGGACCCCCTCCACTCATTTGCCTGAGTACGTACCATGCTTCTGCTAAACAAAGTCTGATATAGGCAGGAGGTGCTACTCTTTTGGTACAAGTAATAAAGACATTGGAGTGACATAAAGGGGATGTCACAAAGAAGGGCTAAGGTTAAAATATTGTGACCTCAAGACATATCAAGCTTGAGACAATGGTATCTTATGGTATTCATGTCTTTTGCCATTGCTTTCAATAACTTTTTGTTACACAGCATATTGAATATTGATAGATACAAATATTTAAAATGGTCAAGATTAGACATTTTGAGTTGTCTCTCTACATTTCTGAAATCTTCCCCAGCAATCTGTTTGATTTATTTGTATTTTTATATTTTGATTACCTTCAACAGTTTTCTTATTGTTTTTAGTTCACCTTCTAAGAGTTCAAACTATACTAATTGGACTGAGTGATGGACAGGGTTTCTCTCTTGATGGAAGTCCAGTCGGAGCAGCGCCAGAGAAGTTTGAAGCAGCCAAGTACTCATCTAACAAGGTTTGTCACAGTTACCGCCCTTAGTAATGTAAAAGCACTTAATTATCCGTAATATTGTTCGATTATTCATCTCCATTGCTTTTTCATGGCTGATGCAGGATTAAAGAAAAGAAATACAAAAGTGTCATTTTTCGTGTGACTTTTGTCTTTTTTAATAAACTCAAGATGAAGCTTTTTTCTTGTGTAGTCAGTCACATCTAAAACTTGGAAGAGTTTAAGTCGTGGAGAAGAATAAATTCAAATGAGTGTGTTGTGTGTTGCTTATTTGAATTGCAGAGTGAGCTATCGGACTCAATGAAGCAAAAGATTCGCGCTGAATACGAAGGTTTTGGTGGTAGCCCTGATAAGCCTCTCCCAACAAACTACTTCCTAAACATTATGATTGTGATTGGAGTTTTGGCAATTCTATCGTATCTTGCAGGAAATTGATTTGGTTTGATGAGGTTTTTCCATTTATAATATAACGGCATTTGATTAAATGAATTTCCTTCAAATATCTTTTTCACTGTCATATTTGAATAAATTTCTGTTAATTTCTTGACCTTTCATGTTCTATAATGATAACCAAACAACACAACTCTCTCAATTCAAGCTTTTCTTATTCAATATATCTGGTGAACTATACCAGAAAAAATAAATACATAAAAGGAACAGAAAATGTTGTAATGTATTGTATAAGACTTTAGGAGTTTAGCAATAACCAATCAATAAATTGATGGTTAGACAAGTAGTAATTTGTGCACACATGGAATTATATTACGAAAAGTACAAGTTTGAATTGCAGCTTATATCTGTGGAGCTCGTTGTCACGTGCAGACTAACTCCCCTAGTCTTGTACACGTGCGCCCACTAACTTCCTTCCCAAAGGCTGCTAGTCAAGGCTAAACCCAAGTATTGCTTCTAGCAAGTATGACAACGAAAGCAAGTAAGTGAGAAAGTAGTAAGAACACAAGAGAGTAAGTTAAAGAACTTTGTATAGCTTGAGAGTGAGTGTTTACAAAATGCTTGGGTACCTTGCAAAATGAAGGGGAGGTCCTATTTATAGGCCTCCCAAATAACTAGAGAGTTCTATTCTATATCCTTCTAACCTCCTCAAATGGAGGGTCCTAGAAGCTTACTATTCTAGAGCCTTCTATACAATTCTGAGTTTCTACTAATATGTACATCATTCCGGAGTATTCTACACTACTCTAGAGTTACAAGTATGTACAAGAGCAACCTAGAAACTTCTAGAAGCTTCCGGACACATGTCGAGACTCCTAGCGCATTCTGGAATGTTCCGGACCTCTCCTTGAAAATCCGGTTGCACCATCGTGTTCCTTGGGTCCAAAAACGGTGGACCACCAAGTTTGGGCTCATTTGGGTTTCATTTGGTCTTCCAAATGACCCATTATTGTGTTACTGTCAATGCGGTGGTCACTAGTATTTCAACAGGGTGCTAAATAAAGCTCTTTAGGGGGAAGGTGCTTACCAGCATCCTTGAGCATCTCCCTTGGCCCAAGTTGCTGCCTACTGTCCATACGACCGCATTGACGCTATCAAGGATGTGAGACATGAGTCGTGACATCGTGCTCAATTAGCTAGTGTGTGCATGCTCATATATGGAATACGATATATAGTCCCTTAATCTTTGTAAATCAAGATCGAGGTAGGGAAGGGACTGGAGGGTGATGCCAATTTGTAAACAATATTCTTCGTCGTTTAACCTAATATGATGTTTAATTGTCGATGCTAAATAATTTAGGTCATGAGGTTGTGTATACTATATGTATGTAGTTTCTTTGTTTTTTTTTTATTTGACCTGTTTCTTTTATCACGTTTGCTAATGCAAAACTTTAACGGTTAATAACTTTAATTCTCCATAATTAAAAAATATAAAAATTATATATTATGATAGTACCTATTGAGACGAATTCAAAATGATCCAACATAAATATGTTTTTCCTTACATATTATTCACAAAACACAGTCAAAGGAGGATGGTGAATAGTGTAAAAGTCAAAGCTGGTAAAGTAAAAAAGAACGGAAGAAGTATAATTACTTGATATTTGTCCTCCAGAGTACTCTCGTATAATTTTATAATGTTGCTATTTTAATTTGCTAATCTACTGTACAAAACAAAGTTGATTTAAGAGGTTGTAGACTATAAAATTCAATTAAGCATTTTGAAATTATACTTCGTATGCCAAGAAGAAATATTGTAAAAGTGAAATAAGAAACACGTCTATCATAAATTCATAAGTATGTCACAAAAGTTGTGCAGTGGCGTATAATCGATTAGTATCAAAAGGTTTTATTTTAAGTGAATTAATAAGGTTACTAATGACTGCTTATAAATCATTTACAGAGTAAAATTTGATCCAAAGACGATGGTGTAGTTTGACAAATCTGACTCTTATCTTTAATTATATTACATTATTACATCGTTGTATAGCATCGATACATACAATTTCGTGCAACAACTGTTTTACTACTTCCAAAGTTCGAATGAAGATTCCATGAGTTTAAGTAAAGATTCTAATAAAGAATCTTCTTGTAGCTAAAGTCAACCCTCCTGAGCTCAGATGCTGGGAAATGGGAAATTGGAAATCCATAATTTTCTTTTTTTTTTTTTTTTTTTTTTTTTTTGAAGGAAGTATTTCCTAATATTAAGATACTGCAAAACTATGAATTTTCTTTGGTTTTGCTTGCATGTCCATGCACGTTAACTTTGATTAATATTGTGGTTTATTACAACACCAAAAAAAACACTTGTTGGTTTAAATTATAACTGTCCCTAATTGAGCAGTGTGCTCTACTTCTTTAATCGAACATGTTCTACAATTTAAAATCAAACAAATGGGAGTAAAATATTTCTCTTCTAAGTTAGGGCGACACATTCCTTTGAGAAATTTTTAGCGCATTACATTAGTTCAATTTGTTTTTTTTACTCTTTCTTTAGTTTTGTTTCTTTAAGTTTATTTTCACATTATCCCAATTTCTTCATCATGATGAAGTCAGTAATTCTCCATCATCAGATCTTTGCATCTTCATATAATCAAATTTAAGCCTATTAACGAGATTTTTTCTTTTTAAGGCCGTGGATGCCTATTAAAACTTTAATTTCTTCAACTCAAATAAAGGCAAAGACTTCATTCGAATGCCTATAAGCCTATTAACGAGAGAACATTTTAGATGTCAATCGATTCAGTGTAATCGCTGACACCTTTCTAAGCATACAAGGCATAATCAACGACTATGTGATGATAATTAATTCGGCACAATGTAAGTCATAATTAAAAACCTAAACCTAAATATAAACAAGGATTAGCACACATGGTCTTTCTAAATTATGGGGAGTTCATTATTCAATGAGATTCCTCTAGCAATAGTTAGTAAACAATGCTGACTAGCTTAGTGAAATCATTGTATATACTACACAATCACATTATTATTGGCTGTTACGACATTAAAGTACATGTATATGATGATGATAACTTCGAAAAATTGTTAGTGTTAGGAATAATGCTGGTGTAGTGATAATGATTTAATTTTCGATATAACAACAATCATAGAAAGTAGTGAAAAACAGACAAATATCCAGCATAAATTAATGCTTACGATAGATTTGCTTGATTTGTAGGTTACCTATCATTGATTTGATCACTAAATCGATGTAATTCTCTAATCCAAATTGCATACTTTAATATGTGTTTAAATAAGATTGGAAAAGAATAATTAAATTAGCTAAAGCAAAGAGAGGGTAGTGGAGAGTAAATGTCATGTAATTCTTATTTATTTGTCCATTTTCCAATTCCATTCTTAAATCGAGTTTTTACAAAAACGGTAAATTAAGTGAACAAATACTCTTTATTCATTTTTATTTTACTTATCTTATACTTCGTATTATTTTATCTAACCACGCCTTTATTTGCTTTGAAAATAACTTGGATTATAGATTGTTAGCTAATTCATTGACTAATTCGAGACAAACGATGATGAAAACTAGACAAATCAAATTGAAAAGGAGAAAGTATTTACCTTTTCAAATTGGATCACCAAACTCGTGCTCGAAGAGCACTAAGAGCTTACTATATATAGGCATATAGCACTCTACTTTATAGGAAGAAAAAAAGACGCACCAAATTGAAAAATACAAAGTGTGGCCATGCTATACAACATGCATGATACACATGCCAACCAAACGACAAGTCTATGGCAAATAATGGAGGACATAAATGTAGGCCTAAGATTTGTATAAATGTGAATTTATTGTAAACCAAAAATATTTACATAATCATATCATGCATCCCTTTTTGGGAACACGTGAGAACTCATACAGGGGTTTTCAATCATACTACTGCTACTACTATTTGTACTATTACTCGTTAAAAAAAAAATAAAAAAAAACCCTTCAATTCCATGGTCAGCTAGGGCTAACTTCATAAATTTCAAATCGGCACAACTACAATAAATTTCCAAGAAACTAGAAAATTTTATTCGTACCATAAACGCTAGATCGTAATTTTAAAATATGTATTTGCTTTTGGAAAAATAATGATATTAGGAAAGATAATATTGTGAATATTTGGGATATATATCTTAGAATATATTGTGCATATCTTTCAGGTTATTTATTCTTGCCCTCCAAGTTTCCTATTCTATATATACTTGTATGTGGCCGTTTATGTTGAATGAGAAATACAGAGAGAATTATTCATTATATTTTATCATGGTATCAAGAGCTTAGGTTTGATCCAACAATAATTTACTAGAGATTGCAATTATACGTAATATTCATTATTACGCATAACCTTGAGAGATTGTGAGAGTTCACAAACATCATTTAATTTTTTTTTCTTCTCAAAGCACCTGTGAGTGACTATTATTTGTGATTCCATTGATGGATGGTGATCAGAATTTGGTGAAGGCCGCACACGTTGATGTGGGTGGTCTTGCAGGAGTGACTTCGATTCAAGTTCAACAGTTGTTGGACTACTTGACATCCATTAAATCCAAGTTTCATAATAAAAATGATTTGGGTTGGATAATAGATACAGGGGCCTCGAATCATGTGACATGTGATTTGTCTCTTTTGACCAATGTGACCAATGTGAGCCATTGTCCGGTGGGATTGCCGGATGGAAAAAATGCTAACGCATCAAAAAATGGATCGGTGATATTGCAAGGGGGTTTAAAAATCGACAATGTTCTTTATGTACCCCAATTAAATTGCAATTTAATTTCGGTGACTCAATTGAGTGACGAATCTAATTGTATTATGCAATTTACTAACAAACTTTGTGTTATACAGGACCTCACAACGAGGAACGTGATTGGAGCAGGTGAACGAGTAGATGGACTTTATTATTTTCGGGGTGTTCCTATGGTGAAGGCGATGAAGATAGACGGGGATCATTCCACAGAGTTGTGGCATAAACGATTGGGGCATCCTTTGGGTAAAGTACTTCAACAGCTTCCATTTGTGAGTCGTAGTAGTACTAAATTTAAATCATGTGATGTGTGTCCTCGGGCAAAACAACATAGGAGTAGTTTCCCTTTGAGTCAAAATAAAGCAAGTCGAATTTTTGAGCTTGTTCACTTAGATTTATGGGGGCCTTACAAGACTCCATCTTCTTGTGGTGCTCATTATTTTTTGACTATAGTAGATGATTACTCTAGGGGTGTGTGGACTTATTTGTTAAGAAATAAAACGGAAGTTGAGTATATGTTTCTTAATTTTGTTGCGATTGTTCGTCGTCAATTTTCTCAAGAAATTAAAGTGGTCCGTAGTGATAATGGTACGGAATTCAATTCCTTGAAAGAGTATTTTTTTGACAATGGGATTTATTTTGAGACCTCATGTGTGGGCACGCCTCAACAAAATGGGCGTGTTGAGAGAAAACATCAACATATTTTGAATGTTGCTAGAGCCTTACGTTTTCAAGCAAATTTACCTTTAAAATTTTGGGGGGAGTGTGTGCAAGCGGCATGTCATTTAATTAATAGAACTCCTTCTCGATTGCTTGATTATAAAACCCCTTGTGATGTGTTATTTGGCAAACCACCTTCATATGAGTATATTCGGGTGTTTGGGTGTTTGTGTTATGCGCACAATCTAAAAACTAAGGGTGATAAGTTTGCGAGTCAAAGCCGAAAGTGTGTATTTATAGGATATCCTTTCGGGAAAAAGGGGTGGAAGGTTTATGACTTAGAGACCCAGGAAATTTTTGTTTCAAGGGATGTGATTTTTAATGAGAGTGAATTCCCGTTCATTGCTTCTAGTATGAACAAAGATTTGATGAATGCCTCGTTGACTCGTGATGTTGGGAACTGTGATGTTGGGAGTGTGAGTGATGATGAGTGGTGTGTGGCAGAGAATGCGAATGGTGAGGGTAATGATATGGAGCACGAGGGAGGTTTGAAAGCTGATGGTGTTGCGGGGACAGCAGGGGGAACCACGGCTGGGCTGCGACAGGAGCCCACAGGCCGCGACCAGGCTGCGGAGGAGCCTGCCAGCCCCTCTTCCGTGCGCTCTGGTGCGGCAGATGAGTGCAGCAGCACAGAAGAGCATGCTGGGAAGCAGAATGGCAGTGAGCAAACTGCTCTAAGTGAGCAGAATGTTGTGCAGCAGGGTGATCAAAGTAACATCTCAAGTGAGACCGAAGCCTTGGGTAAAGGCATGAGACAGAAATTTCCGAATGTGAAGCACCGTGACTTTGTGACACACACAATAAGAAATAAAAGTCCATCTACATCATCTCAGCGTTCACCCGCGACATTACTTTCCTCAGGTACTGTTTACCCTATAACACATTTTATTGATTCTCACCGGTTTTCTGTGAAGCATAGAACATATATTGCTGCTATTACAGGTGGAAATGAACCCAAAAGTTTCAGGGAGGCCATGAAACACGAGGGTTGGAGGAAAGCAATGGCGGATGAGATCCAGGCTCTAGAAGAGCAAGGCACTTGGGTGCTAAAGAAACTTCCACCGGGCAAAAAGGCACTTGTAAGCAAATGGGTTTACAAAGAAAAATATGATGAGCATGGGAATTTGCAGAGATTAAAAGCAAGATTAGTCATCTTCGGTAATCATCAGGTTGAAGGGTTAGACTACAATGAGACATTTGCTCCGGTTGCGAAGATGGTGACTGTTCGAACTTTTCTTGCAGTAGCGGCGGTGAAAAATTGGGAAGTTCATCAAATGGACGTTCATAACGCTTTTCTTCATGGTGATTTGGAAGAAGAGGTATATATGAAAATCCCTCCTGGTTTTGAGAAAGACAATTCTGACAAAGTTTGCAGGATGCTGAAATCATTGTACGGGCTTAAACAAGCTCCTCGATGCTGGTTTGCAAAGCTTGCTACAGCTTTGAAAAATTATGGCTTTAAACAGTCATACTATGATTATTCTTTATTTACTCTGACAAAAGGTAAAATGCAGCTTAATGTGTTAGTATATGTTGATGATTTAATTGTTGCAGGCAATGATAAAAATGTTATGCTCAATTTTAAATCGTATCTGGGAGATTGTTTCAAGATGAAAGATCTTGGAGTGTTGAAATATTTTCTGGGGCTAGAGGTAGCCCGGAATTAACAGGGAATTTTTATTTGTCAGAGGAAGTATGCACTGGATATTATTACTGAAGCTGGTTTGCTTAATGCTAAACCTGCAGAGTTCCCTATGGAACAAAATCACAAGTTAGCTTTATCTCAGGGAGAGTATTTTCATGATATTGAGAAATATCGTCGCCTCATAGGTTGTCTGATTTATTTGTCTGTTACGAGACCCGATTTAGCATATTTTGTACACATTTTATCACAGTTTATGCAAAAACCCAGGATTGACCATTGGGAAGCAGCTCTGCGAGTTGTTAGATATTTGAAGAAGAGTCCGGGACAGGGCATTTTATTGAGATCTGATAGTGCTTTACAGTTGGAAGGTTGGTGTGATTCAGCTTGGGCAGGTTGTCCTCTCTCTAGACGGTCCTTGAGTGGTTGGTTTGTGCTTCTTGGTTTGTCTCCAGTATCATGGAAAACCAAGAAGCAGCCTACTGTGGCCCTTTCTTCATCGGAAGCCGAATATCGTTGTATGAATGCAACGACTTGTGAATTAAAGTGGTTGAAGCGATTACTTGGTGATGTAGGTGTTCGACATGAGAATGGGATGCATCTTGATAAGTCGTGTTTTGTGCATATTTGTTAGCTTATTTTTAGTCGATTTTATTAGCTTAGTCGAGTGTTTTAGTCCATTTTGGTGTAATTTGGTTTAGTTTCAATGATTCAATGATTTTATGGGTAGTTTCGTTGTTTTTGATGTATTTCAGGATTAGCGGAGCTAATTTGGAGATTTTACGAAGTTACGAAGCTATGCCGAGGCCCACGAATATTAAATCATGTGTTCGAGACGAACTTGAGTGAAAATGAAGCAAAACGTTGATGAAATACTTGACAAATATGACACCTGTTCACTATTATGCTCATAACTTTTGATATACAAATGATAATGGAGTGATTCAAATTGCATTGGAAAGCAGACTTGAAGACCTTTCCAAAAATATATTACACGCCTCAAACGGAGCTCCGGATATGAAGTTATGGCTGATTTAAGATGAGTGATACGCGCAGCAGGAGAGGCACGTCCGTGCCCAGAACTAGGCACGTCCGTGCCTGGAAGACAGACTCAACAACGTTTTTATTTTTAGAGAGGCACGTCCGTGCCTCACACTAGGCACGTCCGTGCCTCCTGGGATCCTTGTGCGCCAAGGCTTGGCCGGTTTCTTATCTTTTTGGGCTTGTATATATATTCTTTAGCTTTGTTTTTCTTGAGGATTAATTAAGTTTATTTTATTTTTCAATTCCTATTATTAAGAACTAGTTCTCTATTTTTATTTCCTTTACTTTTGTAATTCAAGATTCAAGCTTTCTACCTTCAATTCAATTCAAGATTCGGTATTTTCTTTTAATCTCTTTATTTATTCATGTTTTCTTTATTATTTATTGTTCTTGTTTTTTTTTTTTTTTTTGTTAATATGTTAGAGTAGATTGTTGTTCTAGATTTAGGTTGAACCCTAATATGGTTAATACTTGATTTATTCTTTTAAATTCTCAATTAATTATTTATATTGTTCATGCTTAATTGATTGCGCTTATGCCAATACTAGATTAGAGATAATTAGTATTGTTATTATTCCATTGTTTTAATCGCAGCGAGAGTTGGGTTTTAACGGATTTGAATAGATCAATTAAGGGTTTGATATTCATCACGAGAGTAGTTGAATGGATAATTAGGAAGTTAGAGTAATGTGCTTAATGTCTCTAATTTGCATGATTCCATGAGAATAGGCTTGATTGTGGGTTAGAGAAGCCATTGATACTCGAGAGAGGTCCTTGGTATAATTTAGGGATTACTTTTCCTTGTGAGCATATAATTAATTGATTGGGGTAGGAATTTATCTTGTATTGATTATATTAGCGGTAATACTTAATTCTAGAGTCTTTATTATTATTAGATTTATTTTGTTAGTTCATAGTATATATTATTCAACTCATTATTTTATCTTGATTCGGCTATTGTAATTCATAGAAACCATTGTTTAGTCCAACCTTCTCTGTGGGATCGACCCTGACTTACCCTACTACATATTAGGAGGTTTAGTTAGGTTTTTATTATTTTTGTTAGGTGTGCGACCGCCTACCACATCTTTATTGTGATAGTCAGTCTGCGTTATATATTGCGCAGAGGCTAGTGTTTCATGAACGAACAAAGCATATTGAGTCAGATTGTCACTTTGTTCGTGATGCGATTACAGATGGGACGATAATACCCTCGTATGTTCCTACGACGGTTCAGTTGGCCGACATTTTTACAAAAGCTTTGGGAAAAGCTAAATTCCAGTTTTTATTGCGCAAGTTGGGCGTCCGGGATCCGTACTCTCCAACTTGAGGGGGGGTATTAGGAAAGATAATATTTGGGATATTTGGGATATATATCTTAGAATATATTGTGCATATCTTTTAGGTTATTTGGTCTTGCCCTCCAAGTTTCCTATTCTATATATACTTGTATGTGGCCGTTTATGTTGAATGAGAAATACAGAGAGAATTATTCATTATATTTTATCAAATGAACTTAAGGAGTTAAGGGGGCGCCAAGCCTTCAATTATGATACATAAAGCATAATCATGCAAATAATACGAAGTAGGATCTTGCAAACAAATGAGACGTTAGGTAAACTTTTAAAATACGAGAATACACGGAAAAAAAAATCATGTGTTGATCGGTGTAATTAATGTTTATTTTAATTCAATATAACAACTTTTAGTTGTCTTATCCAACGCATCTGTAACATTCTTTAGCTTTAACCAATAAAATAATCCATTTAATTTCGACAGGTAAGAAAACTATCCTACAATGTGTGGAAATAAATTCTCATAGAGCAATTCGGCCTAGTTAGTTAAATTGCATGTACATTCTTTGCTCAAGAAAAAAAAATAGTAAGCTAGGTATGGAAGATTATTATTGGTGTTTCATATGAGTAATAAATTATACTATGTATGATCGATGATTCGATGTTGTTATTGTTCCTTCTGAATTCTGCTTCCGTTGATGTCCGAGGGCTGGTAATGGTTTACCGTCCAATTGCTCACCTACACAGCCAATACAGATTAGCTAGCCCGGGGGTTATCCGGGAATAACCACTCCGATGCTAAAGTCAGTACCTTTGTGAGAAGAAAGTGAAAGAAGAGAGAGAAAGTGTTTTAGAGAGAGAGAGATTCTACCTTTGAAATGAGGATTTGCTTGGGTATTTATAGAAACACAACCAAGCAGGTGCCACCTATACAGATAAGTGGCACATCGACCTTGTAAATAGCAGGTGCCTACGCGGCACCAAGCAACTCTCCACGTGCCAGAGGGATATGCCACGTTCCGAGAAGCAGCTCTCCACGTGGCAGAGAGTGGTGCCGGTAAGGACATGATTTATTCAATGATTAACGAGGGGTTTAAACTGCACGACACTCTTTTACCGGCATATTATAGATTCTACCGGTATATCCCGTACAACTAGCCCCCCAAGTGAGGTCGTTAGTAAAACTGATGTGCTCACTTTCATAATATGCCATACAAGAATGATGAGAAAACGAAAAAATCCACGATTTGCCCCCCAAGTGAGCAAAATGCCGATAGGATTTGGCACAATTAAAGACGAAAAAATCTACGATTTTCCCCCCAAGTGAGCAAATTGACGATAGTACTTTGCTCAATTAAATACGAAAAAATCTACGATTTGCTCCCCAAGTTTGCAAAATGCCGATAGAATTTGGCACAATTAAAGACGAAAAAATCTACGATTTGCCCCCCAAGTGAGCAAATTGACGATAGTACTTTGCTCAATTAAATACGGAAAAATCTACGATTTGCCCCCCAAGTGAGCAAAATGCCGATAGGATTTGGCACAATTAAAGACGAAAAAATCTACGATTTGCCCCCCAAGTGAGCAAATTGACGATAGTACTTTGCTCAATTAAAGACGAAAAATCTACGATTTGCCCCCCAAGTGAGCAAAATGCCGATAGGACTTTGCTCAATTAAATACGAAAACCGAAAATAGTAGTGAAAACGATTTCACACTTATTTGAAAATTTTTTCCCAAGATTTGGCGGGAAAATGTAATAAAGTAATGGGGCACGTGTCAGTCATCGAAGCAGGATGTTTTTGAAAAGGCGTTTTATTACAGCCGTTGGATTGCATGCAGTAAATGTCACATCAACCGCTTCATTTGGACAGTATAAATAGCTGATTTCGTACTTTTAACTTTTCATCTTCTTTGCGAAAAAATTTCGAAAAATTTCCACTTCACTGCGCTCGTATTTCGCACATATTTCTGCGATTCAGGGGTCGAATTGTCGAAGGTTTGCTCAGCTGTGTTGTGACCAGTGTTTGTAAACGGAGGACATTTAATTCCGGAGTTACGCTTTCAGGAGTTGAGTTCAAAAGAGGTAACAAACCCTAACTTTCTTTTCGATTTCTCACTGGTTTGTGGTTAAGTAGATTTGCGTTTATTTCATTATTTGTAAATGTCTGGGTTTGGAATGCATGCGAATACGGGTAAAGCCAATGAGGCTAAACTCTGTACACCCTTAAATTCTATAGAAGAAAGAGAAGCTTATTACCGGCATAAGTTTCTAGCTGACACCGAGAAGGCTTTGCGTCCTACCAACCCCGATATCCCAGAGGACACAGAGATTGCCGACGTTGAGCCTATTAGCGTTCAATATCATTTGAGATCAAACTTGGATTTGTTTAATCAATACGACATTAATATTGACAGGATGCCGAGAACCAAACATACCAGTTACCAACGTGAGGTTGGCGAGAGCAGTAAACCCTCTGTTGATGAAGAAGTTGTTGACCCTGGGCATGAAGCTTCGGATATCCGAGAAGAAGATATCCAGTCAGTTGAGCATAGCCTAGAACGGCAAGAAAGTGGGGGTGAAAGCATCGGTAATGAAGACGATGCAGAGGGATCAGAAAAGCTTGGGGAGGGAGAAGATGATGAGGAAGAAGACGACGAGACCGACGAGGAAATTGCTGCAAACTTCAATCTTGCTGCTCAGATCGCAGAAGAAAAACGTCTCGACGAGGAATATGATTCAGATCAGGATGATCCGAAATACCTAGAACCCCAAGAAATCCCTAACAGTTATGAGATAAATGAATGTGTTGTGGATCCGGTATGGTTGCAGACAGCGACTGAGAAAGACTACTGCCAGCACGGTAAACGCTTCTACCGTCTACCTGACGGCTATGAACTCAGATTACCAGGTGAAGGTCAAACGACCTTGGACTGTCCTCCCGGCCACATTGTTGTATATGCCAAACATTTTGAATTTGGTTTACGGTTTCCACTTCATCACTATATTGAAAAAATATTTCGGGCTTGGAATGTATCCATTTCACAGTTAACGCCTCCAACCATCCGAAATATAGTCTATCTTGTCTGGGTTATGATATTTATGGACTTTCCCCTCACCTTGAACCTTTTTAGGAGGTTGCACTGGATAAAGAGAGATAGCCAATCACCTGGGTGGTGGTCTCTGTTTACTGCTCCCGGGAAGTGCACTGTGTGGCCAAAGTTGACCAGTTGCAAGAACTGGAAGACAGAATTTTATTTAATGAGTGTTCCCGAAGATTTTACCATCCGTAGGAGATTTCACCACCCTCACAGTATGTTCGAGACCATACGGTCGAGAGCATTAGGAAAAATGGAGAAAAAAGCTTTTAAGTGGTTTAACTGTACATATGTTAGTGCTGGTAAGAAGAATAAAGTTGTTCCGGGGGTGTGGCTGCCCCATTGTAATTATATACTGGGCAACGCCCCTCTATCTCATGTCGGTCTCTGCCATACCGATGCATTTGGTATGGAAATGTTATTAAATTATATACATTTATTTATATTTATCTTTACTGTACTTGCACTTTGCATTTGGAAATAAATTGATAAGTGCTTTGCCTGCTGATTCTCTTACCTGCCTACGTATATCTTACTTAAACTTGTTTTTTTATTTATTTTTTTATTTATTTTTTTATTTAACTCTTGTGTTTACCTTTATGATGTCCGTTTTTGATGTTTCTTATCGGGTGTTTCTACCGCCAGGTATTGACAAACTTGACTTCAACCGACTAGGGTTGCATTCTGACGGGCGAGTGAAGCAACAGTGCCCAGATCGGCCAAAGAAGTCATACGACACCCTTCCCGTTTTCGCCACCAGAGCCTCTAAAAGAAAAAGAACGAGACAACAAGATATGGCTCCTACCGAACGCGTTACCAAACCCCGCACCCTAGCTGTGAAAAGGGGTGGCGGGAATGCGTCTAAGAGGACGTCTGAGTCCTCCGACCGAAAGCCACAGAAGAAGCAGAAAAAACACGATGGCGATGCGGCCCCTCTTTATCAGGAGGCACAGAAGACTTGGCCGGAAGGAGTCGTCAATCTGGAGGACGAGACCGATCCCCATCCTGCGAAAAAGCTGACGGTCACTTTAAGAGATCCAAAAGGTCTTCGGGTCAGCAGCGAGGTCAGAACCGGCCAGATGGCCAGCATTGAAAAGCCTCCAAGCAAGGAGACAACAGTCGTCTCGGGACGCACTGGCGGCCCCAACAAGAATGTTTTCGTCTCGGCTCTCGTCGGTGACTTTATCGAGATTCCTCGTGTTAGAATCCCGGAAGAAGTCGCTGAGGAGTTGGCTGTACCTTTTGGTGCTGCTGGTGACCCATGGCATCCCCGGATTAACGTTAATCGTGGGGAGTCCGAATCGTGGGGAGTCCGTTCTCAGTGACGACCCTAGCACTGGCGGGAGCATGGGGTGGAGGATGCTCAAGGATTTGGCGACGCCAGCCGACAGGCCTGCCAATCGCGTTGCTGTTCCCTGCGGTCAATTGATGAACAATATGCTCTGGGTAAGACAACTTTCTTACCTGTAACATTATTTTATAGATACGTATTTATTTCTATTTTTATATTCTTTGTGTTATTTACACGTATTTTTTTTTTTACTAACGGCAATTTCTGTTTATCGTCAACTAGACCGTCAACTCTGCTGTTGAGGTGGTACACATGTACCAGCATTATCAGCGCGCCGCTGATAAAGCCGAGACCAAGCTGAAGAAGGCTGATGACGCTTGTAAGCTCGTCATCAAGGAGCGCGATAAGGTTAAGTCCGACATCAAGACCTTGCAAAAGCAAGTGTCTGATCTGAACAAGAAGCTGACGGACCAGGAGCAGTTGCAAAAGAAGGTAGCCAGCCTCGAGCAGAGTCTAAAGGACGAGAGGGAGGCTAAGGCGAAGCTGGCCGGCAGAGTTGAGGAAATGGAGCGTGATAAGCCGGGAATCAGGCGCCGAGCCGTTAATCGGTTCCTGCAGACCGACCTTTATGCCAACTTGCTAGTTGACCGGTATACTGCCGGTTGGGTCTCTGCGCATCGCTGCGTGTGCAAAGCTGAGGGGTGGGACTCGACGAAATGGCAGGCCGTCGAGAAGGCTTTTAATGAAGAAATGAACCACTCCTACCAGCTATGAGAGTGAATATTTTGACGAGCTCCCACCACATGCGGTGATAACAAACTTAGACCCACGCGAACTGCCAGAAGTGGAGTTTGATGACGCCCTTATCAGTAGCCCTATTACCACTCATGCTGATAAAGATGGGTCTGCCGGTCCCTCCAACAATGAAGTTGTGAAAGAGCCTGTTAACGCGGCTGAAACAACAACAGAGGCCGACAAGAATTAACAAGGAGGGCAGTCATCATTAGGTTTTTATATTTGCTTGTATCTGTTTTCTGTGCTTCAAACAATTATATTTGTCTGTATTATCTGTGTACGTCTGTACTTAAAACAATTATCTCTGAGTAGTTAGTTTATTTGTTTCTTTACCATAATTCTTACTAGCATGCGTATTTTGTTTATACTATGATCGTTACTTACCTTTTAACTAACACTTGATGATTCTATACCTTGAATCGTTTTTTTAATTATTCTCTCGGTTTTTAACACAAATTTACGTTATCAGCATTTTAAAGTTACGCCTTTCGGTATTTTATTTGTGAATAAAATTTAGGAAAACCAAATAATGCCTGCATTCAACTCTGTTATCGGTATTTTCAAGTTACACCTTACCAATAATACTCCCCGAGTTTTTCGGCAAAATTTATTCGTAAATAAATTTTTGGGAAAACTCTGTAATGCCTGTACTAAATATTGGATGTGAAACATACCGAGATTACATATCCAACCTTTGTCAGGCCGAGCAAAGGCAGTGGATCAGACCGCACTTTCAACTCCCCTTGAGGTCCATTATTCCATTTCAATCTTTTTCACTCACTTGAACGACCGAGTCAGCTAGCTAGGCTGTGATCAGATCGTGTCGAAAGTAGGTAGAGTTATTGTATTTCATAGGTATTAAAACAATTTACAATGCTAGAAAATACCATAAACATACGTATGACAACATGTCATCAAAATTTATACTACACAGAATAGAAATACATTTAAACTTCACATGAAATACCTCTTTAACACACTAGCGTTCCAAACATTCTTCAGGGGTACTCCTTCTAGGGTCATTAGCCGATAAGACCCTTGTCGAAGTGTTTCATATATTTGGTAAGGCCCTTCCCAGGTTGCAGTAAATTTACCCTCTGCGTTCCCTTTGTCGGTTGCAGCCGTTCTACGCAGAGTTAAATCACCATCTTCCATGGGCCGATAATTGACGCGCCGATTATAAGCGTGGCTCATTCGGTTTTTGTATGCCGCAGATATTATGGTGGCCGTCAGCCTCACTTCCGGTAGAAAATCCAATTGTTGTCGAAGCAACAAATCATTTTGACTTTCGCAGAAGTGCTGTACCCGGAAAGTAGGTAGTCCCACTTCCGCCGGAACCACTGCTTCTGAGCCGAAAGCAAGGTTGAAAGGTGATTCCCCCGTAGTTTCTCTTGTTTTCGTACGGTTCGCCCACAAAATCTCAGGTATCAGATCCGCTCACAAGCCTTTGGCGTCTTCTACTTTCTTCTTAACTGCCCCTAGTATCTGCTTGTTAGCGGCCTCAGCCTGGCCGTTTGACTGCGGGTGACATACCGCCGCATACGCAAACTTCACTTTGTATATGCTTATAAAGTTCTTTACCGGGCTACAGTCAAATTGTGATCCGTGATCAAACACCATTGCTGTCGGCAATCCGAATCGTGTAAAGATGCTCTTCCAGATGAACTTTTTTACCTCATTCGCTGTAATCTTTGCTACCGGTTCAGCTTCTATCCACTTGGTGAAGTAGTCTATCCCTACAATCAAAAACTTACGGCCACCTGTTGCCGACGTGAACGGCCCGATAATGTCCATTCCCCACTGAGCGAACGGAATTGGGTTAAGAATGGGTGTTAAATCATTTGGAGGTTGATTAATCACCGGCCCATACTTCTGGCATTTATCACATTTTTTGACGTACTCCATGGTATCTGCATTCATTGTCGGCCAATAGTAGCCCCGTTTCATTGCCTCCAAGGACATTGACCGACCCCCCGCATGATTACCGTAATCACCCTCGTGCATTTCTTCTATCAGCCTTGCCGATTCATACGCTGTTATACACCTTCGCAATGGTAGAGAAAACTCCTGTTTATACAATGTGCCCCGAAACATAATAAACCAGACGTTGTCTTTCTTGATCTTTCTTGCCTCCATCTTATCGGTGGGCAGGACGTTGTGTACTTTGTAAGCTAAGATTTCATCATACCATTCTCGACCTTCACTTATACAATGTACATCCTTAGGGGGCTGTTCATCAATACTCTTTTCTTTCAAAATTTCTACCATTACCGTCCTCTCTAAATCATTAAAGCTTGAACTTGCAAGTTTAGCCAGCGCGTCTGCCTGCGTGTTCATTGCTCGAGGAACCAATTTAATTTCCAAATATTCCAGATTGGATGTTATACTCTTGAGTTTTGCCAGATATGCCGTCATGGTCGGCTCTCGAGTTTCATAAGTGCCATTGAACTGATTTGCCACTAGTTACGAGTCAGTTGTCATCTCAATACGCTTTGCTTCCGCAGATATGCATAGTTGTATCCCTGCCAACGCTGCTTCATACTCTGCCTCATTATTCGAGGCTTTGAACTTGAACTTGACAGCATATTCGAACACATCTCCCTGGGGAGAGATCATAATTACTCCAGCCCCTGAGCCGGTTGAAGCAGACGAGCCGTCAATTGATACCTTCCATGTGCCGGCACCCTCCTCCTCTTCATAATAAGACGATTCTACAATGAAGTCAGACAAGGCTTGGGCTTTGATGGATACCCTTGGTTTATACGTAATAACATATTCAGACAATTCAATCGCCCATTTAAGCAGGCGGCCAGACGTTTCCATCTTCTGCAAAGACTTCTCTAACGGCTGATTCGTTAAGATATCAATTGCATGTGCATCAAAGTAAGGACGCAACTTTCGCGCGGCCACAACTACTGCGTACGCAATCTTCTCTACTAACGGGTACCGTCCCTCGGCAGCATTTAAAACGTGGTTCACAAAGTAAATTGGCAGTTGGGTTTTTTGTCGTTCTACTAGGAGCACCGCTGCTACCGTCTTTGCTGACGTGGAGATATAAAGCTGTAATATTTCTCCTTGTTCCGGCCTTGCGACAGTGGGTAAGTACCTCAAGTGATTTTTCACAGCCTGGAACGCCTTGGATTGCTCCTTCCCCCATACGAACAGCTTGTTCTGGCGCAAGATCACGAAGAACGGTAAGGCTTCGTCGGCTGACTTGCTGATGAATCTCGTCAACGCAGCCATTTGACCAGTGAGCCTTTGCACATCTTTTATGCACTTTGGTTCCGGTAAACTAAGAATTGCCTCGATCTTATCGGGGTTAGCGTCTATCCCTCTTTCGCTCACCATGAACCCGAGAAACTTTCCTGACCGAACGTCGAACACACACTTCTCTGGATTCAACTTCATCCGGTAACGCCGAAGAGTTTCAAAAGTTTCTCTCAAATCGGCAACGTGATCTGTAGCCAAACGACTCTTCACAATTGAATCATCCACATACACCTCTACATTCCTTCCTTTCTGGTTCGCGAATACCTTGTCGACCAGCTTCTGATACGTAGCCCCTGCATTTCTTAATCAAAACGGCATAGCCCGGTAAGAGAAAACACCGGAATCGGTAATGAACGCCGCCTTGGTTCGATCTGGCTCATATAAGCTGAACTGATGATACCCGGAAAAAGCGTCCATGAAACTCAACAGTGCGTGACCGGAAGTGGAATCTACCAATCTATCTATCCTCGGCAAGGGATAGCAATCTTTCGGGCAGGCTCTGTTCAAGTCCGTAAAATCCACGCACATTCTCCATTTCCCTGACGGCTTCTTAACCATAACCACATTTGCTAACCATTCTGGATACGTGCAGGGTTCGATAAAACCCGCCGCTAGCAATTTATTTACCTCCGATTGAATAGCCTCGATTTTCTCTGTTGAGAAGTTCCTTTTCTTCTGTCGAACGGGTCTTGCTCTCCTGTCAACATTCAGCTTATGTACTATAACGTCGGGATGTATCCCAGGCATCTCGTCTGCCGAGAAAGCAAACACATCAGCACTTTCTCGTAACAATTCCACCAAATGGCAGCGCGTGTCGACATCCATATCGGATCCGACACGCACTACCCTCCCGGGAACCCCGGGCTGCAATTCGATCTCTACGGTCTCGCCTTCTGGGGAAGGACGTGGCGCAGTTACCGGCCGAGTATCGAAATTTTTCATGGCCAAATCGTGTGTGGAGGGAACTCGTTCTTGCTTGGATGGTGTCTGTTCACAAGTTGGCTGTCGGCTAGACTGTTTTAGTGCTGAAACATAACACTCTCTTGCCATAGTTTGACTATCTCGTACGCGCTCTGTCGTTCCCGCGTTGGACATATATACCATTGTTAAGTGGTACGTCGAGACCACAGCTTGCATGTCATGAATTAAAGGTCTACCGACAATGACGTTGTAAGCGGATGGCACATCAATCACCAAAAACTCCGCCATAACATCTCTTACTGCCGGCCCCTCTCCCATCGAACCTGAAGAACTATACTACCCTCAGGTCTTACCGTTGATCCGTTGAAACCTATCACGGGATAAGAAACTGGCGTTAAGTATTTTCGGCCAATTCTCATGGCGTCAAAAGCTCTAGCAAATAGGATATTGGCGGAACTCCCGCCATCAACGAGTGCCCGCTTGATATCTGCTCCATTTACCGTCAATATCAGCACCAACGGATCATCATGAGGGAAGACTATTCCCTTAGCATCTTCCTCCGAAAAAGATATAGAAAACATGGGAGAAGGTCGAGGTCGTTCCTCTACGCTCAATGCGTTCACTATATGCCGGTATTCCGACAAACTTTTCTTCGCCCCACTTACAGAACCCCCGTATACTGGTCCTCCCGAAATAACATCGATTGTTATTTTGCGTCCTGTCGGATTACCTCCCTGTCTGGATGTTTCCGTATGATTCTGCCTGTAGGCGTCATTTTGCATTGATGGATCACCCTGCTTTCGGTACTCGGTTTGCCTGGGCTGTGCATTTTGCTGCCAGCTGGGACCTTGTTGAGTACGATATTGAGACAATCGCCCTTTCCTTATGAGATCTTCAATGTTCTCTTTTAATTGAACACATTCTTCGGTGTAATGACCAACATCTCTATGAAACATGCAATATTTTTTCACGTCCCGGCCCTTCATTATCATCGGCGCCGACCGGCTCCAATCTTCTCTATTCTGGTTTACTGAATAAATTGCCGCTCTCGGGGTATTTAACTGCGTATAGCTGCTATAACGGCCCAATCCCTTTGCCGGCCTTCCAGATCTCTGTTGGCCTTGTGGTTGTAACCTGCTTACCCCACCCATCTGGGCGTTTGGGCTATTATCATTTTGCCTCCTGGAGGGTTCTGCTGACGATATCTGACGGCTCGTTTTCAGCAGTTCCTCACTTTTTATGTATTCATGAGCCTTGGCAAATGCTACCCCTAAGTTTGGGAAAGACTTCCGCGACATATATTTTTTGAAATCGTTGTCACCCAGCCCATTCATCAATGCCATCACGGCAATTTCTTGCTGCAATTTCGGTATGGTATTAGCCTCGTTATTGAAGCGCCTAATGAAGTCTCTGAGCGATTCCTCTTTTCGTTGCTGAATAGCCATGAGCTCGCTAGATGTCCTTTGTCTTGCACTATTACTTATGTACTGACCCGTGAACAACTCCACCAGGGTCTCAAAGCAGTCAATTGACCCCGGCTCTAAATTGGAGAACCTATCCGAAGCTGCCCCGGTAAGACTCGTAGGGAAAACTTTACACCACACAGCATCGGTGTCGGTATATAGCAACATGTGACTCTCAAAAGAAGCTACATACCGCTTAGGGTCCCCCTTACCGTCATAAGTACAGGACGACATCTTTATTTTCTCCATTTGTTGGTCAAGTACCTCTTGTGTAAACGGAGATATCCTGGGCCTGATGATCGCCCTGGCTGTCCGCCTTTCCAATCCACTGGAAACCTCATGCCGATAAGAACCTGAATCCCCACTTGGGCGCCTCGTGTGATTCGGTGCTCAGCCGGTATGGTCTCTCGGCCCCGGCTCCTTGACGGTAGTTGTTGTCCCGCCTGATTGAACTGACTCTCCAAGTTCACTATTAGCGGCTTTGTCGGTACATCAGCCAGTATCTCCCCTGCCGCTAACTCGACTTCCTTTCTTTTCTTAGACATAGCCCGCATGACCTTAGACGTTATCTCTAGCTCCTCTGGGGTAAACCCTTCCAAGGGATCTGGGGTCACTGCTCTATTACGATCAGGCGTTAGGGGCATGTTCGTTGTGTTGCCGTGAAGGAGATGAGTTTCATCCTCGACCACGATTTCTGGTAGGCTGTTTACAGTTTTATTCGCGTTAGCATTAAAGATATTGTTATCATATTTCCGGTTATTAACCTCCGGTACCGGTACTGTAGTTTCCTTACTTCCTTCCATAATTGTGAGAGGTTCTGTTGGACGATAGAAGTTATTACTATCCCCTCCTTCTAGCGCCAATTGTTCCTGCTGAATTCTGCTTCCGTTGATGTCCGAGGGCTGGTAATGGTTTACCGTCCAATTGCTCACCTACACAGCCAATACAGATTAGCTAGCCCGGGGGTTATCCGGGAATAACCACTCCGATGCTAAAGTCAGTACCTTTGTGAGAAGAAAGTGAAAGAAGAGAGAGAAAGTGTTTTAGAGAGAGAGAGAGATTCTACCTTTGAAATGAGGATTTGCTTGGGTATTTATAGAAACACAACCAAGCAGGTGCCACCTATACAGATAGGTGGCACACCGACCTTGTAAATAGCAGGTGCCTACGCGGCACCAAGCAACTCTCCACGTGCCAGAGGGATATGCCACGTTCCGAGAAGCAGCTCTCCACGTGGCAGAGAGTGGTGCCGGTAAGGACATGATTTATTTAATGATTAACGAGGTGTTTAAACTGCACGACACTCTTTTACCGGCATATTATAGATTCTACCGGTATATCCCGTACAGTTATTACAACATCATTTAATAGCAAGGTTGCTGGCTTACTATTACTACAGTAGATGGTCGATGATGACGAATATTGTACATTAATGATGTTGGAAAGGCTTTAAGTTTCATAATGTCATTAAATTGTTGGAATTGAATATATGAAGTATGTATCTTCATTTTCTATAAATGCTTATTCATTCGCAGCATCTTCTTGTCTAGTACGTACTACGTACTATAATATTATGTAGTTTAATTTATCAACTGTTTGGGTCCAATTTAGTCAAAGTTGGGCCTGAGCACTAAATGATCCAATTAAAAGCCCAAGGTCAAGGTTCAACTCTCCAATTGCTCAAAAGTCAAAAGTCAGCCCACAAAGTAAGCCAATTGGGCTAAAGCCCAACCTCTCCAAGTATGATGAGGTATAAAAGCCATCATATTAACACATTCAAAAGGACATCACATATGATCAGTCATATTCCAATTCGTATGCTCATTCTTGCATTCAGAAATATTCCACAAAAGCCTCAAGCTACAAACTCTCTTGCATAGTGTCTTCCTTTTACACATTATACTGACTTTAGCATCGGAGGGGCCTTCCTCGGAAACACCCCCGAGGCTAGTTTACGTGTGTTCACTGTGCAGGAAACCTTCGGCCCAACACAACTTGGATCGAATCCAGTCTTCTCCATTTCAACGGACCTTCGGCAAGGTCCCATTGTTTTCAACCGAAACAATTTGGCGCCGTCTGTGGGGAAGACTTTCAAAAATCTTTAAGCCAAATTCCTAACCAAGATCATCTTGCAATTATCTTAGCAGCCATGGCTAAGAACCGCAAGAGCAAAAGCCTCCGTCAAGGAGCGGGCGAAAAGCCTAAAACCCCTACACCATCGCCCTCGCCGGACCGGAACTCTCCCAAGGGTGCCGGCTCGGGGGGAGGATCACACAAGGAGGATTCCCTATCTCCTATAATGCATGACTCTCAATATAGGCCGGACCACTCTCGGTCTAGCAGGGGTCAGTCTGATCATAGGACATATTCAGTGTCCCGAAGCCAACCATCGGCTGCACGGCCTCATGCCCACACTCGGCCGGGGACCCCTTTGACGGGGCCCAGTTCGGAAGAGGTGGCAAGAGCGCTGGCAGTACTCATGGAGGCAATGAGGGCACAGAATATGCCACCGCCTCGTGATCGAACTCCTCCGCATACCCGGCATCAGCGGAGGAAGTTAGACCATGACGGTGGGAAGCTTCCTTCCTTCCGGGAACTGGAAGAGTGGGAGGAGGATTCTTGGAAAAATGAAAAACAGAGGAAGAAGAACTCTCAATTATTTAAAGGATCCTCATCCTCAAGACCAGCAGCGCATAAGAGCAGCAGCTCAGCTTCTCGGCCAGAATCTACTCGCCGGGAACCCGAGACTGCTCGCAGAAGCGTCCTTGACCGACTCGGCGGCCAGGAACCGAGCGTGCGTAGTCGCCTCTCGTTCCCTGCAGCCGAGGCCCAGACTTCCCAGCCAGGGACGAAAACCACTCCTACCTCTCTAAGAGGGCGGAGCGCGGTCCCTTCGGCCAGGAACAAGGGCAAGGCCATTATGCTTCCCGCTAGTTCACCATTCGAGCAATGGATACTGGAAGAGCGCGTACCCACGGTTAAAATACCGTCGCATATCACATATGACGGGACCACGGATCCGAAGGACCACGTGGCCTCGTATGAGACTCATATGCATCTTTGCCCCAGATCCGAGGCGACTTGGTGCAAATATTTCCCAACCACTCTCAAGGGGGTCGCGCAAGCGTGGATCTCCAAGGGAGTAAGGCAAGGCTCCATAACAGGTTGGGATGATCTGTCCTCCAAGTTCAGGAGCAAGTTTTCCACGGCAAACCGCCGAGAGAAGACTACCGCAGAGCTCATGGGTCTGCAACAGGGGGAAACTGAAAGCCTCCGAGACTACCTGACCCGTTTCAGTAACGAGTCATCAAGCGTCTCCCAGCTGGACCAGGGGCTAGCTGTTTTTGCAATGCAGAATGGCCTTCAGCCAGGAAAATTCCTAGACTTTATGGTCATGCATACCCCGCAGACCTTGGAGAAAGCTCTTAGTGCTTCGGATAAGTTCATCCGAGCCGAAGAATGGAATAAAGCAAAAACCCAACCTCAATCCGGGGGAGGGAAACAGAGGCAAATACCCTTGTCTGAAGGCCAAGGCCATAAGGCAAAGGGAAAATCAAAGGCCTCGGAGCCATCTTCGGCCAGCGACCTAAAGAAGGACAGGTTTGCCTCATACACAGGCAGATATGAGTCCTACACTCCGCTCTCTCTTCCACGCGCCAAAATTTACAGTGTGACGAAGGAGGAGCAGAGTTACCGAAAGCCGAGACCACTCCCAGAGTGGTATCAGCGAAAAAATAAAAATCAGTGGTGTGAGTTCCACGATTCTTCGGGCCACAACACTGAGGAGTGTATCCAGCTGAAGGACCAGATAGAAGACATGGTCCGGAAGGGATACTTGAAAAAATACATCGCGGATCACCGCGAGAAAAAAGAATCCGAAAGGTTAGCAAAGGACCCTCGGCAGGACCTTGATTTCCCTCGGAAAAACAGTAAAAAACCGGAGGGGAAATTCCCTCCGATCAATGTTATCTCGGGAGGAATATACTCTCGGAGGGAGCACAAGCGTCACCTTAGAGCTTTGACTCACCAGGTGAACAACGCTGACATTCAATCTCCCCAGTCGCCGGTGCCGAACATGACGTTCACAGCCGCCGACTGCCGGGGGATTACGTTTCCTCACGAGGATCCGTTGGTGATCATCGCCACGGTGGCCAACCACGACGTCAGTAAGGTCCTTGTTGACGGTGGCAGCGGAGCAAACATTCTGTTCCGAAAGGCCTACAACCAAATTAAGCTGAAGCCCAAGCACCTTACGCCGGTACCCTATCCGGTATCCGGGTTCAATGGGGCTTCAACTTATCCAGATGGGAAGGTGACACTTCCTGTCACCATCGGTTGCGATGAGGCAGCCCGGAACGTCATGATTGAGTTTTTGGTCATCGACGCTCCTTCAGTGTACAACGTGATTTTGGGGAGACCCATAATTCACGAGATCCAAGGGGTCGTCTCAACTTATCATCAGCTGATGATTTATGTCTCAGACGCCGGCTTCCCCGAAAGGATACAGGGCAACCAGAAGGACGCCCGAAGGTGCAACTACCTCAAGCCATCCAGTAGTCGCCCAGATAACGACAAGGATGAGGAGGAGAAAGAAAAAGAAAGAGAGCCAAGCACAAAAAAGCCGAAAGGCCTAAGTGCTTCGGCCCAAGGATCAGTGCCCAGAGAAAAAGGTCCCGAAAGGGAAAAGGTTGACTCTTCATCTGAGCCGAAAGACTCAGAGAGCCAGCCGAAGAACACAAAGACTGGGACACCTGCTGACATTGGCAGCAGACCAGATTCTGAAGAGTCCAGTCCATCGGCAATGGACATGGACCAACAGACTGAAACAGCAGAGTTGGCCGAAGGAGATGCTGAGAAATGTGTAACAATCGGGATGGACCTTGATCCTAACACCCGTTGTGAACTTATTCAGCTCCTGCGGGATAACAGAGATGTGTTTGCTTTCTCGGCAGCTGATATGCCCGGGATAAGTTCAGACCTCATCTCCCATAACCGAAGGGTCCATGCAAGGCCTCTCAAAATTGGGGATCTTGTCCTTCGGAATGCTGCTGCAGTTCAGAAAGGCCGAATCCATGGGAAGCTCTCAGCTACATGGGAGGGACCTTATGAAATTTATGATGAGCTTCAGCCAGGGACATACCGACTTCGGCAGTTGGATGGAACTGAGTTGAAGAATCACTGGAATGCTGATGTACTGAAAAAATGCCATGTGTAAACCCTTCGGGGCAGAACAATCTTTGTAAGTACATTTTGAACTAATGACAGGCCTTGGAGCCGCCATTTATATAAAATTTACAACTTTTTATCCTTTCAAAATTTTCTTTGTTCTATCTACTCTTTGAGGGTTTTTTATTCAGCCTCGTCTGAAGCCTTCGCCTTCGGGTAACTGGGTTTCAGATTGCTGACAAAACCTGTCTTTTTAAAGAACACCGGTCTTTCAGCTGAAGTCAAACTTCAGTAAGACTTGTTCTCCAAAGACATGAGTCCATGGACAATTCTGGGATATTGCCTTAACTGAGCCTTGTATCCCAGAGAGCCATTATCCGAAACATTGCCTTAAGTTGGCCCTGTGTTTTGGGTATCCATTTTTCAAAGATAGACAGAAAATCAAGGATAACAGCCTTTTTAAATCAGCCTCGTCTGAAACCTTCGCCTTCGGGTAACTGGGTTTCAGATGGCTTACAAAACTCAGTCTTTTTAAAGAACACTGGTCTTTCAGCTGAAATCAAACATCAGTAAGACCTGTTCTCCAAAGACATGAGTCCATGGACAATTCTGGGATATTGCCTTAACTGAGCCTTGTATCCCAGAGAGCCATTATCCGAAACATTGCCTTAAGTTGGCCCTGTGTTTCGGATATGCGTCTTCTTTAAGCACGCTGGTCTTTCAGCTGAAGTCAAATTTCAGTAAGACTTGTTCTAAAGAGGTTAGTCCCAGAAAGCTAATATCCCAAGCATTGCCTTCAGTTGGCCCTGTGTTTCGGATATCCAACTTTCAGACAGTCAATCTTCAGTAAGACTTGTATCCCAGAAGCATTGCCTTCAGTTGGCCCTGTGTTTCGGATATCCATTTTGAAGAAGTTCAGAAATTGCTTATTCAACTAAAGTCATACTTCAATTTCTGTGGGGGCAAGAAGCACGCAGTGCAGCTATGTTCGGCAGAGTTGAAGAAAAGAAACAGTAAAGCATTCAAAAATAAAGCAACTGAAGAAAAAAATTGAGCTACAAGTTCAATAATTCAGTATCGGCAGCCGCCCACAAGCGGAAAATAACAGCTGCCGAAATACGTACATAAGCAAAAAAATAAAACTGTTGTACGACAAGGCAAGCTGAAGCAAAAAACAAGGCAAAAAACTCAGAAAGCGGCAAGTCTAAAGTTAAGCACATGATGAACCGCAAGATTCTGAAGACGACTGCCCGAGTTCCTATGCTTCAGCCGGCGGATCAGACTGATCAGCGTTGAGTCCCATGGTGGCCTCAGCCCCAGCAGCAGAAGAGGCGGGCTTTGCACTTTGCCGAGCCTCCCTTTCCCTCTGCTCAGCTTCCAACTCCAGTCTTTCAGCTTCCTCTTCGGCTTCCTCAGCCTTAAGAATTTCAGCTTCAGCTGGAGTTGCAAACTTCATGTGAGGGTCTTCGGGATTCTGGACCCACTCAGCACATTTAGACCAGTCCAGCTTCGGCTCAGCATGAAGGCAGACTCTTCGGCATACTCGGAATCCGTTTCTGAAACCCATCTCATATTCCTCTTGGGTATAGACACGGACTTTGAGTAAAGCCTCAGCATCAGCCAGCTTCTTCTGGGTCTCCTCCAAGTCTTCCTTGGATTTCTTCAGCTCATCAGCGACTTGGGAGGAGGAGCCTTTCAGCTCATTCAGCTCTTGCTGAATTTGGGAAGCCTTTGTCTGAGCCTGGGCCACTTCAACTTTCTGGATCAGCAGTTGATCCTCAGCCTTTTGGAACTTAGCTCTTTGAGCTCCAGCAGCAGCAGCAGCCTCTGAGAGTTGGACGTCTTTGGCCAGGAGCAACTCTTCAGCAGCCATTCGGCTGGCTTCAAGAGCCTCTAGACGCTGCTGTACTTCAGCTTGTGCAGCAGTTCCTTCTTGAATTCGGCTCTCAATAGCAGCCTTGAATTTGGAGACGTCCACTCCCATATGCTCCTGGAGGAATTTTTCCCCTTCCATCAGTGGGGGAAAAACCTCCATCTCCATAGCATTGCAGAAGGTTTTCAGAGCTTCGGCAGCTTTTTTACCGTACTCCTCAACCTCCTGCTGCTTCTCTTCAGCTGCTGCTTGCTTCAGCTTAGCAAGCTTAACTTCCTCTTCAGCCACCTTCCTTTCGTGCACAACAGCGTCTACCCTATCTTGTAGGGTATCAATCAGCTCTACAGTGAGAGTCTGATTGTGCACGAACTGAAAACAGGAAGACAAAAAAAAAAATAAGTAATAAGAAAAAAATAGAGCTGAATTTCGGAGGAAATGAAGGAAAATTACCTGCATCATCAGCAGTTGGTTAGACCTGGCTGGGTCAGGAACTGATCTACTGGATTCGCCCATCCCAGCAGTGGCCTTCAGCGACCAGATCCTTGCCCTGTCTACTTCGGACATGCCAGCAAAACTGCCGAAGTAGGCTTCAGCTCCTTCTCGGTTTTGACCCCATATGAGGTCCCAGATGTGATCTGGGATTGGAATTCGGGGGGCCGAGAAACCCATTTCTCCAGAATGCAGAGTCTGGAAAGAAGGGAAGGACGACGATGGAGCTTGATTAGCTTTGGTTGTCTCAGCATCATCCTTCTCAGAGGAGTCAAGTACTATGACCTCCTCTTCTTCAGGGGTGAGGACGAAAGCCTCAACCTCTCTGGCGATATCTGCCGTGAAGCCCTCAGCACTGGACATCACGGCATCTTTATTTTCGTGCTCAGCAGCACTCTTCTTGATTTCTTCTTGGACCCCTCCCTTAGGTTCGGGAGTTCTCTGATCCACCTCCATCTCAGGAGGTGGCGGAGGGGTCTTTTGAGGAGATTGGGGTGTTGGCTGGGGAACCCTCGGCGATCCATTGCCTTCCTCAGGTTCCCTTATTGCGACGCCGATGGTCATCGGCCTCTGCTGAAAATCATGAGGGCCGATGATGGCCATCCTTCGGCGCCTTTTCAGAAGGGGCTGCTCGTCCATATCTGAGTCTGAAGACTCTTGTATTTGATCTTCGGGACGAACAGGAGCTTTGCCTTCTCTGTGTCTGTTACTCTCTTCAGACTGTAACAGACAGGGGGGAAGAAGAGTGAATAAAAAAAAAAAAAAAAAAAAATGAAAATGAAAATGAAAAGAAAAAAGTTGTCTGAAGCTCACCGAGGTTTTCAGCAAAGCCTCGTCTTCTTCAGCTGCTCTAGCTGCAGCTTCGGCCTCAGCAGCTCTGGAGGACCCTTCTCCTCCTTCGCAAGCCTCAAGTACCCGTGCAACCTCTTCGGCTGTGCGGGCAGCTTCAGCTTCTTCGTTCAGCAGCTGAAACCAAGGGTCTCTCTTCTTCCACCAAGGCTTCTGCCTCTGATACAGAGCAACAGCCTCAATTTGGAAGTGGGAAGAATCCAGATGAACTTCCCTATGCCTCGGCTCAGTGATAGACGGGGCCCGTTCAGTTACAACTCGCTCTCGGTTAACACCAAGACGAGCGTAGTTAATACCAACGTTGGTCTCGTCCCGCTCTGAAAAAAGGGAAAGGGAAAAAGTTTAGCTCAGATATGTTGGCACAGCATAAAAAAGCAAAGCGAGAGAAGAAAAAGAGGTAGTTAAAAGCCTCGGCCCCAGCCGAAGAAGCTTACCATCCTTAAACTTTCGGCTGAGGCCAACAGCTGCTAGCATATTCTCTTGGAAAACGTAATGCGTATCGGGGAGCCAAGTCTCCGGGATATGCTGCATTCGACCACTCCCCCCCGGGTTCGGCAGCTTGCCGAAGATATGTTGCTGATCCAGGTTCGGATCCGCCCCGTTATCTGCGGGGGGACCTAGACTTCCCATTTCGGGATCAGGCTCAGCTAAGTACCGGGGAGCGCTGAAGACGCAAGGGTGGCCCGGATCTATGGGTGCCCTAACCCAAATCCATTGACCTCTCCAGTCCTTGTCTGAAGAGTCATTTGGCCACATGGTCAAGTATTGGGGCCGGGACTCAATCCGATACCACCCAGAACCATGGCTTCCGTGCCCACTCTGAATATTTGGCACTAGCCGATGGAGCTTTCTGAAGCAGTGCAGGTTCGGCACGTATTTGAAGAACTTGCAGACCCATAAGTATGTCATCACCCTTCGGATGCTGGTGGGGGTTAGCTGACATAGGGAAATGTTGTAATGGATCAGCAAGTCTCGGACGAAAACGTCCAAAGGGAACCTCAGCCCATACTGAAGCTGTCTCGTGTACACCCCCACATACCCCGGGGGTGGACGATGGATTCTATCGGATGCTGAGGGCATTCGGCACCAATATCCATCAGCTTCAAAAATGCCGTAGTGCAACTCAATTTGCTCAGCAAATCGATATTGATCGGCGTTCTCTACCCACCATGAGTAGGGGCGGTTCTTTATCATGGCCGAAGCGACTTCGGCATTCTCCCACTCTGAAAACCCAGGGAGGATATCCCAAAGGACAGCGGGAATTTCATCGTCCCGTCCAGAAGCACTCGGCTCATCCGTTCTTTGAGGAGGAGCCGAGGAAAGGGGAGTCGCCCTAATCCCTTCAGCAGGGTCAGACTCCGGCCTTTGACCATTCCAGGTCCCAATCCTATTCCTAGGATCGGGAATCGGCCTTGCTCTTCTTGGAGCACGGGCTCTACCTCTAACTCCTCTTGCCATGGATTATTTCGAAGAGAAAAGTCGAAAGAAAAGGGGAAGGAGTTCGAATTCGAAGAAAAATAAACTGAAATCAAAGGAATTTACCTTAATCTGAAGCGAAAGTTGCCGATTTACGAGTTCGTAGTGGCAAGTCTCAGTTTCTAAGCTCAATGCTCGGGGGAATTTGCGAAGTTTTGATGCGGGTTCTTGGTTTCTCTCTCGAAGAATTCTGGGTTTGTGTTGGTGAATAAGTGAGGAGAATGACGCGCCTCTGTTTATATCTCCAGGTACGGGATACGAAGAGTCTGTGCTTTAATTTCTCTTAAGTACCCACTAAGTAACCATTAAACACATGTCTTGTGATTAAACTGCCCATTATCCGTCCAACTTCCGCAAATCATTAACCGTTGTTATCTCATTAATTACGGTTTAAATTCAAATTTTTGGATCAATTAAATCATTTACTTCCCTCCTTTTTTGAGTTAAATAAAACCCGACCCGTCATTCTTCCAAATCGGGTCTGGGGGGCAAGTTGTTTGGGTCCAATTTAGTCAAAGTTGGGCCTGAGCACTAAATGATCCAATTAAAAGCCCAAGGTCAAGGTTCAACTCTCCAATTGCTCAAAAGTCAAAAGTCAGCCCACAAAGTAAGCCAATTGGGCTAAAGCCCAACCTCTCCAAGTATGATGAGGTATAAAAGCCATCATATTAACACATTCAAAAGGACATCACATATGATCAGTCATATTCCAATTCGTATGCTCATTCTTGCATTCAGAAATATTCCACAAAAGCCTCAAGCTACAAACTCTCTTGCATAGTGTCTTCCTTTTACACATTATACTGACTTTAGCATCGGAGGGGCCTTCCTCGGAAACACCCCCGAGGCTAGTTTACGTGTGTTCACTGTGCAGGAAACCTTCGGCCCAACACAACTTGGATCGAATCCAGTCTTCTCCATTTCAACGGACCTTCGGCAAGGTCCCATTGTTTTCAACCGAAACATCAACAATCTTTATTCTTTACCAATTTTTGTTCTTTGGTATTGAATCTTGTTTAGATTAAGTACAAGTGAAATAGTTGAACGGAAAAAGGTATACATATAGACAATTTTGATCAATTTAATTAATTATCCTTTGGTATTGAATTTCTTGTTTAGATTAAGTAGGTAGGTTCAACTATCTACAGCTGTTATCACCACCTTTTTTTTTTTTTTTTTTTTTTTTTTTTTGTTGTTGTAATTTGGCGGGTCGTATACGTAGCTGCAATATGCATGCATGAAAAATTCAAAGTCATATAAATGTCCATAAAAAGGGTCAAAGTTTAAGAATGTAGAAAAAGTGACACTTGCTAATTAAATTAATTAAATTAAATACTCTCAAAATTCAATACCCAGTATTATTCTATTATGGTATCCTTGTTTTTTTTTTATTTTGTTTTGTTACGAATTCTTTATAACATGAAAGCAACTTGGATATAGTGAAAATGACAAATGAATATAAAAACAAATTGTGCAAGTAAACAATTTTTCTACTTTTTTTAAAAAAATAAGAATAATATAGGACATGATTGATGTAAGCTCTTTAAAATTATATAAAAAAAAAAAAAAAAAAAAACATGTAAACAAGGGATTTTTCTTCCTTCTTAATTAGAAAAAAAAAATACTTAAAATTGGGGTGATTGACCTCCCTCCAATTAGGGAAGAAACCTCTATCTTAATACTTATAATCAAGCAATCTCAAAATGCCATCGTCACGGAAATTAGGGCATGTTCTTATTGACTGAACTGAACTTAACTTAACTTAGGGTCTGTTCTCATACGTTGAAATTCAGTTCAGTTCAGCTCCTAATTTCCTTTTCTTATAAAATATTCATTTCAGTTCAGTTCAGTTCAGTCAATGAGAACATGCCCTTATTAGACTTGAACTGAACTGAGCTAAAATGATTATTTTATGAAAGAAGGAAATTAAGAGCTAAACTGAACTAAACTGAAAATAATCTGATGAATTTAGGGCCTAAATGATCGTAATAAGCGTAATCTATTTAAAAGGAGACCAGCTAGGGGGGTCTCAATCCAATAAAAAATTCACTTGTTTTCTCATGGGTGCTCCCTTCTTCGTCGTCTCAAGACTTTCAACTCCATCTCCCTTGTTTAGTTGTCTCTAATGAGTTAACAAGTTTAAGATTTGTTCTTTAGACAAAGGTCCAAATAAAGTCTAAGATTCGATTACTACTAAATATGATTAAACAAAAATTAAATAAGTCTATCATACGAAGTATGACTCATTAATAAATTGTTTTCCTTGTAATTTAAGAAACATCTACTTGTGATTTCTAGATAAGAAGGAATGGTGAGGTCAAAGTCTAATCAACATAAGTGGGCCCATTGGATCTGAAGTAGTTGGATTAAACCGGCCCACTTCAATCAATTAAAAAGAAAAAGGTTATATATTTCGATTCCAAATTTAAAGTAGACAAACAACTTTAATTAAGCTTATAATTTATTGGATGAAAGTCCCCATCTAAAATTCTATTTTTTCCAAAATTAATTTTTCACAAACTTTATAATAAAGCGAAATTTTATTTCCTTTTCTCAAAATTTTTTGGCGACAAATAAAGTCTTCCTACTTTTTTTCCTTTATTGGTGAAGTTTAAAAAAGGGCAAGAAAAATAAAAAGTTGAAAATCTTTTTCTTGATTGTCTCTTTCACCAAAAACATTCGATACTTTTCTTCACCTAACACTTTTTCTACATTTTCATTATTTTATGTAGGAATTTGGCAATTTGATGCTGACATGTATTTCGGATGATCAACTCCATTAAGTTAAAACCCTTAAGTAGGATACGTAACTACTATTAAATGACAGTCTTGGTCTTCCGTGGGGTATTAGATAATTGTTTTTAATAGGTTGTGAGATTTTGGATTTCTGTCAACGTAAACATTTATATAAACAAGATTTTAATCTCATATGATTCTATCATATCACAAGTTCACAACTCACAAGTATTAGGATCGCGTCTTATAGATTAACTTTTATCAACACACTTATTCGATACATATTTTATGTTAATAACTTAATAAAATTATTACTCTCTATCACTTTTATTTATCAAATCAGATCACTAATCTCTAATTTCATCCTTGACCCATTTATATAGACTATGAAAATTACTAAGAACATACTTTTATCAATCATTCGATCATCTTATTTTATATTTTACAATATACGGAGTACTAAAAGTCAAGTGAATAAAACGCACTATGATAAAACACGGGACAAATTCACAAGATAATTATAAATGTAAGTCGTCCATGTCAATGAACAACATGCAACATTCACACACTCGGCTCAAGCTCTCTGCCCTGTTTTTTATTCAGTCTTTCTATTTCAAATGTTGTCGCAGACCACACGCACATTCACACACTAACGTCTGCGCAGAGCAGCCCCGCCCCTCGTAACATGCTGCAAATCAACTACGTTGTATTTTTACCAATAAAAAATGAGTTAATTAGATTAATTTTGGAAGTGAAAAGTAATTAAATTAAAAAATAACAAAAAGTTGGGGCTTAAAACAGAAAAGGGAAGAGTGGGTAATGGTAATGATGACCACCTTCCGCTTCTAGTGCTAGATTCCATGACCCCCCTCTCTTTCCCGGTTTTATTTTTATTTTTATTTTTTATTTTTACTCCGTATTAATTAATTATTATTTCTTATGAAAATTAATTCCTCCAATTCTTATAATTATTGTTATTAATAATTTTACTATTTATAATTGTAGATAAAACTTACTGCAAAAATTTACTGGTATTACATCATACAATGATTAAATGAGTATTGGTTTAGGTAGCCAATAAAAATATTTTAGTCGAATTATCTAAACCTTATTTTGGTGCATTGATCAAATTATGTACGCTATAATTGTTATTTAAATTTTGCAAAAATATACTCCCTCCGTTTTTAAATACTTGCTCCATTTCTCTTAGACAAGCATGCCAATACTAATCTTTGATCACTAATATCTTTAATTATTGATAAGTATAAATTCTAACAATTGAAAATTAATAATTTATTCATTGAGATAATTCCAACAAGTACCCACAAGACTATTTTTTTTCTTATGTATAAATCACAAACATTAGTCAAAGTAGGACAAATGAATGGTGCAAAAAATAGAAATGGAGCAAGTATTTAAAAACGGAGGGAGGGAGTATATCATTAGTCCAATAGTCCACCTAATAACTCCATAACATTTAAGTTTAATATTACTTGTTGATTATAACCTACTTTGTTTGTTTGTACCTATAATTTCTACAATCTACTTGTGAATTTTAAATTATTTTTTTCTAAAACAAAATTTTAGGTCATAAAATATCATTGTTAACTAGTGTAATTTGAGAAATATACACTTGGTAATAAATGTTATTCAATATTATTCGTAACGTCTAGATTTCATTTAAAAAGAATTGGTTTCAATAGTAGTTTTGGCAACTCAATTACTTTATCGCTTGTTGTAGAGAAAACAGTTGAAATCATGACCATACATATAGGTTCAAAATTCTCATTTACAATCTTCGGTAAAACTAATCAAATATTGTAAAGTATATTCAACACTCCCACACAGATTCGAATTCGTTTTAATACTTACAAATTCACTCTATTGCGTATCACCGGAAATTAGTTAAACACATGTACCACGCAGATTGTGTTCGGAATTCTAAGGGTCTGCTCACATTTATTGAACTGAACTGATTGGAGCTGAAGTGAACTGAACCGAGATGAAATGAATATTTTATGAGAGAAGGAAATTAGAAGTTAAACTGAATTAAATTGAAATTAAGCTGGAGTGAACATACCCTAAGTTATAATCTACGAGTATATCTATATGAGATTTAAATAAATTACCCAGATGCAACACTTCCCCACGCAGCGATCTTCTACCATAATTAAAAAGAATTCACACCGTATCTCCCAATTAATCTTCAATTAAACCAAGAATACATACATAAAAATAAAAAATGGTACTCCGTAAACTCTATTACTCTAATTACCAAATTTAATTATGTCAATATTAATATGGAGTAAGTAATAAACCATCATAATTACCAAAAATACCATAATAACCATATAATTTTCCATCATAATTACCAAATTTAATTATGTCAATATTAATATGGAGTAAGTAATTTACCATCATAATTACCAAAAATACCAAAAATTACCAAAAATTTTCCATCATATAATTCAAAAAAAAAAAAAAAAAAAAAAAAAAACTTCCCAGAAACCACCACTCTTGAGTTTCTCTCTCCTCCACCTCTTTTTCTGCAGAGATCCCAACTTTGTTTAATTTTCCTGGCATTTTCTCTTTGTTTATCATCTTAAATTACCCACCAAATATTTAATAATTCTGATTTTTCTGTCTTGATTTCTGCAATTTTCATAAATCCCCCCTTAATTTTCTCTCTCTTCCGCCATGGACGGCAACGAGTCTTTCTTCTTTCTCTCTCCTCATTAATTTCTCTGTTTTCTCTAAATTTCATGCTGTATTAAATTCAATTCAATCCCCCATTTTTTTCCCACGACCTAAATATATCAAATCAAAATCAAAATCAAACTATAATTAATTGATTTATTTATTCAGAGATGCAATACCCTTCACCTGAATCAGCTGGATGATATGACTGAAATTGTAGTATTTCTACTATCACTGCAATTTTCTCACTCTAATTTGAATTGGGAAATTAGGGTTTTTAATTTAATGGGGTGTGGAACTTCTAAAGCTGAAGATCTACCATTGGTAAGTTTTTGTAGAGAGAGAAAAGATTTGATTAAATCTGCTTCTAATCATCGTTTTGCTCTTGCTGCTGCTCATATTGCTTATTTTCGTCAATTGAAAGATGTGGGTGATTCTCTCTGTAAATTTGTTGAAGAAGAATTGATTCTCTCTGCTTTTAACTCTTCATCTTCTTCACCTTCTTCTCCTTCTTCTCTCTCTTCCCCTGTTCTTACGCTTCCTTCTGATGAACCCAAGAAGAAGCCGAAGAAGGGGTTTCATACTGGTAATAAGAAGGTGAAAACTAAGAAAGGGTCTTCTTCTTCGACCTCGATTTCTCATAATTTAAGAGGGGTTGATGGTAATGATCAGAATTCACATTTGCATTTGTCTTCCGATGATAATGATGATGGTATTGAGAAGGATGATATGGGTTCGTCTTTCGATCACCGGCATTCGAATTCTGGGCATTTGGATATTGATGATGAGGAGGAAGATGAAGAGGATGATGAAGATGAACATGAACATGATTTGAAGAGAGAGAAAATGAAGAAGAAAGGAGGAAAAGGAGGAGAGAGAAAGAGGGTTGAATCTCCTCAACCTGGGATTTCTTACATTCCTGATTCTGAGTTTTCTGGTATTGCTAGTAATTATCCTTACCCTTTTGATTATTCTTATGTTAATGGTAATGTTAATAGTAGTAATAATCATCCTTATTATCAACCTCCTCAAAATGCTGATAATGCTGGTATTCCACCTTATTATTATACAAATCCTAATGTTAGTTCATATTACCCTGATAATGGTTATAGTAGTTATGATTATAATGGTGGAAATTATAATTATAATGGTGGGAGTAATTCATATGGTACAACAACGTCATATACTACTTACTATATGAAGAAATCTTCAACTAGGATTCCTTCCGTTATTTACGAGGAACCTAGGCAGAATCCGGTGTATGCTTACTCTGAGTATAGTGGTCAGTCGAGTTATACAAATTACTCGAATTTCGGGTTTAGTGCAAATTCGGAGAGTAGGGGGAGTAGTGTGCCACAACAGCCACAGCCACAGCCACGGCGGCCTCCAACACCGCCTTCGCCTAAGGTGTCAGCCTGGGATTATTTTAACCCGTTTGAGACTGTGGAGGGTGGGGGTTATTTGGGTTATTTTGGTCAGAATCCGGGTTATGGGTTGGGGTCGAACTCCAGTAGTCCTGATTCGAGGGAGGTAAGGGAAAGGGAAGGGATTCCAGAGTTGGAAGAGGAAACTGAGAGTGAAGTCAGTAAGGAGCCTTATTACTATGATAAGAAGAAAGTGCAGGAAGAGTTTAATTTTCCCAAAAGTAAGAGTAAAACAGTTCAATTTGAGGATGGGAAGGGGAAGAGTAGTGGTAATTTTGGTGAGGGTACTTCAAAGGGGGCGAGGGCGAGGGTGCCTTTGCAGCATCCACAAAGGGAGGAGCTGCAGCCAGAGGCAGCTGTAGATGTAGACAAGGAGGTGGAGACAGTTGAGATGAGGGATGCGAAGGGGAGAAGCAGCATTAGTAGTCCTGAAACCGAGACTAGCATTTCCACAAGTATAGAGGATGGGTCTGTTAAGAAGAGAGGGGTGAGCTTTGATGTTGGAGGGAGTGGAAATGGAGGTGGAGGAGGACCTTCGTCTTTTGATATTGAATCATCTAAGCCAAGTAGCTCCACAATGTTGTCAACCAATGGCACACGTGATCTTAGAGAAGTCGTAAGGGAAATCAAAGATGAATTTGTGGCTGCTACTGATTATGGGAAAGAGGTCTCTGTGTTGCTTGAAGTGGGAAAAGAGCCATACAAGTCTCGGTCCTCCTTTTTGAAAGGTATAAGAACTCAATTACTCTTTCTACTCATTACTGTTAGAATGCCTCTTGTTAATTCTCTATGCAAACAACTTGGTTTGTTTATGGGTTCTTGTGCTATCATTTTGTTTGTTTTTTGGCTTGTAATTGTCAATTGTGTTCTGCACTGGTCCCTTTGACCCAAGTACTTAAAATTAAGAGGGAGAGAATCATTTGCATTTACTTGGGGCTGGATTACTAGGAATTTACGAAGACCAAATTTGATAAAATGTGTACAGTTTGGTTCTACCACACAAAAAAAATTTAGTGCTCACTATACGCATCTCTTTACAAGTTAATTTCCCAGTTATTGTGAGCTTAGTCGGGAGCCAGGAGTGAACTTACTTTTCTGAATATGATCACTTTACATGCAATGTCCATATTTTTTTTAGCAAATTATCCAATTGGATTGGTTATTTCTCTGCTAACAAGGAAACATACTTGTATTTACAGTGATTTTGGCCAGGGTCTGCTCTACATCACTGTCATCTTCGTATTCTCCATCTTCCCTGCCTGGAGGATATCCTGGGAATGCTGATGAGGATTTTGACTCTCACAGCCTGGCATCAACTCTGGAAAAGCTATATATGTGGGAGAAGAAACTATACAAGGAAGTCAAGGTATCTGTTTGATGTATCTTCTCTACTTGTCTTGCCCTGTCTTTAAGAACTGTGTATCCATGCATGAATTAATTTGTCATTTCGTACAGCAGGTGGAAACACAAACTGTAAAATATAAGTAGGGATTTCTTACTTTTCCAGAATGTTTCTATAAACTGACTGGGATTTCACTCTTTGGTTTTGAAGATTATAACTAGTCAGGCTGGACAAAAGTCCATGTAGATTTATTAACAATTGCTGCCCTGTCTCAAATTTCATCTGTTTCATTACTCTGCATAGTTTTTCCAATATTTACTGTAGGGTTTTTGACTAGTAATGGTATCTTAAATTAGTCGGACATCAGTCGTGTCTACCTTGCAACATGTACTTCAATAGGTTTCAATTCATGCTATTGTGTTTCAAATATTTACACTATTTTCTCCTATTTCATTATTGTTTGAGAAATCTGTGCACGGTAATTTGGAAATTATAGTACACTTTTGTTACATTCTTGCTCAATTTGTTTAGGGCGTTGTGCTGGTTTTAGGATGAGGAGAGGCTTAGGGTTCTGTATGAGAAGCAGTGCAAAAAGCTGAAAACTCTGGATGATCAAGGTGCGGAGATTAGTAAGATTGAAGCTACACAGGCTTCAATAAGAAAGCTGCTGACCAGGCTTAATGTCAGCGTCAGAGCTGTAGATTATGTATCTCGCAGAATACACAAATTGAGGGATGAAGAATTACAGCCTAGAATGAAGGAATTGATTTATGGGTACGAATTCTATTCTCTGATGTTTACTTTGTACCTATTCATGTTGTTTGTGAGAATTGTGACTGATTATGCATCATGCATGGTGCTTTTAGTGTATGTTCACATTATTGTATTTGTTAGTCTGAGGTTGGTTATATTTAATTTGATATTCAGTCTCTCTATTGCTTTTTTATTTATTTTTTTATATTTTCCTATTACCCTGTCCCAAGGGGTTTAGCAACACACAGGCAAATCATGAATACGTCATGTTTTCTTAATTTTGTAGATGATTTTTCCCAATGCTGGTGTCACTTAATATGAGTAGGTTGTGTTCATGAATTTATATCCGTTATAAGATAGTGGACTCTTGATGAAGAATGCTAGTCATATTTTTTAATATTGATAGGAATTTGGAAATGCAATCATTATTTTACTTAATATTGACTACTGTTTCCCATGCTTTCGTGGCAATCTTTAGGTTTTACTTCTAAAGATTATATTATTGTGTAGGCTAGGAATGTTGTATTGTTAACAGGTCAAAGCTTTAGAACTTATTTGATTTACCTTGTTGATTTTTGTCAATCTTGTAATTCCATATTGTTCTTAAACACTGTATGGAGTATAATTAGCCAATTACTTTTCCTACAGATTGAGAAAGATGTGGAAGCTGATGCTTAAGTGTCACCAGAAGCAATTCCAAGCTATCCTAGAAAGTAAAACCCGAGCACTAAAAGCAAATACCGGACTGAGAAAAGATTCAAGTGTGAGGGCTACAATTCAGCTTGAAGCAGAACTATTAAAATGGTGTCATCGATTTAACAACTGGGTTGATATGCAAAGGTCCTACGCCGAGACTTTGAATGGCTGGCTTGAAAAGTGTATTCATTATGAACCCGAAGTAACCGCAGATGGTGTCATCCCTTTTTCTCCTTCCCGTATTGGTGCCCCACCAGTGTTTGTAATATGCCATGACTGGAAACAAGCTATGGAAAGAGTATCAGGATCGGAGGTACAAACAGCAATGAACGATTTTGCTACAAGCTTGCATGAATTGTGGGAGCGGCAAGATGAAGAGCAACGTCGAAGGGTGAAAGCAGAGAACATGTACAAAGATTTTGAAAAACAAATCCGAGGCATTAAAATGAACAGGCAAAGAAGGGGACATGATCACAATGATGCCTTGTCGGACAAGAATAGTCTCTCAATGATTGCTTCTGAAAGTGGGATTTCCCCCCTCGATGATCTAAAGGTGGATTTAGACTCGATGAGACAGAGAGTAAGGGAAGAGAGAGCAGGCCACAAGGAAGCTGTTAAACTAGTCCATGATGCAGTATCTCGCTCCATACAAGCTGGTTTGATTCCGATTTTTGAGTCGTTGGAGAGTTTTACTTCAGAAGCCTCAAAAGCTTTTGATGATGTCAGGTTAGAACATGGCAGTAGTTCATGAGGAATCATGTACCTTTGTCCTTAGTTAAAATAGTTCGGATTAGGTTAGAAGTAGAAAGACGAACATAGACCTTAGGCAATGGAGTAAATCGATAGTACAGCAACTGATTACTGCTAGGTTTCCGGAAGTTGCAGGAGTTTGTTGTGAGTCTGATATCTGCTTCTGCAACAGCTTAGAAGTAGCAACTTGTACAGAATTTTGTCTATTAATTTCATTCGTTCAGATCGAAGAACTAGTGTCAGATATGAAGCAGTGAAGGAATATATTAGCTTGCCAATTGTCAAATATGTAAACATTATATTGGTCCATGGTCTAATTAGTGTTTAATCTTCCATCTGAGCCATTTAAGATTAGACTACAAAGTACAGTATGCATCTCACATCTACTTTTTACTTATGTTGCGGCAGCAGCTTTGTTTGCTCTTGTAAGCATCTGTTGGTGGTGCACCATCTGTCGGAGGTGGTGGTGCGCCATCTGTTGGAGGCGGTGGCAGGCCTGATGTTTCCAAAATTCTCTTTTGTTGAGTGCTGTAGATGAGACATTGATGATCATAGTTTAAAAATTGAATATTTTTAGAAAATTCAGGCAAGAAAAAAATATACAATTTATTAATTGTAAAACAATCAACTATTCGATTATATCAACAAAATCATTTGAATTATTCAGCTAATGATTAAAACCAAAATAAATAATTTTGGGCTTAACAGTTTGTTCATGCTATTCAGCTAATGATTTGAACCAAAATAAATATTTTTGGGATTAACAGTTGGTTCATGCTAATCATGCCCACCAGCAAAACTCTTACATATACGCTGTCAGCCTGATACAACCACCCTTCTTAAATAAACCATATATTCTCGAGCAAGTATAGGCCCATTCTTGGTATAGTGCATATATTTTGTTCTAGCGAGATTTTCGACGAAGAAAGAGGGAAAACGGAAAGAGACTATTACTACCTCCGTTACATATTATGTGCAACGATTAGACATTTTTAATCTTTACTTTATGTCAAATCGTTGTAAATAATATGTAACGGAGGTAGTATTTATTATACTCCCTCCGTCCCTTAATACAATGCCTCTTTCTCTTTATTCCTTAAGGTAAGGAATAAAGAGAAGGAGGCATTGTATTAAGAGATGGAGGGAGTACTGATGTTGTTGATTTAATACTGTTATTGTTGATTTTATATTGTTTTTACCCATTGATATAGTCCATATCTGATAGCGACAAATCACGCCTCATACATTCTCAACCAAAGCCACAAACAATGGCACAAAATTGATGACATTCACTACCAAGCTAACAACTTATTCTACTTAAGGTCCATGATCATGAATTGTGAATTTCATCAAATTTACAATATTCACTTACCCATATAGTTGTATATATGCTACATATCTCAACCATGTTTCTAAAATTACCAACACCTAATTTTGGGACAACCTTAAACGGATAAGAAAGACAAAAATATGTTGTTCTGTTGGTCCTTTATTAAAAAACATTTGAAACAAATCTTTCCTCGTGTTTTTTCATAGCAAAATATACATCAATTAATTTATCTTTGAAGTCATTGATCCAACTTTGAGTTAATAATTCGTCTCTCCTAAACTAGCACATCGTTTACCCTTTCACACATTATAATATTGCATCTTTCACCAAGGTGTTACCAAAAACTCCTATACTAGAGCCTCCATATTCCATATATACTAGTAATACTACACCAACAATAGACTATAGCATACCCTAATCATATGGATACTTCTAAAGAGAATTATGTACATAATTGTACTCTAGAGTCTAGCCTCAATAGATTCCAAGCCCTTTATTTCACTAATTTCTACCAAACATGTGTCATTTCTCAACCATTAGTTGACATATTTGATACTCTTTGTGACTGTGTTAGTAAAATTATCCATAACAATTTTTTTATCTAGTAAAATTAGTTAATTAAGCTTAGTAAAAACAAAAGAATGTCATAAAAATAAGTTTCAGTTTGTACATATCATAAACTTCAAGGAACAAACCTACTACCTCCATTTTTTTAGTTGATACGTTTTGAGTTTAGCACTATTCATATACTTTCTTTGACTGTGTTTTATGCTGCATACGTAATAAAAAATAGTCATGTGAGATCTTGTTATATTCATCACATTATATGCTTTCAAAATATCAACTTTTCATATTATTGCTTATTGATAATTAAAGAAAAATTATATAAAATTCATAATTTTTGTTATATTCATCACGTTAAAAGCTTTCAAAATATCAACTTTTCAATAAGTAACGAATGTGATTAAAGAAACGTAACAACTAAAAAGAACCGGAGGAAGTAATATTTAATCAATTAAAAAATTTAAAATCCTAAAAAAAGTTCAATAACAATTCAATGTAAATAAAATTATAGCCTTTAAGGAAAAATTATATAAAAAAAAATTAAAGTAAATAAAAATATTTTAAGTTTGGTAGTAAAACATAAGGTGAAGAAAGTAGGCCGGACTTTCTATGTTTATAAATTGCTAAAAATAAATGGTACAAGTATATAAATCCCTTGAGATTTGGAATCAATTAACTAGTCAAATACTGAATCCTTTTTCTAATTTTTGAAAATCACACTTCATATATAAAATGAAAGTATATTTTTGATATTTCATTAAATTGGAAATTAGAGGATTTTATATATTTATACAAGATCTTAACAAGAAATCTCCCCCAAAAAATCTCAAACTTGAAAAAAATACTTACAGTACTCCGTAACATTTTTGACAATTAAAACAAAAAAGTAAATACAAGAAAAATACACTAAACCTTGCTACGTGGCAAATAACGATTGGACAAACCTCGTCATAGTTTATCACAATTAATTAATACAAAGTACATCCATAATCCTATACGTACAAATACATTAAAGCGTAGATAATTCTAAAAATAAATAAAAATTCTCCACGAAGCACTACCCAATCAAAACATGCCACGTCAAAATTCTGACCTCTAAGAAACCAAGTTACACGCACAAAAATGCAAAAAATAAAAACAAATAAATAATAAAATAATAATAAAAAAATAAAGTTTCTCTCTCAACAGAAAGTTAACACGTGATTCTAATATTTTGTCCTACTTTCTCTCTCCTCCACTTCTATTTCTCTCTCTTATTATAAACCTGCAAATACTACTCACACTGAACTCACAACTTAGAAAGAGAAGAGTTTTTCTTAGGAGAGAAAAAAAATTGGGGGAAAAAAATGGCGATTTCTAGGGTTTCATTCTTCCTTGTTTCTCTCTTAGCTTTGTTCGCTTCGATCCCTGCTTCTGAATCTACCGATTCATCTGCATCTTCTGATGCTAAGGAGTTTGTTCTTACTCTCGATCACACTAATTTCTCTGAAACTGTCGCTAAACATGATTTCATTGTCGTTGAATTCTACGCTCCATGGTATGATATTTGATCTTAATTTTATGATTTTTGTTAATTTGTTGTTACAATTGTTTATTGTTTTTGATGATTTGCTGCTTTGTGATTTGCGATTTGTTGATGATTTTTGTGTAGATTCTGGAAGTGATGTTGAGTTTTATTGTTTCTGTGATTTGATTGTTTTTTGTGAGGAATATGGAGAAATTTGCGTGATCGGATTGTGATTTTGAGTGTTAATTATTGATTTGGAAGGTTTAATCATCAGTGATTGCATTGAGATCTGTTATAAAATAATTGTTTTAGGATTTTTTTGAATTTAATGTGTAATTTTCTGAATGTTAGATCTATAATGTGTTATTGTGAAGGTAGCATTATTATTTTGTCCGATGAATTTGTTACTACTTTAAATTGGTAAAGATTGATGTTGATCTAGTTTTTAATGGTGAAAATAAAAAATGTTCAATACAATTTTAGTTTATTGAAATTTAGGCGAAGAAATCAAGGTCAAAATTGCATATGAAGTGTTAAAAGTTAAAATTTTTAGGATTTATTTTTTAAGGTTTATGAAATAGTAAAAAGTCAAGTTTAAGAAGTTGACTAGATTGCAAATATTTTGATGCAATATAACTGTTGTCCTGTTTGGAGTCATATGATCTGTTTCATTAATTATAATAGAATGGAACTTTTTGTTTGCAAGACATTACTGATGTCGGGGAATTAAGGGAATGTATCTTCAATGACACCTTCCGGTTTATAGTTTATCCATTTTCATCATTTGCATTTCCTTTACGACTTGAATGGCTGATTACGTTTTTCGTTTAGTTACGTATCTAGTCTCGAATTTCCTCTTATGGCTAATTTGATCATGATCTCTTTCTTACAGGTGTGGACATTGTAAGAGTCTAGCTCCTGAGGTAATTGTGGTTCCTTGTTTTGATTTTAACAATAGAGGCGATATATGGTTTTCAATTGTATAGTTATCTAATTGCAATGCATGATCGAACAATGTCGTTTGAATTGTGTATTCTTTGGCTGACTTGTGAATTTTTTATTTATTTTTCATCAAACTTGTAGTATGAGAAGGCTGCATCCTTGTTGAGCAGTCACGACCCTCCAATTGTTTTGGCGAAGGTTGATGCCAATGAGGACTCGAACAAGGAACTTGCTTCTGAATATGATGTTAAGGGTTACCCTACATTGAAGATTGTGAGGAATGGTGGGAAACACATTCAGGAGTACAAGGGTCCAAGGGAAGCTGAAGGAATTGTTGAGTATTTGAAAAAACAAAGCGGTCCTGCATCTGTTGAGATTAAATCTGCTGATGATGCTACCACTCTCATTGGGGAAAAAGTTGTTATTGTGAGTCGTTCTTCCCCTTATGTTCTAATTTCTGATTTTGTTTTTGCGTTTAGCTATTCATATATATCGTCTACTTCAGGTTGGGATATTCCCAGAACTCTCTGGTGAGGAGTACAAAAGCTTCCAAGCCTTGGCTGAGAAGTTGCGCTCTGACTATGAGTTTGGTCACACTACTGATGCAAAGCTCCTACCAAGGGGTGAGTCATCTGTGAAGAAGCCCACCCTTAGGTTGTTCAAGCCTTTTGACGAGCTTGTGGTTGACTCTCAGGTATAGCAAGTTACTCATTTCAAATTTCTTGCAACATAGCAGTTTTTTACAGTAGTTTCGTGAGCTGATGTAACTTTGTGATAATATGTAGGATTTTAATGAGGAAGCTCTGGAGAAGTTTGTTGAAGAATCCAGTATTCCTACTGTGACTCTCTTCAGCAAGGACCCAGCACACCATCCCTATGTTATTAAGTTTTTTAACTCTCCCAATGCCAAGGTATATATGTTTTATCTTCTGTACAAACTTGATGGAGTTGTCCTTGACTAGTTTGGTAATGAGTCACCACATGTTTGGTCATAACTAAACTTTCTGATGGCTGTGACCATTTTAAGTAGCACATAGAACATTTTGATTCTAATATGCACATGTGGAGTGTGCAATTTTGCATAAATACCTGATTGCATTTAAACACCAGTAATTTGGCTAACAACAGAAAATTTAAGTAGGAAACCCTTTTTTTTTTTTTAAAGTTAAATATATAAAGTATGCACCGAGTTGGATCTTTATCTGCTGTTAGGCACTGTCTCCTCTGTTTAAACTTGATGCTTATGTATTGTATGTCTGGATTTTCTGTTGCTTTATTTTTAATTCTCGTCTTAAGCTGTGTGGAGATATCATGTAATTGAGGTTTCTTAGTAGTTGTTTATGTCATTCTAGTGTCAGATTCGTCATTTAATTGCTTACTGAATGACATTTTAGTTTTGCTTATGTATAATCTCTCTACCAGAATTGTAGTCTAACTGGGGGTATCTTTTCCATCACCACTCGTCTCCTCATGGTCAGTGCCGCAAGTGCACTTGATTTGTGCATGCAGACTAAATGTTTACCATGTTGAAATTCTGACTAATTTTTCTTCTATGCTACTGTTATCCTGTTATTTTCACGACTTCACCTTCTGTTGATTCTCCTCATTGTTCTATGGCTTAACAAGGTTGTTTTCAATTGTATCAGGCCTTGTTGTTCATGAACTTCAGCATTGATTACGATACATACAAGTCAAAGTATGAACAAGTTGCCAAAGAATACAAATCAAAGGGTATTAGCTTTTTGTTGGGAGACCTTGAAGCGAGTTCTGGAGCACTACAGGTAGATTAATTTTTTCTGTATATTCTAGCTAATTTTGTGCTGTCATTGTCATTAACACTATGAATTAACTGGTATCAATGTTTTTGTTCAGTATTTTGGACTTAAAGAGGACCAAGTACCTCTCATTATTGTCCAGACCAACGATGGGAAGAAATATGTTAAAGATAAAGTGGAGGCTGATCAAATTGCATCATGGATCCAGGATTACAGTGTAATTTATTTTTTATTAGCATTTTCAATTTCTTTTTTTTTTCTTTTTTTTTTGCCATAGTTGAGGTTTTACTAGTAAAAGTTATATATGCCTGAATAAGCTAATTAACTGGACAATTGTGTGATATTTCAGGAAGGCAAGGTGGCTGCACACAGGAAGTCAGAACCCATCCCTGAAAGCAACGATGAACCTGTTAAGGTGGTTGTTGCTGACACTCTTCAAGATATAGTTTTCAACTCCGGCAAAAATGGTAAGGATATTTGGTGTCCTTTGTTATCTTATTGAGGCCCATATTCATTCTTACATGTATTTATCATTTTTTAATTACTACAGTTTTTTTGGAGTTCTATGCACCCTGGTGTGGACATTGCCAAAAGTTGGCTCCGATCTTGGATGAAGTTGCTGTTTCTTTTGAAAATGATAAAGATATTGTCATTGCCAAGCTTGTAAGAATCTCTCCTTGTCACTTAAAGAACTTTCCCTGTTGCGTTTTCGGAAAACTTATTTCTGTTCTAAACTTTACAATCATTATTAAATTCATGTCTATGGTGTTTTGAATGTGTAATTTGCATATACATTCTAGTAATAAGGCTTTATTCACTAATCACTACCAGATGATGGCTTATTCTAGTTTGACATGAGCCATTTTTGTGCCTCCTAAACTTTTGATTTTACAATAATCTACTTTGTAATTGGCAAGTGTTGTCATATTTACGAGTCTTAGAGAATATCTTAGAGTAGTTCAAGCTAATTCGAGCCTGATGAATGCAGGATGCAACTGCAAATGATCTCCCAGATGACACCTTTGATGTCAAAGGTTACCCAACTTTGTATTTTAGAACAGCAAGCGGGAATGTTCTATCATATGATGGAGACAGAACCAAGGAAGAAATCATTGATTTTATTCAAAAGAACAGGGACCCAGCTGCTAAGCAATCTTCTATTGAGGAAACTTCATCTGAGCAAACTACATCTAAGGACGAGTTGTAATTTAGGTAAAAATTTTACTGTCTCATTTTGATTTCAATAAATGGTGGGAAAAGTTTACAAATGAATGCAGAGACACTAGTTATGCTATCAACTTCCACTATATTCAAAGATAATCGCCTTTTTAATTTTATTAAGGATAGAAAATTTGTGTATCACTATAAAAATTGATTTAATAGGAATGTTTTCATATATTTAGTAGTTGAAACTCATTTTGGCAAATATTATTATGTGGAATGAGCTTTTTAACCTCAAAAGTCAAATTATTTTACGACAGTACTCCTTTAAAGTTTTGAGGTTAATTTTGCATCAGAATGATTTTTTGTATATACATTGTTTCCATATGCATTTTTATGGACATGGTAAACCGCCAGATACTAAGAAGCTTTTGGATTTCTTTTCTACAGGAAAAAGGATCTTAAGATGGTGGAATTCATGGACAGGAACTTAATTTATACCACAGGACGTCCATTGATTAGCTATATGTTAGATTCGCGACATAAGCTAGCATGGTGGTCTGCCCCGGCTTTTGCCATCTTCCTGATTATCCTTGTCTTTCTCGTTACTTTGTATCATGCACTCTCTTTCTCTCTCTCTTTTCTGTAATAAATTTAAGGCCTTGCTTTGTGGCTTTTTAGATCTTACGATTTTGGAGGTAGTTTAATTAGTCAAGGTGTATCGTCGAGATCTAAAGTTGCCATGGATTTTTGATTGGAAGAATGTTTATGTTATGTTAGTTAACTTCATTTTGCTGGCCCATTCTCACTCCGAGAGTTCTCGATCTTAAGTCACTTGATTAACATGTTCTGCTAAAGATTCTAGCCTTGCTTTTAACAAGTCTAATTGTGGATTTTCAATATCTCAAGGCTTGTTGAAGGAAGAATAGAATGTTTATGCTTCTCTTTTAGTAGAGAAACATTAGCTCAAGAGTTAACATTGCTGTCACAGACCATAATTTGCAGCGTTATAGTTACAATTAGGGGCTTTACCTTGTGATTTTGAGGTCATGTGTCCGAACCCATATCCTTTTTCCAATACCAAAGAACAATTGTAGAATGAACTTGAGGTGATGTGTTCCCAACACCCAAGAACCAATGTAAAAGAGTGACCATATTTATAAACGACGCCTAATCAAACCATTCAGCATAAATGGGTTTGGGTTAAAAGACTGACTTGTATAATCGACTTCAAAATTAAAACCTGCTTGAAATAGTCTTGAAATAATGAAATCAGCTTATAGTACAAAACTACAAATGTACGAGACTTAAACTGAAACTGATCAACTGAGTACAAAGTTTTGAGTTCCTTGATTTATGCTCATTTGAGGTCCTTTAACTCCTTGCGACAATTTTCTAGCTATTCTTTTCTCGACTTATCGTCTTGTGGGTTTTGTGTTCACTTTACACTCAGGTGTACCATTTATCTAGTATTTCGTATATATTCACTTTTTCTTATTAGTTCACAAATGAATATTTTAAATTCACAAAAATTGCCAATGACTCAAAGAATTTGTTTTTGGTGAACATGACTCAAGAGTATATATAAAGTACTGTAGTATATACATGGGATTATACACGTATGATGGAAATTGATCCTGATTTGAATTTTGAACTAAATCTTTGAAAAAACATTTTGCCATGAGAGTCTGATACATAATGGTTGATTGTTTACATCAAAATAACAGAATATATCACTTGTCATCTAATTTATTTGATGTAAATGTTGATGGATATGATGGCTAAAAAGCTTAAAACTTTACATTTGGTCATATGCATGTACCATTAGTCCATTACTAAGATCCATCAAAATATGTAAGTCAAAATTTCTTAGAAATATACACTACATTGCTTGAATTCTTAACAGCATGATTTTAACACTCCAAACTACTTACAAGCTACAACAAGAAGACAATCTCTAGAGGTCCAAGGCTCATACAAGCATATATTCGAGGGGAAAAAAATCATCTAACTCTAATTCGTGCACTTGTACCATAGGGAATTAAGGATTTATGACTCGACTTTACAGAAAATGTAGCCAATGACTGATCTCGCTATTCAATTCATATTGTCAAGTATAAGATTGCTAATCAAAAAAGAGGGTAAGAAGATTCGAAATCATCTATTTAAACAAAGTTTTCGTTAGGTTCATCTATATCAAACTGGCTAAGAGGGTGCAACATTTCTTTAATTTCATAAACTATGCCTAAATTAAGATAGATTTATTCACATTACAAGTTCATCTTGGATATTTCAACAAATTTCTCTATTTCATAGCTAATTTTATTGGTTTCATCTTCAATGGAATTGGTGGTGTAATCTTCACGATGATCAGCAATAATTTTTATAATTTCTTCCTTGGAAATTTTATTGTCATTTGGTGCTAAAAAGTTGGTCTTTTTATTATTTTCTTCATTTTCAGAACTTGTACTTGGTGTAGCTTTGAAGACACGTGGTTGCAACTTCTTCAAATCCGATAATCTTACTGGTTTTAGCAAGAATTCCTCTGCTCCTTCTAGACACCTATTCAAAGTTCATTGCAACAATTTTAATTATTACGGAGTACTTTGTTCGTACATGTGACACATAGACAAATGGTCTCTATTTCGCAAAACTAATTAAATACGGAATAGTTAAAATTAATATGTTGCACAACGTCAATGATGTATGATATGAGTAATTATAAAAATATTATATTGAATTTTATAAGTTTCATTTATAGGAATACTTGATTAAGTAACAAGAATCCTTCTATACAAGTAATTTTTTATTTATTCAAAATTTCACTAAATTTCACTAATTTTTTTTTTCTCCTGGTCTTCCCAATATAACCTACTTTTTACCTATTTTATTACTACGCAGAAGAGATTAAAAACAAAAATCCTTACCCTCTCGGAGTCTAATTAAACCATGTTAGGCCCTATTTCGATTTTTATTTTATACTCCGTATTAATTTAAGCTGATTTTTTTATTTTTTATTTTATTTATTTTAGAGAGCCATAAGGGCGGGTGAGAATCAACCTCAGGATTTCCTGAAATCGGGAGGAAAGCTCTAGCCACTTGAGATAATTATGAAGCTAAAGGTTTGTTCAATTCAGCTTAATTTCAGTTTCAGTTCAGTTCAACTCCTAATTTCTTTCGTTCTCTTATAAAATTCATTTCAGCTCTATTGTTCAGTTCAGTTTAGCTTCAATCAATTCAGTACAGTAAATGTGAACAGACTCTAAGTGGGCCCTTATTCATTAATCAATGACTAAGAGTAAGTGAATTATTTGTATAGTGGACAAGATTTTCTTACAAATTCAGATCATACGGTGCCCTTATACTACGGGGGATATATTAATCACCATCCATGTGGATGGGAATCTTTTGCTAATTTTAATTTTTTTAATTTTGACATATCTTTATAAATCAAATATAACTATTACTTTCTAATCTTTCCCTTGTAATCCTCTAGATTTTGTTACAATTTTTAATAGCCACTATGATCATCAATAATGAAATGTTCAAATGTACATTGTTTTGAAAGATAACTAACGAACTTTGAGAAACGAAACTTGATATAGACGAAAAGAGATTAATTAAACAAAATTAAGTCATTAATTAGGCTATTTTTAGTATAAGAAAAGTCATAATGAAATACTACCAAGGACACCATGTAAAACGAATACTAATTGTAGCAATCAAATAAGCATCACCTAGATACTAAGAAAAGTCTAAATCACTAGAGTAGTACTATAAAGATATCTTTAATTTTTATATACTCTATAATGCTATTAAATATAAAATTCTTGGTAAAGCATCATTTTCGAATGAATCCTTGATATCTAATTACATATATCTAGTCGTATTATATTTGGATATTAGGAATAATTGTGTTGCTACTTTTTTTATTTATTATTTTTTTATATCAAATGCAATTTTTAAAAGGGATTACTTAACATAACTAAATATACAATGGTCGGTATAGATTGGAATGGAATACACATTAGATATAGTATCATACTACTACTATTATGACATTTTAAATGGTCTATTTCTTAAGACATATACCTTAAAATTTTTTACAAAACAAATTGTGTAATTTACAATCACGTACAACAATAATGTAGACCATATTTAATTCCGAAATCTCGGGCACACTTTTAAGACTTCATATCACATACTTGTATCATTACATTGAAAATTTAAAAGTTGTTATTAGGTAGATTCACCCCAAAAAAAAGTAAATCTAATGAAGTGAATAAAATAATATAGTTTATGAGATTGCAATATACAAATAAATGGGAACAAGGTTGGGCCATTAGATAATAATCAAAGATCCTACAGCTCACACGAATTGCATCTTTTCAATCAAACCAATAATAATAATGTAGCATCACATTTTGACTTAATATTTTCAAGGGGGACAAAATATGCACCAAGATTCTTTAAGATTTTCTCATATCATATAAAGATAACTTGGGATCTCAATTATGTTATTTAGTTAACGTCTAAGTATTAATTTTCAACGCAAAATTATAAAAATATTTACTTTAATTAAGTTATTTTAGAAAGAATAATATATTTTTCTAAAAAAAGAAAAAGAGAATAGTCCATTTTTAGAAAAAGGTGAGAAAAGGAGATGAGCTTACATGTGAATTCTTGAAGGAACATTCTCAGAAGACATCACAACCACTGGTACATCTTTCCAGGAGGATTCCTGCCAATTTGAATGAAATTTCCCGGAATTATTAGCCTTTTTTTTTGTTTTTATTAAAATGGTAAGGTAGTAATGACAACCAAATTGGTACGAGTAGCTGGTTATAAAACGTGGTATTGCCCGATGGTAATAAATTTAAATGTAATCTGACAGTAAAAGTAAGGTATAAAGTAAATAGTCACGCATCAACAAATCCTTTTGTTTTCTTCATAAATATTCATTACCATCCAAACCCCTTAAGCGGTAATAAATGGTAATGACAAATTGTGGAAGAAAAAGAGATAATTTGAGGTGAACTAACATTTTCATGTGAATGATCAATGATTTCTTTTTAACAAGTTTATATTCTTGTAGTAATTGTTACCAGTACTACTTAACAAATGAGCCATAATAATAGTACTAACAAATCAGTGATATTTTATAGTTAAAAAAATAAAAAAAAAATAAAAAAACACAAAGTTGCTAGGGAAATATATATTGAGTTTAGAGTAAAACCTTGACTCTTTTTAGTAGATCATAACCAGCTATTCCTGGCATGGAATAGTCTGTCATTATCAAGTTCACTCTTGTTCCTTGTCCCTGCTTAAGAAATTGAGGATATCATATTAAAACAAGCAATTAATTTGACGAATTTGTTAAACATGTAGTAATCTTCGAAAATAGGATATCTTAGGTAATGAAGCTTCCCCAAATAACCAAATACATAAACAAAAAGCTTTAGTACGATCATGCACAAGGTACAAACAGTTCATTAAGTCTAACAACATTAACTTACAATGTTTTTTCTCGATTTTAGGTTAGATATATATACAGTCAATTACTACCCAAGTAAAACTTATTTTTCATGTATTAGAAGTTTCATAAAATGTATATTATAGATTCTTACCCTACTAATGATCTTTTTTCAAACAATTAGTAACCATATAGAAGTATAAACTTGTTCATTTAAGGAAATAGCATCTCACTACGTCAAAATGTGTTATTACTACAATTAGAAACTTGATAATGAAGTCTTCATCATATATTATTATGACATTACATTCGTAATAATTAAGGAGATAAACACAACACAAAGATGCTTAAATCTTTGGTTAACCATAATCTTCCTTCCAAATTATTTTTACTAAATATTTACTCGTATAAGTTAATGAGGTCCAAAATATGAGAAATAAATTACTTCGTAAGTTAGAACAACAGTTGACATAGTACCTTAATTTATGAAAGTATAATTGGTGATAGCTTGCAGTTATGTGCTTATATAAATGCACTCAAATTAATTGTTCTACCTTCACGATTTATTAACTTGGAAATAAATATTTTTACCAATACATTTAAGTAATACGGAGTATATAAAAGGCTAATCAAATCGATTATTAGTTTAAATTACAATATTACTATTAGTTTAAATTATAGAATTATCAACATGACTATAAATTTCGTATATATCAACTCCGGACTAGTATGTAGAAATTAATCACCGACGAGTAACATTAATGATCTCTTTAGTTTTAATTTATAATTAGTGAATTAGGTGCATGCATTATTATCACTTTTGAAACCAAATTGAAGTTGTTCAGATCTAGTAGTACAAGAAGCTTTTGGTGCCAACTTTCTCTCCTTTTTTTTTTAATTCTTTAGAATCAAAATAATATAAAATCACTTAACAGATCTTTGTTTAAAATCAAAAGCAATCCAAATAAACACTTTTGTAAGAAAATATATTCTTGCCCTCTATATTTCAGTCACTAAATAAATAATATGATACTGTATGATATGATATGATACGATATAATATGAGACTCTGGCTGGCCTTGTGTTCCGCCCTGTACGGCGGTACACACTATGGCCGGCCGGCCTCGAAAAAAAAAAGGAAAACTATGAGGAAGAGAAAACTCACTTGGTGGTGGTGATGAACATTATCAGGTAATGGAAGAGAAGGACAAATCATGGAAACTTCAACATCATCATCATCATTACCATCATCATGATCATCATTAACATGATCATGATGATCATCATCATCATGAAGAACATGACCATCATCATTAATAACTGGATTATGACAATTCACTAAGCCCAAATACTCCAAAGCCTTATCCCCAGATTCAACGCAAGTCACTACCCATTTAACAAAATAATAATCATTCAGAATCCCGAAATTAATAGTCACGTTGATAGAGTAATTCGAAATATGACAACTAATTCCAGACAGAACGAGGTTTATGAGAAAAAAGGATATTAATACATACCATGGTAGGAAGAGATGGTAAGGAGCTTTTCTAACATTTTACGTTCGATGATACTATCATCAACGGCTAATACATGAAAATGCTTATTTTCTTCATTTTTCGGAATTATAATTTGGGTTTTTGCTTCCATTTTTCTTAATAAAAATGGGAAAAATAAAGGAACAATAGAATAAATTTTTTAGGTAGAGAAATATTGAAATGATAATATAGAGATCCAAAATATATAATGTTGTAATGAAGAATGAGAATTGTAAAACTCGGGTTTGTCCACTTGTATATATATAGTACAAAGAGAAACAAAAAAAAGGAAGGTAAAAAAAAAAAAAAAAATTTAAATTAAGTTTAAATTACTATAGAAAATTTAAAAAAAAAAAAAGAAAAATGTTTGCCGTAGGTGATACTAAAGGGAGTAAGAGAAAGAGTTGGGAAGATCTGTGAATAGATTCTGCCGTTCACACGTCGGTACAACTCACTGAGTTTAGTGGGGTCAATTGGGTCCACTTTCATATTGTCTCTCTCTCATTACCATTTTCTAATTATATGTGTGCAGTGGCATGCAATTTTTTTAACTTTCTTTTACTATACACAATTACTTTTGATTAACCTAGTAGTAAATGTTTGTTTCGTGTTTGGGTAGAGATGGCAATGGATCGGGTGAATTGGATCGTAGAATGGGGGTGAGGTATGACATGATGCAACATAGTATGATTGAGGTAGGGTTGGGCATGAGGTATGAGAATGGAGGGGTTGTGTACTTGTGTGTGTATGTTTGATGGCGAGACGGGAAGATGTGTCGAAGTGGTTGCTGAGGTAGAGACTTGACGTTTGAAGAAAGCTACCTAATTATACAAATAACAACTAGTTAGATACTTAAATGGCGCGAACTCAACTCGTAAAGTATGTGGGTTGGACTGTAGATAACAATGTAAAGATTAGCTTTTGTTGACACATCAATGTAAAATAACCCAATAGGTTATATCTAATAGTCAAGATCCGAGCATAAAAAAAGTATGTAAATTAGTCTTTCTTAACAGATTGACTATGGGCTTGTTCACTTCAGCTTAATTTCAGTTTATGTCTAATCAGTTCAGTTCAGTTCAACTCTTAATTTCCTTCTCTCATAAACTATTCATTTCAGCTCTATTCAGTTCAGTTCATCTCCAATCAGTTCAGCTCCTACTTTCCTTCTCTCATAATTAAACTATTCATTTCAGCTCGATTTCTACTCAGTTCAGCTCTAATCAGTTCAGTTTAACTACAATCAGTTTAGTTCATTAAATGTGAACAAGCCCTATGTATATATAATTCAACGTCCAGAATTTCAGCAATGTAATAACCAATAGACGCATCACTATATCATATCATTTATAAAATACACATATGTACACAAAAAATCTTTTGTGGTTAAACATTAGGTTATGTACATATATATGGTAAAGTTGATTTGGGATACATGAATAAAATATTACACCTTGTAAAAATCGTGAGAATAATAGATTCTAGAGACAATATAATATAATTAATGTTGATCATTAAGGATCCCAGAGTTGATTTAGGGTAGGATTACGTTGATGACTTATAGTAAAGTATAGATTAAAATGAACAGTAAAAATTGTAAAGAAGATCTTCAAGTCAAAGAAAGATAGTAGTATGGTATCAAAGTGTAATCATGTTACTCGTGCTATATCACCCTTCTTTATCTTTTTTATTTTTACTGTTTGTCTAGATTTTCTTCACATGTGCTTTATTTTTACCCTTTCTCCTTTGCAGTAGTATCCGAGCTAATCAACACAAATGCTTTCATGTATCCTATTGCTTCTTAATTATTCTTCTTTTTTAAAAAGAAATTATAAATTTATTTTCATTTTTGTATTAATGGCTAGATGCTTAGATTTATCCATTATCATAGTAAAATTTAACGGTAATTATAATTTAATTTATTAAACAATAATTGATGATCAAGTAAAAAAAAATTATAGATGTATAGAAGCATAAATGGTAAAGTAAAATAATATTAAATATATAGTTAGCCGCTTTGTTCATTCAGTCATTCATACAAAAATGAGCAAATTGGGTAATTGTTTTGCATCAAGTACAACCAGTTGTATGGTGAATAAAAGGTTAACATGCACTAGTTTCATCTAGATGTTTCTCACACCATCAATTTATGAAGGTTAAAGTCGAGCTGTAAATTTTATTAATGTAAATCAAGTTTCACCAATACAGCTATGCGAAGATCCTTAAGATCGGATGTACATATCCCATTTCGATCTCAATCTCCTATAGCATACAAATAATATATTATCAATAAAATGGATAGAGATGTGTACATATAATTAGAGGGGGAAAAAAAAGATGCAATGAAGATTGAGATATTGCGTGCCATTCCAAATGGATATCATATCATGCGTCCAAGATTTTGAAGGACCACAAATGTTTCGTCAAAGGATATGTATATCTTAAAGATATAAAATCTTGGGTAGTTGAGGCCTACTAATACATACATTCATTTCATTTTATTATTAGCCCCATATCTATTTTAGCCATATTTATCCATATTTTGTGTTTATTTTTGGTGAGATATAACATGGTGTAATTAAGATAAATCTAACTATTAACATGCAATTAATTAGTTGTACAATCTAAAGATGAACAGTCCAACATCAATTTTAATTTTGAAAGAGATTCGAGATAATATATGCATGTTACATACTTCTATACTAAGGGAAAAAAAAATCATAATTAATGGATCCTATGCATAGTAGCCACTACTAAGTGTTGGTCTTTATATGGTAAATTTGATCGTGGAAGTCGATTTCAAATCATGGTAATTGTTTTTACCCTTATAGATCGAAGGAGTGCATGTCAAACAATGATGCAAGTTGATTTTTAGTTTTATTCTCATTTTCTAATGGTCGATAAAATTTAAGGTTACATTAAAAATGAAACAAATAAATAAATTATTTTTGATAGAGATGTATTCATATATATAATTGATTTTTGAGGAATCAATAAAGATATATAAAATCGCATAAAATTTGAAGATATTTTAAAATAAAGAAGGCTATACATGGAATGATGTAGATAAAAGATTTAAATTTTAAGTTAAGACTTAAGAGTGTTACCCTAAAAATTCGCTCGCATCCTTTATACTACTGTACCTTCATTTTATATATTTTCATTTTTTTGCACGATTATACATTTTTTTACTCACGTACTATACACTCTATGTTTAAATCATTGCAACTAGTATGAGACGGAGGTGTTATTAAGTGTACATTATTTAATAGATGTGGTGTTGTCGTGTTGATGCAAACAAGGTTCAAATTTAAGTATAAAATCATAAATGCAATGATGTTGAATAAGGCTATTCTACTCGGCTTATTTTTCTTCTTTTAGAATATATAAGTAAGTTCATATAAGATAATTTCTGGAAAGATAAGTTCTAATAAGGGTTGATAATTAAGACTATTCAAATTCAAAGTGCAACTTAAATGAGTTTAAATAAATTCAAATTACTTTATATTCTACACTAATATTATGAATGTTATTTAGATATGGATATCAAATTAAACATCAATAGAGGAGTTCCCAAAAGAACATTGTCATTAACCTTCATGATTTTGCTTTCGAATAGTTACTAAATGATATGATATTCAAAATTAATAAATAAAACAATTACAATGTTTGTAATAATTAAAATGACATTGCAGACACGTAAAAAAGATCAAATATTGCATACATACATACCACTCCGTTTTTAAAGTGTTTTATTATGACTTTTTGCACTATTCATCTGACCCATTTTAACCAATATTTTGATTTATACATAAATAAAATATAATCTTGTGAGTATTTGTTGAAATCGTCTCAATGGATAATTTATTACTCCGTAATATTCAATTCTTATCATTTATACTTTATTGATAATTGGTATATATGTGTCTAGTTAAAATAGATCACTTAAGTAGAAATAGAGGAAGTATAAGTAATAAATGGAATACTACGAATAAGTAGATAGAACACAAAATAAATTTAAAGTAGAAATTTAAAAGAACATTGCACAATACAAAAGTTGAAAGAACACAAAAGTTTTTACATGGTGCACCCAAATGTATAGTAAAGTACGAAGTATAATTTAAATTGCATGATGGTATGAATTTTATTTTTGTGACCTATCTCTAACCGACCTAACATTCCTAGCCATTTGTAATACTCTACTTTCTTTTTATTTATTTTTTATTTATTTTTTATTTTTTATTTGTATGTCTTTATATCGTCAAAAAAAAAAAGAAAAAAAAAAAGTTGAATGTCTTTATTTGTTTATTTTTATTTATTTTGATAAATTAAATGTTTAGTTTTACTCCTATTATTGTTTTTTTTGGAATGTAAATGAACCATATATCTTGAGACTTGAGATTTGGTACGAGTATATTATCTTTTTATTTATTTTATTTTGTTGTTCGTACTTCTCTTAAACATAATTTTCAATTGCAAGGGTCCACTTAGATTTGGCGTGTCACATGAATAAGAAAATTCTTATCTTCTTTTTCATTCTTACTCCAACATAAGACTTTTTCTATTGTTTTAAGGGATATATAGGAGATGGTTGCTCAAGTTGTAAAGTCCTAATTTGATTGTTAATCTACATTCTACAGGGTGGAAAATAAGTACGTAGTGTACGTTATTACTAGTGTATCACTTGCAAAGTATATCGTATCATGTCCACTAGCAAGCTAGCTAAGTCATATAGCTAGAAGCCTAGAAGTCTATAACTACGACATGCATATTATCTACTCTCTATCACACGTTCACATAACATTAGGGTTTGTTTTCTTCAGATTATTTTCACTTCATTTCTTAATCTTCTTCTCTCATAAAATATTCAGTGCAGTTCAGCTCCAATAAGTCCAGTTCAGTTCAGCTTCAATAAGTTAAGTTTAGTTCAACTGAGTTTAGTCGATCAATCAGAACAGACCCTTAATTAATTGGTTTTGCGTGCTATTGTACTTCGACTCATCATTTCAGACTTTCAGTCTTAATTTTTATACTCGATTGTGTGTTTTATATATACTCATCAACACTTAAACATGGATATGAACTATGAAATTCTTAAATATAAAAATTATAAATACGTTGTACAAGGTATTAAATGGTCAAGTCTTAAAATTGTCAAGTCCCTTCATGTTAGTTATAGATATATTGCTTTATAATTATTATTAGCCTTATAAAATTAATTAAATTAATTACAACAAATTACACCACCACTAATCTAAAAAAAAAGAGCAAATATTATTAATTTGGTTCTATAAAAACAAGAATAAAAAATGTACTTGAGACAAGGTTCACACGTTGAGAGGCAGAATAATAACACTCGAAATTAAGGGCTTTATAGAAAGAAAGGTAATTTGGGACCACGTAAAAAGAAAATGAAATATTCAGGGAATCGAACAATTTGCAATTTAGCTAGCAACTGTGAAGGAGACATGAAATGAGTAAAGATTGGTAAAAAAAGGACCCACTCAAAATATTTTGAAAATTATGTGACCTTACTCGATCATATTTCGACAACACTACGGTTAATCTATCTGTCTCCTTTCAGGGTGTCTATTTTTCACAAAGTATGTTGGATAAAGAAATTTCATAATATGTATTTCATAATGTATTTTTTTTTAAAGCTTCACAAAGAGATTAAACCCTAGTTTTTGTTTGAAGAAAGAAGATTAGAAATCTTTCTATATAAATAATGGATCATCAATATCTTGATGGACTTGATTTATATGATGATGTAATTACTTTGTAACATATTTTTGTGTAATAAATTAGAAAATATGACAAGAATCAATCTTTGTGAGATTACCCACTGTCCGACCATGTTTTTTTTTTTTTTTGGTAAGGAGAATACCCATTTTAAAAAGGGGAAGATGTAAATTAAAAAAAAATCTCTCCTAGAACGTGTTTGATGATTTTCAACTCCTAACCTCACACTAGGAAGTGAGAGAATTTAACCAACTACTCCAACCTCCTATCTCATGTTCCGTTCCCTAGCAATTGCTTGTCCATAAGCAGATAATATAAAATTTTCGCATACATTAACAATAAGTAATTTATCTCCTTTAATAAAAATATTGATGTTACCGATAGGACTATCACTATGCTCCGCTATGTATATATCAATATATGTTGAGATAAGATAGTATATTTAGGGAATAAATTATCTTTTAGTATATTATCTTTTAGTAGGATAGATCTTGTGAAACGCTAAACATCGCCCACAAATTACCATATAAAGCCCACAAATATTTTATGATTTGACCATTATGCCCTTTTGCTAAAATTGAGATAATCTCGGTGTAAAAAATGTGGAGCCGTATTGGCTCGTCGGGGGAGACCGGATGGCAGGCCGGAGATGCGGGGGACGCCGGAGGTACGTCGTCGTCGACGGAAAACGAGGTAAGTGACCGCTAAAATTCACGGTTTACCGTCGTAGTGGCTACGGCGCCTAGGGTGGACGCCCAAACCGTAGCCTAGACGTCCAAGCCGGACGCCAGAACCACCAGAGTGGCGTCCAGGCTAGACGCCCAGACCACCAGAGTGGCGTCCAGCCCAGACGCCCAGACCACCAGACTGGCGTCCTGGGCAGACGCCACTCCACTGGGTGAGGCGGCCCTGCCAGGCGCCAGTCCAGTGGGTGTGGCAGCCCTGGCAGACGCCACCTTTAATAATTAAATTTTATTTTTTCCTTTTTGATTTTGTTGTTGTTTTTTATTTAATTTTTTTGTGAAAATAAAAAATCGAAAATGATTTTTTAAAAAAATTCGAAATGGGTTTTTTGTAAATTAAATTTGAAAATTCGAAATAGGTTTTTTTAAAATTAAATTTGAAAATTCGAAATGGTATATTTTTAAATTTAGTTTGAAAATTCGAATTGGGTTTTTATAAAAATTAAGTTTGATTATATATAATTATGTTTTTTTTGTGTTAATTATGTGGAAATATAGAAATTAAATGTATTATCCGTTAAATGTATTTATTGTAATATATAATTGATGCAGGAATATGGTGGAGACGGAAATGATTACAGTGAGATATTTGGACATGATGGTCCATTCGAAGAAGCTCAACAGGCGATTGATTGGGCAAAACAGGTTGCAATTGCAGCTGGATTTTGCTTGGTAGTAGCAACTCATAAATCTCAACGGGATGGTAGAATGGATCGCATTTTGAGATGTGACCGTTATCGCAAAAGAGAAGAAAGAGATTTTCGTACAGCCACTCGGTTTGACACAAAGCGGAAAGGTTGTGGGTGTGAGTTCAGAGTAAAGGTTCGACAACTACGGAGTCGTGACGGTTGGGAAGTGATAGGTTACTCTAAATGGGGGTATCACAACCATGAGATGATAGTATATGAAGAGGGTCATCGACAACTGAGCGGCTTAAGTCCTGCTGCGAAACTAGTTGTGAAAGAAATGAGTGATGCTCAAGTGAAGCCTGCTAAAATATTAGCATCTGTGTTAGAGAAATTTCCAGAAGACCATCCAAACCGAAGACACATCTACAACGTCAGACAGCAACTCAGGTTTGAACGGTCAGAGGGAAGGAACCCTATACAGCAGCTGCTACACCAGGCACAATCACGTGGTTACCTGTTCTGGTTTGATTCTGATGAAGATACAGCGGAGGTGACTCATCTTTTCCTTGTGCATCCTGATTGTGCTGATATGATCAAGTCTTGGCCATTTGTGATTTTGATCGACTCAACGTACAAGACAAACAAGTACAAGTTCCCTCTGGTTGAGATGGTTGGGATGGCTCCAACGAACCAGAACTTTCTGATTGGTCATGCAATCATCAGGGATGAGACGGCTCCAAGTTATTATTGGGTTTTGGAGAAGCTGAGAAACTACATCGGGCCTAATGTTCATCCAGCAGCCATCGTCAGCGACTGTGAGGGAGGTCTCTTTGCCCCCATAGCAGAGCTGTTTCCCGAATCGAACCACTTATTGTGCACATGGCACATCAACAACTGCGTGAAAGTGAAAGCCTACAACCTTTTCAACAAGAATTTGGAAATGGCAGAGAGATTGGTGAATGGTAAGTGGCGGAAGATCCTACAGGCTACCACAGAGGAAGCGTATGAGCGAGCATTGGCTAACTTCAGGGATTCGTACCAGTGGTGTCCGGCACTGGTGGACTATGTGATGCATCAATGGGTCCCTCATAGGGAAAAGTTTGTCAAATATTGGACAAACCAGGTACTTCATTTTGGGAACACTACAACATGTAGAGTTGAGAGCGCTCATAGAGCTACCAAGGACTGGATTGATTCATCGACCGCTGCTTTGGATACACTATTCGCTAGACTGAACAAGTCAATTGAAACTCAGAAGAACGACATCAGGAACTCTTTAGAGGACTCCAGACGACGACATGGTACGATGTATAGCCATTTTATATTTAAGATTCTCCATGGTCGTGTGTCGCACTACTGCTTGGGGTTGATTCTCACTGAGCTGAACAGGGTGAGGGACTTGGCTGACGAAGTGTATACTCGGTGTGGGTGTACTATTTCAGTAACTCATGGATTACCTTGCGCATGCACCATTCATCGCGTTATTACAGAAGAAAGGGCGTCGTTACATGTTGATCAGGTCCATTCATTCTGGAGGACGCTTGTTATTGGTGAGCATGCAGACAATCAAACGGCCGACCGTGAACAGGAAGAGTTGGAGCAGTTCCGTTCGATGTACGACCGAGTGTCCTCCAGCCATCCTTCTATTATTCGTGACGCTACTCATGTGCTTCATGACATGTTCCACCCGTCTAACTTAGATTATGAGGAACCCGAAGGAGTTGACCGTCCTCGAGGTCGACAGCGGCGGAACAGGAGTGCGTTTGAGTATATCCGTGGTCATGGTCGTGGTCGTTCTCGTGGTCGGACATCGTCATCTAGTCGTAGTCAATCTTCATCGTCTGTGAATATGCCCCTGAGAACTGGTACGTTTTGGTTGTTTTTATTGCACATAGTTTTAAAGTGTTACTCCTGTCTTCTTAACTGTCTATAATTAATTATTTGGTGAATAGGAAGAAACGATGTTGATCAGTTTCCGTACAAGGAAAGGATACCTGCGATCATCATGTCGTACGTGGAAGGGTGGAATGATGTAATCGGAGATGGTAACTGCGGATTCCGGGTCGTGGCTGATGTTTTTCAAATGGGCGAAGACAACTACGGTTTGGTGCGTGAGTTGATGTACAGCGAAATTGCCTCTAACCGAAATGTTTATCGTCATGTGTACCAGGATGACTTGGATGGCGCTCTCCGACGTATCCGGTGGGGAGGTGGACCTTGCGGCGAAAATCATTATTTTGACGCGCCCCTAGATCTGTTTGCCGTTGCAAACATTTACAAATGCGCAGTCATGCATTTCGGCCTGGGAGTGCATAGTCAAGCTTATTATCCTTGTACCACGGTTCTCCCTTGGCGGTCGCGTGAGACTGTCACCACACCGGTCAGAGAGCTAGCTATTGCGTTTCTTGGGTCGTCATACAGACATTTCATCCGACTATACATGTCAACCGATTTTCCGGTGCCACCGATTATACCTCGGTGGTACAACATTCGCACAGCGAGCGTAGAGGGTTGGGATGCGCTATATAATGACCGGATCCACGAATGGAACACCCTAGCTGCATTTTAGTTTTTCTTACGTGCACTCGGGTACAAACACCGCTGCAACACAGATGCGATCTTCACACCTCCGTGTTCCCAAACACCTAGCGCCTCGGTGTACAGTGCAGCCCTGTCCACCGCCAACAACTCCGCCAGCGAATCTGCCTGATCCGCATCAGCCACAGCACAAAGTCGTTTACCCTCAACACGAATCCCCAGAATGGCCTCGACGTCATGTAACATGATCGTCATCTCACCGAACGGAAGGTGAAAAGAGTTTGTATCCGGCTGCCATCGCTCAATGAAAGCCGTGATCAGCGTACTGTCAATCTTATCGTGCATGGTGGCAGGAACGTGCTTCACCCCAGTGCCCTCCAGTCGCTCGAACATCTCGCTCTCCGCCGGCCAGGCCTCAGCCCATGTACGCAAAAAACTACAAGTCTTTTCCCGGGTATGACATTTCAACAACCCCGTAACTGAAGGCCTCTCCTGGTCCTCCCAAATACGGGCAGCTATGTGTCCTAGAAAGCTAGGAATCACACTCCCGTCAACAGGCCCACCGGGCACCTCACTCCTAACAACCCAAGAATCATTACCCGCCCTCGACCGTTTCCTGCTTGCCCCAGAGACAGTGGACGCAGATGATGTGCCAGATCTACTAACAAACCTACCACCCCTACCCTTACGCACCTCCACCATATGCGTCTCGTACATGTCATCAACCCTCTGACTGAATGGATCGTAATCATCATACGGTCCACTGCCATCGTCCACATCCTCATCCTCATCTGCGCCCTCCTCCTGCTCCTCCTCCTGGTCACCCTCCTCAGCATCATCATCGTCATCGTCATCCTCATCCCGACGGTGGATCCGTTCTCTACGAACTGAGGCCGAAATACCACGGGATCTGACATGTCTATGCCCCGACCTCTCCACTGAATAACTTCTACTAAGAAGCTCTATATTCTTCCCCCCACCATGACCACCCTACACAAAATTTTAAAATATATAAACATACAAAAATTTATACGATAAATAATCATCATCGCAAATCAAATACACTAAAAACAAACAAATAATAGTAAACAAAATATAAACGTAGAAAAAATACAACGAAATTGAAAAAATTTATAAAAATAAACAACAAAATATAAAAACAATTCAAAATTATATTACAAAAAAAAAAAAAAAAAAAAAAAAATTTAAAAACAATTTTTTAAAAAAATTAAAAAAAAAAATAAAAAAAAAAAAAATGGGGGGGGCGCCCTGGCTGGACGCCCAGCCGGCGGTGGTGGCGCCAGATGCAGACGCCGCCACCAGTTGGCTGGCGTTTGGGCTGGACGCCACTGCTACGGCTGCGGCGCTTAGACTAAACGCCACAACCGTGGCGGTGGCGTCCAGCCCAGGCGCCAGCCAACTGGTGGCGGCGTCTGCATCTGGCGCCACCACCGCCGGCTGGGCGTCCAGCCAGGGCGCCCCACCGCGTTCACGGCGGTTTTCCCCTTTTTTTTTTTAAATAAAATATACCTTTCCACCTTGGGACATCCTTCCCTCCGCCGCCGCCGCCACTTCCTTGCCTTGCCGCCTCGACATTGCCGTTATTTTGAATTTTTTTTTTTTTAGAGAGGTTGAAAGAAGATGAGCAATGAGAGTGTGAGTGATGAGAGTGTGAGTGATGAGAGTGTGAGTGTTTTTTTTTTTTCAAGGTCAAGGGCAATTTTGGGAAACCAAGTGAATTTTGTGGGCTTTATGTAGTAATTTGTGGGCGATGTTTAACAAATCCCTAGATCTTTCCCTAAGCTAGATATATTAGAATCCTACGTTGAGTAGCTTTCTATATGATTGTATATATATTTGATTGAGGCTGAATGAGAAGAGGAACACTGGGAGATTATCTTGACATCGTATCATGAGCCAAGGTTCCATTCTAATTTTTTTTCTCTGAGAATTTTTTTTTTTTTAAAAAAAAAAAAAAAAAAAAAAAAAAAAAAAAAAAACTCCAAAAACTAAACAACACAAAGTGAAACAGAGCATACCTTTACTGTGAGGGATGGGTGACAAAACTCCAGTAGATTTAACTTACTATCTTGGTTCCAGTGATGCTCCGGGAAATTTAATCACGCCTATTCAATTGCGTGGTGAGAATTATGATGAGTGGGCTCAAGCGATTCGAAGCTCGTTAATGGCCAAACGAAAATTTGGCTTCGTAGATGGATCAATCAAGATGCCGACGGATGAAAAGAAGTTAGAAGATTGGATTGCTGTACAATCCATGTTGGTCTCGTGGATATCCAATACACTTGATCAGAAATTACGATCGACGATTGGAGACTATGATGATGTGAGTATTTTGTGGACGAATCTCAAGAATCGGTTTTGTGTTGTAAGTGGTACGCGTGTGTGCCAATTAAAGACTGCGTTGGGTGCGTGCCATCAGGCGTCTACGGAGTCCATAGCTGATTACTTTGGTCGGCTATCGAAGATTTGGAAGGAGCTTCTCAATTATACGAGGGTCCCTAAGTGTAAGTGCGGGAAGTGTGACTGCAATATAGTTACACAGGTGGAGCAGATTAGAGAAGAAGATTACTTACACTATTTTTTAATTGGGTTAGATGCTCATTATGCTGCAATAAGGACTCAATTAAAGGTGGAGAATGCAGTGGCTTTTAAGGTGGATTCTCGGGCAAAACAGAAATATGAGGATAATAGTGACAAGTTTTGCAATCATTGTAATCGAGTAGGCCATGACGAAAGTGGGTGCTATCAGATCATTGGTTACCCCGAGGGGTGGGGGGAACGTGGTCGTGGTGGACGAGGACGAGGTCGAGGTGGAGGAGGACGTGGAGCAGGCCGTGGAGGGGCTCGCAATTCTGGCAGCAACTCGGCAAATTCCTCAACCCAACAGCAAACCGTGAGAGCTAATAAGGTTGCTGGTGCTACACAGTCGCAAGCAAAGGCCACCACCTCCAATGAAGATGCAGCAGCGAGCTTGGCAGGCGTGAGTGCTACCCAAGTTCAACAAATTTTGGAGATTTTAAATCCCAAAAACAGGCACTTGCATGGTAAGACAAATACAATTCCTTGGATTGTAGATACCGGAGCGTCAAACCATGTTACATGTGAATTTAACTTGCTCAAAAATGTGAAGAGAATACAAAATTGTCCCGTAGGTTTGCCAGACGGAAAGTCGGCTAATGCGGATCAATTAGGCACAGTGATTTTGCCAGGAGGGTTACAACTTGATAATGTGCTTTATGTACCTCAGTTGACTTGCAATTTGATTTCTGTCACTCAGTTAAGTGATGAATCTCATTGTATTTTACAATTTACTAACAAAATATGTGTTATACAGGACCAGCAGACGAGGAAGGTGATTGGTGTGGGTGAACGTGAGGATGGATTGTATTTTTTCCGAGGAGTCCCTCAAGTGAAGATTCTAGCAGTAGATGGTGATTCTTCGTTCGACTTGTGGCATCAACGGTTAGGGCATCCTTTAGAGTCAGTTTTGAGATTAATTCCAGTTGTGAGTAGTAATTTTAGAAGAACTATTAAAGTCTGTGATGTTTGTCCTCGTGCAAAACAATCCAGGTCTAGTTTTCCTATAAGTGAGAATAAAGCAAGTCGTATATTTGAACATGTGCATATAGATTTGTGGGGTCCATATCGAATACCTTCTTCATGTGGTGCTCGTTATTTTTTAACAATTGTTGATGATTTTTCTAGAGGTGTTTGGGTTTATTTGTTGCAAAATAAAACCGATGTTGAATTGATGTTTTTAAATTTTGTGGCTATGGTGAAACGACAATTTAATCATGATATTAAAATTGTTAGAAGTGATAATGGCACGGAATTTAATTCCTTGAAAGATTATTTTAATACTAATGGCATAATTTTTGAAACATCGTGTGTGGGAACACCTCAACAAAATGGAAGGGTAGAGAGAAAACATCAACATATTTTAAACGTTGCACGAGCTTTGAGGTTTCAAGGGAATTTGCCGTTAAAATTTTGGGGAGAGTGTGTTTTAGCGGCATGTCATTTAATAAATAGAACTCCAACTCCGTTACTTGAAAACAAAACACCTTTCGACATATTATTTAATAAACCTCCTTCATATGAATATATTAAGGTGTTTGGTTGCCTATGTTATGCTCACAAACAAAGAAGTAAGGGGGATAAATTTGCGAGTCGTAGTAGAAGGTGCATTTTTTTGGGATATCCCTTTGGGAAAAAGGGTTGGAGAGTCTTTGATTTAGAAACCGAAGAAATATTTGTGTCATGTGATGTGTGTTTTTTTGAGAATATTTTTCCATTTAATACGGATTCAGTAAGGGAAAATATGGAGAGGCACGAGCAATTAGGTGGGAGTGTGTGCTATAGTGATGATGATGAGTGGCTGGCAGTATTTTCCGAGCCACAAAGGCAGGAGCAACAGCCACCCACGACCCAGCCAGTGGGTGCAGGTGGCGCCACAAACCCCCAGCACCAATCTGCCCAGCCCAAGTGTATACCAGCGGGTGTTGGGGGGAGCAGTGGGGGAGACGACCAGCAGCACGATGCTGGTTGCGGTGTGCGTGATGAGCAACAACATTGTGCTGCTCATGTGCGTGAAGAACAGCGAGAGGAAGTGGGGAATGCCGAGACCTTGGGGAGAGGACAAAGGCCGAAAATTCCAAATGTTAAATATCGTGATTTTGTGACTCATACAATACGAAAATACAATTCATCTTCAAGTACATCGACTCCTACATCACCTCCCTCAGGTACTCCTTATCCTCTCACATATTTTGTTGATTGTTCTCGTTTCTCTGAGAAACAAAAAAAGTATATTGCAGCTATAACAGCAGGGAATGAGCCTAGATCTTTCAAAGAGGCCATGAAACATGCAGGTTGGCGAGATGCAATGGCCGCAGAGATTAGAGCTTTAGAAGAGCAAGGTACTTGGGTTCTTCAGAAACTTCCGCCAGGGAAGAAAGCCTTGGGTAGTAAGTGGGTCTTTACAGAGAAACGTGATGAGCACGGGAATTTGTTGAGATTGAAAGCCCGGTTAGTGATACTGGGTAACCATCAAGTTGAAGGACTAGATTTCAATGAAACATTTGCGCCGGTTGCAAAGATGACTACAGTTCGGACTTTTCTGGCAGTAGCAGCAGTGAAAAATTAGGAGGTACACCAGATGGATGTGCATAATGCATTTTTACATGGAGACTTGGAGGAGAAAATTTACATGAAAATTCCTCCGGGTTTCAATAAAAATAACTCTGATTATGTGTGCAGGATGAAAAAATCATTATATGGTCTAAAACAGGCTCCAAGATGTTGGTTTGCAAAATTGACTGCAGCTTTGAAGAAATATGGGTTTAAGCAATCCTACTCAGATTATTCTTTGTTCACATTGACCAAAGGACAATTGCAGTTGAATGCGTTGATATATGTTGATGACTTGATTGTTGCAGGGAACAATAAAGTAGCCTTATCAAAATTTAAGGCATACTTAGGAGATTGTTTCAAAATGAAGGATTTGGGAGTATTAAAATACTTCCTTGGACTTGAGGTTGCGAGAAGTAAGCAAGGAATTTATATTTGCCAACAAAAATATGCATTAGATATTATTTTTGAAACTGGTTTGTTAAGAGCTAAGCCTGCAGATTTCCCGATGCAACAAAATCATAAGTTAGCTCTTGCAGAAGGCAGAGTGTTGGAAGATGTGGAAAAATATAGACGACTTGTTGGACGTCTAATTTACTTGTCTGTAACTAGACCGGATCTAGCATATTTTGTTCATATTTTATCTCAGTTTATGCAGAGTCCGAAGGAGGCACATTGGGAGGCCGCACTTCGAGTGGTGCGTTATTTGAAGAAAAATCCAGGACAAGGGATACTTCTTCGCTCGGATAGTGAATTGCAACTTGAAGGTTGGTGTGACTCTGATTGGGCTAGTTGCCCTTTGTCTAGGAGGTCTTTGACAGGTTGGTTTGTGTTGCTTGGTTTTTCCTCGGTGTCTTGGAAAACCAAGAAACAACCCACTGTTGCTACATCATCTGCGGATGCGGAATACAAGTCGATGGCGGCTGCGACATGTGAATTAAAGTGATTGAAACAACTACTAAGAGCTTTGGGTGTACTACATCCGCAGGGTATGAAATTATATTGTGATAGTCAGTCAGCTTTGTACATTGCTAAAAATCCAGTTTTCCATGAGAGGACGAAACATATTGAAATTGGTTTGCATTTTGTAAGAGATGCAATTCAGGAGGGACTGATTTCACCTTCGTATGTGCCTACGAAGGAGCAGCTAGCAGACATTTTTACCAAAGCCTTGGGGAAGGCTCAGTTCGAGACACTACTTGCCAAGTTGGGCATTCGAGATCTTTATGCTCCAACTTGAGGGGGGATGTTGAGATAAGATAGTATATTTAGGGAATAAATTATCTTTTAGTATATTATCTTTTAGTAGGATAGATCTTTCCCTAAGCTAGATATATTAGAATCCTACGTTGAGTAGCTTTCTATATGATTGTATATATATTTGATTGAGGCTGAATGAGAAGAGGAACACTGGGAGATTATCTTGACAATATATGTCATTTCATGCATGATACATATATAGGTCATCTTGATTTGGATCTATCAATGTTTTTGGTGACTTGGAAACATTGAACTGCCATTGAGACTAAGGTCTTGGGAATTTCCTCAATACGTACCAATTCACTAAAGGCTTGATTTACCATGAGAGGTCATGTTCCAACTTCCAATAGTATGTAATGCTGACAAGATGTGATAAAGTATATAAATTGATCACGAGCTTTAACCACCATGTAAAACTTTTGGTTGAATTGATTCATTACATGGTTTCAAGAGCCAGCGTGATATAAAGGTCCTAGGTTAACAGATCTTGGATCAAGTACCTTGATACACAATCAATTGAAGTAATTGATGTCCTCAGATATCTGATTTGAATATACTATACGTACAACATTTGTACCCCTAGACAACAATCAAACTTGAAATCACTAAACAATACTCCGTAGTTGCTACATACTCCAACCCAATTTAAGATTTTGTATCAGTCAAGTAATAAATAAATTAAATGTGTGTAATGTCAAATCTATGTAAATGCAGTAAAGAAGTGAAGTTAACATTTATCAAAATCACATGCATTTCTGCCAAAAGCTGGGGATGTATAAATTACCCAAATATTAATTTGAATGCCGTAACTCAGCCGACATATATTCAATTTTACATACAACAAATTAAAATTAAAATCAAAAACAAAATCAAACTATGTATTATAAGTACTTTGTATATAAATTTTATTTTATTTTATTTTTGATATACTGACATTATTGCTTCGACTAAACGTTTGTGCACAAGCTGAGTGCACGATTTATTAAATATATTTGGCCAAGATTATATGAAGTATTAGTTAGAGTTAGTAATTAGGGATTGGATAATAATTGATCAAGATTATGAATTGACCCATGAATAAAACCAAAAAGATTACAATTACCAAATTAAGGATTAGGACAATCTAAAATGTGTCTTGTTCATGGAGGGACCATACTATACTAGGATTAATAAATGTCTTTAATTAATTAGAACTTCATTATGTAGTTATTTTTGTCATTTGATAGATAACCTACCTAGCTCAAGTAGTCCAAGATTTATTAATTGGTTTTGGTTAAATGATTGTTACACTTTTCCTAATTGATTCATATGCATGTGATCATATTAAAGTCTTCAAACTAGTACTATAATTATGAAATAACTAAGCTTTAATATATATATATGTTGCCATGTTGGTATCATTTAGATATGACTAATATTTGTTAATAATAGGTGATAAAAACTCAAGAATTCATATTTGTATGGTGTCAATCAGTCATCAATTTAATTAATGGTGAGACAATTGAATTTTTGGTAGACTTATGTTTTATAGGCAATGTCATTTGACAACACTAGCCGAAATGAAGCTTAAATTGATAACGAGCTGAAACGAATAAGATAGTAGCTATAAAACAAAAAGATACTCCGCACCTGCATAGAGAGTGAATATTATAAGTATAAATCGTGATTCTTTTTCTGAACGCCTTAATATAATAAATTATAGGATAATTTTATAAAAAAAATCCGTGCATAGGGAGTAGTCCGTACAAGCCAAACAATATGTACAGTGTTACATCTACATGTAAATCTAACCCTCGTGTAGTCGTGTAAATTGCAATCACCTTATCTCCAAGACCAGAAAGGCTAAGAGGATCTTAGACATGTTGCCTAGCCTAGAGGTCTTAGACCAAGGTCCAATTCAAAAATATGACACATGAAATTATAAAAGTTTCAATGTACGGCTATGTCATGCATGTGTACGAGAATTAGTGTACAATAAGATATTGCACCATCTCATATCATATACTTCGGTATGTTTCACCAATGTCTCGTCTATTATGTCTTAAAAGCCTAAGTAAGAGGGATTTTTTTTTTTAATTTTTTACTTAGACTTTTAAGACATGATAGATGATTGGTTATACAAGTATTTAGTTTCTTTCAAAATAAATAAATAAATAAGTTGTGTATTATTTTATTAAATTTTAGATTAGTACGTGCATATTAAATAATTGTTATATCGTCACAAACAGAGGTTGGTAAATCGGTAGTTCATATTAGTTAGGTGATGCAACTTATCAATTCATTCTTACATGAAGTGTAGGAAATCTTTTTTTTTTCTTCATTATGAATTGGAAATTAAGGACTCTAAACTTATAAACGAATTGAATAATCGATTCACCTTGCTCTGATAGTCTGATCTGTTAACATGACGTGCAAAACATTCATATCTTGGGTGACAAGAGCATGCCAATGCATGCATGGGTGATTATGTTGAAATTAAAGACATACGGATTATTATATCACAAATCATAACATGTAATGCTTAATTGGTTTATTCAATCTCTCCGATTGTTGACGTTCCAACATATCCACTCTAGTTCTATATATTAATACCTTGTCTTGTGCAATCTAATTAATAACATATACTGTACACGTGACATGCTTGTATAAATGTATAGTCACATAATTTATCTACGTAAGCAAAGCTTGGTGGAGAACTCACCAAGTTCGAGCCCCATCAGGCCATCAACTACATCTGCTTGGTAGTGAGGGGATTCTCTTATTACTTCCCCCCTCTATTCTCAAGCCTTGGCCTGCGGAGCTGGACTAGCTTCCTGTAAGACGTGCCAGTAGAGGTAAATCAAACTTCTATGGGCTGCAAGACTATAAAATGTGCTAACATAAATGGGTTCAACGTGTATGAGCCCAAAGCCAAAATTCATGGGCTCACTTAGTTGCTTCATGGATCTGCTCCAAAACTTTGAAAATTCTAGAAAAAGAACAAATTCTACGGTTTTCCACATAACCCACTGCGTTACTGGAATTTTCTCGTCATTTCCTTAAGATATCATTCTTTAGTAACTAACGAACTTTCAAGACTTCTCTTCATTACACTTTCGTACAACTATAAATACATAACATTCACTAGCAAACTCATTGCAAAATTAATCAATCAAAGCTACCAAAACAAATAACAACACGTCCACAATATTATTTACTACGTTTAATTCGTTACACTAAACACGCTAAATTGTTGATCTAGCAAAAATGCGTGCACTAAAATGTTTAGTGTTATCCCTTGCATTACTCGTTATGTTACACCCATTACAGGGGTCGGCAACCATGTTATCATGGGTTGACCGACCCCCTAGTTTATTATCAGAGCTATGGCCGGAAAGGGTCCCAGACCCTTTCCGGATCCTAGAAGAAATACCCTTCTCGGCCCTAGATAGGGATTTGGATCCCATCATGTCGTCCCCAGCTAGGGTCGATTGGAAGGAGACCCCGGAAGGCCATGTTATAGCCATGGACGTTCCGGGGCTAAATAAGGAGGATATAAAGATAGAAGTGGAGGAAAACCGGGTGTTACGAGTAAGTGGGGAGAGGAAGAGGGAGGATGAGAAGAAAGGCGATCATTGGCATCGTACTGAGAGGTGTTACGGTAAGTTTTGGAGGAAGTTCAGGGTACCGGAAAATGTTGACATGGATAGTGTGAAGGCTAAGCTTGAGAATGGAGTATTGACTATAAATTTGGCAAAGTTGTCACCTGATAAAATTAAGGGGCCAAGAACTGTTAATGTTGAAGGTGGTGACAATGAGACTCCTAAAATTAGCAACCACAAACAAGAGTTGTAATGTGGGAGCACGAATTTTGCTAGTGTTGATCCAATGTTTAAAACTTGTGTAATGGTTTGCATGTTGTATGTGTGCCAAGAATAAAATTATGTACCGGTTTCAAATATAGTAAAATAATAATATAGAGCTTTTTTTTTTAATTATTTGTTTATTGTGAGTGGTGTTAGATTAGAAAATAATATCAGTAATCGAAAAGGCTAAAGAATGCCTCCGGATAAGATAACTAAAAGTAAAAATATTATATTTAAATGAACATTAATTACAATTGATATATATGTGATTTTATCATGCATTTTCAAATATACAATAATTTAGGAAATATTTTAAATATTTATTTAACGTCTATTAGCAAGATCTTAATAAAAATTATAAGTTTATTCAAGTGTAATAACATTAAAATACTATGTAACACGCTATAGTACTATTTCAATATAATTTGCACTTGCTAATAATTTTTTTTTATACACTTAGGGCCTGTTCTCATACGTTGAAATTGAGTTCAGTTCAGTTCAGCTCAGCTCAGTTCAGTTCAGTTCCTAATTTCCTTCTATTATAAAATATTCATTTCAGTTCAGTTTAGTTTAGTTCAGTTCATTTCAGCTGAGTTCAGTCAATGAGAACATGCCCTTAATATAACCTTAACTAACTAAAATGTATTTCTTCCTTAATCATTTTAAGATATATAAACACAAATAATTCTTTTTTAATATAACTTTATTGTTATAAAATGTGTTGTAATTAAAGTTAACTTCAATCATTAAAATGTGTCATTAAAGTGGTAGTTAAAGTTTAACTTTAATCACTAAAATGTGTCATTTGATTCAACTTATTCTTTTATTCGTTCTATTCCCTATACCAATTTGCTAATAGTGCGTGGTTTATCCCTAACCAATCTGTTATAAACATTTGGGTTTGGTGCTTTGCTTAATTCACCTTTCAACAATTAAGTTTGACTGTGGATATGTTTTGATATACTGAACTGATTAGAGCTAAACTGAACTAAATTGAATTGTTTATGAGAATAAGAAATTAGAAATTGAATTGGACTGAACTTATTGAAGCTAAATTGAACTGAAATAAAATTTAACTAAACTGAAATAAACAACCTCTGTGTCTCTTAGTTGGAAATGCTTGGTAAGTTCGTAATAAGTTTGAGTCAAAAACACAATCTAAAAGTTATATCCGATCTGATTATGTAACTTAAAACGGGGTTAAAAAATAGTCGTATTTGATCCAAATCAGCTGGTAGTAAAATAAAACTGTAAAAAGGTAGGTAGTTGCAAACATAACATAAAAATCAATTATCAGTTTATCACCAATTCACCATTGCTCTCTCTTCTCTTATTCGACGATCTTCAATCTTCATCTGATTATCCAGATAACAACAATAATTTACCCCAATTTCCATTTTCTCTCTCCTCTTTCACCAACTCCAAACTTCTAATCCTTTCATTCTCTGGTATTTTCTCTCTCCTCTTCAATATATTTAAGCTTTAAATTTTCATTTTTTTTTTGGCTTTTCTCACCATTTTTCCATTCGAATTGTTCTTCATTTCTGTGAATTGTAGCTATGAATCCCAATTCTAAAACCCTAAATTGAATTAATATCTTATTTTGTTGTAAAGGGCTTGGAAGAAAATTTTGATTTGATGGCATCGACATTTGTGAACAATAACATCCCCTGTAATGCTGGATCAATCAAGGGTTTCAATAATTCGCAGAGAAATTTGGGTTTTTGTTCAAATTTAGGGTTTAATTTTGCGAAGACCCAAGTTTCTGATTTTGGGAATTTTGCCCGGAAATTCCCTTCGCCATTAGTGGTGAAAGCGAGCGAGAAGAGAGAGAATTTGACTGAGCAGAAGACAGGGTTGAGTATTGAAGAATGTGAAGCTGCTGTTGTTGCTGGGAATGCGCCTGCTGCTCCTCCTGTTCCTCCCTCCCCTAAAGCACCTTCTGGCACACCTTCTATCTCTCCCCTTGTGAGTTTTCTTTTTACTTCTTCCGTTCTTTAATTATTGCAATGTCGAGGATGCAAGGTTTTTTAAGGAGAGATATATAAATAGGGACTCGTGTGATGAGGAGAGAGATAGAGAATCGCGAAATAGATTGACTTTTCAAAAAGGAAACTTTTGCTATTTCTGTTTTTAATTGTCTTGCTGGTGATTATATTACTGTAATTGTGTGTTTGCTGGTTATTGTGATTGAAGGAGCATTGAAGGACTTGTTATTTGATGGGAAATTTGTAGGGTGTTGTTGCAGCAACTCAGCAATTCATAGCAATAGCATTATGATTAGAAGCATAGGTAATTTGTACTACGTATTATTTATCCATGTGCATTATGGAAGAAGTAGAGGTATTCAACAGAAATGTGCTGTACTTCAAAACTAAGCCATGGCAATGCGGCGAGCTCATCTAAGCCTCAGCTGTCTCTAATTGGCTTTGATCAATGTCTTGTTCTGAAATATGATGACTTTAGGCCACCATCTTTTGTTTCGTGTTAGAGTAGAATATGCTCTAATTGGTTTGGTTTGTATTAATTTGATACAATAGTGTGATCATTAAGGATGAGTAATCATCCTTGTATTGTACTTTAGTTTAGTGATTGTGCCAGTCTGTACTAATTACTTGCTTTATCATATTCAAATTGGTGTTTACTTATATGGTTTATGTATTACGTATTTAGTATTGTATTTCTTATTGCAATAAGATGGCTTTGATTAACTCTTCCCTTTGTACACCAGTCTCTAGGTCGGCGTCCTCGTCGTAATAGGAGATCACCTGCATTTAGAGCAGCATTTCAAGAGACACAATTATCCCCTGCCAATCTGGTTTACCCATTGTTTATTCATGAGGGTTAGTACATGTGGCTAAATAATTCTTACTTATCTAACATAAATCCTCTTTTAACTTGGATTCTCAAATGGGTATATTATTTGGACTTTCAGGAGAAGAGGATACGCCTATTGGAGCAATGCCTGGATGTTATAGACTTGGATGGAGACATGGCCTTATAGAAGAGGTAGCTAATCTTAATTTCCTGAAGATGTTTATTTTGTTGACTTGATTAAGGTAGATTATCTTTGAAAACTGCATTCTATTTGATATCTGTAGCACACTTCTGCTGGACATATGCATTGTAACTGCTGTTTTATGACTTTTATCATGTCTACGTTGTTAACCCTTGTCTCAACTAACATACGTCATTCTTCTGCTGAAAATATATGAGTTCAAATGTAAATCTAGACCTAAATATGATACACTTCAAGTATTATACATCATAACAATGTAATTCAACTGTTTTACACCATAATGATGCATTCAATGGCTATGTTTTAGACAAATTGGCAGGAGCTTGATTATTTCTTGGGCATCATTGCGGAATGGTCAATGATATGCAATTCGTTGCCTCGATATTGACTATGTAAGGTCAATGGATTGATCTGCAAAACTTTCCATCCAGGAACTAAGATCATGATAATTTAGTGAGACTATTGAGGTGTTGATGACCAACTACTTTTTAATAGAGTTTCATGTAAACTTGATGATGTGTGAGTCAATATGAGCTGCTGCTCATTTGTGGGATAAATTTTTTTGAATGAGTTTCTCGTTATGTTAGCAGCTGCTAGGGATGAACCTATCTACATTTGAAACTCACTCGATATTATCCATAACAGCTTTCACATTTAGTTATTTCTGTAGCTGTGGGATATGAAGCCAGACAATTGGTGTTTTTCTTGAAATTTAAGCCAGAGGTGGTGGTGTGCAAACATAGAAACGGATCGCTATAATTCGGTATTCTAATGATTGTGGTGGTTGGTGGTTTCAGAGACCCTTACCTTTCCAATAGGGCAGGAGGGACTTCATCCACTTTGTTTCTGTAGCTTCTCAAAAGGAGGGCTAGTTTATCTTATACGAACATTAATTCTCCCCCTTCCTTACAATGAATCTATACCCAATGTACTCGACCAAGTCTTGTTGACCTTATTGAATCCCCCAAACACAGGAATGACTTATTCTCTACTCTTTTTATATATGCTGGTTCAAAAACTCCCTCTACACAACCAATTCACCCCAAAAAAAGTGGTCTTAAGAAAGAACATAGGTTTCAAAATGCTTTGTTGACTGTGATTTTCTTATAAATTGTTGAGTTATATTGATGCATAAGTTGCTTTTTTAATGCTATATGGCTTATATAGGCGCCTATAAAATTTGGGAAAAGCCAATTTTAATCAAGGATGAGAACTATCTAAGTTAGAAGAAAATGAATCTTGAAGACATTCCAAGCTATCCGTTGACATTTTCTGGTGATTAAGGGGATCAACATTGAAAGCTTTTCATAATAATTCCCTTATGTATAGTATGGATATTCTCCTATAGATATTCCAAACTTGCAGTTTATATTCTCTAGAAATATTAATATAATTTAGATATAGATTTTTGATCTAATTTGTTTATACTTCATCGTCACAAGGGCTTTGAATGTTTGGGCTTGTTGGAATCCTGTGAAATACCTACCAGTTCCGTAGTCAAACTAGATCTATAGACTTGTCAGTTCATAGCGTCAGTGCCTTACAACAGTCTTTCACAATATGCTTGCATTGTCCACAGGTAGCAAAAGCCCGTGATGTCGGTGTTAACAGCATTGTGCTCTTTCCAAAAGTCCCAGATGCTTTGAAGGTAATTCACTTGTTTTACATCTCTGTGACTTCCCTTCTGCTTATGTCAATCATCTGCTGCAAGCAATGACGAAGTACCATATATATTTATAGTCACCCACAGGCGACGAGGCATACAATGATAACGGTTTAGTGCCCCGGACCATACGAATGCTGAAGGACAAATTTCCTGATCTTGTAAGTGTAGTACAGATACTATATATCAGTTATACATTGAGGTGCCTCCATTATTTTTCTCTGACAACAATATAATTTTGGCAGATAATTTACACGGATGTTGCCTTAGATCCATATTCTTCAGATGGACATGATGGTATTGTTAGAGAAGATGGTATGTGAGGCTAAGGATGATAATTCTGGATGGTTGTATTTGCTAAATTATTAAAATTTGTGTGGCAGTCTATTGTTTGATAAAGTAATTGTATCATATCTAATGCTTTGCAGGTGTAATTATGAATGATGAGACAGTGCACCAATTATGCAAACAAGCTGTTGCCCAGGTAATGCTGATTTTAACTTACGTCTGTTGAAAGTTTTAGTATATTAGTTCTCATGAATTTAAGTCTAAGCTGTTAAAATTTTTTCCTAATATGATCTTTAGGACATGCTACAACTTTCTTTCAATAATTGAGTTGCTGAAAATTTCTCCACTATACCTAGGTTTGACTGTTTGAGGAGTTCCATTTAGTGTCTGCCTTCCCATTTTACTAATGAGTCAATAAAACTCTAGGTTTGTTCTTATTGTCAGCTTGTGATAAGTGAATGATCACTGAGAATTACATGGATAAGCAGGTATTAAATGTGTTAGGTTTTAATAATTATTATTAATATTCCGTAAAGCTTAAATTGGGTTTGTTATAATCTTTTGACATTTTTCATTATTTTCTGCCATGGCTTCTACTAGGAGAGTTCTTTTTTATAAATTTTTTTTTTTTTTAAAAAAAAAAACTCTATATCTCTTCTTTTTAACATTGTGGGATAATCCTATTGTATAGGCCCGTGCAGGAGCAGATGTTGTCAGTCCTAGTGATATGATGGATGGTCGTGTAGGTGCAATTCGTGCAGCACTTGATGGAGAAGGATTTTCTCATGTTTCGATCATGTCCTATACAGCAAAGTAATTTACTTGCCTTTTTTTTTTGTTGAAGGAAAGTAATTTACTTACCTGATAGAACATAGAAGTATGCCTTTTCTTATCACTTGCAGAAAGTTGAATGTATGTTTATAAGCAGATTTTCTTTCTTAACATTGTCGTCTGTAAAAACAAATTATTTACTCATAATTGGTTTCGGTTGGCTTCCAAGCTCTGACATTTTTTTTGATAACTATTCTTTTTACTTAGGTATGCAAGTTCATTCTATGGTCCATTCCGAGAAGCTCTTGACTCTAATCCACGCTTTGGGGACAAGAAAACGTATGTATGCTTTTGGATTTTCTCTTTTGATAAACTTGAGTTTACATTTTAAAAGTCATGCCTGATTGTTTCTCTTCTGATCTTGTCGGATGGAATTAAAAGATATCAAATGAACCCAGCAAATTATAGAGAGGCTTTAATTGAAACTCAAGAAGATGAGTCAGAAGGAGCTGATATCCTATTGGTTAGTTTCTTAGTAGGCTAGATATCAATGATTTCTGGTGCTTGCTCATTTGCTCAGTGAAATCAATGATTTCTTGGTTTTGGCTTATAGGTAAAGCCTGGACTTCCGTACTTGGATATTATCAGGCTTCTTCGGGATAATTCTGCTCTGCCTATTGCAGCATATCAGGTACTTAGGACTTCCTCTGTCCTTTTTTAACCTGCGCTACAGGATTTGGAAACTTTTTTTTTTTTTTTTTTTTTTTTTGTTTTTTTTGAGGAAGGTTTGGAACAATTACTGCACCAGAATGCAGGTGACACTGGCCTTTGTTATCTAGAAAGAGGGAATAGGCATCACCTAAAATAATCTTTTTTGAACTAGTTGGAACTTACCTGAACTTATTTACTTTTGAACTGAGCTTAGGTAGCCCATATGAGCTTATGTTGAAACTTATCTGAAGCAAATCTTTAAACTTACATGTTTGAGACTTTGAGGTTAAGAAATCAAAGCCTTAGCTTAACCTATTTAAATCTAAATCCTGGCAATAACCAAGCACTCTTGGGCTCTTGAATCAAATTTTCAAGTTTTCTTCACTTCAATTAATATAATGACAATTGAACTACTCTGCTGGAGCTTGATGTAGTATCCTGCCTTTTCTGGTCAAATTAATTAATTTTTTTTCTCCTTCCTGGTGCTAGGTTTCTGGTGAGTACTCCATGATAAAGGCAGGTGGGGTTCTCAAGATGATTGATGAGGAGAAGGTCATGCTAGAATCGCTTATGTGTCTCCGTCGGGCTGGTGCTGACATCATTCTTACATATTTTGCCTTACAAGCTGCAAGATGTTTATGCGGAGAGAAGAGATGAATCCCTTTGTAGCTCACCATGGACCATACAATTGGAGACGGGCAGTGTAAATTGCAGTTAAATTAATAGGGGCAACGCAGGGGTATGTTCCCAAGATTTATTCTCCGTTGTTGTTGTATGAGTTTATGTAGCTAGTTTTTATCAGGCTTACAGGGTCCTCAGTAAGCATATTCGGGAAATTAGATAAAAGTTAAGGAGAGTCTCTACACATTACATTACTAACATTGGACTGCAGGGGCTTTCATCAGCCCCTTCCCACTATTTGTAGATGTCTTATGGCAATAATAGTTAAAGGTTCTGGTAGGCATTTTAGCTAAATTTTGTGAACTCTGTTGGCAATGTTTAATAACTCACACTACTACCAGGGCACCACCCTTAACAAAAGGGTTAGCTAAACTTTGTCAATTCTCAAACTAGTGAAGTATTTATGCTTGTGACTGTAGGATGGCAAGTTGATTGCGCTAACTCCATGCACCCGGCTCCTGGTTTTAATAGTGATCCCCCTCGACCCCTTAATATCCTACGACTATAGTTGTGTTACTTGTATATAAGTACTTCTTAGTAAAGACTACGGAGTACTATTATTGCATAATTTGCTACCTAAAACATCAAACATGATAATACAGTAGTTATAATATATTTCATGCATTTAAAATAAATACAATGACAAAAATAAACTTATAAATGATGGCTACTAAACATAACCCTACATTTCTAAAGGTAAACTTTGTACCAGAATACCTCCAACTAAGAAGAGAAACTTTGGAGACAAAAACAATAATTACCTAAAAAAGGGTTACGTTAAAAAAAGATTGAGATTTAATCTAGCTTCTAAGATCTCAATATTTACTATAATATTTTGGGGATTAATCTGCATCATTAATTTTCATTCAAGTATCTTTCAGCAATGGAGGCATGTGTTGCAGCACCTATAGGGAGCATATCTTCATCGAGGATGAAACGAGGTGAATGTACCGTGTGTGTTGATCCTACTTCCTCGTTCCTTATACCAATGTAGTAAAATGCAGCAGGGATCTCTTTAGAGAAGAATGAGAAATCCTCTGCTCCCATTATTGGAGGTGCAATTCCAAAGTTCTCCGATCCAAGTAAATCTATGGCCACCTTCTTTACATGTTCGTGCATACGATTGTCATTCACTGTTGGAGGGTAGATTGTATATTCTTTCTCGAAGAAGTCCAATGTCGCTGAGCATCTATACACTTTCACTTGCTCCTTAATCACCTACAAGTAACATACAGAGTAATGTCAATTAAACTGTCAAGAGAATGTTCATTACTATCGCGACAGAAGGTGAAAAAAATGTACCTCTTCTATTCTGCGTAGGAGCTTCTGCATATCAGAGAATGCGCGGAAAGTCCCAGCAATGACAATGTCTTCAGGCACAAAACTAAATTGGTTTCCACCATCAACCCAAGTTACTGAGACAACCTGAGAATCCAAAGGATTTGCTTCCCGAGAAACAATGCCTTGCAGGCTGATTACTGCAGCTGAAGCAGCCAAGATAGTGTCAGAACGGTGAACCTGATGGCCACCACCGGAACTACGGTTAGCACTGATCACAGCCCTAAAAAAGCCACAACCAGCGAGCAATGGACCACTTCTCGAGTAAATGGTTCCTGAAGGATAATTATGGGAAACATGAACTCCAAAGATGGCTTCAACATCTTCTATGGCACCTTCTGCTATCATCTGTTTCGCTCCGTTCCCTTTCTCCTCTGCTGGCTGAAATAGGAGGATTACCGTTCCCTGTATGTTAAGGTAACATCAAAATTAGCAATTGATTATCATTAACGTCTAAATGTAAAATTATTTGCATTCTATCAAATTATTATGAGCAAAATCAATTGAAATTGGTTCAATAATACAAGTTTAAAACTAAGAGAGTAGTCCAAGAGAGTTGTAAACAAAGTCTTGTATTTGATGAATTGTAAACAACTCAAATCACTGACATCAGTATCTCCCAATCAAGGCTAGAACTTTATAATTTAAAGAATAATTTAAAATTGGTGGCGGAAATTGAACCGATTCTATTATTTTAAATCAAGCTCCATCAAAGTAAAAAGCATTGTAATATAATTGAGTTAGAACAAATATAATGGAGTAGTATCAAAGCCAATTGAGGCACTTCATCAATCTACATAATCGGCAATTGTATCTCCTGCGACAAAAAACAACTTCAAACAAAAGATCAATTTTTTTTTTCAATACTTAACCTTGAGTTTTGGACACTATTTGTTCATGACTATCATGAGGCCATATATTTAATTGAAAGATTCTCTTATAAGTCGTAATCATTTTTGTACAAATAGCAATCAATTAAGCATCACTGACACTGAAAGACAATAACAAACCATATTTTTTGTAACATATAAATTGTCTGTTTCAATGAATCCAAACAACATATACAAATTATCTTTTAATTAATGATAAAAGTGTGTGTAATAAACATACATGCACCTCAATTAAGCTTATATATTTTACCATAAATAATATCTTAGAGAATAATACATGTCAATATGCCATTCATTTGAAACCCCAAAACATATAGAATATGATTCTTAATCCTTAATCTAGTCATTATGATAAGTTTATCATATTTTCCCCAACAACTTTAGACCAATGTACATCATCACCTAGCCTAAGAAAAACATAACAATTGCATTAAAGGCAAATGGAATTTTTAGTTTGATCCTCAAAGAGATATTGTTCGCATAAGTTTAGATTAGTGTTGATAAATATACCCTTTTCTTTTTTTGACTCTGTAATTCGAAATACATGCATCATTTTACAAATATAATTATTACAATCAGACGAGAACATGTGACTGGTTTGAAAAGACAATAATATTATACTTACTATATTTGAAGGGAATTAGATAAGAGACGTATCGACATAAAAATTAGAAAGTTGTGTCATATCCACAAGAAGTAGTCATTTTCAACAGCCGTGAGAAACCAGAAATGAACCACAAATAGGAATGAAGTAGTAATGCATGTATATGTGGAGCAAGATAAGAGCAAAATTCAATGTCCATGATATAGATTAAAACAGAAATACATAGCAAATAATAATTGATTTCCTTTAGTATGAAACCAACATAATCAATTTATATTCAAGGTTGTCCATATATGATTGTGAGTGTTGCATTCATATTAGTTGGAATTTTTGGAATGTTGTTGATTTTATTATAAGGTGCAAGTTGAATCACATCGATCAATAGGACCACTTTTGATGGTCATTTTTTTCTTTGGTTGGAAAACGTCATCACTTCAACACTAGGTTTGCATCACTTTGTATTATGAATATCATAATTTGAAAGATTTCATATAGGTTAGAACTCGTGACACACGGAATTGTCTCAGATCGTTATCACCCCAATTAAAACTGTGATATATTTTTTTGTTGGATATACTGTGATTTGAAAGTAACATTTTATGTCGTAACATATATTTACATGGCATATAGGAGAACCACATTAGTGTGAGTAAAAGAATAAGAACATTTAGAAGTTAAGACAGAAGGAGAGGAAAAAAAAGAGGATGATGTTATTGGCTACCAACTAGTTATGTATCATTCTCCTAAACATTGAATGTTAAACTTTTGTTAACATCAACCAAATCACTCTAAAGAGATCTATGTTTTCCCAATTATTTCTCTATTGATGGCTTTTAATGAGCTCAAAAGCCAAACAAATAAATACTTGGTATATTCATTGCACATGCTTAAAGATTTGGAACTTAAAATGAGCAATGAATGAAAGAAGAATTTCTAGCCCCAACCCATTTTCATGCATTACAGCAAATAATCAAAGTGACATTGATATAGACTGGACAAGTATGTATTAGGCTATACTTGGTAAGGAGTCCGATAATGAATTTAAATGTACGTATTACTCTTTCGGACCACCATTATGGCATTATGTCACATTCGATGATAAGTTGATAACCAAAGACATGGCACGTACAATCTTGCAGAATGAATGCAATCTTTCTAAAATATGATGTGACAACTTTTTTCCGCCATTATAGAATAATGAATGCAATGTAACTAAATTAACACAGAAACGACTAGAGTACATACTACCTTGAGAAGATGTTCACGAGATTTAAGTATTTTGGCCGCGCCAAGGACCATGGCAACATGAGCATCATGGCCACAAGCGTGCATTATGCCATCGTTTTTGCTCTTGTACTCCCATTCTACAGCTTCCTGCAGTCATATAATGTAGTGAGATGTCTAGAACAAAATTATTAGTGTTAGGACTTATTCCAAGGTTTGTGACCACATTATCAAATTAATAATAACAATTTGAATGTTACACTTTATTAAAAGCATTGATTATATATCAGTAATATCACTTTATCACATCAAACTATTGCTTTGAGGAATCCTTTAACCTACCAAAATGGTCACACTCACAAAATTATGACACATGACACATCCAATCTTCAAATAATTCACTTATTCTCATTTGTCTTTAAATTTTAAATTTTATATCCGATTCTGGCCTATTGAAAATTGTATTTAAATTTACATGACTTTAAATTTGTCTTTGATAACGGTAAAAATGATGCACTTATACCTCCTGAATAAATAAAAGCTAATTTTAGATGTATAAAACCAAGGATTTTGATAACAGAATAATAAACTTATTACATATTCCTAATTTTACACAATCATCAATTCATCATATATACATACTCTCTGCATATGCTCATGACATGCACTAGCTACTTTTTTCTTTAATTGTTGTCACATTTTCTAAAATTTACAATCACGATTGCGAATCACAAAATTCAAAAATCAAAATAGACAAAAATGAGTTGTAAAGATCAATACCTTTTTTTAAATAAAGAATTATAACATCTCAATATTTTGGATAGCAAAGTCCGATCGCTTAATTGTTTGATTCATAAAAGGAGACAAAACATCATGGTCATGCCCATGTGATCTAAATATAAACTAATGGTTTCCTATTCGGGACTTCTTCCACTGCCTATAGAATTTTACTTTTTAGTACTTTCTACTTTTTAGGTTTGTAAATTTGTCCCTACATTTTCTAAATATAAATACTACATTCTAAATTTATCTTCTATGTTTCATTGCAACATTTAGCTAGCTTTAATATGCAACTTGAAATATTAATAGTATCTTTGATTTTATATTAAAAAAAATGTATATTATGTTACATACATCAATTTTAGCCCAAAGACGGCTAAATTGGTAATATTGATTAATAAAATATGGTCAAAGTTACATTTCAAAAAGACATTATGCACCACAAAATATGTTTATGAGTCTACTTGTTGCACACCAACATAATATTAATCTAACATCTCATAGAGGACTAATGGACTATTATGCTAGTAAATTCATATTGTGTTTGATACACCATATTATCACTGATATGAACTTATCTAAACTTATAAGTATAACATCTTATTAAAATTTACTTTACTTGTAATTTAATTTCAACAACCCTTATCATAACTTTTTTTTTTTTTTAGCCTATCTTATCTAACTTACTATGATTGTAGCGAGCTTTGATGATGCACATTAAATATGTATCCTAGTTTGTACTGCTTAGTAGAGAATGACAAAGCATGTGTCAATCAATGTCATTAGTCCATCAATGTCATTAATATATGAGTTATTATACGTGTACGTTCTATTCACCTGATTTTTACTTATCTCAACTTATATGAACTCATTAGATCTTATTAAATTAAAACTTACTTCCTCTGTTCTTTTTTACTTGACCTGTTTCTTTTATCACGCTTGCCAATGCAAAACTTTAACGATCAATAACTTAAATTCTCCATAAGTAAAAATTATAAAAGTTATATATTATGATAGTACTTATTGAGACGAATCCAAAAAAATCATACATGAATATATTTTTCCTTACATATTATTCACAAAAGACGGTCAAAGGAGGGGTGGTGAATAGTGTAAAAGTCAAAGCGGGTCAAGTAATAAAGAACGGAGAAAGTATTTTATTGTAATTTGGATTTGGATAACTCTTATCAGAACTTATCTGAAGTTATTAGAACTTAACTACACTTATCTGAACTTATTACATCTGAAATAAATGAAAATAAGGTGAACAGAACAGGCCCTTGCCGCTTTAATTAAGTTTGTGTATATGCATTATTTTTTAAGATAGTATGTATCATTTTTCTCTTAATTAATTACACAAATAAGTTTTTGTTTTTTATAATGTATAAAATGATCACAAACTGATACTAGCTGTACGAGTTTTGAGTTAATGAACATTCGATTCTCTTGATTTTTTTTTTGGAAAAAGCTAACGAACGTTCCAGGAGCGTTGGATAAGTTAACTAAAAGTAGATTGATTAAATTAAAATGAACATTAATTACAACGATTGTCGCGTGATTTTGTCATGATTTCCCAAATTAATACCATTTTAAGCAATATTTTAAATACTTATCCAACGCCCCGGGGGTGTTTGTTAGCAAGATCCTTTTTTTTAAAAAAAATCGTTTGACGAGAACTTCTTGATTATTACTTATCTTAACACATAATCTAATTTAAGTTGTAAAATTAAACTTTAATTGGTAATTATATAAAGGAAATTTTAATTTTTATCACCAACAACTTGATATTGTCTTTTACCACCTACATTTTTTTTCCCACCACAAAAAAAAAATCTAAAATTTGGTTTTCACCACCAGCTATCAGGAAAACCGTTAAATGTAACAGTTTAATTTTATTTTTCAATTGTCGTGCCACAAACTCTAGAGGTTTTGAGAGTTATTTTGGTTCTAAAGGAACCGATTTGAGGTTAAAATTGACAAAAAAAAAATTATCGAAAGTGCCTCATTTTGCTTAATTAAAAATACCTCAATTTGCGTAAAACACGCAAAACAGGGAGTTTTCTATAACTTTTTGTCAAATTTGACCTTGTATTGGGCCTAAATAATGACCCTCAAAATCTCAAGAGATCATGTTTTTAACACGAAAATAAAATAATTTAAAAAAAAAAAAAAAGGCAGGTGATGGAAAACAATATTTGGTTTTTGTGATGGTAAAATAAAATACAATAAAAAATAGTTGGTAAAAGCCAATATCGGTTTAATTTTTGGTGGCCTGGTAAAATCAGAATTTCCTTATATGAACTCTGATTTGGAATATTTATTTCTTATCAGTTAATTAATTCCATTTGAGCTTATATTCTTTAAAATAAGTGAAAATAAGGTGAATAAAATAAGACCTTAATCTATAAGTCTAATTAAGTTTTTTTTTTTTTAATAGTTTGACACTATCTAGTTTGTATACTCTGCCATTATTTATCTTGGTGAAATTAAAGTTTGAAACTTCAATTCAATCATAATTAGTAATTTCTATGTTATAACTTATAACTAGAAATACTAAGTACATGATTTTGAACCCGTCAAAAAAATATAAATATTATTAAAAAAAAAGTACATAGTTTTGAATTTTGTTTGATTCGGTTTAATATAAATTTCATATACACTCACTGTACTGTTCATCTCTCTTATGCAAAGTTCAATTTATTTTATGATCAAAGATAATATTGCATAATGCAATTAATATATATACTATAGGAAGATTTTCTAAGAATGGAGGGGGTGAAAGTTTTTTATTCATAACTATATATATACTCAAATATATAAATAAATAACCAAATTCACTAAACCAGTTGTAATTCTACTTTTACAAAGTGTACTAGTGTAGTACTCGTAACACTTTAACATTTTCTAAGCAAAAAGCAACTTAAAATGATAATTTTACCGTCAAGTAGATCACAAACATTGAAGATGCTATTAGTACACCCAACTTAATCATTAGATAATAAGTCAACAACAACGCTAATATTTTATAATTTATAAACAGAAAACTTGTTTCATTAAACATCTATGGTCGTCCCACTTTATATTATTCTTTGATTTGAATTTAATGAAACCTATTACAGATCACTGATATTTATATAAACTAATATTTCATGGACCCCTAAGTTTTAAAGTTAGATTCTGTTAGTTACTAGAAGTGTATGTAAGGTTCTTTTAATTAAGACCTTAATCCAAAACAAGAATGAGGTATGCTCATAGTATAGTATCATCTCCCTTTTCATTTTCATTAATTATTAATCCTCGATTAAAACGATAATTAAATTATTATCCTGTACTTGGTTAGAAAGATTTAATATAACCATCATATTATTTTACGTTGTCACATATTTTGATTATTTGTATAGGAATTAACAATATCGATTGAGTTTAGGGTCTATTCTCATTTACTAAGCTGAACAGAACTGAATATTTTATGAGCGAAGGAAATTAAAAACTAAACTAAATTAAATTAAACTAAACGGAAAATAAGCTGAAAAGAACAGACCCTGCATTATGACCATTCATATAAGAAATCGAATTTCCAAAATTGAAGTTAAATCCTGTTTGGTTTTGAGGTTTAATGGGGTCACCCTAATGCAACTTTTTCTGGTAAATTTTCTGTCTTTTTACTTAATTTTTAATTGCATGGGACCCAAAGAATAGTAAATCAGAGCCACTGCTACAATTTTGCTCGTGTCATAATATCTGGGAGAAAAGGGGCAAAATTTTATGGACAAAGGTTAGCCATTTAATTTGTTTATGGCCATTATAGGCTCAAAATCAATAGCTAATGATTTAATTCTATAATGATGTTTACATATATAATAAAACTCGTTAGAAACTAAGGAATGAAGTACAATTTTTCTTAATCTAATTAAGAAACTAAATTACATTTTTTAAACATAGATCTGAGGAAAGAAGGTATGAGTTCTAAGGAAATAATTGCATGTGAAAGAGAAGCAATATTTCTCATGCTAAAATAAATTTTACAAAATAAATGAGTATAACTTTATGCATGTATGTGTGACACACTACCATAGTAAATCCCTACGAGGTTTATGTACATAATAAAATACACCTATAATCCATACCGGTAAACATAGAAGTACACATTTGTAGTACCGTACCCTCGTACGTTGAAAAAAATATAAATTAAGATAACGACAAGTTAGGACCATATTAAGTATCTATCATGTCACTTTCTATTTTTAGGAAAGTGACAACTAGTGAGGACCCCATTAAAACATTTATGACGTCATTAACCATTATCCTGTTTTAAAATAATTCACGATGTCACGATATAATTGGTCAGGATTACAGATAACATTACGATAAAATCAACAAGTAATTAGTTGCGAACTAAGAATTAATTAAGGAGGGTGAAAATAAAAGTAATTAACCAACTAACCTGTATTGGTAAAGCATCCATATCAGCACGAAGCGCCACAAAGGGGGGTCCACCAGTGCCAAGCCAAGCACGAATACCGGTCTTAGCCAAAGGAAACTTGTAAGAAATCTTAAGTTCATCTAATTCAGCTCTAATAAAAGCACTTGTATTATGTTCTTCAAAGGCTAATTCAGGATTTTGATGGATTATTCTCCTAACATGTTTTATCCACCCCACCGTTTCCGGCTTCATCGCCGCCTTAAGGATGTCCGAAGGCGGTGGAGCTTCCGCCTCGAGGTGGCTCCTCGAGGCGGCCGAGCTTTTGTTTTTGATATTGTTTACATGGTTTTTGTTGGTTGTAGTGGTAGTAGTGGTGGAGGTTATGCCACTCGGGAAGTATGTGTTCGATGATGATGATGATGATGATCGGATGAATTCGACGGCGGTGATGTTGTCACAAGATGTGAATGTTAGTATGATTACTATGAGTATGATTAGAAGAGAGAAAGAGTTGGGTGAAGTTTGCTTCATGGTAAGGAAACAAATAACAGAGAAAAAAAAAATGGTATGAGTAAGAAAATAAGAGGCAAAGTAGTTAGATTATATAGAAGACTTAAGTTAGCAGCTGTGTTAAGAGGAGAGAAAATTATAAAAGCAAAAAGAGGTTTAAGTCTTTTAGATCACGTGGGTTTAGACTGTCGGAGGGATACAAACCTTTTTTTAGTACTACTCGGTAGTACAATTTTCTGTATTAGATCTGGTTCACTTCACCTTAAATATAATATTAAGTAAAAATAATTTAAATTTTGTAATGATAAGTTCGGTTCAGTAATAATTAGTAGTTTTAAAAAAATTTAATAGAGAATCTATAAAAAATAATTTCATTTCAGCAAAAACAAGATGAAGTTGTGAAATTATGTGCGCTTAGTCACTCACAAAGTCACAATCTAGGAATGAGCTGAAATCATTTTTATGTGTTTCACTTTGAATATATAAGGACTAGCTAGGTTTAAAATAGGCTTGGCAAAAAAGCAATCAATTGGAGAAGTAAATCAAGGATCAAATTTAATTACGGAATAAAATTAATGGTCAATTAAAGCATTTTTATATTTGTAATGGCTAATTGATCTTACTAATAATGGCAAGTCTGATACTCTATAATGAACGAAAATTTGACGTACAGGTCATAAAAAAGATTCCAAACCACACCCAATCAAACTAGCGAGTACGTGTCTGATCCATTAAACCCTCTTAACTCTTTTCTAAACATTAGGTAAAGAAATACTCCTATTTGAGCGACGCACAACATTGATATTATATTATAGCCTATAAGAAAGACATGGATAATTTATCCAAACAATAGCTTAGGTTTCACTCGCCCTTTTTTCTCTCCTTTTATGTTAGTTTTCTTTTAGTTTTTCAGTTGAACTTGTAACAAATTACTCATATATCTCACTTTCAAAATGTCTACTTTATTGATTTAGACCGAGCTATTTTATTAGAGGTTCTGAATCAATAGGACAATACAACTTACTTGCAAAAAAAAAAAAATACTCATTCTATTCACTTTATATTTACTTATTTCAAAAAAAAATCGAGAAGATTTTTATGAGATAGATATATTAATTCATGTAAAAATAAATTCTAGAAAAAAAAGGCATTATGATTTCTAATTAGTTTAATTGTGTAAATGAAGATTGTGTGTATTGAAAATCATAAATATTACATATATAAAAAGTAAAAAAGTTCAAATAAAGTAGAAAGTAACTAGCTAATTGCATGTATCTACTAGAAAATGGAGCTACCATATATCCACATCTTATGTTCAAATAAACGATCATCTAGCAATTCAGATTACATAACATGACAAAATCCCTTTTAATTTGATTTTCAATTTATATTTTTTCAAATTATACTTATACAAAGTATACATAGTACATACTTATTATTTTGAATGGAATAGTCTACAAGTGAAAATACAAGACTCTTATAAATATTCCATCTTTGCTTAAGTTATATGAACACATCTACAATTTTAGTGTAAATATTAAAGGATTAACTCAATCAAAAATTTAAAATGTAAAGTCGGTAATTTTTTTTATATGTAGTATATACAGATATATTTGTATTTTTTTTTTCTGGGAAGGTGGTAAGTTAATTAGGCTCGTGCTAGTGTAGATTGTGGGGAGTGATCAAGTGATAGTGGATTGGTGATGAGTGGGTCCTGTTTGAATTTTGGCTATCGTAATTATTGCTTGGTTCTCCACTATGTTGCTTAGTAATGGATTTATGATTATTTTTGTTGTCCATATATATTATATTGTGGGATTATATGTATATAATAAATCTAAATTCTTACGCAATGAACCTTTTTTTAAGGGTGATGATATATGTAACTCTTAAAAGATAAAACTACATATAAAAATTTAATATAAATTTTAAATTATTAATCGTATTATTTTTTTTCTTTTCTAAAATATTTAATTTAGGAATTTTTAATTGCAAATTAATACATAACATTTTGTTAGCCAATTTCTAGTAAATATTAAATACAAAAAATTTATTTTTTTCTATACTCAAACTTATTTTTTTTTGTTTGAATAATTATAATTTTTGAAATCAATAAATGCTTTTTGTTCCTCAAAAAAAAATTGTTATTTGTTGATAATTTTGATTTTATATTATTAATTAGATTTTCCAATAGCACGTACAATTATAATAATATATAATCTACGGATCGGAGTAATTAATATACTACTCCATGTTTTCCTACAAACTAATCTATGCTCCAGAATAATATATTAAAAGTCGGTTATAGAAAATTTAAGTGACACGTCCTCATGTAGCGCTCTCCTTTGATTTCATGTCAATCTCTCAATTATAAAAAATATTGTATGTCAAGCATCGAATGCTTAATCTTTGAAATTAAAAGTAAGAAATTAACCACTTTTACAACATAATATTATTATTATTGTTTAATGTTTCAAAACAAATAATAATAAATTCTTTCAAATATTTTACTTTAAAAGTTATAAAACATGTAGTTGTACCTTTTACCTCCAACTCCTCAATATAGTAATAATAAACGAGTATTATAGATAAGTTGTCTTATTCCAATTCATTGTATTATTTTTTTTTTTTTTGAGGGAATTCATTGTATTAATTATATTAATATAAGTTATATTTTTAAATATCCTATGCTTTTAAGGGTTTTTTTTTAAAAAAAAATATCAAGAAATTATTATTTATCATGTTAGTTTGTCAAATGATCCTCACTAAACATAGAGTTATGAAAAATAAGAACTCGAGGTATTGTATAAGATAATCACTAGTTGTTGATTTAAAAACCAAATACTTGTACAAATGTAACAATAAAAGTAAATGATATAAAAACTAAATAAATAAAAAAAATAAAAAATAAAAATTGTTATTGCACTTCCGGCTTATCACCTATATCCCTATATGTTTTTCAATTTGGAATATCACACTTGAAAATATAAAGTTTTTGACAATAATCATATGTGGAACTTGTCCATCCAGATGCAATGTGGTTTAAAAATATATAGAGTAATAAATTTACACTTTTATAATTAAATGTAAAAAAATATATTATTGTTCAAAAACATGCATTAAACTTATATATTGCGATTAAGAATTCTTTTTCTTGAAATTAAAATTTTTCAAGTGTCACGTATGTAAATTTGTGTAAAAATGGATTAATAACAAGATTGGAAATTTTAGACTAACTAAAAATAAAAATCTTTTTCCAATTAGCAATTGTATATACTAGAATAAATAATAGACATTCACAAATCTCGCTACATGACATCCTTGTGTTCGCATGTAACACATTGTAATGTTGTATATATAATAATAAACTAATAATATCATCCTAGACTCTTAACTGATAACTAGGTGTTGCGTTTGGCTATATATTACTTTGCAGAGAACAAAATTAGGACAATCCTTGTTGATATGAACCTCTAATCTTTCGAGTTACCATTATACATTCGAATAATTGATATTCATAGGATCGGGACTACGTGCACAAAGAGGTGGAGCTAGGCCATAGCAAGATGGAATGTCTTCTATATATGGTGACCCTTTAGAGCTCACATCATACTATCTAGATAGTGTGAGTGTGACAATGCTCCATGCTGTTAATTTGCTATAGTCCATAAAAAGAATGCCCAACTAAAGAGTGCATTTTGCTCCACATATATAGCCTTAAGCTAAGCTAGTCCATATCTTATATAATAGTGATATAATATTAAAAAATTAACATCACAATTTTAAAAAACAATTAAATAATCCAGGTGGTGGTCCAAGAATTATATAATGAGTATTTAATATATGAGATATAGTAGGAAGTTTGAAAAATAATGTAAGCATAATCAATTCTATTTTGTTGGAAATGGCTTAATTAATCTTGACTAAAATTTGGCTTAATTTCATCATGTAAGTTTTGTATTGGTTGTTAACTGACAATACAAAGAATTATGATTCATAAATTACTTTGCTATGTTTAATTTGCATATAAAATGTGGTAATTGCGTCTTGTTTCAATTCGTTAGTCAGCTTTATACGTTTGTTTTGACATCATGATGTGATGTATAAAACTCATGTTATAATTTAATAACATGTGTTTAATATAATTAGTGATGATTTGAGCTCCAAATAAAGTACATAATTAAAAGATAAACAAGCAAACAAACCTTGTGCCATAATGTATTTCAGTTCCCGTCAAAAAAAAATGTAGTTCAGTTGCTCTATCCTACATATTGAATTATTGATTGGTTTTCAATTTTTATTTTTTAATTATTATTATTTATTTTTTTAAAAAAAAGGGATTAAATAATACTTGTTTTTTTCCTTTTTTTTTTTTTTTTTTTTTTTAAAGAAAGTTCAATTCTTTTTAGTTGACACAATTATCTATCACGTTTGCTAAAACATAATTTTAATGTTTAATATATTTATTTATCAACATTGTAAAAATTATAAAAAGTGGATATTAAAAAAATCTTACATGACTATGAAATACGGAGTATATTTTATTGTAGCAATAAATCACATGAACTAGTCAAATCATAATTTGCGAACAGTACAAAAAGTCAAAATATGTTAACTAAAAAAACAAAGGAAGTACGAAGAAGCATTAATCTAAACTCATACTTTTACGTCTCAAATTCACAAATTCACAAATTCACAGGGTACGGTGTATGGATCACGATCACCTCTCTCCTTCATCTTCCATTGGTCTCAAGGCATGGGTCATGGTCGCCTTTCTCCTTCACTTCCATCCATTGCTCTTCATCTTACATTGCTCTCACATTGGCCTTGGTTTCCCTACTAATAGTGAATTTGTAGGGGGGTCATTAAATAAATTTTCATTTACGTTATTTTGAACTATGGTTTTTCTATATTAATTGTTTGATTATGAGAGCGTTCTTATAATTTTTTTTTTTTATTTAATGTTTAAAGAACCACAAGGGTGGGAGATGAGAATCGATTTCAAGATCTTTTGGAACTGAGATGGGAGCTCTAACAACTTGAGCTATAACTCACTCTCTGGAGTTTATAATGAGGAAATCCAAATTAATATCCTATATCAACGAGGAGCGTTGATATAGGGGCGGCGTTGTCATTTTACTCATTAAATGAAGGCCAAAATTGGAACAGAAAAGAAAACCCCTGGAAACCCCGTTATATGCTTACGGTTTTTGATAGATGTGGCCATGTGGGGTCTTTACCTTCTTCCAAACCATACATTGTCTTCATCTTTGTCATGAGAGAAACAAAAAAGCAAGCTCACATAGTACATGAAAATGGCGAAATCGAAAAGCATGAACAACTTCAATGGAGAAGGAAGCAAACCTTGCCTCTAAGGGTTAACCATGCCCCAATTTCTCTTATTTTTCTAGGGTTTTCGTTTAATTCCACGGCGAAGCCGTCGGAAATTTGTCGCCGGCCGTCGGAAATTTGTCGCCGGAAAGGTGAAAGAGGGTGAATGAGATAGGGGACAACAAGTTACTAGGTAATTTCAAGCATTCAAGCATGGAGCCATGGCAATTGGTGGTTTCGACTCTTCATTTCTTTCGGATCGGGAGTTGCAAAATTCCAGTTTGTGTACTACTGTTTGGGTAGCCTTGAACACCATACCTAAAATTCAAGGAACCACGTGCATAAATTCAGCTCAGATGAATCGAGTTGGAGCAAGATCGACCTGGAATCGCGCCATTGATGTTGTTCTAATGAACTTCTCTCTGTATTGTGGTTTCTCTCTCTAAAAGGGTTTTTTTTCAAAACGGACTCTGACAGGGTAAAGTCGTATCCCCTAATCAAAAAATAATTACTTAAATCACTAACTAAGGTAGATAGGGAAGTAGGGTCGATCTTCACAGGGAAACTAGTCTTTTTACTCCTAATTTATTATTATAATCTAAACTATTTAACTAACCAATATTTATAGTTAACTAAGAAACTAAACTACAAAGGGTAGGAAAAGAGAGAAAATAATATATGAAAGGATCTAGGGCATAGGTTCACCAATAAATAATACTCCGGGGTAAAATAGGGTAATCAATCATTGACAAGTCATAGATAACATGATTAACAGACTCTCGCAATTTATTAATCAACATAGATCTAACATGCTCTCGCAATTTACTAGATCTAGGTTCTTATTGAAAATAGCCTTTAATATCAAATTAACATCTGCTCGATTCATCAATTTAATATTGCTATACTTTTACAAGCCGCAATTGTAAAACATTAAAACAATCCAATAAGAAATCATCATGCAATACCAACAACCAATAATAGTCAATCATCAATGCATCAATTAACCAGACTGTAAAGGGGCTCACGCTACTTATTACAATCACACAATTAATTTATCGGTATTAAATTTCATCTCTCGAATCTTGACTTAACCATTTATAAATTAATTTGCCTATTGAAACTAGACCTAAACATTAATTCTCATCTCTCGATTCTTGAATCAATATTGTCAAACTCATGCATAAAAGATAGGCCAAATCTAGTCACAGAGCATTAAATCAATCAATAGGAAATTAATCTAACATTGATAATTAACAACAATAAATTACCCCTTCATATTATTTATTAGATCCCCATAAACCCTAGAAATTAAACTACTCACACATAATAGAAACTAAACAAATCAAAGCAATAAAATAAGACATGATTAAAGGAATAGAATAAATAACTAAGATTAAGGGAAGAGAAATCGTTACCGAAATAAATCTGGAATTAAAAGTAGAATTAAGAACAAAAGTTTAGAGAGAGAATTCTAAGAGAATAATTAAGAGAGTAAAGAAAGTAAAGAGGAGATGAAGAAGAAGAGATCCTAAAATTGTATTACGGAGGAGTATTTATACTCCGTACAAAAGTCCTAAACTAAAACAAATTAAAACTACGTCAATCGTCTACTAAGGGCGCGCCTTTTTTTATCTCTAATAGCAACCTCGCGCCCGGCCGGGCGCGTCACCGGGCGCTTCTCCTGCCCGGTCGGGCGCGCCTCCGGGCGCCAGCCTTTTTGGCCGGGCGGCTCATTTGGGCCAATATTTGAACTTCGATTGGGCTCCAATTTTTCGGGCCAATCTGGGTTTCCTCTTTGGGTCTTGAATACTCGGTCCAAACGCCCCGGTATCACCTATACCGAGCCCTTAATCACCGGTTCGATGGCTCTAACCGGCCCTGGGCTATAAAATCTGGTCGTGTTTCTCCAATGCTCGTGATTGCTCCAAAATATCTTGGGAAAATACTCCAAAAGCATAAATTCCTGCAAAAGTCAACCAAATCTACGAAAACACTAGAAAACCCCAATTAGTAATAAAAGTGGCTCTAAAGAGCCAAAAACACTACTAATTATGACCAAGGGACGGGGGTAAAATACTATATAAAATAGACACATCAGACTCATAAAAGGAGATAAAACGGTGTCCTAGTCAGCCTTAGTAGTACAAATACTATATTTTACTAAAAGTAAGTCTAATAATTGCGGAAATGCCACTATATCAACGAAATTTCGTTGATATAGGATATCAATAGGGTCTGGCTCGTTTATAATTATAAATATATAAGATTCTTCCTCTTTATGTTATGTACACAAGGTAATTTTTAGATTTAGACTTTTCTTATAGTTGTTGTATGATTTTTATCAATATTGTAACACCCTATATTAGCATGACTTCACTAATTTACAAAACTAATTTCAATCTTATTAGTTTCTTTTTCTTGTGTATTTTTCTAATTCCAAAATTTTTATGTATAAAAAAAAGTTTAAGATTTATGATATGATGGTAATTAACCAAAATAAAGGAAACATATAGCTCGATAAAAACTTTGAATTATGCTCTATTCTGATATATCGCAAGGTGACACTTCCATTCCACAAAATAAACAAGGACATTCAATTCTACTAGGCCTCTTGGGACCAAGCTTAATTATATGGAGTAATTAGCATGGTTTGATGGCGATTCGACATAAGATCCACTTGTTGACTTATTAAATTTTCTCATTCACATACATCGAGCTCATAACTGAGCTCACTTAAATTTATTATGATACATTTAGTATCTTTTAGGTAAGTCATACTCAGAATTCATATGTTATCGTCCCAAAGATAAAGATATACGGAGTACAGAATATATAGTACATATATACGTTGTTCTTGGGAAAAAGAGAGAAAAGAAGAAGAGGCAAAGAAGAATAAGGTACTCAAAAAGGATAGGAATGAACCTCATCACATCACACATGTATATTGGACCACTAGGAAAGTCTCCAAAATTGTGTTGATGCTATTAGACTGAGACTACCTCATTAAGGTCACTATCTTAGACAACCTATAATAAAGTCGGAGTATTATTTTTTTTTCAAAACTCACGTGTTTTTTTACACCAATTTCTATTTATGACCATCTATTTAATGACTTGTGTTCCTTTGATCATATAATTGAAATTGGTATATATTAAGCCCTGAAATTATTGATGCACCCTTCTAAAAGTTGAGATAAATTAATGAGATTAGACTAATTCAAATTTTGCACGATGTAAAGAGCCCTAACTAGGTTACGATTATCCTTTTTGTTTTTCCTAATAAAGGGATACATGTATTGTTTGACATATAAGTAGATACTGACAATCAACCTTTACCATTATTAGAGAGAGTGAAGTAGATACTGACAATCAACCTTTACCATTATTAGAGAGAGTGAAGTAGATACTGACAATCAACCTTTACCATTATTAGAGAGAGTGAAGTAGATACTGACAATCAACCTTTACCATTATTAGAGAGAGTGAGGAATAACTCAAGTGGTTAGAGCTTCTCTTCCGGTTTCAGAAGATCATGGGATCGATTCTCACCCCCGTTATGGCTCTCTAAACACACACACACACAAAAAAAAAAAAAAAAAAAAAAAAAAAAAACTTTACCATTATTAAATTCAATCAATTTTGAATGAATTAGCTCGAGTCACATAGAAATTATATTAATGTATGCTCGATGACTCGTGATATATAAATAAAAGATTTTGCCCAAAATGCATTTTAGTTTATATTCGGCTTATGTTGTTCTTATTGCATTGATCTAATTCTATCAAATTTAGGCTAAATTGTAACCCTAGCTTAAGCCACATTATTACTTATTTTACCTTACAAGTTACAACCACTATAACAAAGTGAAAATTTCACATGTTATCACGTTATTACAATATACTCCGTAATTGTTGTTAGCCGGTAGCTATGTAACCAAACCAAATAATTAATATAATTACCCAATACCTACACCAACATACGAAATTATTGAACACATACATTGTATAGACTTTGTATAAATCTACTAGAACATGTATAGACTTTGTGCACATGATGTATTTTAGGAGTAGTATTTAACTATATATTCATTAATAATCAAGGTTTTTTTTGGGTAATGCTATATGCCTTTAAACTTTTAATATACTACCTCTGTTACAGGTTATGTATAACGATTAGACATTTTTTTCCCTCTCTATTTTATGTCAAATCGTTGCACAAAACATGTAACGGAGGTAGAACTTCATTTTTTAGTATTAAGTTGAGAATTTATCGACAATTTACGCATAAATGGGTGTAATAAATGTTTATTTATTGTCAATTCTTTCTATTTTTAGCGTTTTATATACAACTATATACATAATATAATCTTGATCATTTAAAAATTAAAACCGCATTTAACCAATCGTTCCATATGCTCGGTATCATATTAACTTCATATAAACCAAATTGAACTGAAACAGGAAAAACAAAAAACATTAATAATGCATGCAATGTTTTTTCATTCAACTATTTGATCAAATGAAACATACACGTGTCTATATAATAGAGGAGAGGGAAAATTAGATGATAAACAAGGTCCAGACTCGGAGACTCCCATTATATCTGCTCCTGCAATTTCGTACAGTCCAGAAATTTAGGATTGTCAGCTCTAATTAAACACATGGTTTATTTCCCCACATAAATAAATAAAAAGCCAAAAATTGGAAATCAACACAAACAGTCAATAGTACTCAGTACAAGTATAAATATAAAACGGACTTGAACAACCGTCAATTCGAATAAGAAATAAGAGAGTTCGGTCCACTAACAAGCTCAATAGGTTAATAGAATTTTTTTGCTAAAACTAATTACTTATAGCAGGAGTAGCTCTTATAAATTTATAATGCTTTCTCTCAATTTATTTTCAATGTAAAACAAGTCCTATGTGGGTAGTAATAATAATAATGTTTCAACATATGTCATAGACCTTATTTTTACTTGGCAAATTTGTAAAAAAAAAAAAAAAAAACCTTTTAAATGCACCATTTTACGAAAAAAAAAATCTTTTAAAAGCTTTATCGTAAAAGAAAACCTGAAGTTATTTTTTTATTTGAAGACAACTTGCACCTCTAATCCACTTAATTAAGCTCAAATTTTTTCCTAATCACCCTAAAACTCTCACTTAGCCATTTAATAATGTAAATTAAAGTATAAACAAAAAAAAAAAAACATAAACCACCAACCCCACCACCAGCAGCCACCATCTCCCTTTCCCCCTAACCGAGCCGCCGCCTTAAACCACCGGTCGACCCCTCTCCCTAACCGAGTCGCCGCCCTGAACCACCAGTCGACCCCTTTCCCTTTCCCCCTTAAATTACCCCCGTTGTTTCCCTCCCCTTCCCTAAACCCTAACTCCGGCAATTTCTTCTTCAGTTAGAAGATCAGCTGACACAACGATTTCTTTTTCCTCTTGGAGAGGTCGGCTCGCGACGGCCATCCAGAAAGTGGGAGAGAGAAAGTGAGTTTAGAAGAGAAAAGGAAGAAGAAGCCTAGCTGACCAGAAACACCCATTAAAAAGGGTCGAGGGTTGCAGCGGGGGTAAGTAGGAAGGGTATGAGGGTCGGCTAGTGGTCAAGGTGGGTCGCCGGGAGTGGGGGTTCAAGGGGGCGCGTTCGGTTGGGGGGGAGGGGGCTGCTGGCATAGGAGGGGGAAAGGGAGACGGTGGGGATGGTGGTTTAGGTTTATATTTTTGTTTATACTCTAATTTAATTTTTTAATGTCTAAGTGGAAGTTTTAGGGTAATTAGGAAAAAAAATTAGAGTTTAATTAAGTGGATTAGAGACATTAGGTTGTCTTGAACAAAAAAAAAAAAAAAAAAAAAAATCACAATCGGGTTTTCTTTTACTAAAATGTTAAAGTTTGGGTTTTCTTTTGCCAAAAAGCTTTTAAAAGGTTTTTTTTTTTTTTTCGCAAAATGGTGCATTTAAAAGGTTTTTTTTTTTTTTGACAAATTTGCCTTTTTGCTTATTGTTACACTTCTAATTAAAAGGTAAGGTTATGTTCAATTGTTCAGTTTACCTAATTAAGTTAATTTGATAACTTTTCTGATTTGATGATCTGATCTGATTTGTCTAAAATTTAACTTTATATATATGTACATTAATTCTTAAGATAAAATTTATCAAATGATATGACATTAAATTCATGTTAATGTTTGTTCTTTTCATATACTATGGGTACGGTCTGTTCTTTTCAACTTAATTTCAGTTTAATTCAGCTCTTAATTTTCTTCTCACATAAACAATTCATTTCAACGCTATTTAATACAATTCAGTTCAGTTCAGTTTAGTTCAGCTCAGTTCAGTAAATCAGAACAAACCCTATGTCTGAATATTTCATAATATTTTTAGTTGCAAGAGTAAAGACATTCTTATAAGCAAACCTAAGTAAAACTGTTTGATCTGATTTAATATAGTCTATAAGTAAAACTATTTAATCTGATTTAATATAGTCTAAAGCAGTAAATTAAATATATTATTAAACTAGGTACTGAGCATTGACTAATATTTTAATAAAAGATTGATGTATAAGCTCGTAGTGCTACCATTAATTTTTTTTTTTTTGGCAATAAATAATATAGCTATTAATTTTTTTTTTTAAAAGTATAATATAGCTATTAATAAATTTAATAAGTTTGGATAATTTTAATTAATAATAGATGAATTTCATCAAGTAAAAAAAACATAAAATCATTTACTTTACACCACTTTTAAACTTGTATAATACTCCCTTCACTCCTTATTGTTTGCACCATTTGACCAAAAAACTCTCGCAAAAAGTGGTCTCATGGTGCAAACAAAAAGGGACTGAGAGAGTACTATACAATACAACATTGACATATTTGTGTATGCTCGGAGAAACAAAGCAAGGTGTTATATTTTGTTTAAAACAAAATTGTATATATACTATATAGGAAAATTTGATAATTACCACTACTATACTTCACATTTTAGTAACGACCACTAACAACCATTTTTATTTTATTTTACCATCAACAATTGTTCAAAACCTTACATTTTAGTATTTTATCACCAATTTGTCCAAACACCCTTGCACGATGTCATTCCCTTCAATATCCTTTGAAATTTCCACTTTCTCTCAATTTTCCTTTAATGGCAACCATAATTTGTTTATCATAATATGAATTTCACGAAATTTGAGTTAATTTCCCCGAATGCCTCAATATAATAAAATCCCAATTTGATTCAAAACCCTAATTTCATTTCAACGCCTCCAACTTAAGTTTTCGAAAGCATAAAACAACAATACACACCTTTTTCCTCAAATGCATTGGAGTTTTGAAGCTAGGAGAATGATTTTTGAAACTTTAATTTTTGTTTTCTCTCTTCAATTATTATTTTTACCTAAATTTGAGATAGATCTATGAATAAAAAGGGAAAATAGTGAGAAGAAGAAAAAAGAACAAGGAAAAGTAAAGGGTAGGGCCCAAAGTGACGTTATGCAAGAGGATTTGGGCAAAAATGTGGTAAATTTTGATGTTTTTAGGAAATTGTTGGTGGTAAAATAAAATAAAAAATTATAGGTGGTAACTACTAAAATGTGAACTATAATAGGTTAATAGGTGCTTATTATCAATTTTTTCTACCACATACGCTGTAATTTTCTCTAACCAAGAAGCAAACAAGGGACGTCGTTTGCATCAATAAAACATGTTACTCGTGAAATCATTTTCCATCTTATAGCGAAAATATAAATTAGATGTCAAATATCGTGGGAGACATTGTAGTGTGAAGGACGAGGTGGAGGGACCGAGCTGAGAGAGGTATGATAATCTTAAGATAAGGCAGCTCAACTCATCACACACGTAACGATTAAAAAACTTATATTTAAAACTCTAGATATAATTGTACTTGTAAAATTAGTCTCAACTTTTTCTAATTGATAAACTGAATACTTATATATTAATTCGATTAATTCTTTAAATTTATTGATATTTTATGGATCGATTTTTTTTCTTTTTTTTTAAATGAAACTGAAGTTAAATTATTTTTGTTGAACTCGATTTCTTTTTATTAAACTAAAATTATATTTGTTAAATTTTATTAGGTAAAGAGAATAGAGCCTTAATTTATTAACAATGCATATTAATCAATGCTGGCGTAAGTAAGTTTATTTGAGAAATAGACTTTTTCTTGGTTGCCTAATTAATGAATGCATCTTTTGCAATGAAATGACAACTTCTCAAATAATCTCTTAATAGTATTACAAAATGAGTGGTTTACAAAAACCAAAGAGTAAATGTCAAGATATTTTTTGGGGTAAACGTTTCAACAACCATGAAACGTACGTCGTTCTTTAAACATTTTACACATGTTGAAAATTAACCAAGAAAGAAAAAGAGAATAACATGAAAGGACCACTTTTATTGATAAATTGGGTGGACATAATTCGGCTATGAATTTTATGCAATGGAGTAGATATTATTCGGACACTTTTTTTTAACTTTCTTTTACAAAATTTTATTTATTGCTTAGCTTATTTTGAGAGTTTTAGGATTCTAACTTTAAGGACATATTCTCTTCATCTTGTAAAAATAAATTTCAGTTTTAATAAGTTTAGATAAGTTCAAATCAGTTCAGATAAGTTACAATAATATCTAATAAGTTAATTAATAAGTTTTAACAAATTCAATAAGGTCTAATAAGTTTCAATAAGTTAAATAAGGTCTAATAAGCTTCAATATATGTTCTAACAAGATATAATATAGTTATATTAAATACAATTATTTTAATAAAAATCATGATATATTATATATCATATTAATAATACCATTATATTTCGTATTTATTTCAGTATTACAATTTATTTTTTATGTGCATTATTTTATTATTTTTTGAGGGTATGTATATTACTTTAATAATAATAATAATAATAATAATAATAATAATAATAATTATTATTATTATAATAAGTTAAATCATGTCTAAGGGTGTGTTATTAGCTGAACTTAAGTGAACTTATCTAACCTTGTTAAAACTTATTTTACTTGTTAATTGAACTTAGTTAACCCCTTATCACTTTTATCAGAACAATTTTTTTTTGAACCAAACTTAACTGAGCTTATTAAACATAAAATAAGTGAAAATGTGGTAAATAAAACAGGCCCTATTAAGTCTCAATGAGTTCAATAAGGTATAATAAGTTAAATAAGGTCTAATAAGTCCAGATTAGTTCAAATAAGTTCTGTTTAGATAAGTTCAAATATATTCAGGTGTAATAAGGTGATAATAACACACCCTAATGTAATAGGGTGACTAATGCACACAATCAATGCCATAATTAATTAGTCATATTTGGGACGGAGCTCCTTCAGCTTGACATTATGTCACAACTTTAGTTACTCACATCATTAATAAGGGTAAGTATGTAAACAAATATTTGTAAGAGTATAAATAGTTGTACAATAGTCTTAATTATGAGTTAAAAAAAGGGTAATGTTATATGTAGCCCGAAGGGCTATATATAAGCATTAAATATACTCTTGAAATTTATATAAAATTAGAAATTCATGACAAAAACACGCGTAAATCAGTGTTATTAGTGTTTATATTATGATGATTTCTCAACTTTTTACGATTTTCAAGTGTAAATTTAATGCTTATACGTAGCCTTAAGGGCTATGTATAACATTTTCCTTTTAAAAAAATGTCACATTTAAAATTACTCCGTAATAGGCACAATAAGTAAATAAGCATGTTAGATGGTATAATTGCCCATACACTATTTATAAGAGCTATCTTATCTCCCATTAAATTTTTAAAGCATATAATAACAATGGTATGTAATTACAAATTGTATTACTCCGAATTAAATAGTCTTGCTAAAATAATTGTTCAGCAGCAAATGGGATGGTTAATACGAGTGAAGACCTGTTCTCTTCAGCTTAATTTCAGTTTAGTTCAATTCCTAATTTTCTTCTCTCATAAACAATTCATTTCAGCTCTATTCAATTCAGTTCATTTCAATTCAACTCAAATCAGTTTATTTAAGTTCAGCTCAATTCAGTAAATTAGAACATACGTTATTCTTTTATTACCAATTAATGGAGAAATATTATTTATTTAGTCCATAAAAATATGGATATTAATCTTTATAATAATAACTCATTTTTGTCTGATTATTTCGACGTATTAGAAATTCCCTCTTAAAGAGATTTCTAAATGTATTTTTTTCATCTTTATAAAAAAGGGAAAAAGTAATGGTTTTTATTTTTTATTTTTTGACATATATGTTTTTTTTATTTTTTTTTATGTTATCTAAGCTCTCATAGTTTGATTAGTGGTTCTCCACTTTCCAAAAAAAAAAAATCCCTAGTACACGTGTCATCATCTCATATATAAATATATATATGTAAAAAAAGAAATTCCGCCAAAAAAATTGTTACTTTTGTTTTTTTAAAAAAAAAAAAGAAGTTTATTAAGTTTTACTATTTTAGCCTTATATTTTGAAAAGGGAATTATGCACAACAATAATAATTTAAATAAACTTTAAGAATACAGTGATAAAGAATAAAATTATTAAGTAATATTAAACGAGTCTTGACTGAGAGTAAGTGGTTAGAGCTTTTCTCCCAATTTTAGAAAATCTCATAATCGATTTTCATCACCCCATTCTTATGGCTCTATAACACCAAAAAAATCAATGATACCTTGACCTAATCGAAGCCTGTGTACTAAGTCATAGATTCAACCCAACCTCTAATTTGTATAGTCATCATAACTAATCTTTATACAAATCAATTGATTAGGCAAACTATACAAATCAGGCTTATGAAAATATAATATGAGGCACCGTTAATGTGATGGGAGAACTGGAGAATCTTACGGAAATTCCACTCCCAAAATGCCCCAATAAACCAGACTTTATTCGGAAAATGTTACATATTCTTATTAACAAAATATTACGAGTACAAAATAATATTTGTTAGGCATCTAAATATTCAAGCCAAAAAAAAAAAAAAAAAAAAAAAAAAAAAAGTGATCTTTCTTACTCTCTTTTTTAGTGTCATATATACGGACTAGCAAGGCGTTGTCTGTAGTGAATCTTAATATTCAACTAATAATAGCCAACGTGAGCATTTAACTACACTTTGCATTTAGAATCAAATTCTCCCTAAATGACCACAACACTGTACTTAAAGCGCAAACAAGACCTTATATCATTAGAAAATAATAGTTACATATATATACTATTTCAAAGATGTTTAAAAAATTATACAAGTGTTTAAAATAGGTTATTCTTTCATACACGTGTTATATAAAGTGAGAAGATAATTTGTTTTCAAAAAAAAAAAAAGTGAGAAGATAATTTATATACAGAAAAATTAAAAAGTGTGAATTAGGGCCTGTTCTCATAGACCGAACTCAATCAAACTGAAATGAACTGAACTGAACCGAGCTGAGCTGAAATGAACTAAACTGAACTGAAATGAAATGAATATTTTATTAGAGAAGGAAATTAGGAGCTGAATTGAACTGAAATTAAACGTATGAAAACAGGCCCTTAACCCTTAATACTCGCCCTCTGCATTTGAACAAGAAAGAGCAGCTTACCATCTAAGACACAATGATTTCAAATTATCATGCACCCTAACTACACACAATACCTAGAGATAATACCGCGAGTATCAAAACACCCGCCGCAAATGGTGTCCGTGTGGGATGTTAAGCCGTTATGTGCAAACTGCACAAGGAGCAGAAAGACTAACAAAACTTGGTTGTTGAATGTTGATGCATATAAATTGTACAGTCTCTTTTCATTTAAAATGCTTTCACTGAAGTAGGCACATTTATGCACAAGTTTGTAAATTTTAATTTTAAATACCAAAAATGGGTCATATTTGATTATTTGATAATAATAGGCTATAGTCCAATGGGCCAATAGTTCTTACAAGATTGATGGTGATCCAATCTATGAACAAGCATATTCTAAACTGATGTGATGAGGAAATTGTGAGCCTTCTACCCATCAAATCTTGTTAAAGCTGGCTTGTATCCTTAGAAATCCTGAAACTTTTTTTGGGCTGATCCAGGAAAATCTCTCCCATATTTCATTGTTTTGTACTATCTCCGTTAACTTTTAGTTGTAACTTTGAAATATTTTATGTTTCACAAATAATACCCCAAGTTGCAACTAAAAGTTAACGGAAATAGTATATTACATACTTCTTCTGTTATTTTTTAGTTGGTATGTTATTTTATTATGTTTGTCAATTTTAAATTCTACAATTAATATATCTAATTATCAATATGTAAAAGTAGTAAGTGATATCAAAATAATTCTAAAATGAATCTACATTTCTATGTTTTTATCATAACTATAAATCATAAAATCTAGTTAAAGTAAAGTTTGTGAAAATATTAAAGTCAAAGTATGTCAATTAAAAATGAATGGAAAAAGTATTATAGATTTACAAAGTAGTTCACAAGCAGGAACTTGTTAAGCTCGTTTTAAGTTCATTTTTGTTACAAATTCAACTTTCACTTTCATTCTCGAAAATCACCACAATTATTCTCTCCATGTGCAAAAGAGTTGCTCGTAAGATGAATTGAAATTTGAAATATCCATTTTTTGTATACTCCTTCCTTTGTTCTAAAATGATGCATCAGTTTGAATAACACGCTTGTCAATACGCAAATTCATTAGATAAGTTGGAAAAATAAGTTCAAATACAGCGAATGAGGGTATACAAGTTCAGTTTATAACTAAATATGCTTGTGAATATTTAAGTTAGGTCTAATAAGTTTATATATATTCAAATGAATAAAATCATGTTCTCTAACATACTTTTATTAGCCTCAATTGTACATTATTTTTATTTAATTATACCAAGTATGTATTAATTATGAGAACACTCAAGTGTTATGAGCATTTAAGAAACAAGGAGTACGTAATGTTTTTTCAAAAAATTTCTCATACCCTACTTCTTACCGTATACACACCTAGATTACGTATTCATTAAAAGTAACCAGAACCACTATACAATGTTAAAGAAAATGAATATAGAAAAACACGATAACAATTTTTAAGAGATAAAGGGAGTATTTATGGTAGATAAATGGCTAGCTACGGACTTCGCCTGTGTAAGAACAGTTGCATGGCTTACGACCAGTGGCGGAGCCAGGATTTTCAATTTGGGGGGACAAAATGCTTAACTTACGAAAAGCTTAACAAAAAATAAAAACAAAAAAAAAACTCACACACAAATTGGTTAATACTTAATATTAAAATTTCAAAATACAAATATATACTTAGTCATACAATTCAAAATGATGAAAAAAATTACATAAACATTACATTAAAATTACAAGTTCATTCTTCGAGTCTTCATACTTTGAAATCGATCAATAATCTTTTCGTCGGAAACTCGTAAGAAGACATCCTTCTCAATAAAAGTGACCAAACAATCATTCATAAGTTGATCACCCATGCTATTTCGCAACTTGTTTTTGACACATGTCATTGCAGAAAACACTCTTTCAACACTTGCCGTGGCAACGGGAAGAATCAACATCAACTTGATAAGCAAATGAATTGCCGTTGCCATAATGTTTATTCTTTTTCCCGGATCATGAGGAAGAAGTTCAACATCGTACACCGAATCTTCCTCTAATGGTACATTACTATTACTTGAACCACCCATTTCCATACTATTTTCTTGACTTTGAGGGGAGCTAAATGAAGGTGAGTTATTGGACTCATTTTCATTGGACTCATTTTCATTGAGTTTCGTTCTTTTAAACAAGAATTGTCGAAGATCGGGTTGTTTAGTTGCCTTTGATTTGTTTGAATTTGGTGAATCGTTTGACATTTTCTAATTAAATCGAAAATTATATATCAATTTCCACAAGACCACAATCCACATCATTACATAATAACAAAACCTAAGAGGCTAAGATTTTAAATTTCTAATTCAACTAAACATTTCAATAATTTACAATAATTAATAATTTAAATTCACATTTCACAAAAACAACCAAAAACTCTAACAGGGGAAACAATCAAACAAATATAAATCAATAATCATTTATCAATTCAAATTATTCAATAATCAATACCCACAAGGCCACAAATGACAAATTCACAATAAAAATATAAACAATTAAACAATTAAACATTTAAACAAGTAATAAAAATATGAAATTCAGAATTTCAGATTTACTGTAAATTTAAACAATTAAACATTTAAACAACAAAACAAGTAATCAATTATTCAATTAATCATACATTCATTGATTCATACCTCCATTGAAATCCAGATTTACAGCAAATGTGTTATGCTTATGCATATGACGAAGTCACGAAGACACGAAGTCACGAAGGACGAAGGCTCAAGGGCGGCTGTTGAACCTCGTCACTGCTGCGAACTGCCGGCGAACGGTGGACGGCGTCACGGCGAGCCGGCTAGGCGACAGGCGAGGGCGAATCGAAGAGAGAGAAATTGAAAATTGAAAAACTTAGGGTTTGGCTGGCAAATGTCGCAACAGAGCACTGTAATTGCATTTTTTTTTTTAAATTTTTTTTTTTTTTTAATTTTTTTTTTTTTGAAAATGGGGGGACAAGTGTCCCCACATGTCCCCTTCTAGCTCCGCCCATGCTTACGACGATGAAAAGCTCTAGAGTAATGTAAAGAAAAAAGGACCACAATTGATCGAAAATTTTGTAAATTTGTACTGTTAATTGTGCATGGCCCATCATATTGATCCGTTGGCCGTTAGCTTTTTCTGGTGTACTTATATGTATACGTTTTGCTATGTTATTGGCTGACTAAAGTGTTACCATGAACATCATACACATGTAACATGGATTCGATGGGATGGAGGCAGTTTCAAGTGGGGTTGGGTTGGTTTTGGATGCGTGAGGGACTGAGGGTGGTTGTAATGGAGTTTTGAGGTGGGTTGAGGTGTTGCGGTGGTGAAAATAAGGACAATGCTGGTGGTGCATTCATAGAAAAAAAGAAAAAAAAAATTAAAGGTCATGTGACCGACACGTGGGTGGTCAACGCCGGAAAAGTGAGTCAACGGTCAGATTCCGGCAAGTATTAGTCCCTTACAACATTTTTTTTAAATGAGGTAGTCATTTACAACATTTTTTTTAAAAGGTAGTTTTTAACAAAAAGTTGTATATAAAAGGTAGTTTTTCACAAAAAATCCAGAAAGAAATTAGGAACTGAGCTGAAATAAAATTAAGCTGAAGTGAACAGGAGTCGTGTGATATATTGATTGTATTCTCTATTAAAAAAAATAAACTTTTTGGATTGGTAAGATAAAAATCCTACGGAGTACAAAACGTACTTAACATCTCTCATTAGTTGAGAAGTCTTGAACTCGTGACTTCACCAACTCCAACCGTGTGGTCATCAAAAAACATCATCAGAGTCATATTCGCTCTGGACGAATCAAGATGTACCTCCATGAAACCGTCTAAATTTTCAAGGATTGGAATATCAAACCTCAATTAACCTAATAATAATAAATCAATTTTTAAGAACTAAATACATATATTTTGTTGGAAAATTTGTCAAAAATAATACGACATTTCACCGGTCTTTCAAAAATAAAACGACCTTTTAATTATTCCGGAATAAAACGACCTTTAACTTACATATTCCCTAAATAGAATAAAAAACCGGTAACCTGTTTCATAGGTTAAACATGACACGTGTCGCATTGTGATTTGTTAGGATTTTATTTTTTTTAAACTTAACATTAATATGATTGTAAATTATATATAAATAATATATAAAAAAAAAAAAAAAAAACCCTTAATTTCTGTAAGGAAAAAAAAAAAAAAAAACCTTCCTTTAAATTCCACCTCCCCCATTGGCCATTCCTGTTCAGCTTTTCTGTCCCCATTGGCCATTTCTGTTCAGCTTCCTCCTTGGGATTTCGCAACTTACTTTCATTCAATAATGTGTTATTGCAAGCTTTGATTCCTTTGAATGGTCGTGCAATTATAAATCTTGAGTTACCCACTATTGACTACTTCCTTACTAGTTCTCCGTATTCAATTACCAACCCGTCCTCGCTCGCTTCCATGGGTGGTTTCATGATGGGTTCAGCGTGGTGGTCGGAGGGGGGCTGAATTCGTGAGGGGGTCAGCGTGATTGTCAATTGTTGTGGAGGAAAATTCTGGCGACGGTTGGTGGTGGTGTGGGTAGGGGAGGAGTTGGTGGTGGTGACTGGTAAAGGGGGGTTGTTCATGGGGTTGGGGCCGGTTGGGTTTTTTTTTAAAATAAAATAATTATTTTATAATGAGAAATATGTAAAAAAAAAAAAAAAAAAAAAAAACTGCCAATTATATAGCAACACTTGTCACACTTAACCTATCAAACAAGTTACTAACAGGTCACATTCCATTTATGGAAGATTCATGTTAAAGGTCGTTTTATTCTGAAATAATCAAAAGGTTATTTTATTTTTGGAAGACCGGTGAAAGGTCATGTTATTCTTGACAATTTTTTCTATTTTGTTTTGTTTTTTTTTTAAAAAAAAAAAAAGAAAAATGCATAGATTTTGTAATTAAAGAAAAAAAAAGATCTACTAATCTACTATGGCATTATATATGTATCTTTACCCCCCAAAAAAAATCTTAATGAAATGTCCGCAACAATATATAACATTGAAAGGGACAAACAATATTTAATTTGTATGGTTGAATCTTTAGAAATTGTTGTCTCATTGTATACGTATAACTCGGACAATGTCCTTCATAAATCTCACCACATCAAAGAAAATGTAGTACATATATAATTTGTTTATTATTTACTTTACTCTTGGTCGTGTTTCTCATTGATCTTTCTACTTTACGAGTACTTTTGGTTCAATTCATTTGATAACGTATAAAAGTTGTATAATACCATCTTTTACCTATTCCACTTAAACAATACGGAGTACTAATCACATAGGTATACAAGTCTAGAAAATCGTAGAGGGACGAGGGATGCACTCATCTAATTTTTGCTTATTTTAACTTATCTTATTTTGTCTAAATTTATTAAACTTTATTATAACTAATTTTAATTGGGTAAATTTTTTATTTGTGATTTTTTTTTTGAGCTATCTTAACTTATTTCTCCTAAAACAAGTGAAATTTGATGAAAATAACAATATTGATAAATAAATAAATATTAGGTTCCAACCATAAGCTTGAAAATTTGAGCTCGACACTGTCTCGACTCGAGCTCGAAGTCAAGCCTAAGAAAATATTGAGTTCGGCTTCAGCTCAAAACCCTGATCATGACCTCAGCTCATACCGAACTCGATTATTAAACGTTTAGTCTAGTCCCAAATGTACTTGATTTCATCATATTATTTTACTTGATTACTTTATTCTCAAATTAAGGTCTCAAATACTCAATTTTCAATACATTTTAAGTTACAAATTGCTTTAGATAGAAGAAATAATGATATTAATAATGTTTTTTTTAAAAAAAATCAAGCTTATTCAGAGGTTTTTAGCCGAGCGGGTAGCCCAGGCTTGGTTTGTTAAGATCTTGACATGAACCCAAACTCAAGTGGAGTTTTGATTAGATTTTGACCGAGTCCAGTATCAAGTAGCTTGCGAGTAGGGTGCTACCCGTTAACACCCCTAATATTATAACAATGTTAAAATTTAGAACAGGATCGAAATCAAAGCATCAAAAGATGCAGACCACACATGTAGTCGACATGCACCAAAATTATAAATGACCAAAATTGGGTTTGAAGACATTTTGTGACGATGATCGATGAAGCCTAAAATTTATTAAACGACACAATTGAATTATCAGTGGAATAGAGTTGCAAATGGCCGATGTGATAAAAGTTCACATATATTGGCGAATTTATAACGATAATACGTAGGCAGAGGAAGATTAAGGACCTTTAAATATGTCGATCATGACTATGATACAAAAAAATATTTGATAATGAAGTTTATCTTACAGAAAATGAAATAACGTTTATTCAATCAAGGAACAATATAACTAAAAAATATGCTCAAACTTCATGTGTTACTAGGTGGGATGATTAAGAGCTAAGTTCAAGTATGCATGACACGGGGACTATTCTATGTTCAATGTTTGTTATGTTGGTGATCACTGATTTAACGATCTTTGATTGTAGCTAGGTTGAATAAATGTAAATAACTTACGACGAAAATGATAACGGATGCAAATTACACTTATCACTTGATCTACATTATGCTTGTGCCAACCATAGGTGTTTAGAGATGCTCTTCAAGCATAGATAGATTTTGGCGCATCCTTTAGTCATTAAATGAAACATACACGATGCAACTATTTATACATCCACCATGCATGTTCAGAAGGCCCAAGCCCGTCAAAAGTCCTAATGAAGAGTGCCTTAAATTACAAATTCTTACATAGACCCTGGTCCACCTATCCTATGTGAACCAGGCATTAAACACACTCTTCTCTTAATTAAACACAATTTCGCCTTGTTCTTCAAATCCCGTCATCTTAACTTTTTTTTTCCTTCTTTATAAAATCCTCCTTCCCTATTTAATCTGGTTTTTTTACTTCTTTTTCGATCATAATTTAGATCCACAACATTGTCTACATCAAAGAAATCATCAACATTATCTCTTCGTTTTCTTTTTTTTCTCCTTAATTTCACTCTTCTGAACTTCCTCTCTGTTGAACATTTTCTTGCTTCTTCTGAACCTTCTTCTTTTGAGATTCTTTCTTAGCCTTCTTTTGAGCTTCCTTTTTAGCTTGATTCTCAGTCTCCTTTTGAGTTCCTTTTTAGCTTGATTCTCAGCCTCCTTTTGAGCTTGATTCTCAGCTTCTTAGATTGGTGTTGGGTGGTGGATTTGGGTTGAAGTTCAGATTGGTTGCTGTAATAAAACAATGCTTCTTGGATTAAAAAATAACAATATCAAAATTTGAACAGGAATCACAAACAATTATATGAACTAAAACCATAAAACATTTATACAACTTTAACAAATTTTATGAACTAAAACCACAAAATATTTGAACATTAATCACAAATTATATGAACTAGAACCACAATATATTTGAACAGTAATCACGAATTATATGAACTAAAAACACAAAATATTTGAACTTATAAAATAAATGCTTCTTAGTTTAAAAATTAACAATATCAATTTTTGAACAGTATTCACAAAATACTATTAAGGAAATAAATGCCAAAGGCCAAGTCGATGACCTACATATAAAGTAACACAAATTTTTGGATTTGAATAAAAAAAACAACTTTGCTGACTTATCTATTTTTCTATTTTTGTTTGGGTCATATGAACTAAAACCACAAAATATTTGAATGGTAATTACAGATTATATGAATTAAAACCACAAATCATTTGAACAACAATCACGAATTATATGAACTAAAAACACAAAATATTTGAACCTATGATTTACCTGGTTTCTCCATTTTCTGAATGTTACTTGTCTATCTCTTTTAAAATATTTGGATCAACAATTTGACTTGTTATATCCAATTTCTTCTTCCTTTTGTTTCGGATTTGAGAAATTGTCATGTTCAAATAACTTAGGGTTTCAATTCGTCATTTAATTTCAAAATTCAACAATTATATAGGGTTTTAATTTACTTACAACTTATCTTCATCACTATTAGAAGAATTTGGGTCCCTAAAAAGTGAAAATTGTTCAGAAATTATACACAATTTACAAAAACTACGAATGAAATTTTAACAAATTATAACAACTACAAACGAATAATTGCAAATTCAAAGAAATTTAAAGAAAGTATAGGTTCAGAAATGTTATTTACCTTTCTGCATTGGTTTCTTGCTTTTCATCCATGGCTATGTTCGAATTTGCAGAGGAGAGAGAAACGAGAATTTTTCAGCCTTTGAAAGAGTGAATGTTCATATTTAATGTTATACCAGTTTTGTTGGAGTGGAAAGAAAGAAACGAAAGTTTGGGCCGCGTTATATGTAGTGTGTTTGTGCTGGTGGATTGTATTTGGGCTGGTGGTCCACCTATTTTAGATGGACCAGGGTCTACCATAGACCTATTGGCCTTAAACTTTATTCATACCTTAGGCCCGGCCCATTTATTGAATAATACATGCACATCAATCGAAGCCCAAATGCTAGCCCACAAATTAAAACGTCTAACACCTTGTGTAAATGTCATGCATATAAAACCCTTGACTTTGTGTGAATGCAAATAATGCAAAATCATTGACAATTACCCAAGAAAAAAAATTCCCTAAATTCAATTACAGGCAGTGCTAGGTTACTACTCTCTCCGTCCCTTAATACAAAGCCTCTTTCTAGCATTTATTACTCACATAATAAAAAGAAGGAGACTTTTAATTTAGGGACGGAGGGAGTATTGTCTTTTCACTTGTTTGCCATGCTTATTTACTACTTGTAGGTTTTAGAGTGGATGGCGACGGAGTTTAGAATTAATATCAAACAAGCTCATTTATTCTTTAATTATGACTTAATATAAGGAAAATATAATTTACATGGTAAATCACATCCACAACATAGTTATATTTCTATATTCGGATTGTGTTGATTTAATTGACACCTTTTTATCAATCGTAACTCAGCCACGTGCTGATTAGAGCTATTAGTACCTCTTGTAAGTTGTAGCATGGCGGCTAATGGAAGGGCTATCACTATAGCTATTTAGATCTTAACATTTACTTCACTATTATTTTATCACTATATATATAGCATCAAAACTCAATATATAGTAATGGAAATACATAGTAAATTGCGCTTTGTTAAGAGAATGACAAATTATTGTATCAAAACTCGAGTTTGTTGAAGTATAAAGGTTTTGATGATGAGGAACTTAAACTAAAAGCAAACTCATCTAATAAAGATTTTCTAGTGTGTGATTAGTCAAGGTGCTGGATAATCTTGGTGATTGAAGAATCATCTGAATCTAAGAAGACATGAAGAAGATCTTTATTGAAGAAGTTAAACTAATCAGAGGAAGAGTTCTCTAACAAGAACTAAGTTCCATAACAGGAACTTGAAGACTAGCAGTTAAGTTCTTTAATTTGGTGGAACTTGATATGCTTGGAGCCCAAGTAATTCATCTGATCAGAGTGCGGCGCAACAATAATAGTCAAGGTTTTATTCTTAGAAATTATTGTTAATATGGTAAGTAGGTTAGTGCACGAAATTTATTAGAAACGTGATAAGTTTGCTTGGTAAATAAAATAAATATGGAAAATAATAAAAGATAGATTTTAGGAAAAGATTTTCTAAAAAGATTATTCTTCTCTAAAGTCGGTTTATTAAGAAAGATAAGTTTTCTTAATAAATATCTTTTATACTTATTTTCGGAAAAGATTTTATTCCACTTGATTTACTAAAACAGTGTTTAATAAAGATAAGTCAAGTTAACATATTTAGCTTTTTAGAAAACCTACCTTCTATACAAGTGTTACTTGTATAAATAGTAGAGAGAAAAATGTTTTAGGTTTTGTGAGTTTATGCGTGGAGAAATCATCGTGCTTTAACTGAGTAAGTTTACCAAGCTTTTAACTTATCATATTAGTTTCGGATTTCGTGCATTGCTTACCTATAATAATAGGCGTCTTATATTTGTATTGGTGGGGTTATTTGGGGTGATATTTATGGTTTGTGTTACATACAGATTTGTGTAAGCTTTTTGGTGAGGCTGTGAGTTTTGTACTGGGGTGGTATGAATGTTTTGTACTTTGGTAGTACGTGTAGTACTTTGGTGGTACGAGTGAATCTAAGTGTGGCTTAGATTGGGTAGGATAGGGTCCTATCAAGTAGCAAGTCCAGTGAGGAACTTGTGAAATAAAGGTATGTGTCTAATAGTTTGTAACTTGGTGTTTGCCCTATTATAGTGAAGTGTTTTGTGTATGAAATCCCTAAGGTAGGGTCGAGGTTTTACTTTCAATTGGGCCCTGAAAGGTTTCCTCGTAAAATTTGTGTGTTTGCTTAAGTTCCTTTACGCATTGTTTATTTATCCGCAAAAAGTAGTCATTAGGAACTCAATACAATTCACTCCTCCTCTTGTATTAATCGTCTCAACTAACAGAGTTTCATATGCATTACTCCTGACTCTAACACTCTATATGGTAGGTAGGAAAACGTTTAAGTGATTGTAGAGTTTGATAATCGAAAAATAGTCATTTTCAATACAAAATTCCTAGCAAAGATTTGAGAAGGAATCCTCACCTTTTCTAATCAGAAGTTGGAATGAGCAAAAGCTAGCAAGAAATTATGAACTTGGCATGCAAATCATCAAACATGAGACAAATTTGGTGCATTATTTCTAGCAACTACCTTTTTTTTTTATTTTTTTATTTTTTTTTGGTTTTTGAGAAAATTTCTAGCAACTACTTATTAGCAATTGAAGAGAGAAGAAATGACATGAAAATTTTAGACGATTTGTTTAAATTTGATAAATTAGACGTATGAATGGCAGGTGCATAATTGTGGAGGTATATATAGTAGCTCGATAAAAAAAATCCCAAGTACTTGGGGATACTTAGTGACGATGAGATCAGATGCCATTAGAATCTTACTCATATCTGAGTAGGATTGGGACCCATTTCTCATCTTTGGATAACAAACAATCATCCGTACGAAGGGAAATTGATTTTAGCACACCCTTAATTGATTTTGACACATCCTTACGTGAGAATAACATATAAAATTGTGCTTTCACATAAAGGTGTGTCAAAATCAATATAAATCATTTTGAGAAATTTAAGCCAGTAGTTTCGATTTAAAGCATAAGTGCACTTTGCATTCGAATGTGTATATAAATAGTGAACAATACTTTAAGCTTACATAGACTTAGGGCCTGTTCTGATTGACTAAAGTGAGTTGAGCTAAACTGAACTGAACTGAACTTATTAGAGCTAAATTGAAATGAACTAAACTTATTAGAACTGAACTGAACTTATTAGAGCTAAACTGAATCGTATCCTTTATATTAGTTTTATTATTTTAATGAAATAAATAAATGCTATTATATGATACATCATTAAATTAGTTACAAGCAATGCCTATTTTCTACTAGCAGTTTACTATTGTGTCGGTTTGGAGATTGGACTACTACTGAACAAATAGTCAAATAGTATATGAAGTATCTCCCCAGGCCAGTTTAGACATAATTGAAATACGTAGTAATATGATACTACACTATTCACATACTGTACTTTAAATATAGAAGGCCATAATCCTTGGTACAGTTCCTTACCTAGCGAATACGAGTACTAGCTAGTCATATATGTATGCAAGCAATAATTCATGCATAAATATATATACAAGTAAAACATAACTGGTAAAATCCTTTGTGATAATGCACTAGGCAGTACGCATCACCTTCCATAACGAAATTGCTCCAAACATTGAGCAAATGTCACTTCGTTCCATGGCAGCTATTGGGCCAAATTCAGTAATCAAAGGAAGACTTGGCCTTAGATGTGTGACTCTAGAAAGTCCCTAAAAAATAACTTAAATCTCTAATGTAAGATTAAGGAAGGTTCTTAAACATTGGAAATCCTCGTTAATACATGTATAATGTATTTATGTACAACGTATATAATATACGTATTATGTTTATAAATGTAGAATACTAGAATGTTTTAACAATAGGGAGTTGTCTATGATATGGTTGAACATGTAGCTAGGATTTATGCGAAAACTTAGGAGGTTAACATGAAACTCGAATCTCCTTTCTATCCCATCGAGAATTCCCTAGGATTGGAACCCGCGTAAACAACATTTACAATGCAAAGCATTAACCACTACACCATCTTACTTTATATAAATCTTTTATCACCACATAATGTATTAACAATTTTTTTTTCTTTTAACTCCGCCTCTAGACCTCGCTGCAAAACAGTCTTTATATATTAGTGATATATGATATAATATATTAAATTGTTATTTATTTTAATATTAATTTTAAAAAATATAAAATATTTATGAAAGTATTTACAAAATCACACAACAATGGAATACAATGTTGATTTATTTCCTTGAACTTTTTTTAATTCAATTGAGTCACTAGAATTTTATTTTTATTATTATTCCCTTGAATTTAAAGTTATGAAGAGGTCATGTGATACACAAGTATAATGTTCATTTTCATATCACCCATATTATGGCATTATAATACAAAAATGTAATTTTATTACATAAATTAAAAATAAGAAAAAACTATAGTAAAAAACTATATATGAATAGTGAAAAAAAGTCTAATGCGTTTGTTATCTGAAAAAGAGGTTTTATTAATTAGTTATCTAAATATGTGGAACGTTCGTTAGCAACATTTCGATTAATATACCATTGAAATTTAAAGTTTCACAACCAACATACCTCAATTTGTATGATGTTCATACCATACAGGTAGAGGTCTCAATTCAGATGTCTGGATCAGGTTTGATGATGTCGGGTCGGGTCGGATTAGGTTAACTTTTAAAGTTGATTCATGCTAAATTATTGTGTCGAAATCTGAATTTGATATTTTCGGGTTGATTTCGGATTGAATCGGGTGTGGTTTTGACACCACTACACGAGTGTATAAAACCTTTAACAACTCGTGTTGTATCCTTACCTTATAAAAGTACAAGATTACTCTTATGAATAATGTGATTCCAATTATACCCTTAAAAATGTGTTTTTACACATATACCCTAATTAATGTGTATAACCTTTTGAAATAAATATTATTTGGACAATTATACCATTTAAAATGTTTAGTTACTTATTTACTCTCATTAATGATAATTATTTTTTTTTATAACTTTTAAAAATAGTGTGTGGACATTAATACCCTTAAATATACTTGACTACATGTTTCCTTGCACCAGGGGTGTATTCTATTCACCTAATTTTCACTTATCCGAACTTACCTGAACTTATTCGACTTTATTTAAACTTATTTGGATAACCCTTACCCTTATCAGAACTTATTCGACTTTATTTGTACTTGGGTAACCCTTATCAGAACTTATCAAATCTGATCTGAACTAATCTGAATTTATTACACCTAAAATAAGTGAAAATAAGGTGAACAATATATACCCTAGATTGACCAATAACTTAATACTCCGTATATGATGTATGGCTAAATCCCCCCGAGTAGAGTAAAAAAGTAGGTGGATTTTGTGACCGGCGGCGTAGGAATGTGCACGAGTAGATTTCGTAGAGGAGCTGAGGAGATTCTGTTATCTACTTCGTGGTTGTACATTATTGGGCCCCTCTCTCTCTCCTCATCCTCTTCTGTTATTTCTTTCAGTTTTGTCGGAACTCTTTTCCTTTCTTTCCCGGTTATCCCAGAAAAATCCCAAAAACAAAAACAGGTTTTAAAAAAAAAAAAAAAAATCCCAGGTAGTGGGATCAAAAGAACAAAACCATGGCTTCCTCTGGTATGAAATTATTAGAGTAATTTCTGTTTTCCACCATTCATTTTTATTACAAATTTGATTATAAAACACTAATTTTCAATCAATCGAAAAAAAAAATCTATTTTTATTCTTATCCTTCTAATTTTTCATGAATTTGGTCAATTTGATTCATATTCCCATCTGGGTATCTCTTAAAACCCCCAATTACCTCGAAATTTGTGATTTTATTTTAGCTAATTATAATCGATTTTGGAAATAGAAATTGCAAACTTAATGGGGATTTTGTGTATTGCAGATTTAAACTCTCCAATTGTGGCAGAATTAGAGGCTGCTTACCATTGGAAGACTGCCCAATTCTTTGTTACTAAAAGACCTTGGCTTGGTATAATTTTCTGCTTCTCTCATTTTACAATTATATTGCTTGAAAATTAGAATTTGATATACTAATTAGTGTGTATTAGAATTTGAATTCATGACAAAATTATGCATTGATTAAGGTTATTATGTTTACTTACTGCTTAATATTTCAGATTTTAGCATCTTATAGTTAACCCCTAGGGTTGTCATTCTTGCCAATATCATTTTCATTTTGTGTTGATCTTTTGACTGTTTAGCTTCTCATTTTGTTCACTTTCATAGTCTTAGTAGTTGTTTGTTTCAATGTCTTCATATAGATCTGTATGGGGTTAGGGTTAGTCCAGTGGCAGCATTTGGAAGTGTTAGTAACACAGCTTCTTCTCTTGATCCTGCACTTATCCACCGTGCTCTTCCTGATGAGTTGCTTCATGAGGTAATGAGTCTTAGATGTTAATTAACCAGTCAGTGACGTGTTCTTGTTTGAATCCATGTTGATTTTGTTTCGTTTTCAAAGTTCATAGTTGCCTGGTCTTGGTTGAGTTTCGAAGAATAACATTAAAATGTGTATGTTGAGAATGTCTAGCTACGTTGATTCCAATTCCTAGTGAGAATAAAGCGCCATAATTTAGTTCTCTAGTCAGGGAGTTTCTGCTTTTCAAGTTCTGACAATACTAGCTTCTTTGTATGTTTATAGAAGAAGCTACACTGGTTCAGCCATTCAGTTTATGGAATCTTTAAATATTTATTCATGGGGTATGCTTAAAGAAGCTTTTGTTGAGCCACATATATGCTGTGCACATGTTAGTTGTTCCACATTGGAGAAAAGGAGAAAAAATAACACCATACAAGCTTGGGGGAGTACTTGTAGCCAATTGGTCGTGGGATGAAATTTCACTCGGGCTTGTAAGTATGTAATCTTTCTCTGTCATGGGTTTGTCCTGGGCTCCTGGTCTAATTTCTTTGTTAAAACAACATTTTGCGTCAATTACCTTTTAGTGGCTTGGTAGGTAGCTTGATTGACTAAGGTGAAGATATTAAGAACAAGTATATACATGATCAATTCTGATCTCTTTCTTGTGTTTACTTCATGTGCTGTCTGAAAATTAAGACTTTGTTCTAATTCAACAGAAAATATTCTCTGTAGTTGTATGTGGAAGTTCTGAAATTAACACATTTATTATTGAGTCAACCAACATATTCAAACCTTTTTTCGTCATAATATTTCTGAAATGTTGAGTATCACTATTACATTTCCAGGACTTGCTGGAATAGGTTTGCATCAGGATATGTGGTATCACGAAGAAACTACTATAAGAAGAATGAGAATGATGCATAAGCAATCACCATTTATGGAAAGCTTCAAAAGTAAAATTCATATAGTAACATAGAAACAATATATAGTTAGCTTTTCTCTAACCCTATAAATGGATAGCTCCATTACTTGCACAAGTATTAACCATTTGTCACAAACTAACAATAATAAAAATAAAAATCAGAAGATATAATCATTTATTATCCTATGCTATAAATTGATTTTCAGTTTTACCCCCCCCTCTGACACACACACTAAATAAAAAGCCAAATAAAAAGGGCCTGTGGTTTTCAGTTTCTGGCTTTTTGTTCTTGATAGACATATGATAAATTCATAAAAATTAATAAAAATAGTCAAACCTATTAGAATTATCGTGCTTTTGAAAATTAAAGTGGTTTCCGGGTTTTGATTTTAGTTTTCTAACAAAGATGTACGAGCCCTAAATAAATGACTAATTTTTTTGGGTGCAGATCTTTGCAAGATTGCCTTCTTATCATTTGGGAAAAGCTGCTTGTGTTTGCCGCAAATGGAGATATGCCATACGCAACCCTATTTTTTGGCGCATCGCATGCTTGAAAGCATGGCAGGTTTAGTTTCTCAGCAACTTCTGTATTACTCATATTCTAACTTTCTCATACTGTCATTATCTAAAAATCATTTTCTTGCTGAAGCTTTCTGGAGTGGTGTACAATTACCAAATTTTGCATTCAAAATATGACGGCTCATGGAGAAAAATGTGGCTCTCGAGACCGAGAGTGCGAACTGATGGTAAGTCTCATGTAAAAAGAGGTAGCTAGGAAGAACCATATATAAGGACACCAATAGTTGCAAAGATTAACTAAGAGTGATAGTTTTGGTTGGTGATGGAGACGAGTAATCTCCTAAAAGCAGCTTATGTGAGTGAAGTGTGATTATCTCTTGGCTCTTGCTCTTTTGAAGTTAGCTAACTGTTCCTCTACTGAATGTGTAACCAATAATAAAGGTTCATCTTATTGAGGGATGAAACAAATTTTAATGCACAAGTATGCTTTATGGGTAAATCTATGCTACTTGGGCTCTGTACTCAAATTGGACACTAGTGTCCAAGTGTCCAACTTGGCTATTTTGTGAAATATTTTCATGATTTAAGCCTATGAAGTATTTAATTGTCCATACCTATGTTGGAATGTCAAGTATTTGACATGGCTATAAGTTCGTGAAATGAGGGTATTACAAAATTCTGGTTGGCTTTTTTGAAAATTGATCATTGTGCTCATCTCAATTAGTTGATACTATGAAAGAGTGCTGAGTGCTGACTAGTAATGGCAATAAAGTTAGTCTAGTTTGGCATTTTTTTTCTTTGATGGAGCTAGAGATTGTGAAGATTTTGCTGATGAAGATTATAGTTTCTAATTAGGACAATCCTTTAAATTTTGTGTTTTCGCCTTTTTTTACTAGTTCAGGAATATAAATGCCATGAATACATCAAGGTTTGTTATTGTTGCATGCAGGCATTTATGTGAGCAGGAATACTTATATACGTGCTGGAATCGCTGAATGGAGGGTTTCAAATCCAGTACACTTGGTAGGTTGCTTCTCCTCGTGCTATTACCAAGTCCTTTTAAGTTTTCAATTATTAAAGCAGATCAAGAAAGATGCCTGTCACCCTCCCTGCTTTATGCTCAAAAACTTCATATCTGGAAATATAGGGATATACATGCATCATTTGTCTCGTTTCAGAAGAGCAAGGATGTTTACTTCATATCTTAAAGCACTTCTTGTCTTCCCTCCCTCTCATGTATTAATTGAATAATAATACAGAAACTTGGTTTTCTCACAGCAATATTTATTGAGCTAAAATGTTTGATCATGTTTTTTGTCTATAATTTTTTTTCTCCTGTTCAGGTGTGCTACTACCGGTACATCAAGTTTTACCCCTCTGGAAGATTTTTGTACAAGGTTAGATGATCCAGTTGACAAGTTCTTTTAGCATACACAATTTTTATTTTATTTATTTTATTTATTTATTTATATTGTTTGTATCTTTTATATGATTGCTTACTTTTCGTTGTTATTTTATTTGCTAGAATTCATCTCAGAAACTTAAAGATGTTGCTAAGATTATGAACTTTCGAGCATCTAAAGCAGAGTGTATTTATCGTGGACAATACACATTGTCTGATGACAAGGTTAAAATCTTTCTATTTCTTACTTTCTTGTAGGTGACAGGGAATTTTGGGGTGGATATGAAAACAATTGATTGCTCAATATGTTTCCTAATCTAAAGGATGCTGTCATTGTTTCCAGGTTGAAGCTGCACTTCTGTACCCTGGTTTGAGGCCTACTGTTTTGAGGATACGCTTAAGGTATTTGACATGACTTGATAGGTTGTCTCTAATTAATACATAAACATTCGAATTGTATCTTTGAACTTGTAAATTTGGAATTATATACTGTATTAGTTTTGGGCTTGAGCTTACTGTCCAGTGACAAGTTTTATGTTTGTGCCTTTGTGGTCTTGGAAAGAACATACTTTAGAGCTCAACTCGTTCTTAGATATTTCTCATTGGAAAAAAATTCAGTTTTTTTTAAAAAGATGAATATAGTAATGCTGGTGGTTTTTAGATCCCCATGTAGCTGATTCATGATCATCCTTGCTTTTAGTGATCAATTATCAACAAAAGAGATAATTCCCAATCTTTTCTTTGATATTGCTATATTGAACTGCGAAGTTAAGGAATGTATATGTGAACGCCAATAATCTCCAGATGATCTTCTGCATGTTAGAGTAGGTTAGTATACACTATTAACCTGTATAGGTTTAAGTTAACCTTTTGGTAGTGGTTACTGGTAAGAATAGGGTATAAAATTTAGAACAAAAGAAGGGTTTCAGAGAGGATATAAAATGAAATGATTGTTGAAATTGATATACTGATTACACAACCCGAGCATATATGTGGCTGGGTAGCATTCCCAAAAAGCTTAATGCAAATACTCAATTTCCTTGGTACATTTCCTTCTACTCTTTCCCCTATTATGCCTCAGATTACCCTCTCTCACTCAACTTCTTTCCCAATTTTTTTTTTGGTCTCTTTTCTTCTTCTTCAATCAATTTTGCTACCAAATAAATAGCAATGTCCTTGGTGCCCTCCTTATGTCTTGTATAAAGTAAATTGTTGGAGGCTTGGGTTGCATAGCAGTGACGTGTTATGTGTATAATAGTGCTTGTTTATATTCTACGTGACTTTTTTTTAGGGAACAACCTGAAGGGGCTTCCTTTGGATGAATTAATGACTTCTACTTCATATTTTTTAAGACTGAGGGGGACAACAGCTGGCGCTAATAACAGAATGGATTTGGTCTCCCTGGTCACCAGTGGTGTTAACGACAATGAGGCAAACCATGAGGAAGACATGCTTGATGTAGTTGAAGGATGGCAGGATGATGAGACACACAATCCTGATGTGCCTGCAGTCTCACACAGCAGGGGCTTAACTCCTTTTGTCTTTGTTCCATTTGAAGAGGTATGTTGATTCCTCTTTATATTCTTAGAATTGAGTTAAATGTAAGAAACTTTTGTTGTTCATGAATACAACAGCTCAAGCTATACTTAGAAAGTTAGAAATTCCATTTTCTGGCAGTAAAATGAGCACTTGAATAGGGCATTGCTGTATTTTAAAATGCACAAATTTATATACTTGAATTCTTTTGTTTTCTTTTTTCTGCTCATTTCAAAGCCAATATCATTTTTCTTTACAAAATTACTGCCCTGGTTGTGAGCTAATTTGTTATCAACGTGTTTTGTAGGTGGAAACATCAGTTGTGAATCTTCCAGTGGATAAGATGGATTTCTTTGTACCCGACTAATACCCAATTGGAAGACGCTTGTTGTATGATCAATGTATGGCACAATAAGTTCCGGCCTCTTGTTTTCACCACTCATGTTGTAAATATTTACTGTTGTCGTAGTGTTAAACTTTTATGTTCTGTTTTAAGTTTAAACATCTTGTTTGATTCGCACCCAGCAGAGCCAGCACTGACATCGTTTTATGGAATGTTAAGCGACTGTAATGTACTACTCGTACTACTACTACTTATGTATCATGTATACTGCAAGGAGATAGAAGAAAACCAGCGAATATTATTTATAATAATATGTATTTTCAATTACAAGATCCTCTTTGAGCATGAAACATTTCATTCACTGAATGTAATAGCTGAAATAGCATCACAGAGCTTGTATTTTAATAGAGAAGTTGCTGGAGTTCACATACTAGATTTAACATCTCCTTTGTACACTAACGCGTTCCATGATGGATTCCTCGGAAGAAATGTGTCCTGCAACAATCAAAACATATACCAATCTGTTAGTAGTTTACGCTTTACAGGCCCTTTTCGTCGACAAACAAAAGGGTAACATCCAACATCCAATTGTCACACCACCAAGTACGTAACTAACAAGACTTGCATTCTTTTAAATGTTAATTGTTACATGTTTAATGTTAGTGGACCAACTCAACCAAAAGCTTAAACTGATGGTCCAAGCTCAAGGTCGGTTTATATACTCTTATCCTGATAACGATAATGATAACGACAACGATACTTACAGAGACATAGGAGCAGGAAGGGATGACGGGTAAGGAATGCGACTGAGCGTGATTGAAGGCGGCAACGCAGAGATGAGAAGCCAAACCAAGGCCTCGCTTGGAAGGAGGAACAAAGGTGTGAAGGATATCCATGATTTGGGAATTATTTCCATGAATGTTTATAAGATGGTATTCTAAATAAGCTTTCTTGTCTTCTGTTTCGAATCTTTGTTGATTTTCATTCCAAATGATTTTGGGTATTTCTGTTCCTCCTTCAATTTTACCTTTGTCAGTCGCCATTTCTTGTTTCTCTCTCAACTTAGAAATTCAACAAAGAAGGATTTTGGTTATTTGGGGAAGCTGGGATTTTGATTTGGGGAAGAATAAGGTGCTTGCGATTTATCGGTGTAAGTGTACAACACGCGGTCACACGCTAATAATGCAAAATACATGCGAAATATGGAGTACTCGTATTTATTTCTCATATTTATTTGTAGGCGAAATTGGTCTCAACTGCATCAACTATACCTTGGGCAGAGTGAATAATAACACCACATTTGATTGTAACTCTCTCTATTTTTTTTAAGAACCTTATTGAGACGTTTTTTTCAGAACATTGATGAGACTTTTTGTACTTTTTACTTATCTAACCTTAATTAATGTTTGTGAATTATACACAAAAAATTATCCTAGTTTCATCCTTATTGTAACACCCAATACCACTTTGTGAACCAAGCGTCCCTAAGAGGTTTGTCCACAAACTTATATAAAAAAAAAGTGAAGCAAACCTCGATATAATTCGACTATTGCTATACTGCCTTTACTAGCAATGTTAACAAAAATTTAAAAGATGGAGCTTTATTAATCATAGGTATTTGTAAACTAGTGTTTTTATATAATTTGTGTGGGATTTTGATTTGTATTAGCTAACCAAAGTCTTAGTTTTGGGGAGATAAAGAGTGTGTACAGTATTAAAGAAGTGCCGAAGAAATATCTTTAAAAGAATAATTTTATGAAAAATGTTATACATAGCCCTTAGGGCTACATATAAGCATCAAATTTACACTTGAAAATCGTAAAAAGTTAAGAAATCATCAAAATAGAAATACTAATAACATTGATTTACGCGTGTTTTTATCATGAATTTTTAATTTTATACAATTTCCAAAAGTATATTTAATGCTTATATATAATCCTTAGAACTACATATAACATTACCCTGATTTTATTAACGATCTTGCTAACGAGCGCCCCGGGGCGTTAGATAAGGATAAATTATATTGGTTGAAATGGTATTAAGTTAGGAATTCTTGACAAAATCACGCGTCATTCGGTGTAATTAATGTTAATTTTACTCTAATAATTGCATTTTAATTCTCTTCTCCGACGCCCCAGAGACGCTCATTAGCTTTTGCCTTTTACTAATGCTATTAAATGAGGTTTTATGATGAATTACCATCAATCAATTTTTTTTAATAGATACATTGTATCAACACCAATTTATGATCATTACTTTTAGTAACAAGAATATTAACGGTACTTTTTCAAATGAAAGTTGATGTTAATCTACTAATTACGTCTATATAAGATGAATTTATCAAATAACATCATCAAACATCCTTGATGTACCTATCAAATTATCAATCAATTCAGACAAAATTAACCCCACTTGAGTCATGGTCTAATATACAAGTGTATTTTACAAGTACAACTATATAAAAACAAATTATGTAAAGTCCAATAAAAATTAAAAAAGCAACAAAGTGTTCGACTTTTATTGGATGATTTTTAGTCCTTCCAATTATAGAAACTGAAAAAATTTAATAAAACGCCAAACATTAAAAAAAAAAATGTATGAAAGTGTTCTGAGTCTCTCTCCTCAGCAACAGTCATCAGAAACTCAGAAAAAAATGGGGGATACCAAAGTAGAGACTATCTCTAGACTAGCACAGTGGAAAATCGACAATTTTGGCCCTTGTTCTTACAAAAAATCTGACCCTTTTAAATTGGGTCTTTGGAATTGGTTTGTTTTCTTTCTTCTTAATCTTTGATTTCTTTTTGTACCCAGAAAAAAAATCTGAAAAAAGTGCAGTTTTTTTTGCTATTTTTTTTATTAATTTGTAAAATTGTTGTGAATTTCAGGCATTTAGCAATTGAAAAGAATCGATATTTATATGTAAGATTGTTTCCAGAACCTTCTCGGGTGTCAAAGGATCAGCCGCCACTTGCTCGTTTTATTCTTAGAGTGTCTAATCTCGGTCTTAGTCGAAGACCCTATATTTCTCCTAGTATGTTTTTTTACTTTCCTTTCGATTTTTGATTTGTTTGTTTTGAATTTGAAGTGGGGTTCTTGTAAATTTGATTACTTTTTGAAATTTTGATGATGAATTGTAATTGTTTTGAGTGAAGAATATTTCTTGTTGTGGTGTATATTGGATTGTGTTTTTTCTTGTGATTGAAATGAGGATTGTTGAATTGGTAGGCTTCATGATTGGTTTCGTGTTCGTGTTATGCGATTGTGGAATTTGTTATTGTTAGTTTGTTTGATTGGATGGATGGAGAATTAGTGAGGTTTTTTCGGTTAAGTTTGTTGATTCTGAGAAAATGAGGTGTTTGGTTATTTTGTTCGAGTTAGACCTGCTATAATTAATGTGGTCTAGGATTTAGAGGCTAGATTCGATTACTCGATACTGAACTTCCACCCGGCCTGCTGTTTTGTCTATCTTATTTTAGTTGTTTGGTTTTCCTTTGTAGTAAAGTTTTGTTTAGTTGCTCATGTCTTAATCCCTAGGCTAAGCACCATGATATATTGAAGTTATCTTTGAGTTATGTATTTGCCATGAATCATGGTAGCAATTCCTGCAGCTAATTAGCCAATGTGGGTCATCTAGTTTTTTAACATGATCATTAATTTTTTTTCATCTAAGCTCTTGAATTTGTTGCTATCTCTAAATAGATTCAGTGTTTCCTTCATGTGAAGTGTCTACTTGTTTGTATTGAATTAACTTACAAGAAAAGGTGTGAGATCACTTAAAGAAATATATTTGAACGAGGGGAAAGGATTATAAAGGAATCTCATCTACATATTTGTGAAACTTCTGATTCTGATTGTTGCTTCTTTTGCTATCTAGCATTTTAGTCTAATTGTTTGCAATGTTTGCTTAAGGTTTCTTGAGATTCATGTACTTTCAAGTGCATCGAGTCTTGCCATAATTGTTACAATAACTACTTCGTATTGTGTATTTATTTATTATGGTATTGTGTGGTTAAGCACTGCTAGTTTTAAGCAATATAATTTTATAATCTGGAGTTATGTCGAGTGATTTTGTTGTGCAATTTTAAGACCTGGGGAAGGAGCCACGTCATTTTCAATGAATATCGGTTGATTTTGCATCCATGTTAGATCTGTATTTTGTGTATGATTATGAGATTTTTGTTCCTGATGCTTTTTGCAGCTTCAATAATGTGTGTGAATCATAATGGAGACATTAATGTGTATCTCTTCTGAACTGAGCCACAACTTGCTTGCCCAATGGAGTAGAAAGCCACATAGAACTCTAGAGTTGCTAAATGCATTTAACCTATTACGTGCTCCTTTTTATTTTTTTTCTCCAGGATATGCTTTTGAGATTTGCAATTTTTTTATTTTCTTTATAATTTCAACAAAATACCCTTGTTTTACTAGCACCTACTATCCCCCTTTTTTTTTTTTTTCTTTTTTTTTAAAAAAAAAAAATTTGGGGTTGGGGGATACTTAGTAATTAGGTATAGGAGTTGCTGTTCATAGTTGAAAATCTTTTTAATGCTTCCACATTGTCCTGGTGTAGAATCTTAAGTCTGAGCTCCGGATAGCTATCCTAGTGTATCCATGTTGCAGAGTGAAAGGGGCAAGGTAACACTTAGTATGGGTCTTGATGCTAGAAGCTCTTGGGAGTTTTGATTATAAATAGTTTTGATTTAGCAAACCCTCTAAGAACAGAGAAATAAAACTTTACATGAATAATTTTGGTCAATGATTTGCTTATATTTATTTTGAATTTCTTGTCCACTTATGTTAATAATACCTGAGCTGTGCTGTACTGAATTTGTAATTCCTGTGATTTAAAATTTATGGTGTTGAGTCAACCTCTTTTCGGCAATATGTATCAACGTAATATAAAGCTCTCTTTTTTATTGGGGGTAATATGAATGAAATACTACATACCAATTATGCCAGTTTTAATTCTTACTGTGTAAAAAGTGCTTGAAGTGATAATTTGTATCTGAAGCACTAGATATTTTTTAAATGCTGTCAAGGTGTCAGTTGCTTGTTCCCTGTAGTGTAGTCTTTGTGATTTATTCAGTATACATGAGCTCTCTTCCCTCAGCTGGAAAATCAGATAAATACTGAGTAGTAATTGTTTTTGATACAACTAAATTTTGAAAATCTGGTATATCAGTGTTTGGGGATACTGGGTTTTCTACAGGTTTATACTTTTATACTAAGCACTCGGTAGCTGTTTGTGTGTGTGGAGGGGGGGGGGATACTGACAGTCTGACATAATCTTAACATATTAGTATTACAAATTCAAAACTTATGTTCTTGCCTTCCCCGAGATTGATAGCAAGTAAATGTTCTTAACGTCTTTTGTTGCTTCTTTGCAGTTCATGAACGACTTCTTCGTAACAGCGATGATTTTGTGTGGCCTGTGGACACTACATTCTATGGCCGGTTTATTATTGATGTGGAATTCCTGGACCTGAAGATCTGCCCATCAACTGTGAGTCTCAGAATTATCTTCTTTTAGAGTTTTAGTGGCAAGTGCTTGTGTTTGCCTGCTGTTAATGACAAATACTTTGACCCTCTGTATTCTGTAGACTGTGAATTGGAGAACATCTTGTTGGGTAGGATTTTTTTCATGCAATTTCTATATATTCTCCGATTTATACTCTGTGCCCTTAAGGGAAATTTTAACAAATCTAGTTCTTTTCAATTATTGAGACCTACTGCATTTAATGACTGGTAGCTAATAGGCAGTGTGATTTTCTTTCTTGTTTCTTGACTAGAAATATAGTCACATGTGCCATGTTTGAACATAGCTTGTAGTACACGTGGCTTCTCTTGAAAATACTCGGTTAGGGGTAAACCTCACCTCTAGTGTCTCTGAGATTTTCAACTCTGTTTACTTAACCATTTTATTAATATAATTATGCGTATACTGCTCCAACAATTACAAAGTTGTAAACATTCCATAATTGCAAAGTGGAATTCCAGTAAAGACCATTTGGACTTAAAAAAAACATTTCACGAATTAAGTCAGTGACCTTTAAAATCAATAGCTGCGTTCATTTATATGATGTTTATCTTTCTCATATGATTGGAGTGTAATACGGGATCATTCGTTTGATCTTTCATCTTTGCCTTTTAAAGAACCATACAGAAGAGTTCATAATCTAAATTGCATCACAATCTGTGTTTCTACATGGTTTCTTCTTGGTCTCAGGTTGTTGACTAGTAGAATGTGGCATTATCTTTTCAGCTTGTGACGCTTAAACATGTGTTAAGAAAACGTTGAAAATTTGAAACAAATATGATTGTTAGTGTTTAAAAGTGATTGGACTTAGTTGTCACTCGGTAGTAATGAAATTACTCAGACTTGAGTATGAATTTAGTGAGTGTTTGGAGTCTCCACAACATACACTCAAGGACCCTATTGAATGTTCATAATTTCATAAAATCACAAGTATTATATTTTGTTCAAAGAACCCTTGTTTTTTGACTATCTCCTATCTAACCTTTTCTCATTTCATAGGGTGGTCAAGCGGTTTCAATATGGCCAACTCAAGGAAACATGCAATCTTTGGCCTCGCAAAGTGCCCTCCAAACAATCTCTCGCATGCTTTATGAGGAAATCTGCACTGATGTAACTATCACTACTGTAGACGGAACCCTGAAGGCTCACAAAGCAATGCTTTCGGCAAGCTCTCCCGTGTTTCAAAGTATGTTCCTCCATGATCTGAAAGAAAAAGAATCTTCAACCATTGCGATAGACGACATGTCCTGGGAATCTTGCAGGGCCCTCCTCAGCTATATATATGGAACTATGAATCCTGAGGATTTTTGGAAGCACAGGCTTGGTCTTTTGGCAGCTGCAAACAAGTATGACATGACAAATCTTAAAGACGCGTGTGAAGAAAGCCTCTTGGAGGACATTAACTCAGGGAATGTCCTAGAGAGGCTGCAGGAGGCCTGGCTTTACCAGCTTGATAAACTTAAGAAAGGGTGCTTAACATACTTGTTTGATTTTGGAAAGATATACGATATTAAGGATGATTTAAGCAACTTTTTTCAAACTGCTGATAGGGAATTACTGACTGAGATGTTTCAGGAGATTCTTACAGCATGGAAGCCAGCTTAATTACCCTTGAAGCTTGTCATAGGTAACATGTAAATACTGACAAGCTTCTAATCTCTCTAGTGCCTTAACCTATTTTATGCCTTTTCTTTGTTCCTCCCTCACGTTGCTCTTTACTTCGCATGTGGGTTGGGATAGTTGGGAATGGATATTGTGAGTGTATTGTGATACTGATACAACATAAGATTTTGTGCCGTGTTTATGTAATGATTTAATGAGGTTTACTGCTAATAGCAGTTAACCAGAGTTGTCGTCTGATAAGCATAAACTTCAGAAAGTATTTTCTGTTAGTTACTATGCACTTCTTCGTATAATCATATTATATAATCCTGAAGTTTTACTAGATGATCGTGAAGTTTTCATCTTTGGTGCACGAGAAATTCTTGTTGATCACAATAATCAGCCTGGGTAGCACTGTATGGCATGAATGAATGCATAAAGTTTTGACTTTGAGTGAACAAAAATCTGATTCAACTGACCATTATTTGATGCTTGCTGATCTTAATCAAAGAAAGTGTTAAATTCATGTCATGGTCAATATGCAGACTATGTAGGCAGTGTTTCTGCATGTTGATCTTAACCAAGGATGATAAGCAGGCAGAGTACCTTAGCTTGTTATGTTCAAATCTTTTGTGAACGAGGTTTGAGCTTGATTTGATTAACAAGAACGCTATGTATAATCCCCAAGACTAGAGTTGTCAATTCGGGTAAACACGTCAGGTTTGGATCGGGTAAGAGTGGGTCGTGTCAACTCGGGTCGGGTCAATTCAGATTAATTCCATAACCTATGTTGGTCAGGTCACGTCAGGTCATACTTCTTATCGGGTTTGGGTCGGGTTTAGGTCGGGTTACGTTCGGGTCGGGTGAACAATAAGTCAGGTTAATTCGGGTTTTCACGGGTTAAAACGAGTTAGGGTAATTCTCGGGTTCGAGTCGGGTTCGGTTCAAGTCAATAATTTACAGGTTAGAATCAAGTCGGGTCATTCTCGGGTTTGAGTCGGGTTCAATTCAAGTCAATAATTTGCGGATTCTAATCAGGTTGGGTCATTTTCAAGTCGAGTCATTCTCAAGTTCAAGTCGAGTTCGGTTCAAGTCAATAATTTGCGGGTTATAATCAAGTTGGGTCATTTAAAAGTCAGGTCATTCTCGGATTCAAATCGGGTTATGTTCAAGTCAATAATTTGCAGGTTACAATCAGGTCGGGTCATTTCCAAGTCAGGTTCAACTAACTATAAATAGATAATTATCATTTTTATCAAGCTAATTATTTCCTTTGACTATAATATATATGGCAATATACCAGGGAACTATAGTCTATAATTTTGGAAGATAATTATCTCCTTTGACAATACAACAAATATATACTATATTTAACTCATAAATTTGAGGATGATGCTCCTTTCTTTTACTGGCGTGGACCGACTTGGTCTCCCAAGACAAAATGTTTTGATCAACAATAATAAGGTGGGCTAAATTGCATTTAAGGTGATTTGAAATCGGGTCAAGAACAATTAGGGTTGAATTTAGGTTGGGTCGATAACAAGTCGTGTTATTTTCTAGTCGGGTTAGTAACAGATCGGGTTGAATTTTTGGGTTGAGTAAGTAATAAGTATGGTATAATTTGGGTCGGGTCAATAACAAGTCGGGTTAAATTTGGATCAGGTCAATAACAAGTCGGGTTGATTTCGGGTCGGGTTTGTAACAGGTTGGGTTAAATTCGGGTTAGGTTAGGAACGGGTCGGGTTGAATTCAGGTCAGGTTCGTAACAAGTCGGATTAAATTCGGGTTTTGACGAGTAAAAATGGGTTTGGGTCAATTTCGGTTCAAGTCGGGTTCGGTGCAAGTTAAACAAATTGGCCGTTGTAAATCGGTAAATCGATGCAAGTTGTAAACAGGTAAAATGACTGTTTAAAAGCAAATTGAATGGTTCCACACACCCAATTGGACTCACGGAGGGTATCCGGTACCATGGTAAATATTTCGACAATTTTAATTCCGGGCGAAAAAAAGTCAAAAAATTCCAAAATTATAGGCAAATATCCACGCTTTTTGAGAAATTTTGGAGGTTTCAGGGACCGGTGTCGAAAAGTGTTGGAATTCTATGGAATACATCTCGGGGTCATATAATGCCGTTTGGAACCATATATGATCATAATTTGTTATCATAAATGTTCCTGGAAGGCTTGAATTAATGAAATCGGTGCAACTTATAAACCGGTAATTTGGTCATTTAAAGGCTAATTGGATGGTTCCACCCACCTAATTAGACACCCGGAGGATATTAGGGACCATGGTAAACATTTCGACAGTTTTTATTTTCGGGCGAAAAAAAAATCAAAATGTTTCAAAATTGAAGACTAATATCCACGCTTTTTGAGAAATTTGGAGATTTTTGGGCCCGGTGTAGAAAAATATTAATATTATCGGGCGAAATTTGTTGTTGTGTCTCTGCATTTATATTTGGTCAATGTAAAACATTAAAACACGAAGGGAGTAAAATAAGTTCAGCTCAAAATTAGATCCGAATAAATAAGTTGAGATAAATTATATTTGAATAAATTAGATTATAAGGGTAAATTCCAGTTTCTACAACATCTACTCTTCCTCCACGAGTCCACGAAGTTCCAGCCGATTTCAGAAACTTCCATAAACTTCTTGAATAAAAACCCAAAACGAATCTACCTTCCTCTTCCTAACTTCCAGAAAATTATATCTTCCAAATTAATAACCCCAGAAATCCCACAAATAAATCCAACTAAATAAACCCAAAAAATTAAAAAAATAAAAATAATAATAATGTTCTTCTTTTTCGTGGGAGGAGTAGAGCAACAGGCTGGGCAAGTCCTGAAATCCGGAATCAGCAAGTGCATTAACTGCGGTTCGAAAGCTGATCTAGTTCAATACGACAACGTTTTGAAGGTGTTCTTTGTACCTGTTTGGAAATGGCCTGGTAAAAAACCTCTGCTTCATTGTAATACTTGTAAGCTGTTTTATCCTGAGTCTTTCTCTCTTCCTCCTACTACGACGTCGTCTCCACCGCCCGATATCGATGTTTTAAGGTGTCAATCTTGTGATCGTGTTGTTGAAGCTCATTATCGCTTTTGCCCCTTTTGTGGTGTTTCTTTGTAAGGACTTTTTGTGTTCTTGTTTGTGTTTTTGATGAATAATAATAATACATACTTGTAATTTTAATAAAAGGATTTAATTCGAGCTATTAGGGTCTGTTCACTTCAGCTTAATTTCAGTTCAATTTAGTTTCGCTCTAATCAGTTTAGCTCATTTTAGTAAATATGAACAAACATTTGGTTTGTTGTTTTGTTATTGTTGTTTGCTACTAATCATAGCAATTTGATATCAAACGATTCCAAGCTTCAACCATTAGCTTAAACGTTAAAGGATTGGAAGGGAATTTTCAAATTTTTTATAGCATTCTAAACTTGATTTAGGATATGCACTCACAAATCAACAAGAGTTATAATATAGCTACTTTGTTTTTGTGTGGAATTGAAGGCGTACTTAATATTTTCTCGTGTTATAAGATGATGATAACTTCAAGGATGAAACATTGGGGTTACACTAGTATTTTCAATAATGAAGCATAATAGTTGTACTTTAAAAGATTGCAATTGAAGAATAATGTTTGTCCTCAAAATTTCTTAACAAAAGATACATTAGAAAGAAGACATGCTTTTAATGTACAATCATCTATTCTATAATGGTGAAAATTTACAATCACTCAACTTATAATCGGGTTTCGTATTAGATGCCCTAATGAGGAGTAAAATAGGGGAGGAAAAAAAAAAAAAAAAAAAAAAAAAAAGAGGGAGGATTATTGAATTTAGCACTGAAACTGTACACCTGACAAAAAATTAAGCAAAAGCATACAGACTAATGGCATGCTATAGACTTTCCCTCACATCATTGACAACTTCTGGTTTCCGCGATTTGACGAGCTCAATTGATGCCCCAAAACAAACCTTACCATTGCTGAGAAGTGCAGAAATTTATTCGTATGAAGCCTTACAATAATCAATCATATCTCCGATTGCAATTTGCCAAAGGAAGAGTGAAGTCAAGCCGTCAGTATGTTACATTGGTAGTGTTCTCGTATGTATTTCATTCGGTAAAGGGAAGACGTTTCTCTCCTCTTTCGACTGCATCTCTCCATTGCCTATATCTGACACCGAGTTTGTCATAGGGTACAGGCCAGTTCCAGATGTTTGCTCCATTTAGCATACGTTCTTGTTGTCCAAGCACGAGTCTCAGATCTTCGTTCAAGACCTGCATTAGTCACAGTTTCATAAGAACCAATGTTTTGGTTGATTTATCACCTCTTTCAGAAACAAATACAATAAGATTTAAAGATTCCTGAATCTGAATTATGCATTTCAGCAAGAGTTTGGTTTCGAATTCTCAACATAAACCTCTTAAATTAGAAAACGAGCTACCAAAAGATGATTAGAGAAAAAAAGCTAACCTTCTCCGCAAAGTGCCTCCACAAATGTTGCATGAAGGGAACATGCTTTAGAATTGGAGCGAAATCTAGTGACATTCTATAAAGCAATCTTGTTTTCTGTTTCGATGATGGTAAACAAACGTGAAGCTGGTGAAGATGTGTTGCACATTGCTTAGCACTCTGTCCTTCTAGTTTTCCCGGCTTAGAGATCCCAATAGTAGATAGTACCATACAAGGCGGTCTAAACTCCATATCTATGGGATAAGGGTCCCAATATCCTTGAAGTCCTGATGCAGGTGTCAAAAATTTTACCAAGCTGCAACAAAAGGTAAGACCATAAGTTACTAATTATAAAACATGATCAATGACTTATATCACAAAGATTTTTTTGCATGATCAATGACTTATTTCACAAAGAGTCTAAGGGACTGACAAATAAATTTCCAAACTTTAAGATATGGGGTAGAAAGACAAAACCATGAGTATTCAGCTCTGCTATTCAGACTCTAACTTTACTTTTTTTTTCCAGATTCTTGACACTAAACATGGACACTTACATTTCATTATGGACCAAAAAACAGTTTAATAAAACAGAAGAGTCTGACACTTGGAAATATACTGAATACTCGTGAATAAGATGATTATCTTCATTTACTTCTTTCTCTACAGGTTTACAAGAATGATGATATCTTGAGAGCATGTCTTTAGGAAAAACAAACCTTGGAACACTCCATCCTTTGGCGAATGTGGAAGTATGAGTGAAAGGAGCATGTGCAAGGTCGAGAAGATTATCCAAAAGTAGCCCATGTTCAACTGGAAGTTCCATTACTATCTGCATACTTCAACATGAACATATTAAAAAATGCCCCAGATATAATTTGTTTCAATTTTTCACACTACTAATATAGGAATATTATACCTCTGCATGAATTACAAATCCTTCAGGAGGTAAAAGTGAAGGAAGGTTGGCAGCAGGAGGGTCACTGCCTGGCCAAATCCAAATCATCCCCTCCTGCTCAAAGCAAGGCAAAGACTTTATCCTAACATCCAATAATTTTGTAGATGGCATTTTCTGGCATTTTCCATCTGTTGAGTATTCCCATCCTGGAATACATCCACCATTGCGCAAATTAGCATAAAACAAGTTTTTCTTTCCCCATGTCATTAGTACTTTAAAAGGTTCTTTCACCTTTACTAGGCATTCTTACCATGATAAGGACATTGAATGCGACCCTCATTCACAGAGCCAAGATCAAGAGGGCAAGCTCTATGTGCACAAGTGTTCTTAACACACCCAGGTTTTCCATCTTTCCCACGGAAAATGACCCAAGGTTCTTCAAAGCATTCCATTGGGATCTGAAATGGGGGAATTCCAAGTCACTTTGTATACCTTTCACAAGCATAATTAAGAGAAGACAAAATGCAGTGATTATATAAGCTGTCAATAGCTTACCATAGTGTCTTCCTTCAAGTCTGCAGAAAAGGCAACAGGGTACCAGAAATTCTTCAATCTAGGATGATAAGATTTGACAGGACCTGATACATCTATATTCTTACGAGGCAGCTTCCTCTTAGTGGTTTCCATGGGTAGTGTGGAGGTACTTGATGAAGCATCTGTCTGATTGGTTTCAGTTGTTGTTCTGTCTTGTAACAACCTATCATTAACCAATTCCTCCATGTAAGCTAGTTTATCTAAAGCTGCTGAAACCCGCGCTTCAGAAATGTGAACCTGTCATTATCAACACATATGGAAAACAAATAAATGGCAAGTATTAGGAACTCATCTTTCACTTGCCTCAGAAATTGCTTGAGGCTGTAAAGTCCAGAATTTTTGAAAATGAAACACAAGTACCTAGTGTCATACAAAGTATGTAACAAACACTTTACCTGTTTATGAGCCTGTGCAAGCTCTTCCTGTAAACCATCTAGCTCCTTTCTCAATGTGCCAACAGACTTGTATTCACGGGCAAGAGGGTTTAATACCTCCACGACCTAAATTCAAAAGTATCTGGAAGTGAGAAATTCAGACTCAAAATTAACACAGATGAACACAGATTTTAACTCATACATCACTAAAGTAAGTTCATTTGTCAATAATTTTAGGGATGTAAAGAAAATCACAAATAAACAAGCAACTACAGTCTACAGAATTTGAAAACCCACAAGTGGAATTTTCCTGCAATGACCGTAATTAGCTATATCTAAAGGCTCACGGTACTTTCTCAAATTCTTATCTTTCTAATAGTAACAAGTAGCCATAAATTAATCAAGGGTACAAAGAGGTACGCAAGCATATTCATGATCCTTTCGATATACACATACAAGTATGAATGAAATGTCACGGTGTGGAATTAGGGTGATATAAAGGAGAAAAGAACTGTCAGATTGTTTTTGTTTATAATACTGATTAATCTTTTATCTAATTATTGCATAGGTAAAAAGGTACAATGGTCATGGTAAAAGTACACAATCACTTTACAATGACAGCCATCTTTTTTATCATCTTAAGCAATAGTCAGCGAACAAAATATCTTCTCAAGTTCTTTTTCTTTCACCCTTCTATTGATGATGAAGATCAAAAACATTCTCTTACAAGCTTAATCGTATTATATAAGTACAGAGCATCAATGCAGGGAATCACGGACCTTTTCGTGTAAGAGCATTATTGTAAGAACGTCCTGTCTAGCTCTCCAATCCAAGTATTGGATATCAAATCTTGCCACTTCCAAGGCTTGATTTACATCCAATATTTTTCCTTTATACAATGGGGCTTTTGATCTTGGATCCTCCACATTAAAGAGCGTCCCCCATGTGCTCTTCTTGTCTATGGACCCTCCATCTTCTCCAAAAACAGCAAACACTCCAATACTGCCTTTTACCTGGATTATTTTCCAAGCTATTAGCAAATAGAAAAAAAATCAAGTATAACAATTCTAATTCTTTTCCCACATTCTTTTACACTTTACAGTGACTAGGAGTTATCTGTTAATCCACACTACAAAATAATAATACTATAACATTTACAAAGCAAAGGTCAATATTATTTTCTTTAAATTTTGACAGTACATCACATAGGACCAACAGGGATCATCTATCCTGTTTGGTGTCTCATTCTATGTCTCACCTCTTCTCGCTTTGTCAAATCACTATAGCTATGACTGAACAATCAACAAAAACATAAAATTTGTGATGCACCATCTCAATCCTATAGGAATTTAAACCTTACCCTCGCGGAAGCTTAACCTAATATAGCTTGGATAAGATACTAAGTCACTCTAACCCTAGGTCAATCACTTACAAAATGGCTCTTCTATAGTCTCACACAATCAAATATTCTAGTTATAACCTTCAATAATTCCATCCAAATACCCAATCTTCATCCCCAAATTCGAGCAACATCGATTATCTTCATAATTGGTAAATTACTCTAGATTAACCAAGATAGAAACACCCTTAATCATAAATATAACAATAGTATTATCAATCTTGCCCTCTCTCAAAATGGAGCACCCATTCAAGTGATTCAACAACATTAAAATTAAATTATCAACTTCTTGAAACCTTGGGTGAGTGTCCTACACGCAACCATTAAACTATTGCATAGAACAGCTAATTAATTAGCAAATGATCTTCCCAACATTCAAAAAAACTTGGGTAAGTCCACATCACACAAATTTCTAGGCCAAAAAACCACAAATGTAATCCAAAATTTCACAACTCCCTTTAACTAAATACACTTCTCCATAAACATTCAGTACATCTAAATGCTAAAGATCACATTTTTAATACATTTAAACCATCAAAGAAAACAACCCAACAAGTTGACACTTCAACATGATCAAATTTCACTATAATATATAATCAACTAAACAACCCAATACACTAATTAAAATAAAAACCAACACGTAATTTTATCATAAATTCTTAAACACTAATACTAAATATAAATAATACCAATTGACACGTTATTTTATAACTTAACATAATACTTAGCCCTTAGAGCTACATATAGCAAACCCGATATCAAAAAATACAATAAAACATACCTTTCTAGGATTAAATTTAGAAGGTCGACTAAGAGAAATAGGAAGAGAAAGAGCAGAAGCAGTAGCAACAGCATTCATGGCGTTTTTTTAATTAAAAAAAATTAATTTTTTGTAAAACAAGCCCCCAAAAAAACAAGGGGGAATGAAAGAAAATTTTTGGTAAGAAGTTTGTGTGGGATAAGAGAAGTTGGAATAGAGCGCGCGATCTCAGTTGGCCTACCAATGAATGACACGTGGAATTGTGTGTTTCACACGTGGCATTTGTTACATCCACAAGACTTGAGTTTGAAAGAGAGTGTGAGTTTCCATCAAATGTTTATTTGGGTTTTGTGGGGCTTTAATATCTAACTTATCTTGGCCACCTTGGATTAATGGATTCTCTAGATATCTCCCAAAACTCTTTCTTCATTTTTATTTTTCTTGTTACATGAGAAAATAATTAAGAGTTGGAGTATGACATTTGTGTTTGACGGTCCAATTTGTGTTACTGTTAGAAAAAATATCATCCTATGTTTTTAGGGATGTCATTAATTATGCCGTCATTGCTGCTCGAGTTTTTGCTGTTTATGAGTTGTGTTTAGACTTTCTTGAACGGATCTTAGTTTAGTTCATGTTATTTTTACTTATTTCAGATAAAAAATATTACGTAACTAATTAGAACTTTAAGCACCAATTTGACATTCAATTCAATTTTTATACCGAAGATCGTTTAAGTGAAATCATCAAATGCGGTGCAGTCCCTCTGTCTGTATGCCCTCCCAACCTCTCAAAAAAAGTGAAATCATCAAATCCCAATGCAAGCCACTAAATTGAAATATGTTAATTTAGTTTTAAAGTAATCCGTTAAATTGTTGGGAATAAAGTCAATGGAACTCCTAAAATAACTTGATTGATTTATTGTTATTGCAAGATTGAAGTCAAGGATTGACATTAAAGATGAGCTTTTGAGCATGATGAGCGATTGAAGTCAAGTGGATTTTCATTTTGAGCATTATGAGCTTTTGTTGTGTTAATGCAAGTCATGAATAAATTGAGAAACTTTGTGTAAACATTATAAAAACGGGAATCCAAAGACCAATTTTTAGTGTTGTACTGTTGATAAAAACATGAAAAATTGAGAAACTTTGTGTAAATATTTTTAAAAAAGGTCCTACCGGGAGTCGAACCCAGGTCGCTGGATTCAAAGTCCAGAGTGCTAACCACTACACCATAGAACCTTGCTATGTTTTAGATTGCTGATATAAACAATATACTACCTCCGTTAATAGTTAGTTGCAACGATTTGACATAAAGTAGAGAGGAAAAATGTCTAATCGTTGCAACTAACTGTTAACGGAGGTAGTAATAACTCTCTTTATTCCAACATTCCACTTCCCACTATAGTTTATATGGGACAGAATAACACTAATTTGGTTTTAAGGGTCAACACATAGAAAACATACAAGCAAAATAAGGGCATGCTCACTTTAACATACTTTCAGTTCAGTTCCTAATTTCAATCTCTCATAAAATATTCATTTCAGCTCTATTCAATTCAGTTCAGTTTAGCTCCAATTAGTTCAGTTCAGTTCAATTCAGTCTAATAAATATAAACGGGCCCTAATTTGAAATTTACAATTTACAATAAAAAACTATGTTCCTTATTCTTCCATGTCTCTCTTATTTCTAATTTTATTAGACAATGATGTTGTATCAATAACACTTGTTCATTAATAGATGGTTAAGGGTCAGCAAAATAAAATCTAAAAAATTATGAAAACTATAGCTTTAGCAAGAGCCAATCAATATATGACTAATTAGTCTCTTAAATACCCATCGGCTTCAATCCAATTTATATCCCTTACACAATCACATAAGACATAACATAGGAAAACTAACAAACTCTACAATTGTCAATTTTTTTTTAGGCTAGAATTATTAATTATAAAGTATATTTATCTAAATTGGTACTTTGTAATATTTTAAAATACAGATAAAATCACATGAACACGAGAATGAGTAAAAAAATCTATTAAAGACATTTAAAACAACTTAAATCTATTTTTAGTCGATCAATTAAAAATTAAGTAAAGAAAACATAATTGAGTAGGAGAAGCCCAGTTTAATCTATCAAATTGACTTAAAAAACGTTTATCTAGTGGCAGTTTAAATTTATTTATTCACAAAATTGCCAATTAATAACATTTTTGTTTGCTTACTTGGTAGATAAACTTGACTTTCCTAATCTTTGTATACACCCTATTACAATAATATTAGTGGATAACTCTTTGCCAATTTGAGGTAAATTCTAATCTTATTTATAGTAACTTAAATAGGTTTCATAGGGGTGATTGACTTACTTTAGATTTGAATTTTACTCATTTAAAAAGATAACTCTATCGATAAAGAATAAATTACTCTACTTTTACTATTATTTTAATCGGGATAACTTTCATTCATACTTGATTACAACTAGGGCTGGCAAACCCTGACCCGACACGAAAACCCGATCCGAACCCGACCCGAAGTTATTGAGAGAGACCCGAACCCGACCTGAACCGAACCTGAACAACCCGAATTCGACCCGATTTGACCCAAATTTCATATTTCGTAATAATATTAAGTTTTACACTATTTTTAATAGTTTCTAAGCATAACCCGAAATCGACCCGAAATCTGACCCGAACCCAACCTGCTGACCCGAATTGCCACTCCTAATTACAACGGATGTAATATATAGTATAGCCGATTTTTAAATAGTTTGTGTTTTCTAATAGAGTATTGAGTATAAATAAATCTGGAAAAAGAAGTCTTTATCAAGAATAGTGATGATTCTACAAACATTCACCTCTCAAAAACTTCCAAATGGATTCTAAAATTGCCATTTAAGCATCATACTTAAAACTCCCTCACGCAAAGAAGAAGAAACTAACCCCCAACCTCCCCTTTTAATTAATTCCCTGTTCCCTTTTTCTCTCTCCTTAAAAAATCCAGCTTTTTTCAGACTCAAAACAAACCATTCCAGTACAACAAAAACTACTAATACCAGCAAAAACAGAGATATTAACAACACCATTAATTAATAAATTAAAAATGGTGAGAGAAAATGGAAGTAATAATAACAATAATCACAAAAAGAAGCAGCAGCAAAAGAGGAATAAAGCAGGGGATTTTTTCATGGCAACTTTGGTGATGTGGGGTTTGTCGGTTGGCTTTGAAATTGTGTCCATTCATAAGAAAGAGCTTCTTCCTGTATTGTATGGTTGTTTGTTCTTTCAATTTTCTAATTGGGTTCTTCGATTTTGGGTTTCTCGAGAACCCCTTTTTGTTAATACCTCTGTTTCTCTTCTTCACTCTTCTTTTGCTTCTGCTTCTGGTAATTTCTATACTACCTTTTTATTCTGTTTTTCTGAATTTTGGTTGAATTTTGATTTGGGTGTTTTTTATTTTGTTTTAATTTCGTGATAGTGTCTATTATACACACGGGTGTGCTCGGGTTTTGATTGTACACGGGTGTATAATTGATTTTGTAATGGTGGAGGGTTGCTGTGTACTTTTATTTAGTTTGATTAATTGGTGATGGTATGAGATGTGCATCTTAGTTGGAAATTTTTTATTTATGTTATTATTGACAATTTGACTCGGCTTGAAGTGTTAGGCATGGTCAATTTTGTAAAATTTCTGCCTAAAAGGGTGTGTTTAAGTGTCACACCAATGTTCAAGTGTCGAGTATCCAACAAAAATTCTCGAGGTTAAATGAAGAGTACGAGTAACATAGGTCTTGGTTTTGTGTAGGCAAATTTGACATTAAGTGCAATTGAGTTCAATTGAGCTTTGCATTTTCATGGTGAATTATTGATGTAATTAAGGTACTGAAACTTTGTGTTGGGTGTTTTTGGTTTTCTATTGAACTCTTGCTGCATATCAGTTGTTGCTTGAGACTGTAACTTATAAAACCCTACTGCAAATTTTCAGTTTTACATACTTAATTAACCTTTGTAAAGTAAATTGATTTACAATGAATCAAAGAGATTTATAATACTGTGAATTTGTGATATAAGAGAATAATTTTACTTCCAATTGTTGTCTGACAGTCGATCTCCAATCGATGAAATCTCTGCATCATATTCTATTGATACTGCTCAACACATTGGCATTTTCAGTTAAGCAAGAAAATGATTGTTTCATGCCTGTACTGTTTGATTTTAAGATTTGATTCTCTAGCCTATGCATTAAATTGTACTTGCAAAATGTGTAGTTTAGGCTTAGTTTATCGGGTCTGTCGATCTCAGGATCTATGCAAGCCTGTCATCTTCTTTATAATTCTGTTAAAATTCAAGATTGGCCCCTCAAAGTAGATTGATAGGGTAGTATTGAAGGGAGACGGTTCTAGCTAGAAGTGAGTTGTATGTGGTGGACCATGGATGGAACATTAATACATTGGCATAAGGTGTCTTAATAGTTTCAGAAGACTATGAATTACTTACCTACTATTGTGCCAAAACTTGCATTTTGATTCAAATTATGAATTATTATATGCTTCAATTTCTGGGATCTCCGGCTGCTGAGCTTTACTCAAAAGATGTATTCTTCTCCTTGCTTCTTGTCTGATAAACTTGTTTGCTTCTGTTGTCTGACGAACTTGTATGCTTCTGTTGTCTGATGAACTTGCCTGCTTCTGTTGCAGTTGTATTTATATTGTTCAACCAATGGAGTGAAAAGCGTTCCATTCAAATATTTGATCATGAAGAACTGGTTCGAAATACATGGCCATGGGCATACACAGCCCTATGCATTTCTTGTGGTTATTTTGCATATGATCAGTGGGATATGTTGAAGTATGAACTGTACAGCGGATGGTTCCCATCTATCCTGGCACATCACCTGATCCTTCTTCTTTGCTTCACGCTTGCTCTGTATCGTAATGTCACCATCAACTACCTCATCCTTACCCTAATCTGTGAGGTACTTTTCTATTATCGCTTTGAAGCTTTATTTCTGTTGTATGCTTGTTAATGGTTCTTTGCCTTTTCTGAAGTGCACATGTCCTGTTATTTATCCAATTTAAGGAATTTTCTCCCTAGCTTTTTTGTAGATACTTGAGTGATCAGCAAGTGTAACTTGATTTTCATATTGTTAGCTGTCATCATTTCTATTGATGTTGTTTGCCTCTTGCTGTTTTTGCTGCCTTTGAAGTTGGTTCTTCGAGTAGACCAGCGCTAGCTGTCGTACTTGTTATGTACTCTTATGCCTGAATTCCTCACAACCTAATAAGATCATCTCCCTTATGCCTGTAGCTAATATGTTTGTCGTTCTTTAATTTTTTTTGTTTTTCATTTTCTATAACAATTGTATAGAAGTTGAGGCTATCCTCTTAAGCAACATTATTTTTGATCTGTTACCCTTCTCTTCACAATAACTGATCTTCACTATCATGACCCAAATCAAGATATTATGAATCCTTCACATGAAAAAACCTAAGCCTTAATATGGTCATGTTTTCCGCTATCAATATAACATATGATTTTCCACTCTTGAGCTGAACCATCTGTTTTCATTTTTATCATGATAACAGTTGCACTCAGTCTTCCTTCATGTGAGGAAAGTAAGACGGATGGCAGGGATTAGGAGTGCAGAGAGTACAATCGTGAAGGCAGAATGGTTTCTTAACTGGCTCACCTTCTTCTTTGCTCGATTACTACCCCACGCACTGATTTTGATCAAACTAGTTATAGATGCCCCAAAGTTTGACAAGGGTGTAGAGCTACCACTTGCTTTATTTGGGATGATTGGTATGAATTTGCTCAATATCGGTCTAGGCATCGACATCCTTGGTGCTTATAAGAGAGAAAAGAATCCTCCACAGAATCATCATAGTGATTAAAGTGAGCACAAGATTGAAGTTTTTAACTTGCTGAGCTTCTATTGTTTGTTTTATAAGCTCTGAAAAAGCATTATATAGGTTATTGAACTTATTGTTGTTTGTAGAAGCAAAGAAAAAAGAAAATCTAGATTATGTATTTTCCAACATGAACTATTCTTGTGAAAAGAAAAAAAAAATGTAAATTATGTTGATTATAAGAGTATTTGTTTGTATAAAAATGTTGTTTTTTTGGTCGTACAAATAAAAATATGTTTTGGAAGTTACTATTTAAAAAGCAAAAAAGGTCCTACCGGGAGTCGAACCCAGGTCGCTGGATTCAAAGTCCAGAGTGCTAACCACTACACCATAGAACCATGTTATGTTTATTTTTGTTTGCAGTTTATCATTCTCATTTTCAAGATGTTATTTTTTTTTTTTGGAAATTTAAATAAAAAAGTAGTTTTTTTATTTTATTTTATAATGTTTATCTTTCAAACCATTAACTTTCATAATATTTAGTGGTACAAATTTTAAATTTTAGCAATATGAAATCACAAATGAATTTTTTTTTAGTGTAGTCTGGTTTATTATGAAACTTGTTGGTATGATTTTGTGTGGTCTGATTTTGTAAGACTTCCTACTCTAGACTTTTGTCAACAGAGGATTTCCTCAATTTAATATCATAAAATTAGTAGAATTCAAGTTTTATATGATCATAATTTTCAAAGTATTTGTACAACTTTACACACCTAATTATTAATTAATGGAGCCTAGTTGACTTCAAAGTCATCAAAACTCTGTAACAACAGTTCATCTCTCCCTTTCTCTCTTAATTATTCATCCATGGCAGACTTCATAGCAAGTAGTATAGCATCAGGATTAATCGAAGAGGCAGTAAAGGCGGTTACCAAGTTAGTGGCAGCTCGCGCTTTTGAGGAGATCAGATCACTTTCATGGGGTTTCAACGATCAACTCGAACTGCTAAAGAACAAGTTATTGTATGTTCAAGCATTTTTGGATGATCTAGGAACCAAAAGTCATGAAGAAAAAAGCAAAGTTGTTAAACTTTGGCTAATGAAACTCCAAGATGTTGCATATTCTGCTGATAATATATTGGATGATCATGCTTATGAATTACTTTGTAGGAGATTTGAGCCTAAGAAAAAACTCTACAAGTTTTTCAATATCTCTAGCAGTGATAATTATCCTATCTTGTTTCGTTTCAAGTTGAGTTATCGAGTCAAGAAGATTGTTTCAGAGTTGGAAAAGCTTGAGAAGGAGGCACAGAAGATGGGTCTTAAGCAGGTGAAGTTGGCAAGAGAAGCAGTTGCTTCATCTATTTTTATGGATGGAGGTGATCAGTTTATTGTTAATTTGAATCAAGTTAGAAAACATGCTGCTGCTAGTGATTACGAATTCGTAGGGAGGGAGATTGATCAGGAGAAGCTACTAGAGGTGCTTTGCAATCCATTCAACAATGGTGATTTGTCCACCATTGCCATTGTTGGAATTGGAGGTAAATTTATTTGTCTTTTTTCTTTAAAAATTGCATGAAAAACTGTTTTGTTAGTTTTAAAATTTTGGGTTATTTTTGCTTATTTGAGTTAATAGCCCTTATTGGCAAATTAACTTAACATATTTGAACTTATTGACGAAATTATCAGTATATTGTATTCTATGAAGTGAGGGGAACAAAACTTTAGCTAAGTGTATTTATTAGATTCAAAATTACATTGTCCCTTGCAAATCTTAAGCATTAGTTGATTGTGATTATTTATGTCATGCAGGCCTTGGTAAGACAACTTTAGCAAGACGCCTATATGAACATGAGAAAGTTGATGCACACTTTAACAAGAAAAAAGTCTGGATATGTGTTTCTGAGAATTTCGATATTGAAAGACTTCTGAAGGAGATGGTTGAATCGCTTACATCAGGCAATTGTGATGTAACCAATACAGGTGCAGTTATTAATAAACTTCAGGGAGAGTTGAAGGAGAAAAAGTTCTTGCTTGTACTTGATGATGTATGGAACAACAACCTTGAGCTTTGGGATTCCTTTAAGAATGAATTGCAGAGAATTGGGGATATAGCAGGAAGTGTGGTTTTAATTACTACTCGTAGCATTGGAGTTGCAGAGAAAGCGCAAACAGTCTACACACACAAGCTGGAAGGATTGTCAGAAAATGATGGATGGGCCTTATTGAAACATAATGTTTTTGTTAGTAGGATGCTGCCAAGTATGTCTTCTTCTTTTGAGGATGTTGGGAGAAGGATTGTTGAGAAGTGTAAGGGCGTTCCTTTGGCAATAAAAGCAATCAGAGGCTTATTGCAGTTGAAGAAACATCCTTCTGAATGGGAGTCAATAGAAAGAAGTGAACTATGGGATTTGCCACAGGATGATGAAAATTACATCTTGCCATCATTGTTTTTAAGCTTTAAGAATTTACCTTGTCTGTCTTTGAAGCAATGTTTCGCCTGTTGTGCAATCTTTCGTAAAGACAGCTTAATAGATAAGCGCCAATTAATAGCTCTTTGGTTGGCTCAGGGCTTTCTGCATGAATCTGGAACAAGCATGGAGGAAACTGGGGAGAAATATTTTCAAATTTTACTGAATAATTCGTTCTTACAGGAGGATATAGATGATGGTGAAACCAGTGAAATTATGTTCTACAAAATGCATGATTTAGTGCATGATCTTGCGGTGTATATTTGGCAAAAGGATCTGTTGGTCTGGAATGCGGAAGCCACACTGAATAATTCCTTTGATTTTCGACATCTTGTTATCAATTTTGGAGAGATTGAAATTGCAGCCAAAACACCTGTAGGGGTGAACATACAGAAGCTAAGAACTATAAGTTTTTGGGATGGTGTGCCGAGGTGGGATATGTTGATTTGCGCTATGTACTTGCGCACACTGATAATGGCCAATATTGGGCTAACGGAGGTTTCCCCTGCCATCGGGCAGTTGAAACATCTAAGATATCTTGACTTATCTCATAATCCGATCAAAACATTGCCAGATATAATCTGCAGACTCTATCAACTACAGACTTTGAGTTTGCAAGGTTGTAAAGAGCTAAAACAGCTACCCCAGAAATTGCACAAGCTGGTCAGCTTAAGACACATCTTGACATCAGATTATGTGTTTGCTTCTAGAGGATTACAGCAATTGACTTGCCTGCAGACCTTACCTCATCTTGAGTTACGCGATGGGGAAGGGTGGACTATTGATGAACTGGAACCTCTGCATCAGGTTATGGGTCTGATATGCATCAAGGGTCTTGAGCATGTAAAGGGAAAGGAGGAAGCGAGGAAAGTTGGCCTTGGTAGAAAGTGCAAGGTCTTGAAACTAAGCCTAAGCTGGGCTTATGTCAGAGCAGTAAGTAGCGAAAATACTGATGAAGATGTTTTGGGTGGTTTGGAACCTCACCCAAATATAACATCACTGGAATTAGCAAGCTTCAAGGGCATGAGATTTCCTTCATGGATTATGAAAATGACTGTGAAGCAGAGAGGTAGTCTTGCACTGCTTAGCTATCTCACAGTGGTGAAAATAGATTATTGCAGCAGCTGCGAACAACTTCCCACTCTCGGGCTGCTTCCCTGTCTGAATATTCTGAAGCTGACATTTTTCCATGGAATGGAATCTATAGGAAATGAATTTTATGTTGGTGACCATGATGCACCTGTGTACCAAAGCAGGAGTGGTACTAGCGGGCAACAATGTTGGCCTTATGCTACTAATCTGAAGGCAGTAGAATTATTTCCAGCTCTGAGACATCTTCTTATCTGGGAGTTTCCCAGGCTAGCCACTTGGAAGCCACCATCCCTAGCTCTAGCGTCAACTGCATTTCCTTGCCTTGAAACTCTAAAAGTCGGAGGTTGCCCTCAGCTGGATTCAATACCCTCAGAAATCATCAAATATAACAATGGTAGTCTCACTTCGCTCAAAGTGTATAGATTATCAGAAATAAAGAGTTTACCTCATGGGCTGCCAAATTGTACGAACCTACAGAGATTGGAGATCTGGAGCTGTAACAAGCTTGAGTCTTTGCCCACAGGCCTAAAATCCCTTGTATGTCTTCAGATATTGGACATAAGAGATTGCATATCCTTGGACTCTCTTCCTCCGTATCTTTTCCAAGGCCTCTCTTCTCTGCGCGAACTGATCATAGATGGATGTACACTTTTAACAAGGATCCCAACTAGTATACAGGAATGTGCGTCTTTGGAGTATCTGAGGATAAAGAACTGCCCATTGATAGAGGATCCTGTCCCAGATTTAAGTAGATTGGAGGGTCTTGTTACATTAACTGCTGTTAATTCAGGAAAGCTAATGACTTCTGTGCTACGGTCAATTTCACATCTTCAATGCCTTAAGGATCTAGATATTGGTGGGTTTGAAGACGAGGAGGAATTCAGAAGGTGCTTTTCTTACATTACACCCTCCCTAAGTAATCAATCCCTTGTAAGACTTACATTGAGGGATTGTGCAAATGTCAAGTTTCTGCCACAAAATCTTCAACTCCTCCTTACTAGCATTAAATATCTGATTATTCAGAGATTTCCTGCCTTGGATCAACTTCCGGAGTGGATAGGGGACCTGTCATCGCTTGAGATATTGGAGATATGGAATTGCAAAGTGTTGAAATATCTACCTTCAATAGAGGCCATGCGACGTCTCACCCAATTAAAGAGCCTGCAGGTTGGAGGATGCCCACTTTTGAAAAAGAGATGTGCCAAACACAATGGTCCTGAATGGGACAAGCTCTCACATGTTCCCAATATTTGGATCTGATTGAGCAGATGTTCAAGATCACTGAAGACAATGAAGCATGCGGCGTGCCCATCATTTTTGTACAAGGTTAACACTTCTGCTAGCTCTTTCCTTGTCAAACTACTCATTTTCTTGCTACTTTTTATAATAATTTCTCCCTGTTTGGAGCTGCTCCACTTAGTTCACCATTACCCTAGGTTCTGCTGTTTCAACTTGCTCAACTGTTTTTCCCTTGTTTCATTTTGGTGCTTCAATAGTTGTAGTAATTGGTGTGCTTCCTTCTTTGTTCTTAGTTTTATTAAGATGATAAAGAGGACCGAGGTTGATTATAATCTAATCACTCATTTAATAATTGCTTGGCTTTACTCAAAGTTTGAACAGGATATATATATATACATACATACATTTCAGTTCTTAATTTCTTATATAAGATCATGTATATATAATGCAAACTATTATAGATCATAGTATATGATTGAGGTGACATTATAATTGGCAAATGACTAAACAAAGGCATAAGTGCGCGCAGATCACTGTTATTCATAGGTTATGCACTGATGCACATGATTATGCTTGAAATAAATGTACTCCATATTACTGTCATCTTGAGTTTTACAGTTGCTCCATAATACACTTGAATGTCAGTCAGATCTGTCATATTCCTTCAATAATGTACTCCGCACTAGGTATTGTCTGTTAAATCAACTATCCGTAGTTCAACTTATTCCTCAATCAATAATCAAGCATTTGAAATACATGATTCATCCTCCACATCCACCACAACCACCGCCACATGAAGCTCCTCCACAAGAGCCCCCACCACTATCTCCTCCCCCGCCATCTCCACCTTCAACACTAGCCCCACCACAATCTCCTTCCTCGCCATCTCCACCTTCAATACTAGCCCCACCACAATCTTCTTTTCCGCCATCTCCACCTTCACCTTCACATCCACCACAACCACTGCCACCTGTAGCTCCTCCACAAGAGCCTCCACCACTTCCATATTTGGCACTATTTACACTACGATCTCTGTATTCTTCTTGTGTCATTGCATCATATAGGATACAGTAGGCTGATATAGTTCCTGGTAGCAGGAACCATTCCTCCTCGACCTACTTGACACATTGTCTATAGTTAAAATGAATCCAAAACTTTTAACTTTCTGTAGTTAGCTTAGGCTGATAAAAGTTTGAATATGCAAGTAAAATTTACCTGAAGAACACCAAATTTTAAGTCAAAGAGAGCCACAGCTTTTCCATAAGGATTTTCAGGAGAAAATTCAACTGCAGTGGTGAAGTTGTCCTGCTCGTCTCTTTTACTGCTGTGCTTGGTTGCGTATTCTAATTTCTTACCAGGAAAGAATATCACCTGCATAAATATTCCAACACAATTTTTTTAATGTTCCTGTAACTCCTGTTAAATGTCAAAAAAATGTACATGCTTACCTTTGTTTCACCTAAGAGCTCATAGGAATTTCCTGGTTTGTTTCGTGGACGAAAGTCCCATTGAGAATCCATCAAAGACCATCCAACTTCCTTTTTCTTTGCAAGGATAGAATCTTCCCTTGATTCCAACACACCAATTACTTCATACGGACTTTTGTCGACATACCTAGGCATCACAAATCACCAAATAAGGATTCAAACTATCATATTAGGCTTCTTAATATCTTGATAGTACTAAATTATAAATAGATTACACTTGTGCATTAAACTCTGTCATGGTCACCTCATATAAACTCCAATAACTGGGTTACCAGCCTCATCTAGAACAGAAGTATGATTTTTGACTGGGTTACCAGCATCATCTAGTACAGAAGTATGATTTTTGACACCACCTGAAGGAACCATATGGAGCACATACGGAGCACTAGCAGGAGGAGTGAACGAGAGAGAAATCCGTAGACTTATAGGCTGATTTGTGCCTTTAGTTTCCAAGGATGGGAGCAACTCAAACCATCGGTCAACTGAGAGTTCTTGCCCGACATTCACAACATCTACTAGGGAGATTGTAGTAGTGCCTATAATTTTGGCAGAATTCATGTAGTTTGTAGTACTTGACTTGTACATCATTTCAAAGAGAAGCTCTGAGGTTGGTTCGGATTGGAAACTTATCACCTGTTTTTTCTGAGACTGAAGAAATACTGAGATTTTTCTCTGTTATATTGTTAAGATTATTTTTGTTTCTCTGACTGAAGTTGATGAAGAATTTATCTCCATGCCTTTGAGGTAGTCCTCTGACTTCCACTATCTCCAGTAGAACCTGCAAGTGTTTTAGAGAGGAAAAATAGTTGAATGTGTATATGCAACATCATCAGGAAAAACTTATCGCGTTCCTAAAGTAAAAATAGATTACTGTTGGATTTCCAAACACACCCACAATTTTTAAAAATCAGTAATAATCTTTATAAAAGATCGTGATGAAACTTGATGATGAAAGCTTAGGATAATGTGACGACTATTTACAGGCAGAGTATGTATATCAGTTTTTGCATATTGCTGAAAAAACTGTCTTATTACAGGCCAAGGAACTTAGAACTTGCCTCTATTAGCATTTGCTTTGGAAGTTGAATGATATTGTGACTTTTATTTGCAAGGATTTCACTCTTCTGAGTTTTCTCGAATGGATGAGCATCAACTGTAAGAGGTGAAGGTGCACTTCCTCTGTACATTGCTCCTGCTTTCCAATACCTAAGACCATATAACTCTTCCCACCTCTTGGAAGTCTCCATAAACCCGACTCTTAGTTTCATACCTTCTGATCTATCAGAATCAGTATCATCATGATCAAGTACCTCGCCACATATAGCAGTCGTGTCCTTACAGTAAAAGGCTGAGTGCAATTGGTGAGCATGCCAAATGAGGTCAATGTCATATGTTGGAACGCAAAAGCGCTTTATAGACATCTCCTTATTTCTCTTAATTAGATGAAGAAACCCCTTGTATCTGGCTATTGCTTCCTTGAGAAATATGTTATTGCTCATATGAGGCCTAGATACCTGTGACAATAACATGAACATGTATGTAAGACACTTCTCAACTTAAAAATCTAAAATCTAACCTTTTCTGTTTTTCTAAGGCATTTTTATGTCAAGATAGTAATGAAACTTCAGGAAGATACAATCATACAAGATGACTTATCTTACCTGGTAAAAGAAGGTGCTCTGCCTTTTTATGGCAGATACAAGATCATAATCCGTGCTCTTTAGAGAGTCGGGTTTGCTAACAGCATCTCTTTCTGTCATGGGATTGCTTATTTCAACCTCAAATGGTTCATCAAGGAACATCCTTGTCCAAACTTCATTCATTTGGTTAAGGCTAGTCCTTTGGGTGGTTGACTCAACATTTGAGTGATCAAGTATCCTTCCATAAAGTTCCTCGCAATCTGTCTTGTAACGTTTCTGGAACCATTTATATAGGTTTAGTCCTCCAATTTAGGTGTAGAAAATAGAACGGAGTAAAAGATAAACGTGATTATTTCACCTAAGGACTACTAACCGGATTAAGCCGGTGAATGTGCCATATCCATTCACAGTCAAGAGGTACAACTAAAGGGCATCCTAAGCCTGCAGGCTCAGAATTTTTCGCTAGCAGAGGTAGCCAATAGTTTTTGTACCTTTTCAAAAAAGATTAAGGCATCATTCTTCATAAACAAATCATCTCTTATGCTAATGGAGGAGATTGTAATAAGTGCATACGATCCAAAATACCTGTAAATGGCACGATCCAAGACAGGCCCTTGATAGAGAGCGCGATTTCTGTCAATTACTGCTAGAAATTTTAGCAGCTGCCTTGCAGAAGTTTCGAGGTCTGCACTCAGTGTGATCTTTTTTTGTGCTTCAGACCACTCAATCCCAGGGCTAGTCCTGACATTTTTTGAGCCCGGGACAACAGTTAAAGACCCTCTATTCACAAATATACTAAAATGTAAAGTTTATATAATATTTGTTTCCAATAAGCAAATACTACCTCCGTTACAGGTTATTTGCAACGATTAGACATTTTCCCTCTCTACTTTATGTCAAATCGTTGCACATAACCTGTAACGGAGGTAGTATGTAAAAACTGGAAGAATTCAGATATGTAATGTCATCTACATATTCTGTCAACTGCATATTCCATTGCATACACACAAATTGTATAATTAATACTCTAAATAAAATTCCTAGACAATGATCCATTATAGTTGAGTAAATTTACCTTACAGACAAAAGGCGGCGAAAGTGGAGGGTATATGGGAGACAGCACAACCGCCTATGGCTATGGTGGTGTACCAGGTACAAAGAGCGGACATGAGCTCTTCCCATTGCCATGAGTCTCTTGGTTGGACTTGAATAAACCGTTGCGAAGGGGCTCTTCAAATTCATTCAAATGGGCTGAAGAGGAGAAGCAGTTAGGATGGATGCAATCTTTGACAACAGAGAAGTGCAAGGAATCAATATTTAGGGGAATGGCATGTTAGTCATAGCCTATTAGTGGTAGCTTGGGGAATAAGTTAGAGTTTGTTATGAGAGTTTTTATGTAAATAGGCCTCATTAGGAGGAATAATCATCATGTTGAATATTGTTGAGGTTATGTTAGGAGATCAAAAGTGGAATTATCATCCAATTTAGTGTAATTCTCATCTTAATGATATAATCATCTTCTTCATCCTAATTTCTGTCATTAATAGTGCTGTAACCAAGCTAATTCCTAGCAAGGATCCAATTGGGTCCTCCGAGTGCGGCCCACAAGTTGTTGTTTTCTTCCCCTTCGAGGGATGGGCAAGCTGGTCAGGTGGAGGAGAAGTCCTCTATGATGTTACATACTAAGGAAGTCATACCTGGTAGTGGTCTATAGTTACTCGTGAGTGATGTACAATAATATTGAGGGTATTGGGGGGTGAAATAATATTAGGTGAGGGAAGTGGTGGGGATATTGTGACTCACAAGGAGAATGTACAATGTAAGGGGTTGGTTGTTTCTGAAACTTTTGGGGTTTGTTTTATTTCTCTAACTCTTATGGGAAATTCCCTATTTCTCATGGTGAGAAACGAAATTTGGGGGTATTTTCGTGAATAAATCAACAACTTTTTCATTATTATGAGCTCCACTAGTTTATTTACGAAAATGCCATGTGACCATGAGAAACTAGAGCATCCTCAACTTTTATGATCAAATAAATATAATATAAGCTAGTATAATTGATGTTTGTTGAACAGTGATGGTTATCTAAACCCCATATACAGAACAAATAGTTGTAACTTGTAAACTACCAAATAGATAAAGCTACAGGCCAAATACATGCCAAGAAACTTAGAAACATGAATTAAAAACACAAATTTGTTAAAACACCAACAATTTGATTGCCCTGTACCAGAGTTGGTTATTCCTTGAGGCGAAATTTGAGTGACTATTTGAGCATAAACTCCCAAGACACTCCTGCATCTTTTCTGCATTGATACAACAGATGGGGCATAAGCATCACATTCACATGATAGAAATGAAGGTAGCACCAATCTTCAGGTCTGCATTACAAAATTAATTGTAACATATCTATGTTCGTGTTCAAGCTCAATTATACCCTTCTGCTGTGACTTGTAAATGGACTTGAATCCCCCTGGAATTTAACACAGTGGCTCGTAACACTTCTCGGATAAATAAGTATCATTTGAATGAAGCTTTCATGGCTCAGCGTACCACTACCATGTTTTGCCATCATTGAAGCAGGCAGCGAAAACCTGGTATTCTTGCAGTGTTGATTATAAAAACTTCCAATGTTGCTAAGACTATCACACATCATATCCTAACAAGGTTTACAAGGTGATTACTATATTACATTCCTTGAGACTTATTAGCATATTGTAGTGTTACAAAAATGATGATCAGACGAGTCAAGCCTGTACAAAAATATTACGAATAATCTCTAGCTTTTATGATCAAATAAATATAAGCCAGTATAATTGATGTTTGGTTGAACAGTGATAGTTATCTAAACCAATATTAGATAGTATGAGAAGACGGTACAAGCAAGTGATTATATTGCCTGAAGAGGCTCATGGCACCAATGACCAGAACAAAGGGTCATAATAATATCGGAAAATCAATCGAATCATATAAAAGCCTACCTTGATTCTAAAAACATACAGCACCCTCATTCAGCTCTTCCTATCTGATAATATTTGCATACACTAGCACTACCTAATCTATCCGAGTATCATTCTAGATTTGTGCTATCAAAATTTGACTGACTAACTTCTGCTAAGAGAATAAAAATTAGCAAATCCGTTATCATTTTTCTCAGAACCAGGGTAGTTTAAGAAGAAAGCTGATGAAGTAGTTGATGATGATGAAGATGCTGGTGACCCTCTTGCATCTCTTCTGTTATGAGTTGCAAAAGGACTCAAATCCTCCTGGGTATTACGCAATGGCTCATATTCCTTCTCGTTCAAATATGTATCATTTGAATGAAGTTTCCATGGCTCACCAGTACTACGTCGAGCCATCAGTGGAGCAGGAGCTGAAAATCCTGGTATACTTGCAGGGTCAATAAGAAAATCTTCCAATGTTGCTAGAGATTTCAGCTGGCTTCCGAGAGATGCAATTGTCTGCTGGCAGTCAGCAAGCTTTCCAGCTGCTACAGCAAGATCTTCCTACATTTGACATTTATATTAAGACCAACCCTTTTGACACTTTAAAAAAAAATGCTATACAGAATCATATTATGGAAATAATTGTTAGATGTAATATACCTGCTTTATCTTCAACTCGTTATTAGAGTGCGCCCTTTGCTGAACATTAATCTCCTGTGTTTTTTTCTGCAGCTCGTATTCCATTTCCTCATATTTGGTGGAAAGTTCTGCTACCAAAGCCTTTTCCTTCTGCACCTGCTCTTTTAATAATTCAATCTGAGCGGACATTGTTTGGAGCTGTTCTCTCATGCCATCAAGTTCAGAATTCAGGGCTTTCTTTTCTTCATTTACTTGTTGCAGCTCTTTCTCGAGCTCGTTCTGCACCTGCTCATTTGATAATTCAATCTGAGAGGACATTGTCTGGAGCTCTTCTCTCATACCATCAAGTACAGAATTCAGGGATTTTTTCTCTTCATTTGCCTGTTGTAGCTCCTTCTCAAGCTCTTTCTTCTCCTGCTCATTCAATAATCCCTTCTGCACCTGCTCGTTCAATGACTCAATCTGGGAGGACATTGTTTGGAGCTCTGCTCTCATACAATCAAGTTCAGAATTCAAGGATTTCTTCTCTTCATTTGCCTCTTGTAGCTCCTTCTCAAGCTGCACGTTCTCAGTCATTAAACCCGACTGTGCCTGCTCATTCAATAATTCAATCTGAGAGGACATTGTTTGGAGCTCTGCTCTCATACAGTCAAGTTCAGTATGTAGGGATTTCTTCTCTTCATTTGCCTCTTGTAGCCCCTTCTCAAGCTCCATCTGCACATTCTCAGTCATTAATCCCTTCTGCGCCTGCTGATTCAATAATTCAATCTGGGAGGACATTGTTTGGAGCTCTGCTCTTATAAAATCAAGTTCTATATTCAGGGATATCTTCTCTTCATTTGCCTCTAGCAGCTCCTTCTCAAGCTCCATCTGCACATTCTCAGTCATTAATCCCTTCCGCGCCTGCTCATTCAATGATTCAATTTGAATAGACATTCTTTGGAGCTCCTGTCTCACACTGTCAAGTTCAGAATTTAACGATTTCTTCTCTTCATATGCCACTTGCAGTTTCTTCTCAAGTTCTTTCAGCTTCTTTTCTGCCTGCTTCAGCTGAGCCTCTGACTTCTCCAAACTGTCTTGAGTTTGAGCTAAATCCGTTTCCTTCAGTTTGAGCTCATCACTAAACATTTCTTCTTGCTGAAATTCTAGTTCCTCTTCCTTCTTTCTCAGCTCATTCTCCAAATCCTTGCACCTCACAGAAATTTGCTTCGATAATGCTTGTTCTTTTTCTATCTCAGCACGCAATGACTTTATCTGAGAGGACATCAAGTTAGCTTCTCGCTCAAATTGAATAAACAGTGCTTTATAAAACCGTTCCCCTTCATTTGCATCATGTAGCTGTCTATCCAGCTGTTCTAACTTCATCTGGGTTTCAATCAACTGTACTTGTGATTCTTCAAAACAACTTTGAGCTTGGGCCAAAGTTATAGCCAATTCAGCCTTTTCCGCTTCCACTTTACATATATTTTCTTCAAGTTCAGCTGTTCGACGAGCCATAGACTCAAGCTCAATCCGTAAACTACTATCTTCCTTATGAGCTGACTTTTCGAGGGTCTCATCACAACCAACAGACTGAACCTGAGGCCCATTACTAGGCAAGGAAGCAAGCCGCTCCATTTCAAGGAAATCATCCATCAGATTGATGTCTGTAGAAGGTGGATTCATGTTTCTGTCCACTTTCTCACTTGTGAATTGATCAAGTTCGGCAATTAAGGCTGAAGCCCAAGAGCCATTCATCTTTCGCCCATCACACTCTGAGGCACTTAGTTGCTCAGCACCATCTGACTGGCTGTCGGTCAGTGATTCAGCACAGGAAGCGACAGCAGTGCTTGACTTGCGCTCATTGCTTATTGACGTTACTCTAGAAAGTGATTTTAGCTTTCGACACTCAGCCTCTAGCCTGGCTAACTTTTTTATGCTCTCTAAATGCTGCTTGCTAGCTGTTTCTGCAGCTTTTGTGCTCAAATCCCTTTCAATGGTCCTCACCTCCAGTTCCTCTGATAGCGATTGAAGCTCCTGTCTAAGTACGACATTTTCTTCCTCTAAAAAGTCAGTTCTATGTTGTAACTCAAGATCATTCATTCTGGAAGTTTCTAGCAGGGCCTGAAGCTCAACAAGCTGGTCTTCCAGCCTGGTCTTTGCAAGTTCCAATTCACTTGTTCTCTCAGTTACAGCTTGATTTATTTTCTTTTCTTGCTCATCCCTTGCAAGTCTAAGCTGCCTAACACATTCTTTCAGAGCTTCATCGAGTTGGCTTACTCGGTCTTCCAGGGATGACTTTTTCTGCGCTACAGCTTCAAGTTGTTGTTTCAAGCTATCGGCTTCTTTTTCAGCCTTTTCCCACCCTAAGATTCAGAAGTCAGTACACTAGTGAAGTAATAACAGTATGCAGTAAGCCAGTAATATTAACGGTGGGAAATGGTTTTATCCCCTCTTAATAAAGGATGAATGATTCATTTATAAGAAAAAAAAATGCTTGCATAAAGATATATGTGTCATAGAAAGTTAAGGATTCAGTCTTGTAGCAGCTAAAAAGGCTGCAGGAAGCTCGCCGGAGTTGATGCATCCAATTACCACAACATGCATTGAGAAAACCAACTTAAGGAAGAATTTAAAGGGCAAGCTATCAAATCTCAAGGAAAAATGATCTGAGATAGAGCTTTTAAGGGTGGTCTAAAAGTGTGTTATATTCCAAGTATAGAAGGTTCAAGAAAATATCATCAGATAACAAATGGTAACTGTATAAAAGAAGAACTTATAACCTTCTTAAACAAGTTCCGCAATTACCTGCAACAGCTTCCTCAGCAACTTTTGAATGTTGTTTAACTAATTCATCTTTGTGACTGACATTCACAAGAGCAGCAGAGAGTTTCTCTGTCAGAAGCTTGAAACTATCTTTATCTTCTAAACAACCATTGCTCGATAGCTTCCCAAATTTCACTCCTTGGGAGTCCTCAACGGAAACAGAAGGCACATTTTCATTTGAAACACTACCTTTTGATATGTCCTCCACACAACAATCTGGTGCTAGTGGTCGAGTATCTCCATTCATAGATATTACATAAGCATCTTCCTCTGATAACCTATCATTTGGCCTATCTTCTTCTGTGTCATCTGATAGTTTTCGAGTCAAGCTTTTCTCCCCCTTGTCGGTTTCTTCTCTGTTGATTATACTTTCTGTAGCTTTAGAGTTAACTTCTGGTGAGTGGGAGTTATTTGGAGATCCTTTTATAGGCTCCTGCTTCAGTCACACAAAGCATGGATGTATTAGCTGCTAAAGCACCAGGAGCAAGAGCAGGCAGAGTTACCGATGCATTAGGGTGAAATCCTCATAGACTCATAGTGGACAAATGATCAGACATTGACAAGTACATGATTAGGGAAAGAATAAGAATGGAGATGATGTTAAAGTGTCTATATCCTTTTCGATATGAGCTATAGTCTTCGAAAACATCAAATAAATGGGTTTATCACCCAAATGTCAGTAACTTAATGCTAGTTCCTCATCTACTAACAACAGCCTACATGTATTGATAAATGATTCTGCAAGTTTTCCTCAACCAGAGAAATAAAATGGCCTTTTAATAGGTTGATATTGCAATGATCAGTCAAATAAGAAATTTAATGGTAAGGTCCAACCTATGAGAGTAAATAAATTACTGGAGTAACTACATTAAATTTGCAATATGAAGTTCAAATTGAAGTCCTGAGCAATGTTACTCAGACTCGGATAGAAGTGACGAACATAACCATCTAATGAAAAGTTTCCATGATTTTGGTCCAAAACAAAGTGCCTATAGTGTCATACCCATGTCTGAATATCCGGTATCAAAAAGAACAGTTCGAGTAACACAAGCCCTTATGTTTCAAAGATTTTAAATAACAAAGGACACAAAAGTATCACTAAACTACATAACATAGATCCGAATATTGATCCATTAGAGTTAAATCACCTCAAGATGATGCAATTACAAGATAGCCTAACATAACACCGCCTTCATCGAAAAAATGCAGAAACAACTTGATTGCAGTCACTCAACAGAAAGATGAAATTCATATTAACACATATCAATCTGTAATGTACTAAATATACATAAAAATGCAAGATTAAGCAACTCCAAATCACATAAATTAATTTTAAAAAATGCAAGAATAACAAACCTGATCCTCCAAAATTTTGTCAGATTGAGAAGACATTGAACCTGAACTTTCAGTCTCACCAGCAATCTTCTCACAGGACTTTTTCCCCCACAACCATTTTCTCTTTACCATTTCAATTTCTCTGAAATTTAGTCTCAGGGTAACTCACCATGAACTTCATTTGCACTTAACTTCAGTTCATTCACCTGCAAAAATTTGTAAAAAAAGTCAAATTTTCCACAAATTGACATGTTTTGTACATCAATAAACAGCTCCATTTCTCAAAATGTGCTAAAATTTTCAAATTAATCTCATATTCATCCCAAGATTGGATTTTTTTTCAAAGATAGTAAAATGCACATTAAAATTACAGATACAAGAAGGGATTAAAAAAAAATCAAATTTAAAGTAAAAGAAAATAAATTACCTACTAATTTAGGATATCATGTAACACCCATAACTTAAATCATAAAATTAGCAATACCCATCAACTTAAACACAGAAAAAACTTGCTAAATCCCCAAAAAAAAATTAAATTTTTATGCTAATAACAGCAATGAAACAGTGTTTTAAATTTATGAAACTGGGAAATACAGTGACAAAAAATAATTAAGAACCCGGTTTATAGTTGTTAATGTGAATAAAAACCTTTTATTTGGATAAAGAATCAAACCCAGAAAACTTTTGTAAAGAATAAAATAAAAACTGAGCTTAATCTTATTTTAAGAACAGCTTTATTTCAGATTAACAAACTTAAAAAACAGTTAGAAAGAAACAAGAAGAGCAAGACCCAAATGAATACCTTTGACCAGGAGACCAGATATTGGACCAACCTCAGAGCTGAAGCACTTATTGAAACCAAGATTTTTTTTTAAATAAATGTCTTTAATCTTCTTTGTAGAATGTCAGCTACTTTGAATAAATTGCTTAATAAACCGGTAAAAGTTCAAGTAATACTCGTCTCGTGTTTTTTTAGTTGTTACACTTAAAACAATCCGTCTTAATATCTTTGGTTACTTCGAGTACAAGCGTACAAGTAAGAAGTTTAAATTTTGAAAATACTAGAAAAAACAAAACAAATTTAATGTCACATTTACAAAATTTGATCTTGCAAAATAAAAATGGGACAATTATTTTATATTTGGAGTAATTGAACAAGTAGTGATGCTATTTATGTAGGGAATTTGAAAATAGGTGAAGAAAAAAAAAGTGGGGAAATCAGCGGAAGCAGAGCATGTGAGGGAAAGGTGATATTGAAGTAAGGAGAGAGAAAGAGAGTGAGAGAGGGGCAGAAAACGAGGGCAATAATAATTTCTTTTGCAGCTTTTCTATTTTCAATTTATTTTTGTTTTTATTTTCTGTGTATATATAAATGAGAATTGATTTAAACGAAGCTTCTATTTATTCCCGCCTATGCGTAATGTTTATGGGACTTGCAAAATGTAATTTTTAGTGAACTGTTAAACATCGCCCGCAAATTCCTACATAAAGCCCACAAAATAAGAGTGAAATGTCACTTTTGCCCTCATACTAAAAAACACACAATTTCTCTCTCTACTCTCTACTTCCACTTTCTCTCTCTAAATTATTTCAAGAGCTATGTCGAGGCGGCCCGGCAAGGAAGTGGCGGCACCGGCGGTGGGCGGAAGGCGGTTTGCCGGCCAGAAGGTAAATTTTTTAATTTTTGTAATTTTTTTTTAAAAAAAAAACCTCCGGCGACGGTGGGGCGCCAAGGGGAGACGCCAACACCACGGCGGAGGCGCCTAGGCAAGGCGCCCATACGGTGGTGGCGGCGCCAAGCCCAGACGCCACCACCACGGCTGTGGCGCCTAGCCTCTGCGCCGCCGCCGTGGTAGTGGCGTCTGGGCTTGGCGCCGCCACCACCGTAAGGGCGCCTTGCCTAGGCGCCTCCGCCGTGGTTTTTTTTTTTTTAATTTTTTTTTTTGATTTTTTTTTAATTTTAAATTTTATTTTCGATTTTTTTTTTTTTTTTTAAAAAAATTTGTTTTTCTTTTTTTTAAATTGTATGTTCCCTTTTTTTTTATCTTTTTTTTTTTAAATTTTGTTTTTTTATTTGTTTTAATTTTATATTTTTTATGTTTATAATTTTATTTCCGTGACTTGTTTATTTGCTTTTGTGTTTATTTTCGACTTTTTTTAATTTGTTTTCGTTATTATGTTTCGTTATTTACTTGGAGTTAGGCATCGCAATTTAGACCTGGTGCGGGGAAGAGTATTGACGTCGTGAGGAGTACGATCTACTCAATGGAGAGCTCGGGGCCCAGACACGTTAGATCCCGTGGTATTTCGGCCTCGGCCCGCAGAGAACGGGTGCACTGTTCTGCGGACGATCAAGATGATGATGATGATGATGAGGAGGAGGAGGAGGAGGTCGAGGAGGAGGAGGTCGAGGACGAGGATGATGCAGATGAGGATGTCGACGATCAGAGTGGACCATATGATGATTACGGTCCATTCAGTCAGAGACTTGATGATACGTATGAGACGCATAGGGTAGATGTGCGTAAGGGTCGAGATGGTAGGTTTGTTAGTAGATCTGGCACATCATCTGCGTCCACTGTGTCTGCGGGTAGCAGAAAACGGTCGAGGGCCGTTAATGATTCTTGGATGGTGAGGGGTGAGGTGGCCGGGGGACCTATAGACGGGAGTGTGATTCCTAGCTTTTTAGGACACATCGCTACCCGTATTTGGGAGGACCAGGAGAGGGCTTTGGATACAGGCATTTTGAAATGCCAAACCCGGGAAAAGACTTGTAGGTTTTTGTGTAGCTGGGCTGATGCTTGGCCGGAGGAGAGCGAGATGGTCGGGCGATTGAGGGCCACTAGAGTGAGTCACCTTCCTGCCACCATGCACGATAGGATTGACTGGACGCTGATCACGGCTTTCGTTGAGCGATGGCAGCCGGATACGAACTCGTTCCACCTTCCGTTCGGTGAGATGACGATCATGTTGCATGACGTCGAGGCCATCCTTGGGATTCCCGTGGAGGGAAACCGAGCATCTGTCGTCACTGATGCGGATCAGGCAGATTTACTAGCGGAGCTGTTGGCGGTGGATAGGGCTGCGCTGTACACATCGGCACTTGGTGTGTGGGATCACGGCGGCGTTAAGATCGCAGCCGTCTTGCAGCGATGTTTGCACCCTACGGCACGTAGGACGCAGGACACACAGCTGGCTGCATATGTTTTTCTTCTTTTCGGGTGTACCTTGTTTCCGGATAAGAGCGGGAACAAGCTCAGGCCACGCGACATAGTTGACGCGTGTGAGCCCGACAGAGTAGGCCAGTTTTCTTGGGGGTCGGCTACGCTGGCGTATCTGTATCGCCAGTTAGGATTCTCGAGCCGGGCTGATGCAGCAGGTATCACTGGATGTCTGACGTTGTTACAGACCTGGATATACGAGTATTTTCCTGCGTTTCGACCACACCGCGACCCGGTTCCCATTGGTGATGGCCAGCCACGTGCCTGTGCGTGGAGTCCGCGTGTCGAGAAGAAGTCCGTTGACCGCCTGCGCTCCATACGGTTATCGCTTGACAGGATGTCCCCCTTAGAGGTACAGTGATTAAATTATTTCTACTTTTACAATCTGATGCTTTATTTTATGACTGTTACTGATTTTAAATAATGTGCAGGTGAACTGGATGCCTTTCGGCCAGAACCCTAGTAATAGGGTACCCAGGACCCTCTACACTGGACTGATTCAGTATCGCGAGATCGTAGAGGCGTACATGCCGCAGCGCTGTCTTCGCCAGCTTGGATTTGTCCAAGTTGTCCCACCTCCACCGGCATGGCCCAGTAAGGCGGTACGATCTGCGTCGTCGAAGGAGTACGTCGTCCAATGGCCGTCAAACATGATATCTATGTGGGAGCAGTTTCCGATGGTTGCCCGCCTATGGACGGCGGAGCTGCAGCGGCCGCCAAGTGGGGTGACTGCCATGTGTGACCAGCACTACATGGAATGGTACATCCGGCACTCGCACCCGAGGTTGATCAAAGACATCGACGACGCAGATGATGACGATGTGCCACCTGCCACTGCCTCTTATGCGGTACGTCTCATCTTTTATTTGTTGTTCTCTTATTTTAATATATATATGTATAATACGTCGTTTCATGTTTTTTGTTTTGTGTAGTGGATGGGCAAGATTATGCAGTTGGGCCACCGACTTTTTGAGGAAAGGGACTGCATGACGAGTGCATCAGGCAGAGCTGTTATTGACGATCTGGAACGGACCCTTGAGCAGTGGCAGTGGGCGTCACAGAGGGATTACTGATTTTTGTAAATTAGACATTATCTTTTTAGTTTGTAATATTTGACATTATTGTTCTTAGTTTTTAAAATTCAATATTATCATTTTATTTTGTAATATTTGAAATTATTGTTGTTAGTTTTTAAAATGAAACATTATCTTTTAAAAATGAACACATAGAAATGACATAGTATTGACAATACAAGGCCTCATAGTAAAAGGTAGGTGTACATCAACAAAAACTACATGGCAATTAAATTGTTCCACTGTTGCACGCGAGCATGGTACAAAGCATCCCAACCCTCCACGCTTGCTCTACGAATTTCATACCACTTCGGTATGATATTTGGGACCGGAAAATCGGGTGACATGTCTAATCGGATAAAATGTCTGTATGACGGCCCAAGAAATCCAATAACAACGTCCCTTACCGGTCTGGTGACGGTCTCGCGCGAACACCAGGGCAGAACCGTTGTACATGGATAATAGGCTCGACTATATAAACCAAGGCCGAAATGCATGACTGCACACTTGTAGATGTTTGCAACGGCAAAGAGATCAAGTGGCGCATCGAACCAATGATTTTGACCGCAAGGTCCCCCTCCCCACCGGATACGCTGCAGAGACCTATCCAAGTCCTCGCCGTACACATGGCCATACACATCTCGGTTTGATGCGATTTCACTGTACATCAACTGCCGCACTAAACCGTAGTTGTCTTCACCCATTTGAAACACATCCGCCACAACCCGAAATCCGCAGTTACCATCTGCAATGACATCATTCCACCCGTCCAAGAATGGCATCATGATATTAGGGATCCTGTCCTTATATGGAAAATGTTCAATGTCCATTCTCCCTGTTACACACATCAATAAACACAATAAACAAGTCAACAGTAAACTAATCAAACAGTCAACAAAAGAAAGGCAAGTCGAATGTCTTACCGGTGCCGGGCATATTCACCGACGACGATGATTGGCTGCCACTTGATGAGGATGTACGACCACGGCCACGGCCACGGCCACGACCGCGAATGTACTCAAACGCACTCTTGTTCCGCCGTGGTTGTCGACCCCTAGGTCGCTCGACCCCTTCCGGTTCCTCGGTATCCAAACACGATGTATTGAACATGTCATGAAGTATGTGTGTAGCACTACGAATGATCGAAGGGTGACTGGAGGACACTTGGTCAAACATCATCTTAAACTGCTCCAACTCCTCCTGTTCACGGTGAACCGTATGCGGAACAGCATGCTCTCCGATAACGAGCGTCCGCCAGAATGGATGAACCTGATCGACATGTAACGACGCCCTGTCTTGCGTAATTACGCGGTGAATGGTGCATGCACAAGGTAATCCATGAGTCATTGATATAGCACATCCGCACCGAATAGCCACTTCATCGCCCAACTCCCTCATCCTGGTATACTCGCTCAGAATCAACCCCAAACAGTGGTGTGACACACGACCGTGGAGAATCTTAAATATGAAATGGCCATACAACATGCCATGTCGTCGTCTGGAGTCCTCGAGATAGTTCTTGATGCCGTTCCTCTGAGTATCAATAGCCTTGTTTATTCTCTCGAACAGTGTATCCAGAGCAGCCGTGGAAGAATCAATCCAGTCCTTCAAAGCTCTATGAGCGCTCTCGACTCTGCATGTCGTAGTGTTCCCAAAATGAAGAACTTGGTTCGTCCAATATTTGACAAACTTTTCCCTCTGAGGTACCCACTGATGCATCACATAGTCTACGATTGGCGGGCACCACTTGTACGCATCCTTTAAGTTTTCCAAGGCTCGATCGTACTCTGCCTCCGTGGTAGCTTGCAGGATCTTCCGCCACTTACCATTTACCAATCTCTCTGCTGAATCTAAGTTCTTGTTGAAAAGGTTGTAGGCTTTGACTTTCACGCAGTTGTTGATGTGCCATGTGCACAGTAAATGGCTCGACTCCGGAAACAGCTCCGCTATAGGGGCAAAAAGACCTCCCTCACAATCACTTACGATGGCCGATGGCTGTACATTTGGGCCGATGTAGTTTCTCAACTTTTCCAACACCCAACGGTAACTCGCAGCCGTCTCATCCTTCATGACTGCATAACCAATCAGAAAGTTCTGGTTCGTTGGAGCCATCCCAACCATCTCAACCAGTGGGAACTTGTACTTGTTTGTCTTGTACGTTGAATCGATCAAAATCACAGATGGCCAAGACGAAATCATATCAGCACAATCAGGATGGACAAGGAACAAATGAGTTACCTCCGATGTGTCTTCGTCAGATTCAAACCAGTAAAGGTAACCACGTGCTTGTGCCTGGTGCAGAAGCTGCTGTATAGGGTTCCTTCCCTCTGACCGTTCAAACCTCAATTTCTGTCTGACGTTGTAGATGTGTCTTCGGTTTGGCTGGTCTTCGGGGAATTTCTCTAACACAGACGCTAATATTTTAGCGGGCTTCACTTGAGCATCACTCATTTCTTTTACAACTAGTTTCGCAGCTGGACTTAGGCCGCTTAACTGCCGATGCCCCACTTTGTATGCTATCAGCTCATGGTTGTGATATCCCCATTTGTCGTAACCCTTCACTTCCCAACCGTCACGCCTTTGATGTTGTCGAACCTTAACTCGGAACTGACACCCACAACCTTTCCGCTTTGAGTCAAACCGAATCGCTTTACTGAAATCTCGTTCTTCTCTTTTGCGATAACGGTCGCATCTCAAAATGCGATCCATTCTACCATCCCGTTGAGATTTATGAGTTGCTACTACTAAACAAAAGCCTGATCTAATTGCAACCTGTTTTGCCCAATCAATCGCTTGTTGAGCATCTTCGAACAGGCCATCATGTACAAAAATCCCACTGTAATCATTTCCGTCTCCACCATAATCCTGTAACAATAACATATAACGTATAAATATAATTACATTAAGATTAAATTAACAAAAACAAAAAAAAAAAAAAAAAGGGGATTAAATTAAAAAAAAAAAAAAAAAAAATAAAATAAAATAAAAAATATTCCCCTACTGGCGCCTGGCCAGGACGCCGGAGCCACGGCCGGGGCGCCTGGTCAGGACGCCGCCGCCATGGTGGCGGCGTGGTGGCCAGGCGCCTTGGCCGTGGCTGCGGCGTCATGGCCACGCGCCACTACTATGGTCGAGGCTTCTCAACCAGGCGCCGTGACCACGGTGGCGGCGTCCTGGCTAGGCGCCACAACCACGGCATGGCCTTTTGGCTAGGCGCCAGCCACCATTTCGTCCTTACGATGCGTTACGAACCTCGTTTTCCGATGACGACGGCGATTCTCCGGTGATCCTCGGCGATCCGGTGCTGCTCCACATTTTTTTAGTGCGAAAAATTTATCTTCCGTTAAAATTATAAAAAGGGCAAATTTGTCAAAAAATTATAAAATGTGGGCTTTATGTAGAGATTTGCGGGCGATGAATAACAAGTCCCAATTTTTAACCTATGTATGTAAATCGTAAACGTTATGGTATTGACCTTATTTTTACTTATTACGGGTCTCTTCTCATTGACTGAACTCAGCTGAACTGAACTGTACTGAATTGAGCTGAACTGAATTGAACTGAATATTTTATAAGAGAAGGAAATTAGGAGTTGAGCTGAACTGAACTGAACTGAATTTCAACGTAAGAGAACAGGCCCTACATCTGTTTTATATTATTTAAAACAATGTGATATGAAGTAAAGAGGAAAAATATTTAATCGTTATAAATAATATAAAATGGAGGTAGTATTTTAGAAAAAATAAGTTCAAATGACATCATTGTTTTGTGTACACTTTTTTATCACTAAATATCTTTAATTTCGCAATGAAAAAAAAATTATGAAAACCACATATCAATAAAATACACATTATTACAAATCTAACAAGACCTATTTTTTCATATAGATTATTGTATATTTAAAGTCAAAATTTGGTCAAGTCTGACATTCGGATTAGATTAGATCAGATCAGATAATCAAAAAAAATAGATGAACCAAACAAACCCTAATTTTGTAAGTTAGTAACTTCGCTAACGCCATCGTCACCCTGTTTAGTTCACCTAATCTAATCGGACAAATTTGACCTTATTTATGCATTGTTCATTTATTCACAATATATATCAAATGAGATTTTATAAAATTTGTATTTATATGAACTTTATATATGAGTACATGAAATTTTCATACTCTGTACTATTTAAATTGGAATATAAAGATTTTTTATGATGAGTAAATGAAAATTAAGGGCTTGTTCTCATTGACTGAACTGAGCTGAACTGAACTGAACTGAGCTGAGCTGAACTGAAATGAATATTTTATAAGAGAAGGAAATTGGGAGTTGAACTAAGCTGAACTGAGCTGAACAAAACTGAACTGAGCTGAGCTGAACTGAACTTCAACGTAAGAGAACATGCCCTAAAAGATAGGATCTGATTTGATATGTTCATATAAACTTAAATAATTTGAACAATACATAGCCAAATTTAATATGACAATTTAACCAATTGAAAGGATAGTTTTTAAACCCAAATGAAAACATTGTTTTGATTAGCTATTAACTTTTAAGTACCTAAATTGTTGAAGTAATATCCAATACCTAAAGTTTTCAAACATGTTTTTAAACAAATAAAAAACTTTAGCCAAACAAACAAAAAAAAAAAAGGTCAACAACCAATTGTAAAACAAGACATGTATTTCACTGGCTCCATTGCTTTTTATTTACTCGTATTTCATTTTTTTTTTTAACATAGTTCTCATGCACATATTTAAGATAAGGCAAAAATTAACGAACGTTTCGGGAGTGTTGGATAAGCTAGGTAAAAGTAGAAAGATTAAAATTAACATTAATTACACCGATCGACTTGTGATTTTGTCATGTTTTTCCGAATTAATACCATTTTAGGTATTGTAATAGTTTAAATTGTTTATCCAATGCCACAGGGACGTTCGTTAGCAAGATAAGATAAAAGATAAATTATAAAATAATAAGACCCACAAATTTTTGTTTTTTATTTCACACTTTTTTTAACTATGTTTTGCCAAGCACCATGGGGTTAGTCGGTTAGTGTTACAGGTTATACTTAGAAAAAAGGGTTACTCTATGCGTGTTTTTTTGAGTTACTTTATAATTTAAGAGTTTCTCATTAACTATAATAAATGATTATCATGTCAATATTATAGGGATTACTCAGAAAATGTGCTAAGGGCCTGTTTTGATTTACTGAACTAAACTAATTGGAGATGAAGTGAATTGAATATTTTATGAGAGAAGAAAATTAGAAACTGAATTGAGCTGATTAAAACTGAACTGAATTAAAGTGAAAATAAACTGAAGAGAACAGTTCATACTTTTGTAGTGGCGTAGTTCATGTATAAATGGACAATTTCCTTTATATTGGGCCTCCAGAGAGTAAAAGATCTACTTGCTTGTAGCACGGCATGCACAGGGCCTTCAAATTTTCACGGACATGGCTACTGTTAAACGATTGTCTATATACATGTGACTTAAACGGTGGTAGTCTTAGTCAATGATTTGATTTGTCTCATGTTGGCAGTTGGCCCTTATACCATAACCCATTAACCCTATAATAAGTCCCTTTTGAAAATCTAATATGCAGTAATTTTATGGCCTTATTTAAAAAGACCTTATTTAAATATAAATGCATAATTTTATAATATTATTTGGCTAATCTTTGTATAATAAAAAAAAAAAAAATAATGCTCATACTAATATTTGCTTAAAACTTAGAATGAAATAATTAATTAATTTTTACAAGTTAGATGAAATGAACATAATATCAGTTCAATAGATATAGGCCATATTCACTTCACCTTAAAAAAAATAATATTAAGTAAAAATAATTTCAGTTTAGTGAATAGAAGTTCAGCTCAGTAAAATTAATTTCAATTCAATAAAAATAATTTCAGTTCGTACAAATAAATTATGTTATAATATAAAATCAGTAAAAATAATTTTAGTTCAGCAAAAAAAATTCAGTTCAGTAAAATTAATTTAAGTTCAGTAAAAATAATTTAATTTCAGCAAAAATAGTTTTATTTAGTAAAAATAATTTTAGTTCAGAATTTTTTTTTTTTTTTTTGAAGTGAACGACTCATAGTAGCAGTATTTCTTTTCAACCCTTATGCATTAAGTTGACTAGTTACACGAGATCTGTATAGAATCTTTAATTCTTTTTTATTAATTATTCTGTCATATACAAACCATTGACACATCTAATTTATAAAATCATGTGTATCAAATAAATATTTTAAAAAATGATCGAAAATCTCTATAAATTCTATTTTTGTGAAAAATTTATATTTAGATAGTCAATTTATCGTAATAAAACGTTAAAATATTTAATTAGTGAATAAGTAAACATCAATATAACATTAACATATTTTACTAGTGAATAAGTAAACATCAACATTTTAAAAATTAGTTAGATAGGAATAAGAATGAATAATAATAATATTGTTTGTTCGGGTTACTTAATTACTTAACTATAATTGAAAGTCGAGTTCTGATGAAGGTTGTTAACTTGTAACTTCTCTCTCTTAATATAAATATATTGAAATAAATTTACAAATAAGAAGGGCCATTAAGATTAAATGTGAAGCTCATAAAGTTATCTTTCATTGCTCATGAGAAATTATATGGGGTTTATTCAACTATTATTATTAGTTGATTTTGTAAAATCCTATTAAATTAGTAGATATATCTCAACTAACTATGACAATAATATTATGATTCCTTTATAGAGTGGGAAAAAAAAAAAGTCATTATGTCACATTATGTTGGTTGTTAGAGATATAATGAAAAACTTTTATGTTTGTAATGCTAACACTTGTGATAATTTTCTAATCTGTCAAGAACTTGTTCTTTTGAGCTTTGGGCAGAGCAGAGCAAATTTCAGCAGAACAGAGCAGAGCAAATAAGTATGTTAAAGCAAAACAGAGCAGAGCATGTTAAAGCAAAACAGAGCAGAGCAGATTTCAACAAAGCAGAGCAGAGCAGTTCTAAAGAACGGGGCCCAAGTGTAAACCCGGGATCACCTCTTTATTACTTGAATTGTATCCAAAATACAAAACTGATTGGTGCATATTTAAATACTACCTCCGAGTCTTTTTAGTCGACACGTATTCCTTTTTAGGAAGTTTAATGTTTGGGTTTTTCTAAGCTATACCTCTAAGGTATTCGAGTTTTTAAGGTGTACCCATGCTTTTTCAAGTTTTTAAGTTGTGCCCCTCAACTCGCTACCATTAATGAATGATACCCTCCTTGGGACTTCCACGTCACCTAAAGTTAACTATAAATTTAATAGAAAGATGATAAAAGGTAAGGAAATAGTAGGAGAAAGAAATTTTAGCCACCGCAACCCTAATAATGAAAACTGAAGCCACAAATCACACTCTCAAATAACTTTTAAAGAACTAATAAGGGTACACTTTAGTATTGATAAGGAGTTGAAGGGCACAACTTAGAAACTTGAAAAGACATGAGTACACCTTAGAAACTCGAATACCTTAGGGGTATAGCTTAGAAAAACCCTTAATTTTTTTTAGTTGACACGTTTTCTTTTGGAGTAACTTGTTTACCTTGCATTTACAAGCTATCCCATTTGTTTTTCATTCTCCCTCACTTTCTCTCCTCTCCTTAATATATGTGCCTAAATCAAACACGTCAACTAAATAGAAACGGAGGAAGTATATATTATTAGCACCTTTGTACGTATTCAAATTCATATCATTAGCTCCTTTAGTGGAGATAGCTTTTATAATAAGATATGTTATTTGGTTTTGAATTATATAAATTCATTAGTTTTGAAATACAAAGTCATTTATACATAGTTTATAGTGTACATATTACTTTATCCGTTATTAACTAACACACGCATTTAGTCATGTTTATCGATGTACAAATTAAACTATTAATATTTTTAATTGCCGATAAGCAAAACACAAAGTCCTTTGTGGCCAGCCACTATGAGGGTTATTTCGCTAGTATAATTAGGGTTACTTGGTCAATATTAAAGGGGTTACTTCGTCATTGTTATATAGTTACTCGATCGGTATTACAGAGGTTACTTAATCAATGTTATAGGGGTTACATTAAGTGGCCACACGATGTGGTCGACCGCACTCAAGACATGTTGTAAGCAAAATTATAAAAAGTTGATATTTTGAAATATACATCGTGGTGAATATAACAAGATCTCTAATGACTATTTTTATTACGTATAGATCATAAACATGATCAAATGAATGTATGTAAATAGTGCTAAAATCAAAACGTGTCAACCAGAAAAGCAGAGGAAGTATTACCTTTATAAAATACCTCATGAGTCAACCCGACCCGGATAAGCAGGCTAGACATTTTTAGAAAATAGGGAAAGGTAATAAGGGAAATCAATCCTCTAACTTATTATTACGAATAGGAATTGAACACCTAATCTCATGATTGGAAAATGAACTCTTTTCACTAGACCATTTAGCTTGGTAAAGTATACAAATTGATCGAATTCATCAATACAGAAAATGAGGTGACAAAGAAAAGTCTAGACCCATTTTATTAGTGGTCAATTTTCAACCACAAGGTAATATAGGCTCTTCCTCTTTGTATTCAGTTTGTCTTTAGACTAATAGACCAAGTGCATGCCTCAAGAGTTATGACCAAATAATAAAACAAATAAACAAGTGATTATTTTGTCATGGTGTTCTAAGGAGCAAGGGGACCTTAGCAAATGTCACTAAACTAGCAAATTAAATGCAACTTGGGCACTTTTGTCATTTCACATTCTTTGTCAAATTTATTCTATAGCTCTACGTGTTCTTGTTCAAGATACATCTATCCTTTTCTTCTCTATATGTGTGGTTCACATCCAAATCAAGATTTCCTACTTCAAATTTGTGCCTTTGGAGTTCAATAGTTTTTGAATGGGACCTAAACACCCAACTCATGTACTCTATTCATTAGACAATTGTTACATTTTGTACATATTGTTATCTTGATCCCTAATACTTCTTATTATTACACGTACTACAGTTTACGATATTATTTGAGAAAACGACAAATATATTTATACAATAACAAAATTTAATTTGCGTTGCATTAACTTTTACGTACTCCTTTTTTTTGAGAAAAAACTTTATGTGTTATATTTAAAAATAACTAAAATAGCAAGACAATATATTTTAAGTTTCAAATTAAATCTTCGAATAAACGGAGTTACATCCATAATTTTTTTTTACTCATTTTAGAAAACATTTTTATATCATAGTAAAAAAAGCAATTACTATTTACTAAGATTCTATAAGATATATAATTCCATATGATCCCCATAAACTTGGAATATGCTCAATTTTTATTTTAAAAATAAAATCAGAAAACAAAAACAAAAAAATGCTCAAAAATACTTGATAATCAAACATGGTTCACAAAAGAAAGAACCACTAAAATGCACATATTGAAAAACAAAAGGTAACGTGGTCACTCTATAAACCTATCAACACTCTCAAAAATCCTATCCACATCTCTTTGTGTCACCCTTTATTTTCCTCCACTTAATAAAAACATTACACATTATATGATCATTTAACAAACTTTCAACATTGTAGTAAAATAGATTAAAAGCAAGAAGAAGAGAGAATTGTATATTGAATCTAAGAAATATTAAAACTAATTAGATTTAATATATAATTAAGTATGGCTCAAGCAATGTTGCTTATGCCTAATGTTTCTACTAACACAGTTGATTTGAAGCGAAATTCATTGCTTAAACTTCAAATTGAAAAGATTAAGCCTAAATCTTCTTCTTCTCATCTTTTCTTTTCTCCTCTTCCTTCACTTTCTTCTTCTTCTTCTTCAAATGTTTTAAAGACTTTTGCTCTTTTTAAGTCCAAGGCCAAAGCTCCTGCTAAGAAGGTACATTTATTTATTTATTTATTTATTTTTGTTAATTTATTACTTTTTTTTTTTTTTTTGAAAGTTGTTAATTTATTTCATGATTATTATGTATTAGTGATGTTAATTATTTTGTTATTAATAATGTTATGTTAATTAGGTGGAGAAGCCAAAGCTAAAAGTTGAAGATGGTTTGTTTGGAACTTCTGGAGGAATTGGGTTTACTAAGGAAAATGAACTCTTTGTTGGTCGTGTTGCTATGATTGGATTTGCTGTAAGTTAATTAATCACTTTAATCTTTACATTATATAGTTGATTACATTATTTTACACAAATTTTAGTCATATATACTCATGTGTATGTGTACATAATACTAGTATGATCTTTTGGATACTTAAAATATATGGATTTTCAAGATCATGCATCCATTTACGAGTGCAGATAAGATTTGAGTACATTCAGATTTAGTTGTCTCTTTACTAATTTATATTTTAGTGTTAGTTTGATAAATTCTTACGATCAATCCGTTGGAGGGTAAATTTTGGATTGATAAGAAAAATAAAGGGGGTTGTTTGAGTGAAAGTCCTTATATTTGTTTGGGGTCTAATATTATACTTGTATTAGATTTTAATGAGGATAGCTTGTAAATAAACTCTCTAGCAACGTTACTTAAGTAGCACTATGTTTGTACTAGTAAAATAGCTAGATTTGTAACTTTTTTATTTTTTTATTTTTAATTACAACTTTTACCCATATAGGACTAATAATCTCAACTCAAGAAATTAATCCGAGCTTTAAATAATTGTCAGATTTAAAAAAAAAAGTTTTAGATAATTAACGAGTTTTAAAAAAATCATTAATATTTTATATCAACTCGTCATTTAACTGATATTGATTATACTTCAGTGGACAATGCAAAAGAAATCAAATCCCCTAACCTTGGTAAATCAAGTTTGAGTAAATTAGAGAAAATAAATGTCAAACAAAAGTATTTTCCATATCATATTTCTTACACTAAAATCTTTAATAAGGACACAAGCAAAGAAGAAGCATCCAAGCTTTTGAAGCACTTGCTACCACCCCTCATGGCTTTACTAGTAGCCTTATATCCTATCTCCTACACCCCAGCCTCGCTTGCCATCGATACAGCCAGAGGGGCAGCCTTGTTTCGAAGATCCTGCATCGGGTGCCACGACGCAGGAGGGAACCTAATCCAGCCAGGAGCAACCTTGTTTACCAAGGATCTTCAAAGGAATGGTGTTGAAAGTGAGGAGGAATTGTATAGTATTACTTACAATGGGAAAGGAAGAATGCCTGGATTTGGACTAAACTGCATGCCCAGAGGACAATGCACCTTTGGGCCGCGATTACAAGATGAAGAAATAAGGCTTTTGGCCCAGTTTGTCAAGTTACAGGCCGATAAGGGCTGGCCCAATATTGATATTTATAATGACTAGTTGTTTATGTATTTTTTTGGGATTTAAATCAATTTTATAACACATTTTTATTTTAATCTATGCATTGTACTTTGAAACAAAATTTGACTTGTTCGAGGTTTAAAACCAAGCAAGATTTTGACTTTTTAAACGCGGCATGATTATAAACTTTAATTTGATTGGTGACTTGTGATTTTCTGAAATGGAATGACAAATGATGAATTTGTATGTATTTTGTAACAAACTTTCAGGCATCATTGTTGGGAGAAGGTATAACCGGAAAGGGTATTTTGGCTCAACTTAACCTAGAAACCGGAATTCCCATCTATGAAGCCGAGCCTCTTTTGCTCTTCTTCATTCTGTTTACCTTGCTTGGAGCAATTGGAGCCCTAGGAGACAGGGGAAGGTTCGTGGATGACCCTCCCACCGGACTTGAGAAGGCGGTCATCCCACCTGGAAAGAATGTTAGGTCAGCTTTGGGTCTTAAGGAAGGAGGTAAAATACTTGACCTAAAATCTTAATATTGAATGTCATTGTGTGTTTTGTATGTGTTATATTATACCTTACATACATATATGAAAAAATGATAATAAAATAATTTATCTTTCGTTATATTATTTCTTAATTACATTTTACAATCATTAAAATAAACTATGATTGAAGGTTAAATTCATCCAAGAAAATTATTATAGGCATGATAAGACTCATTAACTACACAAAGTAGGAAAGCACATGTTTAAGGCACAAAATTCACTAGTTGATGATTTAGTGTTATACTTTTGAAGATGTTTCCTAACTTTAAAATAAGGCAAAATCTAGTACTTCCTATTACCATTGGGACAGTCGTACACAAAACTTGCTTCTCTAATAACGTGTTCCTATTAATTAAATGTTCTAACAATCAAGTTTGTGTAATTGAAGGTCCTCTATTTGGATTCACTAAGTCAAATGAGCTATTTGTGGGAAGATTGGCACAATTAGGATTTGCATTCTCCTTAATAGGAGAAATCATAACAGGAAAAGGAGCCCTTGCACAACTCAACATTGAGACCGGAGTTCCTATCAATGAAATCGAGCCATTGGTTTTGTTAAACGTCGTCTTCTTCTTCATCGCCGCCATTAACCCTGGAACCGGTAAATTCATCACCGATGAGGAAGAGGACTAGGCTTATATTAGCTTAGTACATCATCTCCTCTTAAGTTAGTATAATTTTTGGTGATCTAGCTCCTTTAAGTTCATGTACAAGTGCAATACTTTTTAGTAGGAAGTATGTATGTATTCATAATAACCATGAAATTATGAATGGTTAATCTTGAAACAAGTATTACATTGAGATTGTTTTTGCATATGCTTTTTTTAATTTCTAGAAATTAAACGGAAGACTAAAATTTATGGTGGTTAATACACGTTATAAATAATGTTTAACACACTATATAAGCGTTTAGATTTCACACATTAAAGACATGACTCTATATGTTTGACTTAGATATTTACTTCGAAGAATTGAAGTATTAGTTCTTAGGGTCTGTTCTCTTACGTTGAAATTCAATTCAATTCAGTTCAGCTCAGTTCAGTTCTGTTCAGCTCCTAATTTCCTTCTCTTATAAAATATTCATTTTAGTTCAGCTCAATTCAGTTCAGTTCAATTCAGCTCAGCTCAGTTTAGTTCAGTTCAGCTCAGCTCAGTTCAGTTCAGTCAATGAGAACAAGCCCTAAATGTAAATGCATGAGTTTATTTGAATTGTCTGAAATACTCCCTCCGTCCCTTAATACAATGTCTGTTTTGAGCATCTATTCCTCACATAATAAATAGAAAGAGACATTGTATTAAGGGACGGATGGAGTACTACGTATAATATTTTAGTGTTCAAGTATTACATTGTTAGGGGCTAATTAAGCGATGTTAGGGGCTAATTAAGCGATGATTAAATTTGTTTTCTTCACCATATTTCCACTTGTAATAAAATTAAACTATGAGATTTTGGTAACTAGTTAAGATTGAGGGTTTGAGTATGATAGGTCCAATGTTTAAACTCTCTACTTTCATTTGCAATTAGCACTATATACATGCAATTCTTACAATATTATTTATTACAATATAATGTCACACATATATAGGGGTAAAAATAAAGATTAAATGTTATATGAAAATAATATATTAATTCGCAAATATGAAAGTATAAAGGTAGACAATTGGGTTTAGTACTGACTAACAAAGTAAACAATTTAGATAGTATGACTTGTATGAGTTTAATTGATAGTATTTCATTGCTTACATATATTATCATAAATTAAGTTGATTATTTATGAAAGATGATTTTGCATTGATTAAAAATTTAGATTATGTACCCTTCTATTCTTAAATAATTGACACGGTCAAATTTAACACACATGTCAATGCAATAATTGGCCTTCGGTACATATGATTTTTTTTTTTTGAAAGATCGGTACATATGATTAAATATAAGTAAAACATATATATAAAAAATTAATAATAAAAAAAAACCTTGATAGTAGTATGAATCTTTATATTAACGCTTATTAAATACTTCGTACTACTAATATATTTCATAATAAAATTAGTTTTTTTATGTGTAAAAAAAAAAAAAAAACTATAGTCAAAGTTAATATATGAATAGTGAAAAAGTCAGATGTATCAATTATTTAGAAAAGGAGTGAGTATTGAACTATTGATTGATTGTATAGACATAAAACAAATAATGTAATCTATTTATTTTGCACTTAATTCAAAAAATTGATTTTTATTTTATGTACTTAGATTCTTTGATGATTGATTAATCTTTCCTTTTTATTTGTTTGTTGATAAATCTTTCCTTTTTATTTGCGGATTAATTGATCTTTTCTTTTTTTGCTAATTGATTAACCTTTTCTCTTTATTTGCTGATTAATTAATCTTTCCTTTTTACTTGTTGATTGATTATTATTTATCTTTCTATTTGCTAATTGATTAATCTTTCCTTTTTATTTGCTGATTGATTAATCTTTCCTTTCTATTTGTTGATTGATTATTCTTTCCTTTTTGTTTTCTTTACTTTGATTATCATTTATAATTTTAAAAGAAGAGGGGGTGCTATGGTCATTTTAGGTGGACACCACAACTTCATTTTGTATATTTCAATTTGTACATAGTGCCTTTAAGACTTAACTTTAGTGATTCAATATTATCTTACAAAACGATGGTTTAATGAGAATCTTTGGTCAATGAGATGGAGGGAATAATTGGTTAAAACAAGTGAAAATAAGTCACTCTCCACGGCTCCACATTGTCACAAGTAACAAAATTGAAACAATTTCTAAATCCTATCTAGGTGCTAAAAACCTATTAAAAATTAGAGTCACTTAAATCCTGAAATGACATTTTTGTATGGACACTTCATGCAAAAGGTAGAGATATATGTGAAGATTGTGATCTTGTTTGTCGAAGATAATCTTAACATCAAGTTATTTCAAAATAATCTCAACTATAACCTTATTTCTTTGTAATCGAATAGTGCTACAACTACAAATGTGCCATCCATACTACTATTTGAAACTATTTTCATTATTTATTTAAATTAATCTACAACAACCTTCGGTATTTAACAATTAACCAAACTCAAAATTATTTCAAACAAAACGACAAACATCGGGATTATTCAAGAAATCAAGACGAGTTATCCTAAAGTCTCTAATAAAACCCCCCAACAATAATTGGGTTGACAGAAATGCGTAAAAGCCGTGTATGTCCCATGATGTCATTGAAAGGGAGTTTTCAGTACAAGTCCAACAATCTGAAAACCAAGTCCAAAAAGTCTAAACAAACATAAACCTACTCGGCTACTCTTACTCATTTCTCACTAATAATTCCTCAAAACTTCATCAATTTTCCAGTTTTTTTTTTTTTCTTTTCTTTTTTTCTTATTATTTTTTTGTTAGCAACGGTCTCAACCCACGATCCCCAGAAACATCAACCACGTTCTCCAATCTCTCTCTCAATTTCCAATTTTCTGCAAATTTTTTATACTTAATTCAGAAGAGGAGAGAGAAAATTAGACCAAAAAATAAAGAATTTGAGATGGAAACTCCAAAAATTGAAGGGTATCTTACTGGGAGCTACAAGGAATCCTTTGCTTCTCAAAGACATGTATCTTACAGGTTTATTTCTTTCTCTCTTTTTAATTAACCCCTTTTTATGATTTGGGGTTATTTGTTTTGTTTGAATTAGTCATTTATTTGATCATATTTGAATTGGGTTTGTTGAATTTGTTCTTGTAATTCAAGGGATTTGATGAATTCTGTTGGTAATTGATGGAAGTATTGAGTATTTGGAAAGATTGGATCTTTTATTTGATAAATTTATTCTCATACGATTGAATTGAGTACTTCAGTACGCCCTCTGTTTGGAATTAATTGTGAGCGTTGATAGTGTAATTTGAACTAGTAATGTAACGACTAAATCCGGAATGAGTTGGGGATTGTTTTAAAGGGCATAGAATGGAGTTTAGTTTGTCTTCATGTTTGATGAATGAAGAGGAATAGTTTGTTCCAAGTAAAACTTAGTGATTAAGATTTTACTATTTTAAGCATGTAATTGAATAAAATATACTCACCTGTTACTGAAACTTGAACAAAACTAACCTGTTCAGTGGAATCAACCTTGTTTAGTCATACTTTATTAGAACATAAACTACTCCCTTTTTCTTGATTTAATAGTCACATTGATACTTTGATAGTGTTTGAACTAGTGATGAGACAAATGAGAATAAATTCGAAACGAAGGGAGTATACGAGTATGTCAATTAGGTCTATTTGGTACTCATAACATTTTGATATATTCTTCTTCTATTCTTTTTCTCGGTCTCCTTGTTTGTATGTGTAAAAAGGTGATTATTCCTTTGAAAAGAGAGGAAAGAAAGAAAAAGAAGAGAAGTAAAGGAGAAGGTGGTTAGGATGTGATTGCCCAATTGCCTTCCATGTGCTTTGATTATATTAGCTGGAGAATGAGATGAGGTCAGATTCTTTCCTTTATGAAAATAATGAAAAGTTAAAGGATTGCACAAATGGTGGGAACATATTTTGGTAGGCATAATATGTAATGAGTACCTTTAGGAGTGTAATAAGAATGAGCACATAATTATGCGACTTAGACTTGCCAAAAGTGTCATACTCAAATATGGTGTCCGACATTGATACACCTAGATTTTCCTAGTTCTGTTTTATGATTTGATAGAAAGATAAAGATTTGAAGGATTGTGCCTGTATCTAACTGGTGCCAACTCTGGTACGGAGAGGTAGGTTAAGGATCCAAGTACGTAAATGCTGTGGTCATTTGGTCTTACATGCTGATCATTTTGGCTTAAAATTGAATTGATTTTTGAAATTACCTGGCTCATTTCAAGTTCAATTAATTCTTAATGGAGGTGGTAATCTTTATTCTTTACCATGCCTTGTCTCGAGTCATTGTGGTATCTGATAGATGATGTGTTGAAAGAACTGAGGGGAGCATATGGTGGTAAGCTACAATATTACTTTGACAAATAGTTGGTTTTGTGGTTGCTGACTTACTATTCAAAGTATACTGGATTCAGGACATCTTTGAATATCTATCCAGTAATTGTGGGAATTGTTGAGATAAGGATTGTCATCAAGCTTAATCCTTTTGATGACATATGGGAAATTTGACATTCATTATCGTAAATTTCTATACCTGAAAGTCTGAAACCAAAAGTACTGCTGTATAAAAGGCAAATCTGATAGTTTATGTAGGTATCTCGAAAAATCTCCAAGAAATTGGATTGAGCAGATGATTCTTGAAATGCACAGGACATGTCTGATGTCTCAGTCACTGAGGAGTTTTGGAGACCTGAAACCTAAGTCATTCTCATGGCTATCATTGAGGAGCTGTAGGGGGTGGGGGTTTCTCAGACACTCAGTAGTGTTTCGTTTTGGTTAAAGAGCTTGAAGCAGAGAAGTACCTATGCAATGTTCATTGGCATACACACACAAGAAATTGTGACAAAAATGAGTGTTTTGATTTCCAGATTGCAGTTTCTTCCATGATCTAGAAAATTCCGCAGTCTGGTGATGTATTTAGAAAATTCCACAATACGGTGATGTATTTCTACATTTAGTCAGACGACATATAATGAAAGATTAAAGAATAGTGATTGTATTGACTTTTAGAAAGATATTCATACTTTAGGAAGGACAGAAGGGGGAGGGGAGGGTTGTGTCAATAAATGCCTTATATTACTACTATTTGTTGGCAAAATTAATGGGTTTTGATTTAACCTTTTCCTTGTCCTCTCATGAGTGCTGTTATATTGTAGGACCTTGAGAGTTTTGTTTCATGATGTGTTACTAACTCAAATTGTCTTTCATTTAGTTGCGGTGCATGCGGTTATGAGCTGAATTTGAGCTCATCCAACCGGAATACTGCAACCATTGGCTCAAAATATGGAAAATCAATAAAGCGAGGGATCATTTCTTTTTTTCAAATCGATGAGAGCAGATTTATGAAGGTTGATGAAATCAGATGCGTACCATATTTCATATCGAAGAATTCTTGGGGTTTATTTCGAAGAAGAACCAAGCTCCTTTGTCGCAAATGTGGGAACAATGTTGGTGAAGCTTATGATGACAAAAATTCCTCCTATCCAATTGTACCGGATGGATCAAGTACCAGTGAAGTTGGCACTCCGAGAAAATTTGACATAAGAATCCGTGCATTGCAACCTTCATCCACTGATCAAGCTGGTACTCCCCTGGTTCTTTGATGTAGGTGAGCAAGGTTTTGTTACCGTGTTACGCACCATTTGGCTGCACACACTGCCAACAGTCATCAAAAGGGCTTCAGCGGTTCAATTGCACATAATTAAGAGCACTTCTGTATGGTGAAGTAAAACACCAGGTATTTATGTTAAGAAATTATGTTCTACATTGTTAACTGTACAGTTTCTGAGTGATATAGAATTATTTATGTTTGGAAAAGAATGATGTTTAGAAGAGTGTAGCGATGCTCTACCATATATCTTCGCCTGTCAAAAAAGAAACTTGCATTCAAGTTCACGGTTTCTAGTATTTCCTTTTCATGTATTACATGCCCACAAAGCAGTACACCATTACTCACTAATAGAGTGGTAGTGGGCTCTTTATGTGAGGCGACTGCCATTTAAACGACTAAAGCGAAGATCATGTATTATAATTTTTCAGTCCCCCAAATAAAGGAATCGAACGGAAGTTTAATGTATTAGAAGCTTAAGTTTGGTGTGCCACGAGAAATTTCGCTACTCATTTTGAGCAGGATGCAAGTGTTATGCAGTATTGGTAAAGCTACTTGTCTATCATATTGTTGAAAGGCTACTGAATATGATGCTGATTCCAGCTTCACATTAATTAATTTGAGTTCTTCAGTAACAAAATATTTGATTTGGACTCTGCTGTATCCTGGACTCTACAATTGAATTATAAACTCAATTACAGTTTTTTAAAATCAGATCTCAATTTATCACCAAACGAACTTCATGTTAAATTATTAACTCCTGCATAGCTTAACTTATCGGAATTTATCAGTCCAAGTACAGTATGTCGTACGGAGTAATATAAACCGTACCCTGTATGAGAGAAAATACCGTAACTTTTAAACGTGAGAAAATTTTTAAATCTTATTTGATGCATGAAAGTAACATGTTGAGAAATTAATCCAATATTTAGTTGTTACTAATGAAGCAATGTTACTTTAAAAGATTATTACCAATTTTTTTTTTATAAAAAAAAAAAAAAAAAACTATTTAATTTATTAGTTGAAACTCATAACCAGTTTAACCAAAGAGCAAGTAATTACATCAATTACTGGAATTGTCAGCAAATTAGTTGTCTTACAAGTTTAATTGATACACTTTATTTGGGTCATATCTAAAATGGACTAGCCCAACTTAGCCCACATAACAAAAGCTTGGGCCCAAAAACAGTAAAAGCTGTTAAAGCATGTTGTATTGATGAAATAGTAGAATGTATACAATTTGGGAGATAGATCATTTTGGATACACAACAATGTAGAGTCAATTGTGTGCCTTCCATGTATCACACAGTTGGTTTGCAACTCACACTAGACCAGATCAATGCAGGATGCCGTGGGTTGTGCGAAACAAGCAAGCGAGGTGGCTCATATTTTCAACCAAAGGTCGTCAAAGGAGGCTGTTAGAAAGGACCTCCCAAAGCAATGTGGTACGTTAACGTAGCACCTATTCCTTTATGTTTTACTCCGTTTCTTTTATGTGCTATGCTAGACTTGCATGTTTTATATTCATATAAATATTATGGATTTATGTCTCAAGGCCTTCATTGATTCATTTATTAATGATTAAGAAATTATTGATATCAATCAAATTGCAAAAGTAGATGGGAAAATATTCAATTAAATGACGACAAAACCACAAATATACTCATTGTAGATCATTAGTACACGAGTCAATATATAGGCTTCAAGTGGCGGGTATACTGTTGCCATGTTGGACCAAAATATACGGAAGATCAAGGTTTAAACCTTTAGTCTATATGAAAATATGGTACGGAGTACTATTTATGTATAGAGCGATGATAAATTCTTTATATTTGATTAAAAAAAAAAAAAAATTATGAAGGTTGGCCTTTATGAGTTTCAATGAAAACTCTCTCTGTAATAATGGATACTCTCAATTTAGTCTTTTATTTTTCAAGCCAAGAGCTCGAACTCTACGGACAGAGCAATGAAGGCAACAATTCTCTGTGTTCTTTTGCTTAGATCTTCAATTTCTAACACTATGAAAGTGTAACATAAGAGGTTGAGAGCCAATTAATAAATGAAAACACAGCTAGCATAGGATCGTCATGCTCGATTGCTTAATTATGTCTATGTCCCATTTAATTTGGGCCAATTAATCGAGTTATTATGAAAATACAACCTCTTGCCAAACTAAAATACGAATTATATAAGAAAGAAAAAAAAAAACCTTGTAACAACCAATTGGCATACATATGTACATATGTAACACGAGGAGATGATACATTTTTTTTTTAAGAAAACGAGACATTTATTTATTTTAGGCTAGAAATGATAAAAGGAAAAGGAAAAGAATTTGCATGCTTATTGTTTTGATATGCATGATTTCTCTATTTTGAGAACTCACCATGCTAGAATCATAAATCCGTCACTATCCTAATGCAACTCCATCATGCATGCACACTCCAATTTGCCTCCTTTTGCACATCCTAAACAAGCTAAGCTACACCCAAAGAACATTCTCAATAATGAAAATAAAGGAAATGTGATAATGAAGATTTTTTTTTTTTTTTTTTTTTTAACTCATAATGTTGGTCATCACAACCTTTCCTTATAAGGATTGTAAATGACATATATAAAGGTTAGAGGTGTTACTTAAGAATTTAGACATTCCAACATATGTAATTATCTTTATCACGGGGTACTCTGTATTTTATATTTTGTATTTATTTTCTAAGATAACATTGAAATATGCAACAAATCTTGATCATTATATATCATTATATATGACAATTATTATTAATCAATAATTAGAAAATGATAGATTGATAGGCAAGTAATTGTGAGGACTCATAGGGTAGAGTCATCCCTAGTGATCCTAGATATATAGGCTAAATTAAGAAATATTCAAAAAATCAAAATAAAGGAAACAAGAAATGACGGGCATTTACTTTATTAATCATAAACGGAGTATATAAGATCACATTGAAATTAAATATGCAACAAATCTTGATCATTATGACAATTATTAATCAATAATTGAAAAATGAGAGTGCAATATTTGTAAGGATTATAGGGTAGAGAGTAGAGTCATCCTAGTGATCCTAGATATGTAGGCTAGATTAAGTTTTTTTTTTTTTTTTTTTGTGACAAATAAATCAAGAAATATTGAAAAGCAAATCAAAATAAAGATGATCCTAGATATATAGAATAAATTAAGAAAATAATCAAAACCAAATGAAAATAGAGAAAGGAAACAAGAAATGACGGGCATTTACTTCCATGTCGTAAACTTGTCCTTTCCCAAATTGTAGCTGCTAGGAATTAGGATGGCGACGTTGTTTAGTTAGTGACTAATTTATCCGGAAATTCATGGTGAACTCATGAATCTTTTGTCTTGGCTTTATTTGTTTTTATCAATTTCAATTCCTTATTGACAATTATGTTAGTGGCTAATTAACTAATTATGTCAATTACAAGCAATGATAACACTGACGGAAATAATAAACACATGATGAAACAACTATAAAAATGACAAACAAGATTATAGTTTACGTGAAAACCTTACAATTAAGAGAAAAACCACGAGGTTATATTTATCGTGACTTTATGTATAGATTTTGTAACTTAATGACTTACAAGGTATTCCTAAGAACTCTATCTATTGATCCCATAAGTGTTTGAAATCTATCGATCTAAACGAGTTCACTCAAGGTAATCGATCATTCGATCATATGATCAAACTTGTTTCACTTGTTATTTGTATGAACAATAGAATTGTCCAATAATTGTCATCCTTTGCGGATTCCATTAGCATTCGCACTGAGGTTCATATTAACACATGAACAAAAGTAATTAATAAGAATACAAAGTATGATAAACTATAATGTTTTGACCTAGATAAATTATAATTTGTACCTAGTATATGATCGAATTAATAATAATCGTAGTAAAATCAAAGAAAGTGTTATTATTGATGCGGATTTCAAACGGCAACGTGTTAAAATTATTATTTATGCATATATTTGTATTTAGCTATAAGTAGAAAAAAGAAAGCTAGGAGATGAATCGGTCCATTTTAGGACATGTCACATAAATAGTTGAGTATCCTGTATATTTTTTGTAAGTATGTTTTATGGCCGTATTTCATTTTTTCTGCCTACCATGCAATATAAGATAACAACACAACGACAACATATTTGCATGAATTAATGCCTTTTCGATCAAGAAGGTTTAATCTATACTCTGTCATCATGTCATGTGGACTGTTTGTAAATACGTCTGGTATACAAATTTATTATTTATATTTGGGTTTATATAATACGGAGTATATTCTTTGTGTAGCATGATGTGTAGCATGCACTTGCGTTATGCATTCGTGTGTAATATATTTTTATGTTTGATTAAAAAAAATAAAGGATGTACATTATATCACTAATTTTATGATTTATTACTATCAAAGTCTTATGGTTGCAACTTGCGATACCCTTATTTATGATGATTTTATTTTATTAGCTAGACGCATCCCTTTTTTTAAAGATAGTTTCTTGTTGGGCTAAGTTAACTTAATAGTTCATCTATACAAGTTAATCTATACAATAATAGGGATTATTATTCATATACTTGTATATTTAATTGTATTATTAAGTAGAATCTTATTATTTTAATAAAATTTTGGTGACTTGGAAAGTTGTCTTTTGGAAGTAGAACAAAAAAATAATGTGACATGAGAACGTGGTTCTTAAGAGTAGTTTTGACTTGGGCTTAATTTCAAAAGATGAAGCCTCTTCTTCTTTATAATAGTTAGAACTTTAAAGATGAAGTGTCTAATCAAAAAATACAAAAGGTATTGCCTTTATTTTCCTTGTTGTGAGCCTTATTTCTTGCTCCTTGTTTGTGGAGTCCTTTTCTTAGTTTCGTCTAGCAGCCAACCTACTTGGAACTTCCCATCTTCTTCAATTCAAAATTATTTTGTACGTGTATAATACTAGACTTTAATAATGTTAATCATTATCTAGTCTACATTCATAAAGTGTGAAACTATCCACGTACTACAACACCCAGGTTAGTATATAAATACTGCAAAAATCAAAGTGTTACAATTTTTATGAAATTATCGTATGTAGTACGTAGTTGTATGTATGTATGTAGGAATTTAATTACCTAGCTTAGGTAAATAAAAATCCCTATGAGAAATTATTTCCCACATTGCAATTATAACTTTAGAAAAATCCCATAAAATTAAAATAAGCAATTTGATTCCCACAAATTCTAAATTATGTGAATTTCAACTTTCTTTGTTAATGACCTAACGCTACCTAACTGTTACAATATTATGTACAGAGTAAAATGTTGTAATAAAAGCTTCTAATGACCAAAGTTGTAAATTTACAAAAGTAAAAGTCAAACAATTGTAAATTTTATGACTAACAAAAGTTTTTGCAATATTTATGAAACACATTATGTGTTATAATACCATGAAAGTTTTACGATGGTACTCCATACATTAGAACAACCAACTTACAAAGTTGAGATTTGAGAACTGGATAGTTCCTTTGTTAGGAACTAGAAACTAAGAACTACTCCGTTGGAATTAAACTAGCTAGAGATAGATGATCAGCTCTTTTAATTTATGCACATGAACTCTTTATACACTAGTACAATAGTACTTTGTATCTAATAATTGGATGATAACCAATATAAATAATGTAATGAATAATGCAACATTTCATTTTTTAACCATGTGAAAGGAAGAAATAATGAGCGAGTTTGCATGTGATATATAATTTTGATGCTTTTCTAAATACCTAATTAGTGTATGACAAAGAAATGTTATAACTTGTTTCCTAAAAAAATTAAAATAAATAAATAAATAAAATTATAACTTGTAAATTGTAATTGAACTAATAAATATGTTAAGCATAAAATTGAGTGTGGAAATTCATCATTGAAGAGAATACACTACTTAGGGCCTGTTCTCTTACGTTGAAATTCAATTCAGTTCAGTTCAGCTCAGCTCAGTTCAGTTCAGTTCAATTCAGTTCAGTTCAGCTCAGTTCAGTTCAGTTCAGCTCAACTCCTAATTTCCTTCTCTTATAAAATATTCATTTCAACTCAGTTAAGTTCAGCTCAATTCAGTTCAGATCAGCTCAATTCAGTTCAGTTCAGTTCAGCTGAGTTCAGTCAATGAGAGCAGACTCTTACTCATATCAAACATAGTTGTAAACATGTATGTTACTCTGTATGTAGTATGTAGATGTAGATGTAGTGATAGAAATAAATGCAAAATATTATCCTAAACATGTTAAAGATTGAATATTCTGCGTATATTCTCTATCACGTAGGAGCTATTTTAATAAGTTAAAGTAAAAAAAAAAAAAAAAAAAAAAAAACTAAAACCATATTGTAATATATAAAAAAAATAAAAAAATTGCAACAAGGAACATTATTAGAACTGGCAAAAGGCCTACAAAAGCATAACAAAATCTCAACTCCATGTTTTAGAGGACAGATAGAGGAGCCAAAATAGGCATCAAGATTAATGGTGAATGCATGTGCTCGAGTCATAATATATATTTGTAACAAAATGTGTTGTCATTTTCGTCCCATACCCTCTTGCTTCTTATTAACCCTTTTTTCTCCATAACTTAAAACACCCCTTTTATAATATATGGTCCAATTGCACATATAATCATCCAATTTTGGTCCCCTTTTGCTTGCTATTAACCAACTATATAGTACACTCAATACATATTACTATAGGAATCATTTGATCTTCTATTATGGGGAGCACAACAATTTGCCTCCCTTTTCTCTCCATCTTTACGTATTGTGTGGATACCACAACTCCACAAGTATACCAAAAGCGCCTCCTATTTAGTGATTAACCAACATTTTTACGACCAGCTAATAATTATTAGACTCATTATGTCAGTACGTGCAAAAGAGATCATACATTAATCTCATTTTGTGTTTCATCTTAGACCTCATTATCTACGAGTATGCCATAACATCAACATTAGCCGATTATCTTGACTAAGGTCGGATGACACAAGATGAGATCAATCGACACATATTGGGACATATGACCCCAACCCGAGTTAGATAGACATGAGAAGTACGTGAATTAGTGCGCGGGTCTTTCACAATCCAACAGTTGATACACTAAGTAACAGGATTGAACGTCACAATCCACCAAAGGCTCTTTTTCAGTAATCTGGGTTAGCTTTGGGATGATTGATGATGCATGCATGAAAAGATCAGAGATGCATGAAACCAGATATTCTTCCAACCAAGGCAGCAGCTAAAAGACACTACCACTCTTATAATTGTACTTGACTAGTCTTATATAATTTCAAATTAAAATGGGGCCTTTCTCCATTTGTTTCCCACTTATATCAACATAATTTGCTATTTTTAGTGCTACAAGTTACAAAAGTTATTAAGATTATTATTTATGTAGTGGTGAATAGGTGATTTTGGCATGTGATTAATCTTTCTCTCATAATAAAGAGAGATTCTCTCTATCAAATAATGTTTCTAAGTTTTAAATTAATTAATTCATGTGAGAATTATACTTTTACTTTTAATATCAAATACGTATAGATATGGATACATTAGCACGAAATAGTTTTATTTCTTTCAATAATTGATAAGAATATACTTCAAATATAAAAAATTTCTTAATACTTCATCTGTTTCCTTTTAGTTGACACAATTCTTTAGTCACGTTTGTCAATGTATAAATTCAACCATTAATATCTTTAATTATTGATAAACAAAAATTATGAAAAGTTGATATTTTGAAAATATATATTGTAATGAATCTAACAAGGTTGCGCATTACTATATTTTTCATTACGTATAAAGCACAAAACACGGTTAAAGGGAAGTATATGAATAATGCCAAAGTCAAAACATGTCAAGTAATAAAATAAAATTAAAAAAATTAAAAATTAAAAATTTAAAAAAAAACGAAAATTGTATAAATGGACCTATAAGTTCAAAGCTATCTTATTGCTAATAATACACTCTGTAATGTGTACTCCATATGATACACGTATATCACTTTTGCCAATTGTCATATCAAAATGAACTCTTATAGGGTTATCGAGAATAGTTCTTGATCCTTACCTCCTAGGAGGATATCCGTTGAGTTTGTTTCCACAACTTTGATATAGGCCTTGTTTGGTAAAGAGCTTTTTGAAAAGCTTTTAGCTTATTGAGCAATATTAGAGGTTTGACCAATTTAAAAAGCTAATCTGGGTGTTTAGTAAATAACTTATTAAAAGAATTATTTGGTTCTAGAACCGCTCTTTTTGAAAAAGCTCATTTTAAGAGCTTTTTACAATTAGCTTATTGAAGAATTAGCTTTTTGGGTATTAAATACATCAAAACAGCTAATAATAAACAGCTATTTACCAAACACTTTTACACAATCAGCTATTTACAACTAGCTAGTCAAATAAGCTGATATAATCAGCTAGTCAAACCAGTTAATATAATCAGCTATATCAATCAGCTAAAAGCTAATGTAAAGTATAATTTTTTATAATTTATAATAGAACACCGAGTATTACTTAATAATCGATACAGCTAGAAGAATAAAATACTCTCCGCAATCTAGTTTTACAAGTAACTTCGGAAATTGATTTTAACACACCTCTTATTTCACAATCATTTCTCGTAAACATGCACAAAATGACTATTCAAACCTAAACAGTTAGTCAATGAACTTGATATTTAAGCAACCTGATATGATAGACTAATTATATAATATCTCTCAACGTTGCTTGATTTCAAAGATTCATTGACAATCCTAATTATTCTTCTTTTTTTATGGAATAATAAAGTGTATAATGTCAGTAGCTTAGTAGTTAAATAAATAAAACTTGTATTCTTGTATATTGACTAGTGAGTAGTGACTACTAAGTAAGATATACAGAATAAAATGTGACACCACATTATAGTTTATTATTATGAAATCATGACATTAATAAAACTTAAAGAGTACATCAAAAATCATAGTATAAAACTATGCCATATCCTTTCAATTTCATTATTGATCTTTTATAATCACAATATCACATTAATCCCAAAAATCACACCAAAAGATAAGAAAAATTAATTCCAAAAACTATATATATCTATTTATATATAATTATTTCATTCCTTGGTCTTGCTCTTTAATGTCCTAATCCAACCTTTATTATTCCTCACTACCTTCACACCTTCCACCACCTTATTAACATTATTCCCTCCTCCAACATTGGTGGCATTGCTAGATTTCTTCCATCTTATTACTTGCAATAACTGCCCGATCCGCTTCCGCCACCTCATCGACACCGCCCCTCTAGGCTTGGCATGCTCCACCACACTTTTGTTGCTATTATTACAATCAGTACCCTTGATGGTAGCATCTTTGACTTTGGTTTGACCACCCCAAGACAAGCTGCAATGTTGCTCTAGTGACACCTTTGTCACACTACTGCTAGTCTTGTCCCATGACGCTACTCCATTGTCCCCAAACTTGATTGATATAAATGAATCATCCTCTATTGGTAAAAAAAAAAAGGTAGGAAAATACATTAATTATTTAAATAAATGCTGATCGAGTATAATATAAATTGTACTTTTTCTACAAAAATAAATAAATAAATTAAACAAACTTTAAAATAAATCAGATGTACAATAAAATATTATAACTTCGTTATAAAATTATCCTAAAATGAGCATAATTATCCTAATATAAATAAAAGTTACCCTAACATAAATAAAAATTACAAAGTATTTATGCTTTGTTAATAAAAGTTAACCAAAAAATTGTAAATGTGATCCTAAATTTGATAAAGGTGTCATAAATATTGTAACATTTTAAATTATACTCCATAACTTTGTGTAATGAATATTGTAACATTTTAAAGGGTAAGGAGTAGAAAATAAAGTATTTTAATTTAATACGGTATATAGTATCTAAAATATACGAGTAGCATATTCGCACAATTTTAATTGATGAGCGCTAATTGCTTTGAAAATATGATAAGACTTTTTTTAATTTTCATCAATACGTACAAAATTGAGTAACTTCAAAGCAAAAAAAAAAAAATGTACTTGTATGATTCTACTACACAATGCTTCTATTGTATACTTGTACCCAAGAAGTAAATAATCATCATTGTATAATACTAATTAACTAGCAGAATTCATGATTCGATAAATAATTAGGCATCATTGACTCTGGTTGAAATTAGGTTTAAGGCAGTTATATTATAGCCAATCATGTATTATACCAGAAATTAGGAATAGATTCTCAACAATCAACCATAACCACTACTACCTCTTTATTGTGGTTAGGTGTGACATTTTTTTGCTGTCGTTACATCAATTTATATTTGGCACCTTAATTTCCATTTATCATCCAATTATATTTCTATTGTACAACTAGATAATCGGATGTATGGTTAATTTTAACACGTATGCTAATCTAGAATACTTGGCTTAAAAAAATTACTAACAAGGTTGTACGACTTATACACATAGTATAACCGGTTGTACTTTTAAAACTCTAGCCGCATTATCAAAAGCCAAAAAAATCTACTGTATTTTAAAAAAAGAAGCGAAAATCCGGTGCAAGACTTATTATTGGGATGTTGTTGAGCGAACAAATAACGAGATAGATCATGAAAGCAAATAGGAGTACATATATTTTCTCCATTCATTAAACTTGTCACTTTAATTCATTTTTTTTTTTTACTTGTATATAATTCTTCTCATTTTACGATTTTAATACTACTCCTAACAATAATGTTAATTTAGAATTTTACTTAATAACCGTCATATTAGTGTATTTTACATGACTAATGCAAATATGCAATAATACTTTGAAACACGAGATTAGACATTTAAGATATTCATGACTTTCGAAATGTCAGCTGGTTTAGTTCGTAGTTAAACATCAAGGACACAATAATATTCAAAACACGAGATTAAATTCTGTCTACATGATAAATTATTTGGGAGGACTCCACCGATTTGAAAAATGACATTTTCAACCAGCAAAAGAAAACGACAATTTCTTTTTCAGAATTAACATACATTTAATAAAAAAAAATATTATCTACTCAGGCACTCTTTCCTAAATAAAATCAATTATTTGAAAAATAAAAAATAAAAAAATCACATGATAGTAGTTGTTAAAATATTTATTTATATATATATAAAAAAATATAATGAAATAAATAAGAAGATTATATACCTTCTAAACTTGTGGAAGTAGCATCAACATCATCAAACACATCCTGCCGGTGAGACTCACGGTGGCGGCTACGGCGGCAGCGGTGGCGGAAACTATCTTTAGTGTTAAAAAAGGAAGCAATGGCAAATATTTTAGGAAGGCTAACATAAGATTTAGCCTTATTATTATGATAATAAGAATTATTATCATAATTTTTATTATTAAAAGAGTTATTACTACTCTTAAAATAATCATAATCATATTTGGAGGACTTATTAGATTTAGCACCTTGTTTGGCTGCTAAAATGAGGAGTCTTTCATTAAGACAAAGATGACAAACTCCTAAGATAATTTCTTTAGGGTGGAAATAACAAGATAATAAACCATGTTCTTTGTAAGTTGTTTCATTCATATTTTGGGGGTTTGAAGGAGGAGGAGAGAGAATAAGGGAGTGTTTGGTTGGTGATGAATTGGTGGAATTTGGGTAAAGGAGAGAGAAAAAAAAAAAGAGAGAAGATGATATGATATGGTATGGAGGAAGGAAGAAGGAAGAAGGAGAATAATAATAAATGTGTGAGAAAAGATGATGAGCTTAAAAGGAGCATAAAGTGTTGTGTATAGCCAATGTTGGCTAATATGTTCATTTTTGTACTAACGTATATATACGTTATTATATACTTGTACTTTATTCGATACTATACTGTTGATTCTGTATTTATGTATACAAGTTCGAGAAACAAAGTTAGAGCTTGTTTTGATTTTCTGAAAACAACAAAATTGAGCTGAACTAAACTGAATATAGCTAAATGAATTGTTTGTTAGAGAAGGAAATTAGGAACTTAATTGAACTGAGCTAAGCTGAACTGAATTAAACTGAATTGAAATTAAGTTGAACAGAACAGGCCAATAGTCTAGTGGTTGGAGTTAGTGTTCATTTGTTTTAAACGTTATTAGTTCTTTTATATTTATTAATGTGATTTTGTTTTATTAGCCATTGTATACTATACACTAAATCATACTAGTAGTGCATTAATTATATCCAAATAATCTAATATTAATAGAAATAAATCACAAGGAATATATCTTCCTAATTCCTTTATATGTCAAATCTCTAACAATTTACCCCTTTGTCCAAAAAAAATTGTGCAGTAATAAATTGAAGTTTGTTACGGATTATTTGGTACTTGGTAATGCAATGTCAAATTATAACGGGTAAATTTTGCCTCTATTATTTCCATCACATGGTATTATTTTATCTTGTTTAAAAATAATAATTTTTTCTTTAAAAAAAAAAAAAATAATTTAAGTTCGAACAGAGTATAAATTAAGATAAAATAAGTTAAGGAAAACTAAATAAGTTTGGACAAATAATTTCTTATCACAAAGTTCCAATAAATTTCTCATAAAACTATATTATTAATTGAAAATGTATAATTCAAAAATAGTTTGTAAATTTTTAATTGAAATTTACAATCATAGATTAGAAATATGTACATCACATTAGAACATCCAAAATACTCATAGAATAAAAAAGTAAAAAATAAATAAAAATATCTAGATCTAAATCTTCAAAGTTAATTTATTTCGGTATTCTGAGGGCATGTTCTCATTGACTGAACTCAGCTGAACTGAACTGAGCTGAACTGAACTAAATATTTTATAAGAGAAGGAAATTAGGAGCTGAACTGAACTGAACTGAATTTCAACGTAAGAGAACAAACTCTGAATTAAACATTTAATTTGAGAGTGAACAGGAGCAAAGAATCCTATACTTAAATTACCTCTAAGTTAAACGGTGTAATTTTTTCCACTAGACTGATCTTAGCTTGTCATACTTGTAGAATACATGCATTATACATGGTATTTTGAAATAAGGAGAGAGTGTATCTCTAATCCGTATAAAAGAAAGCATGTATTGGAAAGAAAAAGAAAAGAAGGTCAAAAGAGCACGAAAAAAGATGAAGATGTTTGATCATTTGGTTGCAGCATGGAATGCAGATTACAGAGTACTTTTGTTTACTGTTGCTTCAAAAAATAAACATTGGTCAAACTTTACCTCTATCTTCTGCTTCACCTCATTCTACACTATAGTACTACTGCTGTCTGCTGATATTAGACCATTCAAACTACCACGACTAGTAAATACGAGTAGTATTTAAGAATATTTCATCAATTTTGTACTCATTATTAATCCCCAAATTCATTTTCACTTCAACCCACGTTCTTTCTCTGCTTCATGCCAACATGCTGTAATTATTATGAGTATGTAAAATGGATGTACGTTAATTTATTGTAAGACGATCAATTTAAAAGTAAGGGCCTATTCTCTTCATCTTAATTTCAGTTTAGTTCAGTTCAATTCGTTTTAAAAAGTAGCTTGCTTTTAAGATAAATTTAACCCGTTTTATGATAAATTAACGTACACTTGCATTTTTTTTTTTTTTTGAAGATTTGTGGTAATTTTATTACACCCATATTCTACATTTAACTTATGTACTTACCTTTTTGATCTGCTATTTTTTTTTCCCATTATTATACTTTCGGATACTGTATATTATTGTCAAAGTGACACTACAATAAATCAGTTTACCACCTTGAATTAGTTGTAGTATTGTTGTTGCGTCCACAGTTGTTAGGTGAGTACTCTATTTATCTTTAATTTTTAAGAAAATTTACTCAGTATTAATTACTTGTAATAGTCTTCAAAAAAAAAAAAAAAATTAAATAAAATACTTGTAATTATTTTCTATATTTTTGGAAATCAATTTCAAGTTTTGAGCAACAAAGTTGGCATTAGTATCTCATATTAGATGTGTGAGGTAAAAATGTGATAAAATAAAGGAATTTTTTACTTTTACTACTAAAAAAAAATCAAGAAATTGTCTTTTATCAAAAATTTTAAAAGTTTTATTTTACCATTAATAAAAAAATTAAATTGTTTTTTACCACCAACTATAAAAATCTAACAAAGTTTTTTAAATTCTTTGATTTTCATGCCAAACACATGATCTTTAGGGGTTTTCCTTTGAATTGAATTTGAGGTTAAAATTAACAAAAAATGATCGAAAATGTATCATTTTGCGTGTTTAAAAATACCTCAATTTTCGTAAAACATGCAAAATGAGGCATTTTCGATCATTTTTTTTGTCAATTTTGACCTCGGATTGGATTAATAGGACCAAAATACCCCATGAACCTAAGAAGAACATATTTTTGCACAAAAATCGAAGAATTTTTTTTAAAACCGTTAGATTTAATAGTAGGTGGTAAAAGAAACAATTTTAAAATTTGGGGGTAAAATAAAATTTTTAAAAGTTTTGTTGGTAAAATACCTTTTTTTTTTTTTTTTTTTTTTTTTTTTTTTGTTAAAAGTAAAAAATCCTAACATAAACAATATTCGTATTAGATATAAGAATTTGGACATGAAAACAACGAGACTATATTAAGATAATAACCGATCTAGCTTCATAAATTCTCTACAAGGAGGTTAGTAGTTTGTGCATCAATAGGATACAATTATGATCCCTTCCTTCAATTCACCTTCCCTTAACTTGTCAAACCAAGTTTTGTAAAACTCATGTTGAGTCAGGAAAATTATACTTGTAATAAATTACTTAAGTTAGGTCCATTCTAAAAAAAATAAACAAATTAAAGTTAGGTCCATAAAAATAAGTTACCATGTTTTAGTCCATCAATATTCACTTTAGACCTTATTGTTTAAAACTAAAATGACCTAAACTAAATAGAATTGCAAAGAAATCCAAATTAACATAGATCAGTAAATAGTAATTTCGGCTTTAAGCGAAATGGAAACGTGTATGATTCATTATAAAAGTGTAAAAAGACATACAATGTTGCATAACACTATTAATACGTCTATTTCATTCAGTTCAACTCCAATCAGTTCAATTCCTAATTTCCTTATCTCATAAACAGTTTAGTTCAATTCAGCTCTAATCAGTTTAGTTCAGTTCAGCTCTAATCAGTTTAGTTCAGTTCAGCTCAATAGAAATCACAATAGACCCTTACTTTGTTTATAATTAGGAGAATCAATTTTCTATTAATACAAAAGATATTTTGTATCCTCCAACATTTCTTAGAGCAAACTTCAATTCTTGTGAATAATCCCAATAGTGAAAAAAGAGAGAGTTGGTCGGCTGTCTTTCCACTTGTTACGCAACATTGTTTCGCAAAAACTATTGCTTTAGAGTTGGGGTGAGTCTTGCATTTGGCTTATGGTCAAATCTTGATATTATAAAAAATTAAGGCTTGGAATTTGTTAATTTTGTTCTTGACAACCTTCTTAGATTAAGAGAATTAATGCATCTCACCTCCACTTTGCCCCAAAAAACCATCATTAAGGACATAATTTCTTATTATTTACTAAGGTCAAAGTCTAGAGTTTTCTTTGCGAGTTGTAATGTGAATTTATGATTTTGTACTATAACGTATTAGAAAGTGGTGGTTCATACTACATACACGCTATGTGTAATAATTTTCTATGTTTCAAAATAAAGTTTGTGTGTTTCAAATTCTATGAGCATAACTCAAGTAGTTATAAGTTATTGTTGGTATATTACATTTAATTATCACGTGTGTTGTATTATAGTCAAAACTATCTATAACATTCTTAAATTTGAATAGCCTTTGTGACATTTGTTGATTTGTTTGAAGGCAACTAACTGATTCAAGACATATTCTAACACTTATCTGGTAAACTCTAATATGTTATTTCAAATTTCCACAATGACTTAAGTGTAATCACATACACTTGAATCTTCTTGTTCAAATAAAAGTAGAATACATAATACAAATAGATCATTATTGTTGTATACTCCGTAGTTATGAAGGAATACTGAGTAGTATAATGTACTACAATATAATTATCATTGTTTTTTCAAAAATTCAATTTTACAAAGTCAATTTTGCTTTTTAAAGGGCAAAAAACGAAAAGAATGTAAAAGCTTTAGAAAAAAGAAATTCTTTCTTTTCTCTTTTTCCCCCTTTTCCCAAACGTCATAAAATAGAAAATCAAGAACTTGTTAATAAAGCATAGAGCGAGCTCTATGATATGTAATTCATGGCCTACCAATAAAACAAGCTTAAACTTCAACGGAAAAACACTACTTAAATTATACCATCAATCTCAATTTACTTGGCCCATTTTAAGTTAAGGTGTTTCATTTATTCATTTCCTTCCTTCGTTTGAGTCGGGTTTCACACTTACCCATAATAATATTATGATTTTCTTTCCGCTCTCACTTATCCTATTAGATCTTTACACGTCGTACAAGATCAATAAATTTGATATGAATGAAAAGCAAAAGGAAGTAAACATGCAAGTATGCAAGCTAGGCTGGAAGAGAAAATGGAATTAAGCAAGAATATATAAATGACGAAACAATTTTATAAAAGCAAGAAAAGATAAATAAAAAGTATATCAAAAATAAAGAAAACAAAGGAAAAAAAATAAAAAAGGTGAAAGAACAAGGTATGGGGTCACATGGAAGAAAAGTCTAAGTTGTTCCCATTTTGATTAAGGTAGCCTTCATTTCAGTTTCCAATTTCACATCTTAGGGTCCCTTTTGTTTATGTCTTTGCTTCTTTGACTCTATCTATATCATTAGATATACTTTGCTACTTATTAAGCAAGACTCTAGTATGAGTGTATTAGATATCTCGGGTCGTACCAATGAATAAACTCGGTTGGGATTGTACCAATGAATAAACTCGGTTGGGATTGATTCACTGTGACATTTAGTAAAATACGTAGAGTTTAGTGAATAGAGTAGCCATCTATCGCTATGAAGGGGTTAAGTTTGATTTAGAGATGGTCGAAACAATCAAGCTAGTCGAATTCAAGTAGGGTTATTTCATATTTTAGGGCGAAGAGTAAAAGTGCAAGGAGCCATATAAAGCGTTACAAGATGTCAAAGTCGATAGACATTAATAGGGTTATATGGAATTATGTCAATTGGATCTAGTGGAATGTAGATGTATAAGTAAGGTGATGATTAAGAAGTATGTAGATACATAACTGGCTTGTGAAAGGTTTTAAAAAATACACGTACTTTTAGTTGCTTCTTTAAGGGAGTTGAGGTTGGTAATAAGCTACGTAAAAGGACAGCATGGACATCAACCACCCCTAAAAGAGAGATCAAATGAAAGGTAGTAATAACAATTCTCAACTTTTGCAACAAAAAAGTTGGAAGTTTTTACAAAACTAAGTAAAACATCATTGGTTTAGAATCGAAAGTTTCATAAGGAGTATCATTTTAGAAGGTATAGAAAAACTCAAACGAATGAAAATAGAATCCGGTATTGCTTTGATTTACATCATACATCCATTTGGAGTGGATAAGAGTTTAAATGTGTATGATTTAAGTTAATTCACCCTTATGTTGTTATTAGACTTGTCAATTTGGGTCAACGGGTCGAATTCAGGTTAATTACAGGGCGTATTAGTTGTTTGGTTCAAGTGGTTTGGATCATTACAAAATATGATAAACAGGTCAAATTGGGTGGATTTCAGGTCCTTTGGGTCGAGTCAGGTTCAAGTTATCTCTTAGTAACTCAAGTTTAGAATCGGGCCAGGTCAGAAATTGACATGTCTAGCAGTTATGCATACTAAAAAATCACTTGGATGATGATTGAATATCTTTGCTTACCTTTCTCAATTTTTAAAATTCTTCCTCAAAGAAGTTTGAACTTTGAAACACGGTGATAGTTCTTGCACATTAAAGTTTAGGCAAAGTGGGCGTACTAATGTCCCGAGGACCATCGTTGGAAAGGAACATATACCCGATTACCCAATGCGGCCGATGCCTTAAAAAAATAATTGTCCTTATCCATCAACGATCCGATCCATTAGAAAGTATACATAACTTGTTCGACATTAAAATGGTTAAATTTTCATCAAACGATACCAAGGATTCCTAAAAGAGTTAGCCACCGAGTAAACAAACTACAGCAGATTCCTGGGCAAAAAGTGATGCCAACGTTAGTACAAAACAAACATGGGCATAGTCTTTCAGAAGTATGGGAGCTTCACAAGCTTACGCAAATGCTTTCTTAGTCACGATTAAGTGGTCTTAGTATAAACTCCTATCGTCTACTAATAGCCATCAAACTATCACATTAGGAAAGCCCTAGTCATGCACGAGATTCCTAATGTAAATATTTAATGACATTTACCCTCTACATACATATACTTGTCAAGAACGGAACATTATTTCAAAAGCTAACATCGTGAAGGCAATAATCATGCCTATCCATTTTACGCTGTAATTGATATCACATCATCAATTCACCACACAAGTCCAAATTGAAGTAGAGTTAGCCAACTGATAAATACTCCGTAGTAGGTAGGCTTCACTATCCTACGAGTTCAAAGTTTCCCACACTAACTAGTGGTTGCATAAATGGCTACAACGACCTCGAAGAATAAATCTAGCTCAGAAAATGACAGTGGGATCAAAATTTCCGAAAACAACATTAATAGCAGCATGTTAATAAAGTATCCAATGGTTTTGGTTCATTCTTTGGGATTTCTGTAAATTGTCTTGTGACATTATCACAAAGAGAACCAAAAAATAAATAAATTCAATGTGCTCCTATTGAACATCAAGAAATGAAAGAATAAACTGAGAAAGCAGATGAAGTAGATAGGTATTTTATGTACCCCCCCCCCCCTCCCCCCTCTAAAAAACGAGGCTTGTGTCGACAGGAATTATGTTACAAAAGATAAACCAGAAGGAATTAAACAGGTGAAAGTACCTTATTGTGCGACATATCTATCATACAGCAGCAAATTCTGCAGAGTGTATTATGTAGAGTATAATTTTGCGAGCTCGTCTGAGAATGTCTTCTTGACAACTTCTCTCTTGAGCTTCAGAGCAGCTGTAACTAATCCCGACTCTGGTGTCCACGGTTCTGAAAGCAATTTGATTCTTACAGGGATCTCAAACTTTTCCAAGCGAGCCTTTTTCGCTTCCTACATAATAGCATAAGATATCAATCAGCAAATGCTATCCATTACTTCAAATCTCTAGCTTTTTTGTTAAAAAACAAAAATCCTACTGTTTCAAGTCTTTCGACTTATTTATACTTAAAAAGTCTCTTAACGAAACAGCCAAACATACATAATCCCAAAAATTTATAGTAAACATTATTTATATTCAAATGCGGGTTACGAAGGGCATTCTTTTTCCAAATTGTTTTGGAAGGATGAGGCCTCATGAGGGTGAGAAGCATTTGAAGAAGTATTAATCATAATAGACATGACTAGACTAGACGCATGCTAACTCAAAAGAGTTTCCTCTTTCCAATCAAATTCTGTAGTAGACTAACCTTTACTAGTGATCCAAGAACTTCTTTAACAGTTTCTTCTTTCTGGCACAAGTCAGAAAAGTCGGTGAAACTAATTCCTTGCTTGACTGCCCAATCTCGTACAGCAGATTCTGAGGCTACCACGACAGCCACACAGTAGCTATAATTAGGATCACAATGCAGCATGATGTTCTCGACATAGGGACTTGTAATCAGAGCTGCCTCAACCTACAGGTAAAAAAAAAGACATCAGGTTTTGGAACTGATATATACTTCGTAGTAAAGATATAAATTTATGTGTAAAGCAATACCTTTCCCAGAGAAACGTATTCCCCATGCTGAAGCTTAACAATGTCCTTTTTACGGTCAACTATTTCAAGGCAACCATCAGCATGAAACTGTCCTATGTCACCAGTATAGAACCACCTCATCCCTCTCTCATCAACCTTCCAATTACAAAGTAATGAAGTTAAAATTGAGTGCATAAAGCCATGGTTTTCACAAAGCATGACAGGATAACCAGCAGAAGATGAAAGATAACCTCGTACACTTCATTGGTCTTGTCTTCATCTTTAAAATATCCAAGTGTGACATTTGGACCACCAATAACAATTTCCCCCCGAGGCATAGGTTTATCACTGATAAGATATCCTCCTTCAGGCCAATCTATTAACTGCAACATGGTATGTTACACATGTTTCAATACAGAGACTATAACTAATTACATGTGAAATACAAACAACCATCGTATTACAGTAATTGTAGATGTTGCAGCAAGACATGTAAAAGACTAAGTATTCAGACCATGGTCCTGCATCTTGGTCCAGTGAAAAACTATAAATCATCCTCGCTTTCAAGTAGAAACAATTTCAATTGACAAAGCATGTAATAGACGTGCTTAAAACCAAGCTTCTTGATAAAGTACTACATTAAAAGGTTTAGTGTTTTTCCTAAGCACAGCAACGGTAATAAATGTGAATTCACAAAAAAGCCTACAATATTTCTTTTTTTGTGGTAGCAATTTGAAATATATTTTAAAAAAACAATATACTTCACCTTAATATATGAGCAAGGAACAGGAGGTCCAACACGACCAACAGTAGTATCATCATACTCGGTAAATGTTCCACCAGCACAAGTCTCGGTAAGCCCATAACCTTGACCTATAGGAGCACTGAATGTGACCAAGATGTTAAATTTTGCAAGAGACACATTGGTTTGCGATATATGCAAAGAAACACTTTGGTCAACTATAGGCAGACTTCCAGAATAAGAAAACAAAACTTGTTTTGACTTGAACATGTTAAGCAAAAAAATTCCATACAAGCACAACTTGAAGGTTATAAAAATATTTGAGCTAGTATAGATTACTTTCCAGAGATAGTTGCAATGAAACACCAATTTGATATTCAAGTAATTACAATAAATCAACACCAACTTGACTATGACATGAGCTTCTTTTATCTACAGCGAAATTTTAAAAGACATATACTACTTAATTGTAAAAAATCAACACTAATTCGACAATGATATGAGATTCCCTTCTCCACAAACACTTGCCATGGAGGCGATGGAGCTCTACCAACTGAAAGGAAATACAACATGGAATATATTCATAGATGCTAGGCTTTAAATAGACTAAAGACGTGGCAGGTCTATGTGAAAAGAAATACTTTGAAGGATTATGTAATCCAACTGTCCACAATCTAAGAGAATTTCAATTTTTATCAAGGATTGTAAACAGATTGACAAAAAAAAAGCACACAGCACTCTTGTTAGGTCAACAAGGTGCAAATTGCTTATTAAATACACAATGAGCAAGAGATAAAGAAAGTATATTTTTAATAATATTTTATAAAGAAGTTAAACAGGGAGCATATACTAATATAAAGAAAATAAAAATCCCAATAGCTTCTCACTTAAGAGCTTTTTGCAGAAAGAGGTTAATACAAAGATATCAATATCAAGTATTCACAGTCCAAATGAAAACCCATAAGAGCACTTAAGTGGGAAAATATGAGACATATACGGATAACAACCAACTCCACTTCGTCCCACATTTTGTATGTCACCTATTTAGCTTTTTGTTAAAATGCAGATGTAGATGCTCGTGACAGAACAACAGATTAATTAGGAAATGAAAAACAACAATGAACATACTAACCCAATACAAATATTGATGAATCTTTGTGTATCACCAGAAAGAGGTGCACCTCCAGAAAGAATAAAACGTATACGACCTCCCAACACTGCTCGGACCTTTTTAAACACTAGTAAATCCCAAAGAATTCTCTCTGGACCCCTTGCACCACACCAGTTACCATTCATTGCAGATAAGCGGCGGTTGTACGCAAAATCAAATAATCTTTTGGACAATCCACCCTTTGCATCAACCTAAACCGCAGAATAATCCAACATTAAAATCTTCAAATTTTACAATCATAAAGAGGAAGGAGAAAAATACACTATCATGTTCTATCTTCATGGTTCTACTAAAGTTCCCTTGGATGCCAATAAAAATGAAACAAGATAGAACAATATAAGGAAAGCAAATTTCTGCTAGTTTGATAGGTGCATGAGTTTAGTAAATAGGCAAGGACGATGTAAGTTTAACGGTTGGTAATTCCTGAAGCTGGAACTATAAACTTGGACTATAAGAGTAATATAAAAGACTAGCTACACAACTGTAGTCTGCAGTAATGAATTGCGCAATTGCCAACTTAAAGGAGCACATCATCTACGACAAAGCAATTTTTACTGTGCTCATTTTTGCACAAGCATGGAGCATTGTATCAACCATATATAGCAGAGTCTAGATTAGTTCAGAAGTTTATTTTTCTCTCAATAAACAGAAGGTTCTTAACGGGATTGGGACGTCCAACAATGAACAGACTTTCTTATGTGTGTAGGTTCATGTATACATCTTTAAAGCTAGAGCCTTGAAGTTTTAGGGCACAGAGAGATGTATATAAGGACCAGAGAAATACTCAAATATAAATGTATATCATGTTACAGAATGTTCAGGAGGCTAATCTCAGATTCCCAGGTCTGAAATGAAGGAAGTTGATCGTCAGAATGTATTTTGCAGTGAGACAGAAAGGATGGAGCCTCTCTTAAAGAGTTAAAGTAGATAGACCTTAATCAACTACTACTTCCATTCCCACTAGGAATAATATGTTTTCTTTCATTAGGTTTTTTTTTTTACCCCTTTAACAAGTACTCCAAACATGTGAGAAAGAGCAAGATATCACCCAAAAAAAAAAGACTATTCTTACCAACCTTTTTGCGTACACCTTCTCGAACACGGTCCAGAATTGCCGGTACAGCAGCCATCAGTGTAGGTGCCAACACAGAGGCATCACCCTTTGTACCCTTTTTAATCTTGTTTGATGTATCTGTCAATGTAAGTGGGGATCCATATCCTATTCTCCCTCCGATTGCAGCTGCTATGTTCTGCAGTAGAAAAGATATGGATTTATAGAATGAGAATTGAGCATGTGTTGATAATTTGATAAATTTATTGGCCAGCTAGGCACCTAGGCAGCAAGGAATCCTATGGTACAAATTCAACATAGATCATACCTCAGCAGCTAATTCCAGGATGTGAGCTAGAGGTAAATATGCTAAATAAACGTCTTTTTTGCCAAGTCCGGGAACAAGAGTCATGACAGCAGAAACCGTAGCAAGTACATTACCATGCGTCATCATCACCCCCTGAAAGTTGAAATCAATTTACATACAGCATATAAACTCTATGGAAGAAGGGAGTGGGGGATTATGAGAAGAACTCTCTGCAGAAACCTTATCCATCAGAATAAACATACTATAGCACTTTCTCATACTCATTTAGAATATGTCAAATTGTCAACTACAAGAAAGCAAGAAATCTCCTCCCCATACATATATTTTTGGAATAAAAAACAATGGGAAAATTATTTGCCAGCCAGACTGCATCTCCATTAGAAAATAAAGGAAACCCCCACAGATAAACAACAGAGCAATGCAAGGAGAACTGTTCTATTCTGCAAGTTCACGAATAGAAAACCAAATCCAAATTCACTCATTTTTTTCCAGCCACCGAAACAAATTCCTATTCTTTGCATAGTAGCAAACCTATAAAGCCAATTAGCAAACGTATTAAAAATAAAAAAGGCAGACACAGCACCCTCTGCACCAGCAAACTATAAGATTCTTCTACAAAAAGACACTATACTCATCTTCTATTACAGCACAAAATACACACATAAGTATAGAAATTTGCAGAGATGGGAAAGGATGCTTTCAGTCTCTGACTCTACGGTCTCCCATGCTGTTGAGCATCTCCAAAATACCACAATCAAATCTCAACATTTTCCGAGTGTTGTGTTTATGAAGAAATATAAACCAAGGATTCTACTTACTAAAGAAGGGACTCTCGAGATTGAGAAATGGAGATCTTACTAACTTATACAGTGTACTTCAGGCCCTTTCCTAAATCTCTAGATTAATAGCAAGTCATTGCCAACATGAAGTTCCTAACAGTTCAATTATTAACCCTACTTCTCAAGGCATAAAAGATGATGAAGTCCAAATATACAGTACATTTGGATATTGCAGACTAGCTACAACTTCTAAACTACTAATTTGCTTCTTCAAAATCCAAAGTATCAGATACTAAATTTAACAAGCAACAAAATTTAGCTGCACTTAAGATCAAACATAGATGTACCCAATTATAAGCGGTCCAACAAAAATGTACCCAATAAACAAATTAGAAAACAAAAAAATATATCAATATACCCAACAGTCAATTATATGAACAAAACCACATTAAATGATATTAGAGGTAAAATTTGCTACCACATGATGCAAGACATTAAATCTGACTGGAAAAAGGTATGGAATAAGTCTTAAATAAAAGTCCATTCTAGTATTTTTTCTGTATGTCCTAATAATATAGTCCGGAAATTGCATCTTTGATATCTTTTAATGCATTTTTGTTCAGATAGTTAGTAGTTGAGCATATTTTGTGTAATTTTCTAGTATATTTTTGTTGGATCACCCATACTTAAGTAGATATTCATTAAAACTTCCCATTTTATTTCGTGTTGAAAGCATCAAATAGCATCAACTTTCAGTACAATCCTTACTGGGCACTAATTTTAACAAGCAATCAAAATCCAACAACTTTAAAGCAAATCCCCACAGAATCACAAATCACGATCATTGATAGTACTTCACAACAGTGGGCTTACATAATGAAAAGCCCTAAATGTTATCTGAAGTACCTAGAACCCTCATATTCATTGAATACCTACCTTTTTTTTTTGAAAGACATTGAATACCTACCCAGAACCCTAGAGAGCCCAGAATTTGCAAAGTGGATAGCCAATCAACGCACCACTTAAATTGAGTTTTGTTTCTTTTTCCAGACGTATACCAAAAATTTATTGCTGCAGTGACTGCATTTTGACTCTATAGAGGCAAAGAAACAGCATCTTTGTCTTGCTATTTAATCAGTCAATCATAAATCAGACAAACAAAATTGTCCATTCAGAAGAAAGTTGAATGAGCTTATGAGGGGCAATTATTCAACTTTAAATTACAATGGACTAAATGAGATGTCTGATTACATTTTACTTTTTCATAAGCAAATAGTAGGTTAGTTGCTCCAGGATCAGGAGCCCTGAAGGAAACAACTTTAAGGCAAAAAGAGCCTCTTTGGAATAGTAGAAGTGAGAAGCCTCGAACCTGAAAGGCTGAAAATCCTAACTAGCCTTAGGCAGGGAAGCTTAATTAGATACATTGGGGTGATGGTATGGTTCACATGAAACTATCATCTCTGTCTATCAAGCAATATAAAAGCATCTATCGACAGAAACTGAAAGGCTATGAGAAGTTATAAAGCTAAGCCGGTAAAGATTATGTTTCATGGGTTTATCAGTAGATGGTATCATAGTATATTGGTATCACTTAATGAAAATCTACAATGTCTATGTAATCAGTCAATTACCTATAAACATCAAAAGATAATGAACGAATCATAAAATGCCGATAACTCAAAAGGAGCTAAGCTGTAGCTGTGGATCAGGTTCAGAGCAGTAGAGGAGAAATGAGGGGAGAACAGACATTCTAAACTAAATTTTAAAAATTAAATGGTTCTAGTAGCCTACTCACTTTTGGCAAGCCTGTACTTCCACTGGTATACATTATCACAGCAACATCAGCTGCTAGGGGTAAATCAGCATCAACAGGATTTTCTCGTCCAAGCTTTTCCACAGCAGCAAATGATTTGACAGTCCATTTTTCCTCCACCAAAGAGGCATTAGATGAGAAATCATCATCCATACATATAATCCTCTTTACAGTGTCAAGCTGTCCACTTATGTCTACAAGCTTTTTCATTTCTTTCTGCCCACAAATTACAGTTGTGACCTCTGTCTGCAAAAAAAAAAAAAAAAAAAAAAAAAAAAAAAAAAAAAAAACAAAAGAAAAACTGCTTAGAGAAGTGCAAGTAACAGGGATCTATATACAATAGACTAAGTAATTGCCAAACTATACACTTGGCAGTTTCTCTCTAGAAAAATTTCCCTCCAAAAAGTTTTGTGATCATAGAAAAAAAAAAATCAAGCTTGTAGCTTTTCTGTTAAATGGTTTACAGCCCTATCCCCCATAGCTAGCCCCTTGGTTTTCCCAAAAATTGTACCCCTGTTACTGTTAAGTCTTCAAGACTAACGGGAATTTTTCAGAAAACTATATCATTAACATCAAGAAAAGCATACAGTAGAACATATTCCTACACTCCTCCTACTTATCTTAAATACCTAATTATCTCTAGTCAACAGAAGAGAAGGTACAAGAGTGATTAAAGCATGCAAGTTGTGATTGAACAGGCATTGAAAATTTTGCAATTAGACAGGTAACACCCCGCATTTATGCACGGCTCTATAGTCCATGGATCATAATGCTCAAAAAAGTCAAGTGCATCATAACTTCATAAGCCATAACTGAAAATTAACCACAAATCCTAATACTATAATTACAAACGGATAACATTCAGCACAATTTTATGTGGAAGGACTTCGCACCATTGCTACTTTTGCTAGGAATCAATTCTTTGTCGGTATACTTAAAGAATGTTCGGGCCATTGAAAGGTTTTGAAGGCAAAGCATAGAAAAATCACAGTAATGAGAAACAAATATAAGAATGAAGAAGGGGTAAACCCACTGCGAGTGCCTGCAACAATAAATGCTGGGGAAAGAAATTAAAGAAGAAGCAGAGAGAGAGAACCTGATTCAATGAATGAGATAGAGCTTCCTCTCCAAGAGAAGAATATATTGTCACAATAGTTATGTTGCGCCTGAAACAAGCCTGCCGAAGAACACCAATGTTATGTTTCATTCAAGGACTACTTAAGAAAAGGGGGGGGGGGGGGCGGGGAAGTACTTCAAGACTACCAAACCCATTGGGAATTTGGGAGCAGAATGCGGAAAAATCAATAACTAATACTATAAATCCAAACTCTTGTAATATGATGTTCAAATACACAAAAGTAAGTCCTACTGCACAAAAGTTTCTTCCAAGATAAGCATATGCCTAATCTGCAAGTTTTTCAATTCCCTTTTTTCTTATTCTAATTAATGGAAAACAAAAAGATTTACCAAGTACCTGCATTGCGATGTACCATTCCTCTCGTGTATCAGCAAAGATTGCAGCACGTTCATTCCTGGAATGTCCAAGTTGTGCCAAACCAGAAGCAAAACTACAGACAGATTCAAAGGTTTTTCCATAAGTAAGCCATTCATACTCTCCCAAGTGAAGTTTCTCAAAGGATTTCCCATCTGCTGTCACTTCAGTCTCCTTGGCAATCAGCTTTCTGGTTCCAAGAAGGGGTTCATCTCTATAATTTTCACACGACCTCTCAAAAAGTTCAGCGAGAGTTGAGACGCCCTCCCATGCTGTTGTTACGGGGGAAGTAAACCGAGCATTCCTGATTGCATATCCAGGTTCCCCAGCAACATCAATAGGCAATCCTCTTTTTTTCCCACGCTTAGTATTACGAATTATAAGAGTAAACACAAGAGGAACAAGGACCCCAACTACATAGGGAGTCATCTCCTAAGTGTACACCTAGAAAAAATAAAAAGGCATAACCCTTAATATCACATATTGTCAAAAACCACTTCTCTATAAACACCTTCCATTAACAAAAATTCAATCAGCATTGGCTTCGATATATGCCAGCTCTGATGTAAAGAGAACAATCAAGGTCTCAAACAAGCGCAGCGAATGTAGCAAGCCGGTATTCCACATCAAACTAAAAGCTGCCACTATAGTTCAATTTAGAATAATCCTATCATATAATTAGGCCAATCCTCTAAAGCTCAACCCTCAAATTGTTGGTTTCTTAAACCTTAGTAACTACTTAATTCTTAAGTTATTTAGGAACTTCTAGCAACATTAAACAGGAAATAGTATTAGAACAAATAAAAAAAATGACCCAGTCCAAAATTAAAAAGGGTAAAAGTAAGTCATCAAGAACCACCATTGATGGGTCCCATTCCCACCACTTGAGCTTTCAAATTAAAGGTTGATAATACACTAATTCTACAAAAGTTTCAAACTTTATTGTCACCCATAATGCTTAAATTACCTAGAATTGAGTTGGGCAGATCATAAAAATAAAAACAGCACAAAAAATGGCTTCTTTGAGATATCCTTAAATTTAATGCTTCTTAATCGACAAATTACATATAAAATAAGATATTCAGTTCAATTCCTTCCATCAAAACCAATGATTTTTTCTTTACTATTATAATCCAATAATCCCAGCATTTCCATATACATGAAATATCAAGTAAAATTCTGATTAATCTTAAGTTCTGAAGAAAGACAGAAAAAACCTGAGTAAGTAGAGGTAGAAGATGAACTGAAGTGGCTGTTTCTCTATCTATCTCTCCAAATTTGTGATTGTATTTTGCGGCACACTAGATTTTAATTTATTATTTTTGAATTTGGGTGAAAATAATGCAGGTGACTGAGAAATCGAGGAAATTGCTTCTTTGTTTTTATTATAGGTTTTTTTTTTTCTCAATTTTTGGTGAACAAAGAACAAACTTTGTATAAAGGGTACCAGCTTTTGCAATCTGTAAATTTATTGATACGGGGGCCCATCGAAATAACTAATACCAGTAGCATTTTTTGGGTTTTTATCGATGGGTCCAACCACACCCGACTTGATCCAACCCAATTCAAAATCAATTTAGAAAATATTCGAAAATTTCGACTTTATAGACATAATAATTTAGCATAACTTAAGTTTAAAAATACACCCGATGTAATCATTCACTCCTTACCCGGTTGCATATTATTTAAGTTTTTAAGCCTTCGTGTTTGTCTTGTTTTAAAGACTTAAATTATCTCCTCAAATCAAGATAACCTCCCAAGAAACCCTCTTTATTGTTGGAATTATTTGCGCCCGCTTTGAATTATCAACCATCACAAGCCCTGACTCTAAACTCGTTACCAATAAACGCGTGCTTCCTTGAGATACTTTTGCTCGATTGTGTTGCTTTATGCTCACAGACCACAGTTCCAACCAGACTTGTGTTTTTGTTGCTAAAAAGGCAAGAGAGTGTCATACGACCCGGTGTCAAAACATTCAGATTATATAATTTGGTATTAAATGATATGAATCTTGCTAACGATAGCTCGGAGCGTTAGATAAGGAATAATTATATTGCTTGAAATAGTTAAGTTAGGAATGCATAACAAAATCACGCATCGTTCGACGTAATTAATATTAGTTTCACTCTAAAATGTCCACTTTTAATTATCTTATCTAACATTCCAATGGTGCATATTAGCTTTTGCCTAATGATATAGATTCAAATATCCGAATTGACACCTCTAATCCGAGTCCCGATGCAAACAATACGTGGAGGATAGAGGTGTTCCCCGAATCTCGATGCCAATTGCCAACATTAGACGGTCTAAAACCATGGTGTTATACGATGATGACAAGTGTACGTCTAATAATAACACTGTCCCTCCTAAGTCCTCACTTTACACTATTATAAGTAAAGCCACCCCTTACTCTCTTTCTTATCTCTATCTAGTATCTATCTATTCGCTCCATTCTGTTTTTTTTATAGTATCAATCATCATCAACTCTCAATCACTCTTGAAAATGTCTTGCTGTGGTGGTAACTGTGGTTGCGGATCTAACTGCGGTTGCGGCAGTGGCTGCGGAGGGTAATTCATTTTCATCCTTTTTATTATTGCTTTGTTTGTTTATGCACGGTTTTTTATGACGATTCATGTTAGTCGGCCCCCCTTTATTTATAGAACGATTTTGATCATCATAAATTCAGTGTTAAATTTTACCCTTTGTTTTATTGTTTGAAAGGGTTTATGAAATTTTACCCTTTATTTTATTATGTGAAAGGGTTTTATGAAATTTAAAAGGGTTTTATTTTAGCAAAAGCTAACAAAAGTCCGGCGGTGTTGGACAAGCTTTTTAAAAAGGCAAAAGCTAATAGCGTCTGGGGCGTTAGATAAGAGAATTAAATTATAAATATTAGAGTAAAATTAACATTAATTATACCGAATGATGCGTGATTTTGTCATGAATTTCCAACTTAATACCATTTCAACTAATATAATTTATCCTTGTCTAATGTCGGGGCGCTCGTTAGCAAGATTGAAAAAGGTAAAATGAACCTTAATTACATCGATCGACCGCCTGATTTTGTTATTTTTTCTAAATTTATACCACTTTTAGTAGTTAATTACATCGATCGACGCGTAATTTTGTTATTTTTTCCAAATTTATACCACTTTTAGTAGTATTTAAATGCTTATCTAGCGCTTCGTTAGCGAGATCCATTATTTTATTACGAATTTGGATTAATGGTGTTTCAATTATATATGTTGATTCAGATGCAAGATGTTCCCTGATTTCGTGGAGAACAGCTCTAACCCCACCGTTCTCGTCTCCGGTGTTGCCCCCAAAATCTCGTAAGTTTTTTTTTTTTTTTTTTTTTTTAATTTTCTTAATTTTTACTAATTATGTTATTGATATTCATGGAAATTATGTTTAACAAATGAAAACAGGTTCTCTGAAGGAGCAGAGAGTGGAGTAGCTGCGGAGAATGGGTGCAAGTGTGGTGCCAACTGCCAATGCGATCCATGCAACTGTGGCAAATGAATACCATCTTAATTTTAATCTTAATTAATTAAGATGAAGATATAATTAAACTAATTAATGTTTCTGTGTTATGTTTCTGGGATTATTATTATTGTGGTGTATAAGCCAAACTCTTAATTAGGCTTAGAATAATCGTATTATCGCAGCCGTATGATATGATATGATATCGTGTTGTATGTGATGTTTACTTTATTTATACCGGTTGGACTAATGATAATATTGTGTTTGTTTTAAATTACTTTGTGATCTTGTTTGTTGGTGTTCATATATTTCAAATTTGTGATCCTATGCTTTATTTTACTTCCATTATTTAAAATGGCAACACTTTGTACAGCTTTGGTTTTTCGCTACACTAATACTACATCCGTTACATATTATTTGCAACGATTAGATATACAGAGGCAGTAGTTATTCATTTTTATTAATGACAAAACTAAAATTTAAAACTGACTTTAATAAGACTTGACATGATCCTCTATCCTTTGCCAAGTAGGGAGTATGTGATTCTATTGTAGCGTAGAAAAAACGAGGCAAACAAAGTAGTCATCCACTCATCCCCTCTTGAATAGTGGATAATGAATAGATTTTCACAATAGGAAAATGGTTAGAGTTTTACTCTAAATAATGAGGAGTAATAATAATAATAATAATAGGTTGCATGCATTGTAAATCACAAAATTGTAACAAAATGTAAAGTTGTTAGCATAAAATTCACAAAAGAAATTAGTCAATGAACTTGGGCCCTACCTCAAAATATCTCCCCCAAAATGCAACTAACGCATGATTGAATCATGTGAAGGAATGAATGCCAACAAATTTAGTGGGGGTGTTTGTTAAAGCTGTCAAAAGCCATTCGATCCGATTTGAAAAATATCTGATTCATATTTAGACTCACATGGACATAACAATTTAGTATGACTTAATTTTAAAAATTTATCTGATCTAATCCGATCATCCAAATTGACACCCTCTAATATTTGTGTATGAAATTGTTGAAAAGTGTCACAATTTTTTATATATGGGTGGTCACAAAATGTAGTCGTGGTTACTCAGTTAAAGATTATTCGGTCATTTAGAAATTACTCGTTTAATTAGGATGTACTTAGTCAGTGTTTGGTATGTGTCAGCTTGTTCCACAGTAAAGTGGAAAGGATGGTGAGTCAATCAAAGTCACATTGATCACTCCTCCTCCGTCCATAATATTCGTACGCCTTATCCACACTCCTTCCCAACGAAAACGAAATTAAAGCTCATACTTGTGGAGTGGAGTTTATCTCCAAAGCTTGCTTTGGGCTGGGATTCCCTACAAGTGTATGGAATCTTGGTAAGAGATTTGATTGTTGACCCTTCTTGTACAATTTGTTTATCGATTACTCCTTTTGTCCTAAATTGAATATTGCCCCTTCCGTTTTATAATGATTTTTCTTATTAGGAATCTAGCACTATGTATTAGGCTCGAAAATCTTTTAAATTACTCTTAAAATATTATCCTTATATAGTCAATCATGTTTGATTTGTGTCAATGAGTAGTTAATTAACATTTAATTATTTTACTAATATGCAATTAAAGATATATGTACAAATTATTGAAAGGATTGGAGTTAATGCATACCAATTGTGCAAACTTAAAACTAAAACTGGGGGAAGCCTGCACCATCTGTACTAGAAAAAAACATAGCAAGAGAAAAAAAATGAGAATTATCATTAAGATGACAGATTAATAATAATCACATATATTGGCTCATTGCAGTTATCTTAAGGCAGGTCTTCATCACTCTGAATTTTTCTTGAGGATTCCCGAGAACTTTCCCATCATCGATCTCAGTGAATATCATATAAATATCATGAAGATAACAGGAACGACAGACTAGTGAATTAGTGATCATATTTATTGGCTTGTTGCAGTTATCGCGAGGCAGGTCTTCCATCATCATCACTCTGTTGATCTCCTTGAGGTCCCCCGAGAACATTCCCATCATTGATCGGAGAGTCCTATTTAAATCCTCGGGTGTTTGCTCATTAAAGTTGAAGCTGAAGCTTGCGCTTCCAGCATTTATTTCTGGGCCATCAACACCAGCATTATTACCTCCTTGTGGTTGGTCTTGAGAGCCTTGTCCATGAGAACCTTGTCCAGCCATATTCATGAACATACTAGCAAAATTAGAGAGCGGATTAGTAGGTCCGCTGTCATGGTTTTGCTCAGCAGACCTGCTCTGAGATTCCTGCCCCTGAAATGTACCCCCAGCCATATTCATGAACATGCTAGCAATATCTGAGGGAATAGCATTGCTATCAAAGTTTGTTGATGCAAATGGAAATTGTGTCTCATGATGAACTTCCGCGGGCCTGCCTTGCCCATTCTGGTTGTGAGATGCATTTCCAGCAATATTAGTGAACATGCTCGCAAAATTGGCAGGAATAGTACCAGCATCAAATGAAACGGATGCAAAGGGTGGTGGGACAGCTTGGGTTCCTGATGCTCCAGTAGAATGGTTCCTTGAATCCTGGGAAGAATGAGAGCATTACTAATGCCACATGTCAACTATTACTTGTAAATCATAGATCAAATTAAGACCCTGTCAAATTCTATAGCTATAGTCTACATCGAAGAATGTAAAAGCTTATAGTAATACAAGATGATAACAATTTTAAGCCATGTTTGCTAAAGATTTGGTTTCCTCCACTCATGCTTCCAAGGCAAATAACAATTTAGAGAGATAGGTTCATTAAAAGTCAACATAAAAACTTTAATAAATGCAGAGAAGAAACTAGAAAGGCAGTTTCTCTCAATTTTTAATTTACTCTCTAGTTTGTCACCACTGTAACTCAGACTCCGGAAAATACAGACAATGGTTGCCTTTTATAGGAGAAAGGGGAAAGAGAGGATGATGAGATCATGTTAGTCGCCACGCCTCTGCACTATAAATTACTTGATATTGGAAAAGCTAGAGAATTACCTGATAACGACGTCTTTGCTCCTGTTCTTCATTCAATTTCTGCTCAGCCACCTACAAACAACAATGCCAAATTAAGAAACTGGAACAAGTGCGGCACTAAGAGAGAAAGTAATTATCTATGTACAAACCCGAAGATTTTCTTTGACAGCATCATTATTTGGATCCAATTCCAATGCTGCAATGGTGAGAAGATGGAAAAAGTGAGATCAAACTATCAATAGCATTAACTCTTTTTATAAATGTAGAAAGACAAGCTGATCATCTTTCGATTTCCTTTTCTTTTTCTATATCTGTTTTTACTTTAGGATGCCTAGTCAGATGGGGAAGGCTATGGTGGTAGGCAGCTCTACATATTTCTTTGCCAAGGGATAAGTTTGACAATGCTTCTTGCAGAAACAGAGGTAAAGGGTTAATAACTTATGACCGTAATATTTGTATTTTGCACAACTCAACTAAGATCACGCAGGAAATCTTTAAAACTGAAAGTACACAAATTCTGGGTCCTGATATACTGAGTTAGCATTACAGACCTTTTCCAAAACCATTATTGACAGCATCATCCCTAGACATACTGAAAGCATACAGTTCCTTGATCATGAAATTTGAGTAAACAACTAGAGACAGCTACCATACTGACCTCTTTTGTAGCCTCTATTGATTGCATCACTATATTTTCCTTGTGCATAATATGCAAGACCCAACCGACTGTATGCCTTACTATAATTTGGGTCAATTTCAATGGATTTGAGGCAATCTTTAACAGCTTCGTTATATTTGTGCATCTGAGTATAAGCAGCTGCTCTGGGTGAATAAAAACAGGATAAAGTGCATAAAACAAATTACTTGGGGTGAAGTTAACCAAATATAATCACCAAACACTGTAACATAGACAATTTCAATTGATTATATAAATGAAACATAAATCAACATCTGGAATGAGAAAAGGATTTGACATTTGCAAAACAAAATACAAAACAAAAAGCCTCACCATATGATAAACGATGCAACTCAGTATCCAACAATCACCATACTTACTGTGTCATATTTTCAATCAAATAAGTGGCCAAGTAGAAGCTTTTCTTTCTTTTCTTGTTTTATCAAATTTATAGTGCCAAATAGAAGCAATTAATGCAAAAGAAAAGGTAAAAAAAAAAAAATGAAGTTATCCAGACCACCTTTCTTACTTGAGTTAATACCAATAAGAAAGAAAAGAAAGGTGGTCTGGATAACTTCATTTTTGGTAATATTCCCTAACCACAGGATTTAACCAGACCCCAGCGCTGTGGTTAGTGCACGTGCTGCTTCCAATAAATCAATAAGTAATATCTAATCAATGGTTGATGGTGATGGAGAGGTTAGTTTCTAAGGCTATTGTCCGTGAATCAGCAACTCATATACAAATTTATCGGTCAAAGTAGCAATAGATATTGTACCAAAGCAAAAAACATCAAGTTCCCAATTCCAATGTCCCAACCTAACCATAACCACCAAAGCTCTCAGCTCTAGTGTTTAAGGCATCGGGCAGCACATTTGCACCAAGACGGCTAGGTATGCTGATACAGAAGGATCATCATAACTCATAAGCGACAAGAAAGGCTAGTCCTTTTGACAGTTACTACTGGAAGAAGTTCAAGGTTACATGTATAGCAGAAAGCTAACTGATAGGTACAAGGTTCGACACACAGCAACAGTAGAAAGAATGGTTAAAATGGAAGTTTGGGAGGCATGGTCACAGATTTGGTTCACCCAAGCAACAGATAGAGAGACAACTCAGTTGCTATTTCTAAACATGGATAAAACTATGGAACATCACATCAAGTTAAAAACTGAAGAAGCCTTAAATTAAAAGCAAAACTGAGAAGATAACATGGAGGGAAAAAACACTTGTAGAAATCTGTGAAATTTACCTGTTACAGTAGTACACTGCATTTTCACAAAGAGCAATAGCACAAGTATACCGCTCAATAGCATCTGAGTATTCATTAGATTGCACAGCTTTGTTACCTAACACAGAGTAAGACATGCAATGCATGTGAGAGAGAGAGAGAGAGAGATTGATAGTGAAATGTGCAAAATAATTAAATTGAGAATAGAAAGGTGCATATACAAGCACATAAAATCCTGGAATGTAACACCGTGTCTTATAGATGGCAATAAGTCCAATGATTGAAACGATAACTGACGATTACCTAATGTTTTCAGAGCATCAGCCAAGTTTTTACGATCAAATATCTTACATCCAGATCTTTCCATCTCCTGCATACAGTGAAACTTACTACGTCAAGCAAAGATCTCCAATAATATAATCTAAACAATTGTGTTAAGTAAATAGCGTATGCATAGTTTACAACCACACTGTTATAAAAGCACACCACGGAAGGATCTAACCAAAAAAAAATGTTTAAATGTCATTATGTCAAATTCTAACCTGAAAACAGCTTGTTATTTGTACTTCTGTTCAATTTTTTTATTTATTTATTATTTTTTAATCTTCCAGCACTTTACTGGGACAGGTCTACACGCAAAGCAAACTCTGACTACCTCATACATATAACCTTGGATCCACACACGTTGACATAATTTTTTATATAATAAGCACCCTTACTCAGTTACTCCCACCTTAATAAAGACCAAAGCAATGATTAAAGAAGTACCTACAATAAAACTATCTTTTCTAAACACCCAGGTGCTTTGACAATCAAACTTAAAATACGCCGAAAGCATTCAGTATATAGATGTTAGGATATGCAATATATAATTCAAATAATATATTACCAGCCCTTTAATCAGTGATCACCTTTTTCTTACACCCACCCGCCTTTTTCCACACAATATTTGGTCAACGAATTTGATTCAGTTCTTAAATGGATAGATGCAAATAAATGCATGAACATTGAGCAACACCCAAGACCCATCAAACCCCCAAAATGCCACCTCTCATGGTGCAAAAATCAGTGGCTTATAACATTCTCCAAAAGACATGCACGCATATTGATGCTTATTCTTCTGATAAGAAAATGGCCTATAAATTTAAAACTTGACAAAAGTTGCATACATTGACAGCATCGTGAAACATGCTTGTAGCTCTATCTAGCAATACATGATCATCATCTCCATTTGCTGTTGTCCTGAAGAATCGGATTTTTTCTAAAGCATCAAAAAATTGCCCAAAAAGTTCATCTTTAGATACCCCTGCAAAGGCAAATATCTATCAAAACAACAGTGATAAATTAACCTAGAATATTTGGGAACTTGTCAAACTCAAAAGAAGTGGAGTTTGGCGGCATAGAGAAAAGTACAGCATAATTACATTGTCGAGGAAACAATTGCAGTCAATATGTTCACATTCACATGTTGAGGGGCATTTCATAATTAATCAAAGTTTTCCTATATAAAATAAAAGGCTTCAATGTATTATTATCTTACTTTTTCCTTTCTAAAAGGCATTCCTATACAATTTTATGTGCCATGTGGCACTCTTTCATTCAAAGGATCTATCATTTCATGTAATCTACGCTATAAAACAACTTTCTTACGTATGTTGATATATTCATAAACTTTGATTCAACGAGTCTTTCAATTTATGTAATCTTCTATACTATATGTAAACAATTGTTCCTAACCAAGTTTATGTTTATGAAGTATATAACTTTACAACATGCAAGATTCAAAACCGCAATCTAAAGTTTAAACAATAAAGTCTTGACCACGACTAAACCATATTGCAAGTCATCCTTTCAAAATGAATGATAGATAAATGAAATAAAAATAATAATATATCTATATCATGTCATTCATGCATTAGAGTATAAATGTTATTCATGTGATAACTCAGAGCATTGCCAAGGCCCAATAAACTAGTTATTAACGAAATAAATAAGAAACTTTATTAAAGAGGGGACACAGATGCAAGATTCCTTCATACATAAATAAGACATGTCAGAAAGATAGAGGAACAAGTCCTAATCATATCCTAACTAGATATATCATAACAGAAAAGGTTGCAAGTCTCTTACCATATCACACTTATATGCAGAATGAAATGCACAGAAATCTGTAGCCCATATAATCTAGGAATCAAACCCTCACCAAGTAGCAACTAAAAGTGTATCAAAAACTTTAAAGTGGAACTAAATTTTGAACACAAGATACAAAAAGTAGGATTATAGGATATCCAAAACAAAGGTACCAAAAATGGAATTTTGCAAAACCTCATATACGCATTATGGAAATTCTCCTTAAATAATAGGGATTGCATTACAATGACTACATACCCAGTTACCCACATAGCTTTGTCAGGGAAAGACAGAATTAATATCCTAAAGAAACAAAAATACCATGACAGAATATTACAGAGGCTATAAAATATATACCTGTATCACTGCTTTCCCTCACTTCAACATTACCCTACCAAGACAAAAATGAAATCTCAAGGTTAACTTATATAGAAAACAAAATAGATAATATCATTTTTCTCACCAAAAAAAAGGGGAGGGTTGGGGGGGGGGGGGTTATCAAACAAATCCTAAAATCAACCATAGTAGAACATGACTGAACGGACAAGGAATTGTTATTTTCTAGAAGTAATAAATGAGCAGAAACCTGATTTTTGGATGTTCCTGAAACATCACCCGTAGCATGATTTTCCGCAGATGGTCCAGGTTGGGCCTCCTCGCTACGGCTGATTCTGACTTCACTTTCAGTATCTCTTTCTCGAGAACTGAAAATGTTTAACAATAAATTAGGTTCTGGTTGCTCACTCTCAGGCAGTTGATGAAGTCTGAATACTTCTGTCAAGCAATCTTTGGCAACTTCAAGACCTTCAAGATCAACTCCAGGGGCAGGTTCAACTGCCAAGGGATTTATAAAAATTGAATAAGTTATTGATAATTACATGAATTTCACACCAGGAGTACAGGCAGAAGGGTTTGAGACTAGTAATTTTATATCAACATATCAATGTGCATGGATGATAGGATAATTAATTATCTACAAGTCAAATATGATGTATGTTTGATAATATTCTTGTGCAGCAGGCGCTTGTCTGTTAATCATTAAAGACCCAAAAGAGTATACTCATTCAAGGGCTTTCAGGAACCCCTAAGTCAAGCCACCCTCAATCTCCACACAAATACATAAATAAATTTGAAGCAAGCATGTCAAAGGATTACGGCACAGAGTGTATAACAGTATGTAGCATAGAAACTTGTCACCAACTCCTATAAAAGCATAATTGATTTAAAAGAAAAGATATTTTGATTCAAGCTGTGATGCCATTAAGTAATCAAAACATTTAATTACCTTTTTCCTGGCAAGGAAATGTAAAGACAAATGATTTATACCCAATACTCTACAAGGATGTATGGAAAAATCTTGTAAAAAGGCTTTTTCAACCCCTCCCCTTCCAAGACTAGGAAGAGGATAATCAAAATTCAAGAGAGTATTGACATATTTACGGTGCTAAATCGACAAACAACAGGGCTATAGCTAGATTTAACAATTAAAACAAGAATTAACAACAAAAAAAATAAAAAAAAAAAACCCTTCAACATCTCCAATCTTTACAACTGCCTCACCCCCCTGGCACCGCCTCGCCCCTGTCCATTAATCACCATCCCCACCAACCAAACCACCACCTGTCTAGCTGACCTCCATTGCCACCCATCACTAACTTCAGCCCAGCACTCAGCTCCATTTGGGTATTTGAACTCTTGAACCCATAAACTGATACTCAATTATACCTATCTGTAGTACTGTAGTAAGGCCTTACCCCAACTCTTAACCTACAAAAAACCTACCTTTAATTCCAACTATCTTTCCTGAAAACTCTCAATAAGATCAGTAGCAAACCTCACTCTATACTAACCCCCAGCCATGGCTAGCTTTTCAAAAACCCGCCGAGGCGCCGGGTTAAGAACATCTGAAATACAGTCATATTGTTAAAAAGATCACCCCCCCCCTTCCCAGAAAATTATAGCAATAGAGAGTGATTGCAAGACTCAAATGCATATTTTCAAAACCCAAGTACTGATTTTTATTCATAATCCAACAACAATGAAAATCAACAACAGATTCACAGCAGAAAATACATCAACAACCTAGGAAAACTCAATGACATGTAACAATAATGAATGAAGCAATGAATTATAAAACAACATTAATCTCTAAAATTGGAAAAAGCGTAATCAAAACAAAGACAAAGAGAGAAAGAGAAGTATACCAGAATCGAGAAAATCCAAGAAAGCACGGGTAATACGGCGAGAGATGGGAGCATCAGTCCTCAAATTCGCCATGATGGGGAAGACTGGAGAAGTGGGTTGATGATGATTGATTAATTGTCGGAAAATTTAAGAGAGATTGGATTGCAAAAGTAGGCTGCTTCTTAAAAATCGAAACTTTAATTTTAATCAACGAGAAAATGCAAGTTTAATAATAATACATGTACTACTTCGACTACTTGTATTTTAATAATAATGAAATTTTTATGAAAAATTATCATGAATTACGTTCATAATATTTGCATCAAAGGTTTTCTTTTTTTTTTGAAAAAAAAAAAATGTCAATTCTCTCTGTCTTTACTAGTTGAATTAACACTCACAAAAAATATTATCATTCCACATATATATACAAAGTCTTATATGTGGCTTGTTTCAAAAAACAAAAAAAAAAATCTTATTGGTGTGGCCATTACACATAATCACATATAAAAAAATTAATTAAGCAATAGGGGGGTTACGGTTATAAGCAAATGACGTTACCTTAATGTGTTTATAGGTTACTTCAATGAGAATTAGGGGTTACTCTCTCTAATAAGTAGAATTATTCTTTCATTTTTTAAAACAAAAGAATAGAGTTTACTCGAATGAACAAATGGAGTTACTTATTTCTAAATTAGTTGAATTCACTCGTGTAATGAATTTGGGTTACTTTTATGGACAATATGAGGTTACTCTTATGAAAAATAGAGGCTACTCGTAAATATAAATGAAGATTACTCCTATAAACTAATGTGGCGCACCGTGTGGCTAGCCACATACAAGACTCCTCCGCCCAAAAAACCCCATAATCTAATTATTTTTTAATAATCCGACCTTTATGCTCAATTCGCTTAAAAGGTTCTAAGTGGTAGAATAGGTAATTTTCTTTTAATAAGCTTAATTTACCCATGTCGCCACGTGATTGGTAAAAAAAAATAAGTTTTAATTTTAATTTTTATTAATAATTAACTATTTTTTTAACTCTTAAAACACAAAATATAAAAGCAAAAAAATCCTAACCCCACCGCGATGACAACCACCTACCCACCCCTACCATCGGCCTAGACAAGGCCCAAAGCTGTCAGTCCCACCGCGACCAAAACATAAACGCAAATATTATCTATGTATTTGTATGGTTTTGGAAAAATAATATTGGATTTGATAAGAATAGAAAGAAATTATAAGGTAATAATCAAGACATTTCCCAAAAAAAAAATCACTTGCATTTTCTACTTAAATTGGAAAATTTTAGGTGGGTAAAGAATTTTTCTGTCCCTTCACTTCCTTTACATTTTTTTTTTTTAATTTTATTAAAGGGGAGTGAAAACTATCATCCTTCTCTTCTCTTCCTTTTCTTCTACTCTGTAATATTCAGTTTTTAAAGGTGCTTGGTTAAAACGGATGAAACTGAATTTGAAGTACTTTGTACTCCCTCCGTTTTTAAATACTTGCTCCACTTTCTTTTTCCGACCGTTTTTAAATACTTGTTCCATTTCCTTTTTTTAGAAAGCTTTTACAATATTAAATTTTATTTTCACACTTAGTGGACCCAACATAATACTCTCTCTCCTCCTATTCTTCCATTAATTTTGTTTTTTACATTTTTTATTTTCTCAATTACCCCATTACCTCCATATTTTATTATTTTCTCCAATTTTCCTAAGACTCCGCGCATGGAGAAATGGAGTAAGTATTTAAAAACGGAGGGAGTAACGTTTGAATTCCACCAACTTCAATTATTACATTAGTTATGCATAGCCATAGGCTCGTAGCCATATATTCACACAATGCATAGTCATGAATAAGAAGCAAGGTAGTAGAAAAATGTTAGAATAACACATAAGAGACTCGTAACAAGGTTGTCATAAATTTATAATCGAAACAAAGTTTTTGGCAAGTCATTGCATTAGAGTTTTCTTATAGCCTTCAGCTGAAACTATGTTTGCAATTTAAGGCATCAAGCTTGGCATCTAAGGCTTTAGGTTTGCTTCAAACATGCAGCAGAAGGATCTTTATCTTGCAACACTCCTCTTTATCTTTTGCTTCCAATGGCTAGATAACTACATGCTTAATTATTAACTTGACAAATAATGCCATTGCACTAATTCAAAAAATTCAAATTAAAAAATGTAATAACTTAAATAATGAGACCACAAATTGACAGTTTAGCTCTCCTCCAAGCAATTTAACAATTCCTCTACGAATCATTGCCATCATAATCTTATAAAAATTGAATAGAAGAAAGAATTCGTTTATAAAAACAAATGGTAATTAATTACTCAACATACTACTACATAGCTTATAGCTCAGTAGTTGAGTCTTCACACTGTTAATACTTATATTATCAATTTTTACCGAGACTTGTCGAACATCAAAAGCTTCCAGCTCTTCCCCAGTAAAAGTTAGAATTATGTAGCGTTTGAGAGCACGATACAAGATGCTCTCAATGTCTTTGGACTAACAAAATGTTGTATTTACACGGCAAGATAGCTCCAAAATCAGTCCTTTCTATAAACTTTAGTAAGGATATTACAGCAGATGCTGATTACAGGACATTTACAGAAGCACCCTATATATATAAAAAGCTATTAGCTTTACAGAAGCTTGCATGTCAATAATTATGCACTGCACTCAGGAATACACGCGTCTGATACTAGTATGTAGCAAACATAAGTTAACAAGTTAAACTTTCCGTCTCCGAGTTCTGAAGGCAATCTGCAATGAACACAGAAGTACGGTAAGGTTGTGAAAGCAAACCTGCCTAAGAATCTAAGATTGCCAAAAATTAGCCAAAGATTCAAATGGATAAGCGTAAAACTATCTTAACTTCAATACATAACCAAAGCAATGAAAAGGTGTGTTCATGGTTATACCATCACATAAAAATAGCTTCAGAAACCGAACAAGCAAAACTAAACCCAAGGCAAAAGCTTTGTGCACTTCTGTCTACCCACAATCTCCCCCAAAATAAATTCACAAAGTGTATAATAATTAAGTAGATAGCTCACCCTTGGTAAGCTTCAGCAACACAATTTTAAAAAGTATGGGAAGGCCGAGTAGGACTTACCGCATCCTGGTTCTCATGAGAAACATCGGACTCTGATGTGTCTGTAGATATTTTGAGTCCCAGACAACTCTTCTTAGGCTGAGAATGTTTCGGCAAGCCATTCACTGCGTGAGAGAATGACTTATCATACATACATATATATATATATATATACAAAATTATACAATACATAGAAGCTAAGATAACATTGAAAGTGGAAGAAAATCACTTTTTACAGCACTTCAATATATTGAGGGTATAACCGTATAAAAGCAAATTAAAGGGGAAAATAAGTAAGGCAATTAGGCAATCAATCAAGAAAAAGAAGTGTAGAAAACATATTCATTTAATGGTCATTATGCTTACTACTCACCAAATATCAGCAACAATAGTCGCTGAGTTTAGAGCATAGGGTAGCACATTAAAGCCAACAAAAGTAAAGCCAATAGTAATATTCATACTTCAAACATGCCTACACAGCATGCCACCAAGGACATTACCAAGCTATATATGTTTGCATAAAATTGGGGATGTTTTTAATATTAATCAAAGATTAAAATCAAATTAAGCTATGGAGAATTGAAATTTATCATCACTTTTAACTTATTCAGTCTAGTAATCTACACCATACTTGTCTTTGCTCTAGATTTAGATCCAAGACATTCACTTTAGAATTGAGAAATTAAGAGTTAGATTACAAGGTGAACTGAAGCAATGGACTAAAAAGAATAAACAAAATCACATCAACTCAGAAGCAGCTGCTTGCATTTCAAATCTAAACAAGTTAGCCAACATCTCCAAATCAGTATAACTATATGTAGGAGATATATATACCTGACAATGAGTTTGTTCTATCTAACAGAATATTCCGCTGACTTGTTCCTGATCCTTGTGATTTAGCACCGCCTGCTCTTGAAACAGTGGTAATTCTACTTCCAATGTCATTAGAACACTGTTTTTTGGAACCGCTGCACAAATGATATCTTGAATATGTTAGTAATCTGTACATATTCACTCTATAACCACTAACGAGTTTCTCAAGGAGAAAAATATAACTTTAAGGCACTAACTGAGGAAGTGATTGATTGATCAATTGATAAGGCACTAACTGAGGAAATGATTCAGAAAATAAATAGATAAACTTCTCAAAAACTAAGTGGTGCATATAATATGCATATTTTGGCAAGTTCAACATACCGCCATCTCAGACAGACCAGATTTAGCTATCCAAGGAACTCGTCACAACTACTAAGTGTCCAACCTATAAACACCACACTGACTGAACATTACAGGAATATAAAGTTTCAGAAGAAGAGACACAACTGTGCATGACAGAGGACAAGTATCCTCTCACAACAGAAAACGCCAACATTTAGTGAAGCAAAGTAGAAACTTTCAATACATTTGTATACCAAAAAGAGAGGTCTTTGGTGACATGAATGGAGTATTCCTGATATACCTTTCAGGTACTTCTTCACAGCTAAAATTTTAAGTACTTTTATTTTTTGCAAGTCCTAGTATGAAAATAATAATTTTTTTATAAAAACTGATTAAAAGTAACACACATTTGACCTGATCATGTTCAGGAATGTGCTGTGTACCACTGAAGCCCCAACTTCTGAGTGTCACCAGAATAAAAAGAGGGAGTAAAGCATTCAACACATCTTCTAGATGATGAATGTAAAATGTCCCCCAGACGTTCTCTGAGTGTCTAATGCTCAGAGATACGTAATAGTCATAAGGAAAATTCAGTCACAGATCAAAGACAATCAATAAACAAGAATTAGTCATTTTTGAATGACCTTCAGCTTTGCATCTTATTCCATATTTTTACTTTTAAGTTGATATAATCTGTAATTAATTCAACTATATGATCCAAGTCCAAACAGAACAATGAGTAGCATCAGATGCTCGCAAACAACAGCATACTGAAAGCAACCACACTTAAAAAAATCTTAATAGGACCAGAGAGATAAAGGAAGAGAGACATGTATTTAACCATGTCAAAACCAACAACATATAGAATTTGACAACTTACCGCTGCCGGAGAAGGGAAACAGTTGACCCCTGTTAAAAAGGAAAAAAAAAAAAAACTTCACAATCAGGTGACGATAAAATTGATCAAGGATTCCAGTATTGCATACAGAGAAAGCAATTAAAATTTTAATCACAATGAAACAAAAGATCATGACATGCAATCAAAAATGAATTATGAAATCAAAATTAAAGCCAATTAATATTCCCCCATACCAAATCAGATACAAATAAGCCAAGCCAACCTATTGGTAGCTAGATGGGCAGTTTTACGAATCATTTCTTTGCAGGAAGTGGTATGATATTATCCAAAAATCAGTCTAAAAATGTAAAATTAAAAAAAAAAAATAATAATAATAATAAAAACAAAAATAAAAATAAAAAATCAAGAGTAAAAGGGTCATAGAACCAAGGTCATTGCATGCCAGGAAAATTATCTGCGTACATAATCTTTTTATTCAGGAATATGTTTCACTTTAGATACTTAATATAGGAAAGAGAATATAGTCAAAATTTAGAGAAGAAAATATTCCCCATTTTCATGACAAGGTCCTTCATCATTCAGCTTCTTGAGTAAAGGAGTTTGTACAATTCTTTGGAAAAAAAAGGCAATGACCACTATTAAGAACTTAAGAAGTGCAATATTGCCAATCAGTAAAAAGAAGAATTCTACTACAAACTAATAGCATTCAGAATTATAAGCCTACTTCACAATTAGCAACTTTTAATGCACACCAACTTTAGCAAGGCACAAAAATATGTTTAGCAGAAAAATGAAAGTTATCAAAAGTCTGAATAAATCCTTACGCCTGAGCTGCAACTTTGTCTGACATTTGTTTCACAGTGACCCAGATTTTCTGTAAAATCACAGAATTTTTTCCTTTTCCTCTCATTTTGAGGTGAATTTTTCAACGAGATATCAACCTCTTGAGTAGAAATATCTGATTCAATTTCAAAGAGTTCCAAAGTTGCAGACTCAGAATCGATTTGATGCTCTTTTGCGGGTACATGTACAATATCTGCAGAAATATTTGCCTCAACCTCTTCAATAACTGATGAACCAACTAGCAATTGTAGTTCTCCAACGGAAGAGTTATCTACTGCACTTTGTTGTCTTCCCTTGGGGCATGCTTCAAGGACACAATTTGAGGCCATCTCTATCTCGGCAACCTTTTTGTCTGCTGTCCTATTTTTTGACAGTTCAACTTGCTTAGACATGGGTAACTCAAGGGCATTCTGACCTTGCAAACCGTCTTTCAGGTATTTGCGACTACGCTTAACAGTTGAGCTAGACAACTGCGCAACAAAATGCAATGAGATCATGAGCTTTCCTTTAGTCACAAAAACAAATTAAAAACAAAATACTAATATGACATACCTGAGTAAAATCACATTCAAAGACTTGAACAAGCTTTTTCAGAAAATTTTCATTGACCTGGAATTCTACTGAAAAGCAATTATCCTGAAAAAATATAGTAGGAAGGGAATCAGCAATGATCAATTATAAACATATTCTAAGGTTATCACATGGCAGTTGGAAATCTTGCCTCATTAGTTCTATACAGCGATGATGGAAGAAGAACTAGTCCAGGGGCACGGGACAAATTAATGAAAGTATGTTTTAGAGAATTTAAAACTGACAGTCCAATCTCTGCTAACATATGCAGCTTCTGCAACATATAAAAAAAAATTAAAAAAAAAATCAATTATCAGTAATACAACAAAATAAAATAAAAAAATAAAAATTATATCCAAAAAACTTACAGGTGTTTTCTCAGGATCTACAACATCCTCGGCTCTTCTGATGGCCCGAAAAATACTTCGCAAATACAGAAAGTTTTTTTTGGCAAGATCCAAGTCCCCGTCAACAAATTGAGAGTTAACCAACAGATGCAAAAGGAGAAGAAGTGGCCTGCAACAAAGACTAGCTCAAGCACATGCATTGTGATATAATTGCCTCATGTAACGTAGATTATACAACTACCTGCAAAACTGAGCAGTATGCTCTTCATTATGAGAGTTTACAGGTGGACATCCTGCATCATGAGCAAGAACATGGAGCAAGAACACCACTGTGTAAGCTGGGCTATCGGTCATTGATCCTTCTTTTCCCAAAGTAGAACAAATGCGAGCAGCTTTGCTGTTTTCCTTGATGAACTCTATCAAATAATTTAATGACTGACAAGCAGATTACACTAAGTTAGCTGTAATTTATGAAAATATTATAAGCTAATGGATTGCAAAATTGATGGTAAACCTTATCTTGCAGATCTTTGACACAATCAGATGCAGCCAAAGGAAATGCACAAGCAAATTTACTTGAGGCAACACGTCCTTTCAGTAACTTGTGAGTTTTATCAAGAAATGCTTCACGTACAAAAGAAGTGTCCTGCAATAATACTAGGGGTGTTACCACTAGCACAATGTACAGACAGTAGCTATAGGTTTTTTTAAGTCAATAACCAAAACATAAAGGCAGAGAAACACTGTTAATCTCACGCATTCTTCATTATTCTTCTCTCAGAACAACAAATTTGCAATCTTATCAAGTTTTAGGAGGACATGATTAGTGCAGGACTCTAAATGTTTTCAGTCTATCTGCCGGTCCTAGGATTTAATTATCCAATGAAGAGTAGCAAAAAAAAAAATTCCTCAAGACCCTCAACCAAAATAGGCCACCCCACCTCCCCCCCACCCCCCCCCCCCCACCCCCGGGGAAAAAATAAATAAATAAAGGCAACCTCATATTACCATATGTTACTTTTATTTTCAGAATAAAATTTACACCCAAGTGAGTAATGAATTGCCTTCCTCGGATAAAGATGCAAATTTTGAATGCCTTGAATAGTCCCCACTGTCAAAAAGTTATAGTTACATTGTCTCATCCCCTCAATCTAAGGAATTGATAAGACTTCACCTTTACGCCCTTGATAGTATTTGCACTATCCATTTCCTAATCATTAAATAAAGGTCTGAAGGATAATCTTTCCCTAGTCATTCTCTAACTTTACTTTATCTTGAGAAAAGTTACTATTTTCAGGACATCTCAAGATAGCACATGTGTATTGTTTTCAGAAGTATAATTCATTTAAGTATCAGAAAAGGGGTGTGGATGGAAAATCTGAAGAGATCTTTTTAGTTTTGCTAATGTAGGATCAATACATGAAGAATAATCTAAAACATTTCAAAGTGTTGGATATCTAATCCCTTATCATAAGAATACTAATAATATTTCAGGATATCTCAAGATTAGCACATGTGTATTATTTTCAGAAGTATAATTCTTTGTCAAGTATCAGAAAAGGGCAGTGGATGACAAGGCTGAAGAGCTATTTGTAGTTATTCTACTGTAAAATTAATACATGAAAAATAATCTAAAACATTCTCTTGAAGAAGTCAAAGGCTTGGATAACAAGGGCATAAAAGGAGAAAAACTGTTATGAATAGTAAACAGAACAAGAGAAAGATTTTGATCAGATAGTCAGATAAGTGAAGCTATTTTACAAGATATTGTTCACTGGTCTATGCCAACAGTATACACCAGCACATCAGAACCTCCATACCTTTGCCATCAGAATAGTTGACTGAAATAATTGGGGTGAAATATGTATCTCCCACCGTCTTGAAAGCCGCAGAACAGCCTTAGCAGCTGCTAATCTAATGTGAGCCATGTCGTTATCACTGCATTTATAAATTTATAACTTAGGCAGACAGACAATATTACAAAAGTATACGATGTAAAATAAACCCAAATTTAAAACTCCTCATTTAATTCAACTTTGGGATAAATAAACGCATCCCAAATTTGCATCATAATTTCCATAAAGGCTTCCTGTTACCAAACTTGAATCTTTGAGACACTTTTTAAAATTTCATTCTTGATACACTTGTAAAACTCTCTTAAATTTTACTTGGATGCTCTTTCTTTTTCTCACTTTACACACCTTTCATCTAGCTTTTTCAACCAGTTATCTTGTTATGTCATATTTCTTGACGGTTCCTTATGAAGAAGGGACTAAGGCTTTGTTGTTGTTGTTAGAAAAGATTACTTTTTTGAAGAAAAAAAAAAGGAAATATTCACTAAAAAGAGGGCAAGGTGTACCCTAGCAGAGATCCATACCTTATATAACAATTCAACCACGCATCACATCATTGAAAAATACCCATAAGAAAACAAAACTTTCAAAGTAGCCTCCAACAAGTTCTTCCGGTCTTCCTTTACTATCATTTTAGCAATTTACAAAATAGAGAAAGTGCTAACCCCACCCTTCCACACACAAACAAACAAGTTCACAGAGTAAAACATTGTAAAGAAAGGCACTTGATTTTCAAATGCAAGCAGTCTTGTTCTGAGAAAAACCATAAGGGTATTAGTAGTTGAAGGCTCTTCAGAAGGTTGAATAGAACATGCTATTCTTTGGCTTAGACATACATCAATGCTGTTATAAAACATAGCATGATGTCAAACATGAAACTCAGCAAATACTCAATACGCATGTAAAGCCAAGATGAAGCAGCAGTGAGGAGACAAATTACCATACTGTTGCAGCATCAGCAAAATCATCTGTTAGTAGCACTTTGGACAAAATATCCAACAAGTTACTTATTTGTACTTTCCCATAATTTTGTTTCTTTGGTAAGACACTCTTGACTAGGGTTTTTAGCCCATAAATCTGCAAAGATAAGTACAAAAGCAGGATAGTCAAGAGGGTCTAGAACTAGAAATTCTTGTATAGTAACGCTTAACAGCATGTAGCAAAGACAAAATAAACATTAAGAAAACTCATACAGTACCATGATGCATTAATATTTCGGGATATAAGGAGAAAAGTGGATAATACAGCCTGTTATCATTTTGATTGACTTCATAAAAGAGACTTAGAAGCATATACATGGGTCCATATCTCTCTCACATGTATAAAAAAATTAGTGCTCATTCATTCTAGATCCATATGTCAACAATTCATATGTTCTTATCTCTAACCAATTTATTAGTAATGCAAAGTGAAATGATTCCAAACCCTTAAGTCTCACATTCACATTGTCTTTATGTCTAAAAGTAACTCCACCACTCCAGCTAATGCTAATGGTTAGCTGGATTTAAAAGTTTTTTTCAATACTGTGCTATCCTATATGACCTACAAGCCTTAATAGCAAAAAAATAACAATACGCTTGACGGATTTGTTTATTGTTGTTGTAAAAGGACCAATATGAACAAACTACAAATGACTAAAGAAGCATAAGTGATTTGACAAAAGTTAAAATCAGAAGACAAATTTTTACACATAAGGTGACAACTGATAAGTAGAGCATTATAAATTTTTTTGGTGATAACTGATGATTTTTTTTTTATCATAAGTAGAGCATTATTGATAAGTAAAGCATTATAATAGATGCATGCTTACGCCTACATGAACAAAGTACAAATGACCTGGCCTAGTATGTAACCCCAAATGTTTAAATAAAAAGACCATGTCACTAAGTAATCATCATGAAATAGTCATAGGGACCAATAGAGATCCTCCGCAACTGGTCATATGCAAACCAAGCTTCTCCGGCTAAGCCAATTAAAAGAAATACTCCCTTTGTCCCAAATAGTTACAACACTAGCCTTTTCAAGGTCTCCAAGACACGTTTTTGACTATTAATACATATGGTTATGTACAAATACAAATTTTAAGGTTGGCAATGTTGAAAATGCATAGAGATGAAAAAAAAAAAAAAAAAAAAAAATCACATGACACCAATTCTTATATATTGGTGAAAATTTACGGTCAAGTTTGTGAGGTTTGACCTTGAAAAAGCAAGTGTTTCCATTATTTTAGGACAGAGGGAGGCAGGGAGCATAAAATTTAGTCAATGTCATTGGTCTTGATAAATCATAAAAAGCAATTGTCACCTCATTGACTTAAGTTGGTTATCTAAAAAATGATTAGATGACCTCATGTTATCAAAAAAAACAATTATCCACACATGCTATAACTAAAATAATAGTTCACATGACGTTTTCCCTTCCAAAACTACCAGCTTATGAAAATCCGGCTGGCCTGAATCACGAGATTGCAGATAATTGTTTTTTAAAAAAATAAAAAAGAAATTTTAAAATTTTAAAAAAAAAACAGAGAGAGTGAGGTGTACTGATATTAAAATTAATAAATAACAATTAATAACCTCTATGTTGAATTAAATCATGATTTTTGACCCTGATTTCAGCTTGCCAAGCAATAACCACCACCACCAGTTTCTCTCTCCTCCCAGCAGACCTTTATCAGTCACCTAATTCTTTTGCCGATACATACATTCCTACCTCCAGACTGGCGGACAATCATCAATCAGATAGATAGATAGATGCAGCCTAGGACCATGGGTCCACATAGCATCTTGCTTATCCCAGCTGTGAAACATAAAAGCTCCTCCCAATGAAGAATTTCACTGCTAAATTAATCCAACTCAAACAGGAGCTTTAAGTTATGTGGGGACTTAAAGCTCCTGTTGATGAACAATTTACAATGCACGACATTAACACTGCTATATAATTTAAGCTTCTCGTGCATCTAACACTATTGATCAGGCAAATTAACATTAGCTTGTTTATTCTCCTATTTCTTCTGATATATTCAGCAAGAATTTGGGGTCCAAAATGTCCATTAGTTCGATACAGAGATGACAGAGGCAAATATTCTCTAGGATTGTGGCTGTGGGTTGTAGTTGTGGAGAAGATATGGTGGAGTAGCTGTTAACGGGAGCCAGGAAAGAAAAAAAAAAGAGGCTTGAAGTACAAGTCAAACACAATGGCCATAGAAACTTCATTTTTCGTTTGAAATGTAAAATCGGCCTAGTTTTGCATAAACATGAGGGGTAAGCAGCAAGAAGCAGTGGATTGATATACTACCTCTGTTTCATATTATTTGCAACGATTTGACATAAAGTAGAGAGGAAAAATGTCTAATCATTGCAAATAATATGAAATGGAGGTAGTAGTAAAAATTCATTACAATTATTTACCCTTCAACCTTGCAGTTTAAATTTAATAATCAAAAACCAAACCACGATATATAGAATCAAAATTAAAGACTCAAAAACCATGGTATATACCTAATAAAACAAAAAAGTGAGTTTGGAGGAACAACATGAACTCATATTTAGAAAAGACAATCAACATTCCACTGATGGACTTATAGATTACGAAACTTACTTTCATGCAACGGAAGGAGACATTGCTTCCAGATTTCTCATCTACCACAACAGCATCTCCATACATTTTGTTCTGCAACAGATATAGTCACAATATATTAGAAAGAAAAAAATGAAGCATAACCATAAATTCACAGAATCATCTCAGCAGGAGAGAGAGAGAGAGAAGAAAAAGAAAAAGAAAAAGAACAAAAAGCTAGTCACTAACTGATCAATCAAGGAAATAACTTGCCTCAAAAATTCTTTTCTGTATGTATGATAGTATTTCATTTTCCTGTTTCTGAAATACCACAACAGCATGTTGTGATAGACATCCCAGAGACTGCAATACAGTGGGAAGGTTACAGTCACTATTAAGTGACTTCACAAGTTTCTGGAAGCATACACAGGAGAACAAGATCAGTGGAGTATTGCTGAGAATCTAAGAGTGTCTGATCATATATACCAACCCATCAAATGTATCATCAAAGAATCTATATTTCCCAGCCTCCTAATCCCTATACATTTAGGGGCATTATGAATTAGGATGCATGAAATAGTACAATTTGGATGTATGACATGGTACAATTTGGATAAGACATCAGTACGAAACATATACGGCAACAATGCACCAAATATAAAGAGATTCAATAGCTAAAATACTTATTTAAGATCTGATTTAAATTTGTAATTAAAATCTGATCAAACAAGAAATAAAAGTAACAGGTCGGGTTTAAAATGACTCAGCTTCAGATACAAACGTTTAGATGCAAACAGATAAAAGTCTGGAAACATGTTGATTAAAAGACAGATAAAGAAAGTAATACCTGGAACAGCTCCGCCCAAAGATATTGTTCAGAAGGATCAAGTAATGCAGCAATGACTGATATAGCAGCCTTGGACTGAGCACGAGTCCCCTCAAGGCATAACCTCTCCAGCAGCGGGTAGATTTCACTACACACAATCATGCAAAATATAAGATAGCGTCAATATTCTTTCCTTTCAGAATATAGCACACCAATACAAATAGCATCAAAAAACATTAAGAACAGACCAGTGCTCTCACCAATATGTCAGATGAGAGGAAATTGCCTAGAAGAGAAAAAGGTAATACCCCCTTTTTTTAAGTGTTACACTTTGACCGACACATACATTTAGGTAATTTAACTGACTTTAATATAATACCCCCTATGTCCCTATTTTTTTGCCCCATTTGACTTTTCACGACCCCAAGACGCGTCTTAAAATGTATATATCTCTTTTTTTATACAAATAAAAATTAGAAAAGCTTGATCTTAATAATATATACAATGTGGCAAATCCAACAAGATCTCACATAACTACATTATATCTTAAAGATTAATGGGAATGTGAGGTCTAAGTTATTTAAGTTTGACCCAAATATTGACAATTGGGCAAAAAAATAAGGACGGAGGGACTATGATGTTGTAAGGTAGTTGGATTTTTTTAAAATTATAAGAAAAGATAGTTGAGGTAATAGTTTATTGAAAAGAAGGGATGTGAGAGAAGATAAATAACATGTGGGGATCATGAAAGGAGAAAGATATCATATCAAAATTAAAAATTAAAAATTTAAAAAACAAAAAAAAAAAAAAAAAAAAGGAAATGTAACTATTAAATAAAAACAACCGCATTAGAAAACTTTACAAAAAAAGAGGGAGTACAAAACTCACATGAAGTTGAATTGTGAATGAAAGTCAGCATCCTAACCATTACTTTGACCATTAATTTTACATGAGCTATAGGTTTTTCATCAGAACGTCTATTATGAACTGATGAACTGAACTTCCATGTAGATTTGTTGCCAACCTTGCTCCTTACAAGAATATTCACATCATACCACTGCCCGTTTCTCAAAACACACTTATAGGGAAAAACACCAAAATTCAAGTGCATGATTCAAGTTCCAGGAACAGATTAATTTATAACAAAAAATGATGCCATGGAGTGAGCAACAAAAGATAAAATGCTTATTGGCTGACAGGGGAAGAGTTAACGATTTGCACATTGTGAACAAGAGTTATGAATTCAGTATAAACTTGCTCCATGATAGTCACTGACAGGCATTTCTCTAAGAAACTGTCCACCTAAAATTTTAAATATATGGAAGTGTTATAAGGATCAAACCTGAGTTCCATGGTTATAAATGGACCAGCTTTTGCTAACATCTGAAGTAACCTCGCACACCATGAGGAATCCTCCTCTAGTATCAGCATTTTAAATTGTTCTTCTGAACCTCTCATAAGTTTCGGGAAGTTTCTGACAATATCCTGATTCAAAAAGATGACCATGAATGCAAATTATAAAAACAAACGAAACTTGTTATTGTAAGACAAAAAAATGAGTAATGACTATATCTTATCAAATTTATTGAGTTTCTTTTGTTCATCAATCGCATATCACTGAGGGGATTTCAAATTAATGAGCCTTACAGACAGGAGGTTAAAAGCAGATTCCTTCTGATGTTTATCTCTGCATCTGTTGCCAGAAACATGATCCAAAATATATCGAACATGCTCAGCACAAAATATATTGTTTGAACATTTCAAAGAGAGCAGTTCCAAAAATTCAAAAAGAGGATGCTTATCCCCAATGCTTTTCAAAAAATTCTCCTGCACGGAACAAAAAATGATACTCATAATCAATATAGAATTGTATGACATATAGCAAGAGAATTGAAGGGAAAACAACTTATTTGTCCAGATTTACTGAATTTAAAAGCCAGTTGTGATATATCACAAGGATGTTTAGTATAGGAAACAGGCAAGTGGGTAACATTTTTTTTTCCTTTAAAGATAAAGGGGGTATTAGCAGCTGACAAGGGAGCACCATCAAAAGACATCAACCGCGAGTAGTTTATTAAATAACCACCCCATTCTACAAAAATGAATCATAATAGGATTCAATCTGGTAAGTGGTAAGTAATAGAAGTTCTTATATCTATCTAATTTTGATTAGTGGTTGACAACCTTGGATCTGCAAGAAACGGATGTGCAGGGCCAGGGAGTGACTTGGGGGGAAAAGCTATCAAATGAAATACACTCATAGCAGGACAAAGGATAAGAGAGTTGTGTTAGGCTACAGGCATTGAGAGAGTGCTATGGGTTGGAGATTAATATTTGAGAAAAGTTTCCTAAAATTCCATTATTTATCTTTTAATATATAATTACACAGACAAAATAAGATTGTACTTTTCTATGACTAAAGAGATCTTAACTTGAACCAGAGTTCTTAACATCACAAAACAAACGTCATATTGCTTGTTTAAACATTATCAGATGTATTTTACTGTGCATTGCAGTAGATATTAAGTATTGTCTGCAAACAGTACACCTCTGACACGTACGAATGATTGTCAATGCACAAAGTGAAGATGGGACTAACAGCAGAGGGAATAATTTTATTAAGTGTGCCTCACTTCAATGAGGAACAAAAGGGCACAAAATGATCCCTATCACCTTAATGCACCTTCAGCCCATTTATACATTGCCTAGGAACAAGACGTAGAGAAAGACATATGTCCTATGTCAACCATGTAAACTGTATAACCACAATCGGATCCAAAATCTATAAGGCAAAGATACACACCCTCAAAGCCTCTGCACTTGAAAATTCTGGTTCTTCCAACAATCGGGACAATTGAAAAAAAAGGTTATCATCCTTCAATAGGTTCAGCTTAGAAAATGATTCTTCTGCTTTGACAGAATTAAGGCATGCTGCTGACATTCGTGTGAAAGAACCTTTTATTCTCGCATCCACCTCTTTTGTATCATTTCCCTACAATATTATAAACAAATTTAGAGGCCTTACTAGTCTCATTAAACCCTTGTACAAAAACACTGTAGCATATAGAACCTAAGATGACAAATGATTAAACCTAACAGTAGATAAAAAAAATAATAAAAATAATAAAAAAAAAAAAAAAAAGATATATGATTCAAGGTACCAACATCTAAGCAAAATCCAAACATAGGAACAGGCATCTTTTAGATTATGGACAGTGGAGGACATACAGAAGAGGACAGCATTTGATGCCTGAGACATGTAAGTGATTAATTTCAGTGACTATTATTTCTTCCATTCTTATGAAGTGACTTATATACAAGTTTAGAATATAATTACAGAAGTTAATTGTCAATATTTTTTCAAAATCATTGTTAATACTTAATAATTCCAGATAAAATTAGGAAGATGATTCAAAGTTAAATAAAAAAAGCAACAGACAACTGAAAAACAATCATCATCCATTGCTTCTATCAGCCATATTTATGAGAAAGGACCCCCACTCACACACACACACACACACAGAGAGTCCATGGAACAGGAAAACATGCAAAAGTAATACAAAGAAAAACCAAGAGGAGTTATTAAAGAAACTTTTCCACCCATACACACACACAGAGTCCATGGAACAGGAAAACATGCAAAAGTAATACAAAGAAAAACCAAGAGAAGTTATTAAAGAACCTTTTCCACCCATACACACACACACACAGAGAGAGTCCATGGAACAGAAAAACATGCAAAAGTAATACAAAGAAAAACCAAGAGAAGTTGTTAACTTGTTAAAGAACATTTTCCACCCTAGAATATTTCTATCATGAGATATGAAAAAAATAAGGAACATTGTATATCTGTTTGAATTACAGCATCGAAATAGCTTAATAAACAACAAAAGCTGAGGATTGTATTTGGGTAGCATCAATCTTTAATAATCACATTTCCGCAGTTAATTTACATTATCCTTCAATAATCAATAATGTATACATTAGAACTATTACAAACCACAAAGATCTAAGACTATCAAAGTAGAAGCAGAATAATAAACAAACTACAAGATAAACACAAGAGCTATATATGCAGAGAGCAAAATAATTTTTTTTGTAGTGATTTACAGAAATTATTAGCCTTTTACCTCTGCATTTAACCGAAGGGATAAATAGCTTTGCATCTCTGTTTGAAACCTGAAGACCAACAAAAGGTAAAACATACATCATTCTTTAATTCATTAACACAAAGCAAGCACAAGTAACAACCCTCAATTCCCAAGAACAAAAGATGATTCTTAGATCGAACTAGTATCTCTATCCTTTTACAAGAGCTTCAAAGATGCAATCATTTTATGCTAGGTCTTTCCTTAGAAATCAGCCATTTCAATATGCAGTCATGACTCTTGCTTGAGGGTAAGAGAACAAATAAACCAGATAATAGAAGGAAAATCACTAGAAATAAAAGGTAAAAAGAAATACATCCTCCTTCATCTTTCAAGAAACATCTCAAAAGGCACCAGTTAACTATAAATGTACATATACTTCCTTCAAATCAATAAAGTTCTGCCTCTCCCATTGTTCACTAATGTACAATATCAGCCAATATTGTCAAATAAAATCATCAGGGCCAGACCAGCCATTACAAATTTACAATGGCCATTTCACATTATTAGGGACCAGTGAATAGTTGTTGAGCCACAGGTTAAAAAAAACTGGTTAAAAAAACTAACATCTCCCAAGTCATAAAGTTTGCCAGCACACTATAAAGTATCAGCATCAGTAGCATGAACAAGTATTCATCCCACAGTTGGCAAGAATTGTTAAGGTCAAACATTGAGCAACATTACCACAACTAGTAAAACTTAGCACAAGAAATGTTTCAAAAGACCAATAGAAGTATTGTTCATTTGTTTGTATATGTCTTCACAAAATCATGCATACAAAATCTGTGATCCTTCCCATCCACACAGACTCATATAACAAATATAAGTCATCTACTTCAAGCAAGAGGCATGCCATCCAAAATATAAGTGATTGTAAAAAATATTATTCCTTGACTTTTGAGGAAACAGTTAGTAAAAGAAAGAAACTAGGAACCCAATAATCAACCAATTCACCACAATAGTGAGTATGAAAACTGAGATGGCCAATTAAATCAGAAGAAAAAGTAAATTGTGAATAGCAGTACCTTCTTTTTTGACATAATATCAGATTTAGTGCATTAACATGAGCAGAGGTGAAAATTGAGTACAGGTAGATCCAATGTTTCAATTTATCATCCACTGGAAGAGATGCTGGAAAGAAATCCACTGCCAGAAGAAGCTCCAAGTTTTGGGGCCTATCAAATTTCACAGCAGAAGTTGATATTTGAATAAATAATGACTTGTTAGATTATATGGTCAGATTAATCAAAGGGGACACTAACCTGAACTCCTTCAAATTTTTATCAAAAGAAAGCACCAGTACTTTGCAGGGAATTCGCTCATAAGATTCATTAAGTTCTATCTGCCCTGCATGACACTTGGTGCAATACTCACGATAAACTTCTAGCAACTTCTTCAGGGCCTCCTTCCTAACTGAGGTCTATATAACGAGAGGATGATGGCAAAGCTTAAGTTAAAGGGATAGTTTAGCAGCACAAAGAGCTTAAAGAAGTTTAAAGAGGGCATAATGAACAGAGTGAAGAAATCTAGGAGAGACAATATATATGAAAAGAATAATCACCATCTTGTCACGAAGTCGGTCAGTAGCCCGAGCTATTAGAGCTTCCGGGAAGTTTTTCAAGCTAAACTTGGCCAAATCACAAACAATCGCTATTGCCTCTGTCCTTACACTGGCATCAAAATCCAGCAGACGGCCTTCAAGGGAAGCTTCATAATAAAAAATATTGTTAAAGAATGCATCTATCAAGACTACAACAACACAGCAGATGAACAGTCATAAAAGAAGAAATCTTCAAATGCAGAAGAATTCAGAAGAATGTAAAAATTGTAAACTTACAAAGAATTTTGTCTGATTCGATTGCAGATGGGTTAGCCAAGTAGCAAGTTTTAACAGCGCGTAGAGCACTGATTCTGACTTCAGCTGATTTGTCAGAAAATCTTTTCAGAAGTTCAACAAATAGGTAATGGTGTTCTTGTATACCATGATCTTCAACCAGTGCGAGAAGTTTTCCAATTAAGTTAACAGATTTTATCCTGACATCCACTTGATCAGTCTGCACCTTAGAGACAGATAGTTACTTACAGAATATAACATAAATAAGAAAAGGCAGTTAAAAGTAACCTAAAATGCACAAAGAAGATCCTCTGAATCTGACAAAAAATAGCCAGTAAACCCACCACTAATTCTTGAGCTAAATTTGGGATGACTGCAAGAAGCATATGTGGAGTGCACTGAAAGATTTCATATATCATTTCATGATAATATTCTTTCAGATCACTTGTCACACTCTCTCTATCTGAAATGCAAGACATTAAAAGTCCACAGACAGCAGGCTTGATAGCTTCTGCACAATTTTGAATAAGAGCAACGGCAAGACGATAAGAAGCAGGAGCAGGACCCTGAAACAGAGCAGAAAAGGCACCAAGAATAATGCACAGCCTTAGTGAAACCTAGAATAAATTCTCATCAACATAAAACAGGAAAGCAGGCTTTGCCAAAACACAAATATCAAACCAACTCCAAAAAGCAAAGGATCCCCCTCTTTTTGACAAATGACCTATGAAGTTGATAAAATCATCATAAATTTCACTCAGAACCACAGGGCAGTTTACTAAGCAGAAATTAATATATAATAGCTACTTGTATATAACATGGTATGAATCATATAGCTTAGCCTTAGAGGTCAAAATAACGGAAGAAAAAAGGCAATTTGATTAATAAACTGGAATTGCAGCTATATGAAGGATTTTCAAGCTTTCAAGAGGTTTCATTCTCTCCCAATAGCAACCTAAATGATAAACAAAAGTCTCATCAAGAATTAACATCCTTGCCCTCTTCCTAATCCTCTCTATACATAGAATTTCTTGATTTAACTCCCAACTCCCAAGCTACTGATAACTAACTTATAAAGATAATGCCAAAAGTGCCCCTCTGCCAATTCCCTTAACATCAGTTTGCTGCATAACACCATTGAGTATAGTACTGATTATTTACCTCTCCCTTGTTTCTTAGATTCCTTAGAATCAGCTCCAGAAGTGGCTGAGGAGCCTCTTCTTCATTCAATATTAGTGACATGATGGACAGCATACCACTAATCAAGCTCTGCGGGTGCTCCTCCCTAGAAAACATTGTCACAGTACCACAGCAAACAAAAGATGATGAATAATATGGAATATTAAACATAAATCAAGAGATTTTGACAGTGCTACAGGATGACTACAGACAGACATTAAATCCACATTATATTTATTGGGCCCAATAGGATGTAAATAGAGTCAAAAAAATATTATGTCCTTAAGTCACCTACAAGCCTCAAGCAAGAAGAGTCACATAGTTTCTTGAGAATTAAGCATTTCCAAAGAAAATGTAAGCAAATTAAGCAAGTACGTTACAGCCTTATCTCAGATCTTTACAAGAATGTTTTGCTAGGAATTAAATTTAATACTAGCAGGCAGGGGAGGGAAAAGTATACATGGGGAAGATGGAACAAAAACTTTTCTAGTTTCTGAGCTGATAAAAGAGTTAATACCTTACGACAGAGAAGAATGTTTTGACCATTTTATAGATTAAATCAGCACAGTCCAGATCTAGCATCCGACGACAGCATTCCAGAGTTGCAATGGTCTCTAATATTTTAACTCTTCTTGAAAAATAAGGGCTTGTGGTATCAGCAAGATCCATAAACATACTAACAAAAAGCTCAAAAATATCCTGCAAATCCAAAATAATCAACAGATGTGTGGCACTCAACTAAGAAACAGAAGATAGCAGAGTCAAAACTCAAAAGTATACCTTAAAGATTTTATCATCAAATGAAGGGTCAGGCGCAAGGACCCGAATAATTTCACAGAAACAAACAGCAACTAGTAACCGGACATCTTTGTCTTTATGATGAACCAGTCCATGCTTTGCAAGAGACTGACTGAATGGCCTTATGAAAGGTTTTAGCGAGGGAACCTGATCAAGGTCCAGCAAAGCATTCGCAGCTTGCTGTAAAGAATATAGCAAAACTTTAATTTTGGTCTAAAGCAGCAAAAAAAAAACACCAAAATTGGCACATCGGAAAAGTTTCATGTTACTTGGACAGTAGGACTCAATTCAAAGACGCAGTAAAATTCATCAGATCATTGAACAGTGACACAATATGACACTTAAAGACTTCAACTCAAGCATATAAAAATAGATAAAAACCAGTTTTTTTGTCACTTACATGAGTCACATCCATAACATACCCAATCCCTCTCCCTAAATTTAAGATTAAAAGGTAATCTAGTAACAAACAGACAATCTAACTCTCCGATTCTCCAATTACCGTAACTTACCTGTGTCCAATGTATATTAAACACCTCATACAAGCATGAACACTTAGGGTGAGTTCCAGACTTCCATCGAAAAACTCAAAAATCGTAATAAAAGCATATCATACCTTCGTCAGACACTTCTAACAAGTCCTCATCCCCATACTCCTAGAGAAATTCAAGTGCAATAGACTACCATAAAATCAAGGAAAACTCATGGATTACTCAAAAGTAACTTTCATCTCCATCAATCAAAAAAATAAATAAATAAATACAATGACTACTTAAAAACCCAATCAGGCACACTTCAATATTCTCCTCCTTCCTCTTCCTTCTCGTTATATCACCAATCACAAGTAAAATCATCAATATTAATCTTAACGCAAACTCATTTCATCAATTCTAACCATTCTTCTATCCAATAGTATACCCGTAAATTAGGGTTTTCAACATCAAGCTACTACTATATCACAACCAATAACAGCTCTATTAATAGCTTGAACATGGAAAATAAGTACCAAAAATAGCTTAATAACTGAGAAATTCATGCAATACACTAGAAATTCCCACTAAGCCGCAAACCCTAGGGTTGCAGCGGAAGAAAAAATCGAAAAAATAAGACAACTAAAAACAATTTTGTGAACAACAAAAAAAAAAATCAAAAGAGGGAGAAATTTCAGTGAAGTTTACCCGAAGTGATTTAATGAGAAAATCTTTAGAAAGACGAGTTTGTTGAGCAAGTTTTTTGCCGATATCGGAAATTACTTTTTCTGGATTTTCCGCCATTGTTAACCAACTGTGAAGTTTGAGAGTAGGAGAAGAAGGGGGAAAAGGGTTTTTGGCAGAGTTTGTTATGGTGATTCAGGAGAGAGAAAGTAGTGAGTGAGGGGGAAAATGAAAAATGATGAGTGTTCGAATGTAGTGCTCCCGCCTTTTGTTCTAATGAGAAAGTGAAAACATTACATTTGCGTGATTTTAATATCACGTGCTCTCCCCCGACTCAACTCCACTCTATAATCTTTTGCTATGCTACGTGTAGAAATGGCAACAGATCGGATTTGGGTCAAATGTGGCTAAATCCGAATTCAATCCGTTTAGTAAACAGATCCGGTACTTGGATCCGAATTCGATCCGACTCGTAATTTTTGGATTCGAATTCGGTCCGTTTATCTAAAATGATCCGAATATTTTTTTTTTTAATGTCATATACCTATAATTACTTGTATTGGCATACCAATTAATGTATAAACATACCATATTTAAATTATAAACTTAGTTACATTACAAAATTTTGCTACAAAACAAGCAAATAATAAGTTATAGAGCATATGCTTATACTCTCGGATTCGGACTCGGATCGGACTCCGTCGGACTTGCGCAGAGTCAAGTCCGATCCACCTCCTATTCGGATTCGGATATATTTTATCAGATTCAAATTCGGACTAATTTTAAACGGATTCGAATCGAATTTTTTCTTTTGAATCGGATCGGATTCAAATCAAACTCGGATTAAATTGTCATCCCTAGCTACGTGCCCACGGAATATTTTGGATTTGACTTGTTAGTGTTTACTCTATATTATGGCTTATTTAGCTTATCTTATTTTTACTTGTGTAATCTGATCCGGTATGATCTAATATGTTATAAGATTAGATCAAACTTTGACCTTGTGGGTAAGATAATAAATCAAGTGTGGTCAGATTCGTTATAATGTGTATTTTATTAATATGTACTAGATAATGCCCGAGCTATGCTCGGTTTTTAATAATGGTAATTGAAATTAAATATAGAAGTTTCATGAAAAATGTGGTCTAAAAGTCCATCATAATAGATAATTATGTGGTAAAAAAGTTTTTAGACACATTAATAATTCTAAAAATCTTTAAAAAAAAAAAAAAAAAGAGTTTAGGAGAGAAAATTCCCTCCAAAGAAACTTTTATGTAGTTTAGGTATATAGATATTAGATAGATGAGCTTAACATTTGAGCGGGAAAAGTTTTCATAAGGTAGCGCCGTGTGTACAACTTTTGGAAAAGATGACATCAACGGTTGCTATTTTAGTATTAGTTATAGATTTATTACATAGTAATATGTAATTTTCATGAAATTTTTCATCACGGAATAAAAGATATTTAGTGATAAAAAAATGCACATAAAACAATAGTCTAATATGTTTTTTTTTTCCTAATCTGACCTTACTTTTTCTAAAATAGTTGAAAAAAATTGAACTAAACAAGGCCTTAGTACACAAACCTATTGAACATCACGCCATCTCGATCTCGCATAATAACAATGTTTCTTTTTTTATTATCTTTTGTATAAAATTAAATTGAACTGTATGCATTACCATGTATGATGTAGGGTATGAGTAGTTCATGTGTTACGGTAAAAAAACATATTAAATTTATTGAAATACTATGGAAGATGCATGCAATAAAAACAAGTTTGATATTTTAAAAACTAGAATATGCCTATTGAATGGCCAATCAAAATCTTTTGGTCATAACATTATTTATTACAAATCAAGAGTAAATCTAATGGTGGCTCTTATTCATTTTCTACTTCTCTAATGACGTGCTTTATTTTAATATCCCTAATTAAACCCAGTGATTGCCCTTAATCATTTTCATCTAAGTATTTAGCAGTTAGAGGCCTGGGTTATGATGGCGTTTATAATATGCGAGAGTGGTAAAATGTCTTTTGGACTTTGTTCATATAATAAATTGCTATACTTATTGTGCATATTGTCTAGCACATTAGTTCCAACTAGCTCTAATTGCTACATCAAGGAAAAATAGCTAAGGTTCATGAATTTTTAAATGATTATTTTTTATTGTTATCACTGTTAGTTCTTTTGCTAAGCGTCATGATGAGTTACAAACTAGACAAATAAATGAAATGAAGCATTTAATTGATGTGGAAGGGGTTAAAACAGGGAAATAGTTGAACCAAATTGACACGTTGCAACGTCCTACGATACTTAGATTGAGCTCCCATTACAAATTACAGTAATTGTTTAATCCAATTTTCTTAGTCCTTGAGGAGATAGATATTGGTCATCCAGAATCATATTCACAATGCGTAAATGCTAAATATGCTTTAAAAAGTTGATAGCATTTGATTTCGTATTTATTTAAATTAACACTTAATGAAAGATCTTATGGGATATACAAATGGTCCTTCTTAAGTATTGTAGCATAGATCATAAGACATTATATTTGTTGGTACAAAGCCATTGATTCAAAATTTTAGAGATGATTTTTAGGAATCTGTTTTACAAAAATTACAATCATTTTGTATTTAACATGGTACTAAAAAAAGGGATACGCAAAGGCACCATGAGAGTGTACCATTGTTATTGGGTGGATGTGTTCAATGCAACAAAGGCATTATGACAGTATCTCATTGTAATTGGGTGGATGTATTTAATGCAATCATAGATTATCACTTGCAGTAACTAAATAGTCATTCTAGTGAACGAACTTCAAAGTTACTTACTTATTTCATTATTTGTCTCCTTGTAGAGAAACATTATACTAAAATCTTGTTTAGCCATTAAGGTCCCAATCGTGAGATTGTGGGTCTGACTCTGATACCATGTTAAATACGGGTTTGGGCTGCATTCGTCAAAGGAGAGTGCAAGTCCACCACTTTACAAGACCAAGGAAGTTCCACCTCAAAACCATATGACAATGAGAGGAGTAGCCCATTAGTCTTATATTGTGGTGGTAACTCTTGAATTCTTTCAATGTGGAATTCCATTACCACTACACTCTCCCTTTTTAGTGAATTAGTGTGGAACAAGAGAATGTTCACATGTGGATTGTTCCTGGGCTTAACAAAGTATAACTTGAACATTTTTATTGAGATATTTGTTCATAAGCACCCCATAAATGAAAGAATCGGACTTGAGTACCAAGTACCATTACTGATATGTGTAGAAGTTTTGTGGAAACTAGGAAGCCAATTGTTTAACCATTAGTTGACAGATTGATACAACAACTACAAAAAAGAGCTTTTAGGACAATGAAATTTGTGAAAACTAGTCTTCAAAATTAGACGGAAGATGACCTTTTTTTTTCAACTACTTAGCTTGCTAGTGTATATTGAGAAAGAGATTGCTAGAAAATTAGAAATTAATTCAATCATGGATGCCTTTTATTCTATGAAATCTAGGAGAGCTCATGTTGAGTGATTAATATATAATTTTTGTACTTCAAGCCTTTACAAACCTTTTTTATATTTTTTTGGTTAATGTTGTATTCATTATATGCGAGATATTATTTTTACTTTATCGATTAACTTACCCCCCTTTTTTTAAATACCCCACTGTTTAGGTCATCACCAGAACATAAATGAGAATGAATTATAATTGTGGGTTATCTATCATATAATTGCATAGTCAATTTTCAACTTTAACCACAACACTCTAAACTCTAAATCCTCAATTTTTGTTAACTTTATTTTTATTTTTATTAATTTTATTTAAAAAAAAACCTACTAATTTTCACCATAACTTCTACTAAACAAATTCAATAACTTCCATCATCATATTTACACAAATAAATTAATAATATTGTATGGAGTAGTAATAAAAAAACATTGATATATACGACTAATATATTCCGTGTTTTAGCATGAGTATACTCTAATTGTTAAAAATGTCATGTTTTTATGAAAAAAAATAATTACGTGATCAGAGTTTAGAAGTAGAGAAAGGTTCGTCTTCTCTCAAAACTGCAACCTAGTAACTCGAAAGTGGTAACCGTTGATATTATTTACATCCAACGGTTGACATTGTATGGTTGTCATTAATCTTTCCTGCTACATTCTCATTTTCATTTCCCCTCCATTTGGAGCCTTTCACTTTTAAGCTGCAAACCCCACTCTCTCTCCTCCATTGCAGCGTACTTCGAGTCCACCATTGAAGCGGCTTCAGAGCTTCATCTACTCGATCGAAGCAACTTCTGAGCATTATCTCCTCCATTGAATTAGCTTCTAAGGTGAGATGTTTTTTCCATTTCCTCTAATAATTGGATTTTCATTTTACAATCTAGGGTTTAGTTTCACAGTATTGTTGGTTTAAGTATCATTGTAGTCAATTAGGGTTCTTCTAAGGTGGATTATTGAACTGTTGGTTATAATTACTGAAGTTATGAAAGATCATAAGTAGCCATTTTGATGTTAGTATTTTGGTAATGTGCAATTTACAGTTACATTGTTAAGTGAGAAGAATTTTATGTGAATTTTTTGAGCCTAATTTGATGATTGAGTCAAATTTAGTTGCTAATGTGGTGCATTTTCGAGTCTGATCGAGTCCACGAGCCGAGTTTTTTTTAGACTATTATTGTGGCCGGAGCCGATCCGGCCTAAATTACACTGAACTCGAGCTGAGCGTACTATCCGAGCTCGGCTCGAAGGTCTAGCACCCCTATTGAATCCTCTGAGGTTGTGTTTGGATACTAAGTACTAGGATTTAATTTCAAATCCTACATTTTAAATCTGGAAATTCAGACACTGCTTATCAATTCCAAATTCTGTATTGGATAAACTATTAATTCTAAATCCTTCGCGACAAATTTGCTATTATTAATTGGAATTTCAATTGAAGAGTGGAATGTTTCAAACTGTCTATTTCACTTGGATAAATTTACGAAAGTAATGCTCTATCCTTTGTATTTCTCACTCCTCATACTCTGTTTCTCTTCATCTTCACTGTCATCGCGGAGCTTGAAATGAAGGAAATGATATGCTTCCAGGAAGATGATCATTCATACATTCATAGCTGGATTGCTTCTTCTTTGACTTTGATTTTTGTGGTGTTATGTGAAGATTACAATTCGTACGGGAGAGAGATAAAAGTTTAATTCATAAACACAGAATATACACTATTTTTGGAATCACAGTTATGAAGAGAGAGTTTATTTTAGGAGCTTTCATCGCTGCCTTGCCTACCTACCACAGTGACACAGTGAGTCAGGGCCAGAGATGGAGAAAGGGTGGGGGGCAAGATAGAAGATTAGTTAGCGGTTGGTAATTAAAATGACAGGAATCCAATTGGCATTTTAAATTATATACAAGTGTTTCTTTTATAGAAACATCTAAGAGTATGTTCCAACTCTGAAGATTATCAACACTAAATTTATCCAATTTCCGAATGTCTGATGAATATCTACATAACCGAATAGATCATTTAGAAGTTTGATGCTTAAGAAGGCCTTAATGTCATTGAACCAATTCAGCCTTTCAACCTAATTTCACAGGATTTTGTTTATAACCCTATACATTAGAATGGAAAATATTGAAATTGAACCTTTTCTTTCTCGTTGCGAGGCGGTCGCTGTTCTTGTTGTCAGGCCTGGGTACTGTTAGTTGTTGATTATATCTGATTTTGTTATTTTGATTTTGTTTGTTTTCAGTGGTACGCTGGTAGAGATACTGGAGCATAATGGATCAGGTTTCTCATCATTTAATGATTTGTATATTGTTATGATTTAAATAAATTTTGGAGGTCTTTGCCTGAATTATGAACTGATGTTGATGTGTATAGTATGAAAAAGTTGAGAAGATAGGGGAAGGAACCTATGGAGTGGTTTATAAGGCACGAGACAGGGTTACAAACGAAACTATAGCTTTGAAGAAAATCCGGTTGGAACAAGAGGATGAGGGAGTCCCAAGTACGGCGATCAGAGAAATCTCACTCTTGAAGGAGATGCAGCATAGCAACATTGTCAGGTATATAATTGTTGTATTATCAATTATGCAACTCTTACTTCACACAACTGTTGATGATGAAATAGCTAAATTTTGTTAGGTTGTGTTCTGTTGTGATGCTTCTAGGTATGAGTAGCTTTAGAATGTGGCAGGTAAATTAGTATTCATGTAAACACCCTTGTTTTTTTTTGTTTTTTTGTTTTTTTTTTTTTTTTAAATGTATTTACCGTGACAGTGGGTAATATATAACAAAGCCAAATAGTGAAATAGATAGCATTTGCATCTGTACACTATTCCTATGCGATAATTTTTTTGATTAAAAGAAAATCCATGACCATTTCTTGTTGCCAGTGAATGCAATATGCTGACAATTGAGATTTATGTTCATTGTTGTACATGTATGGCATGGGTCTATCCAGTGACTAGTGTCACTTGTGATAGTATTAATGAAATTAGACAGGTTGCAGGATGTTGTGCACAGTGAGAAACGCTTGTATCTGGTTTTTGAGTACTTGGACCTTGATTTGAAGAAACACATGGATTCATGCCCTGATTTTGCAAAGGATCCACGCATGATAAAAGTAAGGTCTTTTAACTTGTTGGAAAATTTTGACTTCCATGTTCCATTAAATTGTGATTCATTTTACCCTGGCTGCATATGTATTAGCTGGACTTTTGTTGTATCATTTGTGGGAAAGTTTTCTGGAAAGGACTTGGTCCTTTTTTTTTTTTTTTGGGTGAGAATAGTTTTTGTTTCCCCAAGAAGATTGCTTGTCCTTTTGCCTTTGGCTTTGGTTGCAAATCTCCCTCTCTTTTGTCTTTGACTTTAAAGAATAAGATGCCATGGCTTCTATTTTCATCTTTATGGGTTTATGGCATTGGTGCCAGACATGGGTTGGTTACTTTGCTTTACTATTGTTAACGTGTTTTGGGTGTTGCTGGAAAGCCTATTCTGCTTTCACTGACATTGAAAATTGACTTGTTTTCTGCAGAGGTTTCTATATCAAATTCTTCGTGGTATTGCATATTGTCACTCTCACAGGGTCCTGCACCGAGATCTGAAGCCGCAAAATTTGCTGATCGATCGCCAAACTAATGCGCTAAAGCTTGCAGATTTTGGATTGGCAAGGGCCTTTGGTATTCCTGTGAGGACTTTTACGCATGAGGTAGGGTAGGGCCAGGCTTTTAGTATGCTGGATTCTCTTATGTTGTACTAGTTAGAATGACATGCATTAGCAAGTGTATTTTTCTGTCCTTTGTATCCATAGAGATCATCATCCGTAGATTTCAACTATATAATTATACAAAAGCTTTTTACACCAGCAGCATCACAGCTGACCTCTGTCTAGATGGATTTACATTTCCCATTTCTAGTTGCTTAGGCTTCTTTTAACATGCATAACTAATTATACAAGCTCAACATTATATTTTATGTTCAGCCTAGTGTCAATTGATGACTACATACTCGCCCTACCTCAACCCCTAAAAAAAGAAGCTCTATCAAGGGTGGAAAACATGTATGTATAAGTATTTGTTTATTCATTTCTTTGAAAAGAGGCTTATATACTTCAATCATGAGCTAAATAAATGTTGATTTAACATGCATGCTACCGCTGGACAGATTTGCACTCTGAGTGATATGTGAATTCTTTGCAAATTGTGATTGGTTGAACTGTCTTCATGTCAGTTTAAATGTTTAATGGTTCTCTCTAGGTAGTGACATTGTGGTACAGAGCTCCAGAAATATTGCTGGGATCTCGTCATTACTCTACTCCTGTGGATGTGTGGTCTGTGGGTTGTATCTTTGCTGAGATGGTGAATCAGAAGCCATTATTTCCTGGAGATTCTGAGATTGATGAACTTTTCAAGATTTTCAGGTCTCATTTCTATTTATGCTGTTATCTCTGATTCTGTTCTCTCTCTCAACTTGAAATTGTAATCTTTCGTCCATAAGAATGGAGTTTTCATTGATGCTATATCATAATTCTGGAGACTTCGTTTAGATAGCAATCCATAGTTCAACATATCCTTGACTCTTCTCTGTAAAAGAACATATAGTAATGTTAGATTGCTTCCCCCCCCCACCCCCCCCCCCTTTTTTTTTGAACGTAAAGGTTGCTTCAATCTATTACAACTTTGCAAGCAATCACCTAAAATGCTGACATTCTTTCTTAAATCATCACCCTTCTCGGTGTCAAGCAAGATAACCTTACGCCTGTGAATTTATAATTGGTTGCCCTTGTCTCGATCATTTTTGCCGATATACCAATTTGAGCTTTAACATAATCCTAATTTATTTGTTTTCCTTGTGCTTTTCTGGGGTCTTTTATTTCTTTACACATCTGACAGAACTGCTTATAGATATTTTATTATTCAATTGTCGTTTTATAGGACCTTAGGTACACCAACTGAGGAGACATGGCCTGGAGTGACCTCCCTCCCTGATTTCAAATCTTCATTTCCTAAATGGATATCCAAGGTTTTGCCTCATTTTGTTTTGTTAGTTTTTACCCCTAACTTGTCTACTGTGTTTTTGCTAGAGTTACTCTCCTTTTATTTTATGTGTTGTAGGATCTGTCTGCAATAGTACCAAATCTTGATGCAGCTGGTATTGATCTTCTAAATGTAAGTTCTTACACATTATTCTCTGCTTGTTTTTGTTTGTTTGTTTGATTTTTTTTCCTTTTTCCAGTAACCTTTCCTTTTGTTTTATTCTCTTGTTGGAAAAGCCCTATTGCCCTTAAATATCCAAGTATGATATCTCTTCTTGAAACAATATGCCTGAATTTGCTTAAGCTTCATTGCTCAAATATCTTCCTTGGTTTATCTGTGCTATGGGCCCAAGTGCCCTGACCCTCCCTCTTTCAGGGCGTTTATCATCTTTTATGCCTCATCCCAAATGCACAGATCCTTTGCCTTTGATGGCATTTCAAAGCTCAGCTTGCTAACCTGTACTTTCGTACCCCTGTAGTATATCAGTTGCACTTGCACCAAAAAACCATGAATTTGGAAACAATTTTCTAGTCAAAAAAGCAATTTAATTGGGATACGAGAAAAAAAATTAGCTTCATCTTCCTTCTTTACCATTCTGAGTCTGGACTATTTTCCTGTGGGGTTCAAAGTTGAAGAAATAGCCTCTATCTCCTTTCATTTCCTGATGGTCTGTCTCGTGTAGCTGTTACACTGGTAGATTTGATTCACTGAAGCTTAAATATGATTCGTACTATTCTTTACACTTTTGCTTTGTTCCTAAAAGCATCACTTGCTGTGGTTGCTAGCTAAATTGAAACATGTCTAGAAGATTTCACTGGATGTAGTGCCTTGCTTATATATGTGTGTTTTGTTCCAGAAAATGCTTTGCTTGGATCCTAGCAAAAGGATTACAGCTAGGGGTGCTCTTGAACATGAATACTTCAAGGACATTGGTTTTGCACCCTAATTTGCCGTTTGCCTCCAGGTTATATTGTGTGAATATTGGAAGTTAAGGAAAAAAGTTCTGTTGATTTATTTTATGCGGGTGAAATGTGTGCAATTCTTGTAGATTTTTGTTTGACTCTATGCTTACCATTGTTCTTTGCCAGGACTTCATGTCGTGTAATTGAGTATTCTGCATTGGGATTGAGAACTTGTGCAGCCCCATTGCAATATGAAAATTATTCCCATCTTCCATATCACTCTTACTTTGCTTGAATGTAACCATTATTCCTCTACTCTCTTCCCCGAAAATTTTATCATTTACCATCATCATCTTAAAAAAAAAAAAAAAAAAAAAAAAATCGCCACTCTCTTTGATCTGCAGTAATTTTACCATTTTGGATGCAAATAAACTTACAGGAATACAGTTCAGCTTCTTATTGAATTTCTTGTGTAAACCATATTGACACAATATGCCAAAAAATGCTGGATTGTTGTTCAATTGAGATGCAATTTAACCTTAAGAAGAATAATGGTTGGTTGATGTATGATGATATGAACCATTATTAATCACGGTCTAACATGAGGCACGAAGTGGTGAGCTGTGGAGCTTAGAGTTAGGGGATATGGCATGAAGTGAAACGGCCTGTGGTGATAAGATAAATCACGCAGTGGACAAAACAAAATGTACATTGGCTAGGCATGAAACTTGATCTTGTGGGCTTTATCGCAATTTTGTTACCATTTATGTCAATAATTATCATGGAAAATCAGCTTAATGATCCAAAGTTTTCCCTTATAAACACCATTAAGCCAATGAGATGTGAGGCCTAAGAGTGAAGTCATTGGTTGTCCAAGCTAATGGCGGACATCAATTTTTAATTACTAGCTCTCCAAGTCATTCACGCTCGATCCTGATGCCCATTTGTACCCAAGTACTCTGATTGGTTGCCCAATCTTGGCCAAAGGTGGATCATACCATTTAAAAAAAAAATTGATATTTTTTTTTTTAAAGAAATAGTAGGAAATTCCTCTAGACTGTCATAAGCAACATGAAAAATGTTTGATTTGCAATCTAAATGTAAAGATAGAGATAGAGATAATGGGAAATGAGCACTAATGAAAACTTGATCCCAAGAGGAATTAAGGGTATTTATTAATAACTTTGAAAACATTAGGATTACCATTTGAATTATTAAAGGGTACACCGTGAATATTATAGGTTAACTATCCAATTTGTTCGATTTGCATCTCCTTGAATCCTTAATGTGTTAAATTAAGAACTTTGCACATGTGAATAAAATCTTGTAATTATGTAACCTATATAGTATATAGGGAGTAACTAGAGCTGTCAGTTTCTGACCTGAACCGTTAAACCCGACTGTTTCGAACCGATCCGAAAAGGAACTGAACTGTTTAAAACCCGTTTTTTGGAAATCGAAAACTGACCCGACCCAATTTTTTCCAAACCGAAACTGAACTAAACCGAATTTGTGCAAACCGTTACTAACCCGACCCGTTATCAAGCCAAACCGTTACAACCCGAAACTAAAAGCAACCCAAACCGATTACGTTTAAACCCGATAGTAACCTGACCCGTTTTAAACCGAAAACTGTTAAAACCCGATAAAAATCCGATAAACCTAAATCGTTCCAACCCGTAACCCGTTGTGACCGAACCGGTTATAATCCGTAACCCGTTGTGAACGAACCGTTTACGACCCGTAGCCCGTTATGACCAAACCGTTTAAAACCCGTAACCCGTTATGACCGAGTCATTTACAACCTGTTACCCAATATGTTTATGATCTAATCAGTTTCAACCCACTACTCGATAAACCCAACTTATTTATGACTTGACTCGTTCCTACCCATTATCTGACTAATTCGACTCGATAATCATCCGACTCAATTTTAACCCGATATGATTTTGATTAGAAACCCGTTTCAAATTGGGTAAACTCGTTTTCAAACCAACTAAGTTCAATCTAAACCAATTATAACCGATGGTTGGACCCGATTTCACCCGATCTATTTTGAACCGAAACCCATTTTCGAACCGACCCAGTTAAACCCAAACTGATTATGACCCGAACCAATTACGACCCGTCCTGATTAAGACCCGAACTATTTTTAACCGAAACCCACATTAAATGGGCTAAACCCGTTTTCAAACCGACCCAGTTCAACCCAAATTGATTATGACCCGAACCGACTAGAACCCGACCCGATAAGGACCCGATCCGAATAGAAACTGCAATTAAAAAAACCAAACCGAACTGGCCCGATAATTTTCAAAACCGACCCGCTTATTATTTCAATCCGTTATAAACCGACCCGTTATAACCCGAAACTGATAAACCCAACCCAAACCCGAACTGTTTAATGAATTGACACCCCTAGGAGTAACACATGTCATAGCTTGCAACTCTTGCACCAATTCAATAAAACACAGGAAATTGTCCCCTTTAAGAGAGCTGCCTCCTTCAATGCAACACTTTGATATGGAGTTTTAAGAAGTGTCGATTTACTAAATATGTTCTTTTATGTTCTACCTACTTACTATAATAAATAAAAGTGTGACTGTGTGCAAGATAAAGTACGGAATAAGAAAGAAAATATAAAAGGTGATTTTGTGTAAGAAAAAGTGAATAAAGTAATAGAGAGAGTATGGAAACGTGTATTTGTTCAATGTGCAAGATGGTAAAAAGAGTATACCATAAATAGAATGAAACAAAATGAATACAATTAGATAGTCAAGCACTAGTGCAAGTTTTAAATAATGCTTATACCTACAATGGGGAATGTGTTCATATTATTGCTAGATGCAAACAATTGCTCCAAAGGTTCACAGAACAACCCGATCGAGTTGATTCAATCCCCCCTATAGATTTAGGGCGTATTTTACATAATGATGTTGTAGGGGTGGCTTTGCCAGGACTTGTTCCACCTTAATTTTGTTTTTTCCCGAGGCTTATCCTCTCCTTCGCACCCAAAAAAAAAGTATTTCCTTAAAAAAAAAACAGTAGTCTTTTTTATCAAGTGTTCCAATTTAACATTAACACTCTTCTCATGCACCATTATGATCATTATTTGTGCTTTATACGTAAAATAAAATTTAATCAATGTTGTACATTAACAAGTATGACGGTCAAAATGGACATAATAAAAACGGAAGAAGTATGAGTAAGGCCCTATTCTTTTCACCTTAAAAAAATAATATTAAGTAAAAATAATTTCAGTTCAGTAAAAATAAGTTCAGTTCAGTAAAATTAATTTCAGTTCAGTAAAAATAAGTTCAGTTTAGTAAAATTCATTTCAGTTCAGTAAAAATAAGTTCAGTTCAGTAAAATTCAGTTTTCTTAAAGAACAATTATAATAGAAAATTAGTAAAAATAATTTCAATTAATTAAAAAATAATTTCAATTCATCATAGTTAAGGTGAATAGGACTAATTTAATGCTCGATCTCTGTATTAATACAAACTTCCACAGCAAAAATAAGAAGCTTAATCATCGTTTCAAGAAGTGTGAGATAAGAGAGAGATGGAATTAGCAAGTAGAGCAATGAACATCGTCAACAGATTGTTAAACAGCAACACTTTCGTCAACATTTGTTTACTGGGTTCTTTCACAGCTCTTGGGGTCAGGTCTATGAACCAAGAAAACTTAATTGAAGCCCTAGAATCCGAGAAACAAGCTATTGCAGACTCCAACAAAGCTATGAAAAAATCAATTTGGGATTGGAAACAGAAGCTTTACGCTGATGCTTCTTCCCCTGAAACCGCCATTGTTCCTCTTTCTCGCCTTAAAGCCATCTATGGTGAAGTTGTCGCCATCCCTTCTGGTATTTTTACTCTATTTTTAATCTCTGTTTATTTAATTTTCTGGGTGTTTTTTGGATTGTTTGTTTATTGGGTAAATTGATGAGAATGTGAATTTTTGATGTTGGGTTTTGTTTGGATTTAAAAAGGGTATATACTGATTTTGAAATTTTTTTGTAAATTGAAATGGGTGTGATGTAAAGATGGGGTCTTTCGTATAATCGATTGTGTGACATTGTATGATCGTGTCTAGGTTTAGTTATTGGATATCAATTTATTTAGGTGTTGATTGAAATTTGCGATTAGAAGTGTTGATGTTCGTGAATGTGTTTGTTAGAGGAGGTGGCGTGCGAAGGATTGATGATTGAATAATTTACTGAGAAATGTTAGCAAACTAATGAGTAAAGATGTGGCTAGTTTTAGGGTGATGCTATTAGAATATCGGGTTAGATGTTGAACTAAAAATTTGTGGCTTTGAGCTCTATGATTGGCGCTATATTGGGGTATGTACATAGACCTCAAAGGAATTCTAGGGTTTTTCGTGTGAAATTTTGGGGTTTTGGTGTTTAAATGAAGAAATTAGAAAGAAAGATATTTCGCAACAACTTAGAAGTATAAATACACCGAATCTATGTGCTACCTTATCAATCTCAACATCAAGTATTGATTAATGAAGCACGATTGACAATTTTCACTAACATAATCTAGAAAGGAGGGTATCTGTTGGAGATAAGAGGATCATAATTTATCATTATGTATCAGCTAAACATAATGATTTGCAGCTCAACACATGTGTATAAAGAGGCTATACTTTTGATTAAACCCAAGCGAACGCCTTAGACAGCAATTGGATCTTAAAAATGAATGGCTGAGATAGCTTTCAAGCAAAATGGAAAATGGAGCCAAACTAGGATTTAGGTGGTTTGATGAGATCATGCACGTTCTGGTTTTTATTGCAGAAAACACAACTATTAGAGCAGAAGTTTAGATGAGGAGAAACTCGTAGCCGCACACTTCTGGTTAATATCTTCTCTAGGATGCATGAAATTAACCCTCCATAGAGAGCCACTGGATGAGACCTTATGATACAAGTCATACAACTAGGGTAGTGATGCATCTCTTTTTAGCTATATTATGCTAATTTCAATGATTTCGCTCTTCTTTGCAAAATGGGTTATATTTGTTTCGACATCTGGGTTATATTTGTTTTGACATCTATGATTTAGTTGATCAATTACTTGAGAATTTCTGTATTATTTTCTGAGGATAGCAAAAGGTATAAGTTTATGAGATTTCTCCTTGATTGAGTTTATTGAAACAGGTATAACTTTTGGGATCTATTGTTCTATGTTCACTAAAACTCTTAAATTGTGGGTTATATCGGTGAACTATTTTAAGCCCGAATCCAGAAGTAATTTGTCCTTGTACTATTTTCTACATATTGTTGGTGATAGATTCCCTTCATATTGTTGGTGAACTATTTTCTTGTTTCATTGCTTTTGTGCGGAGCTCATCCGTCAAAAATAGATTATCTTGTGGGAGAAGAGCTGGTGGCTGTAACCATTTTCTTCTAGTCATTCTTTCCCCCTGCATATCTTTTAATGAACCACATTTCCATTTGCAAGAAAGGTCACTTTGTTAAGTCTTGGTGCTGAATTATGTTTTTGTGGTTGGTCAAAGCAATTGTTGATTCTTAAGAACAGTTGATTGATTGTGAGGATTAATTATCTATTTAGGTGTAACGTACTATTATCTAGACTTTGGAGCTCTGAATCCAGATAATTTTGAGGCCCAATAGATGTGGGAAAGTGGAGGAAACATAAGATATAGTAACTGGTGGGAAAGATATTCCATCAAGTAAAGATGCAGATCTGATGGAGATATTAATTTTGGCGATGGTTCAAAAGTATTATGGAAAAAAAGTGGTGGAAAAAAAAGCTTTTGATAGATGTTTGAAAAAATTGAAGATTACAGAGGATTGTCATTGAGAGGAAACTTGCTGGTTGAAGTCCTTTGAGAGATTATAGATGTGAAAAGAAAAGGGAGAGAAAGTAATAGAGACCTGGTACATGGGATAGCTGTCTTATCTTTGTGGATAGAGAATAATCTTGAATGGAATTTTATCGCATGAGGTCAAAGAGAGTAATTGTAGCCTCTGCTTCATGATGGAATTATAGAATAGTTTGCTTGGATGGAGCTATATTGTGGGCATATGCAGTTTTTTTGTGATTATGCTGTATAACAATTAGTTTTCTCTCTGTTGGCAAGACACTAATAAAATTATGAACTTTGTTGGTGACTTGGTAGAGCCTCATCATTTTTGTAATTGAATGCTTAATTGACAAATTGCCCCCCCCCCCCCTTCTCTTCTTGGGAAAAAAAAAGTAAGAACAACTTTCAAATACCTGTCTCTGTGGTTTGAGGCAGTGTGCTATCTGTTTTATTGCCAAGTTAAAGAAATTTCTAATTTGACTTTTTAACTCTTTTGTCACTCTCACAGATGCAGAGGAAGCAGCAGAACCATCTACTAAGCTTCTTATCTGAAGTTGCTAGCTGAGTTGTCGGGAGCAACATTTTAATTCATAGGAGATGGGGATTTACAATTCCTGTAATCAATGCTGCCTAGTATGCACAACGATACCTTTCATTTGTTGGGTTGCTGATATGAGGGATTTTTGTATATTTTGGAACTTGATCTTTGTGCAAAGATGCAGAATTTGGCTGCATTTCTTAAAGATTAGGTTAATCTTCCATATATTATACCAACGAGAACTTTTTACAATGGTATCGTGTTCATTACTTGATAGGCGTGATCCTTGTCCAAATCAAAGCAAAAGAGGTTCTTGGTTCTCTTGTTTCATTACTTATTTTAATAAGGAAAAAAAGATGTTAAATAAATGCAAAGGTTAACTTCATCCTGAAGGGACAATGAGTCCTGCAGAGTTATGCCTATGAAGTATTAACCAATAGACTATGTGAAAGTTACCTTTGTTACATATGGTGGATAAATCAGAAGTCAAATACTAAGATTTTATGATTGTTGGTGAACAAGGTCCCAATTCACCTTGGATCATTTGAGAAGATTATCTTGACTTTAACTAGTTCGGACCAGATCCAAATTTGAGATATACAAGTTTTGGTAAAATCCTAAATCTCAAGAGTGATACTATATATGGTCAATCTTGTTTTCATCATACGGAGTAGTTAAAAAATTAGCCAAATTTAAGATTACTTTCATTAAGGGGTCATTTTCTAGTTTATGGCAATTAAATTTCATAATCTACTACATGGATTTTACTAATAGCAATAGGAATTAATTTCCCATAGAAATTTCCACTCTAGAGAATTGACACTAGATAAACAAATTGTCGAGGAAATACATGTTCATCATCCTGATTTCATAAAAGACATTTCACTTTTTATTTGGGAATAGTTGGCACTTTCTTCCTCCTCCATTAGTCAATCATAGCAACGCCATCACCACCTAAGGTGGTTAAAATTGCTTTCACAAAGAAGATGCTACCCCTATAGGTTAGATAATTTGATATGGCCTTAATTTACACCCTTTTGCTAATAGGTTGTCTTTTTTTACCATCACGAAGCGGCATTGAAGTGGTTGTTGAGGAAGGAGGAAGAAGGGAAGAAGAAGGACGCAAAGAGGATGATTGTGGTGGTTTGTGGTTGATCGACGAGATGACAGGGGTTATGGTGGTGGTTCGTCATTCATGAATTGTGATGCTAGATCTAAGGATTTTTTAAAATAATTAAAAAATGTATTATATTGCAAAACTAGCTCACAAAAGGGACTGATTTACAATGGTTCGTCAATCAACATGATTGAATGGGGTTACCTCTAAATTGTAAACTATTACTCCGTATATTTTTTGAAAACTTGTATTCTTATGAACTCTCACTTATCTAATTTCATCAAATTTTCTCAATTGAACAATTCACCTACTACTTCCGTTACATTATTTTCAACGATTAGACATTTTTCCTCTATACTTTATGTCAAATCGTTGCAAATAATTATTACACAAAAAATAAAAAAAAAATAAAAAAATAAAAAAATTACACACTCATCCTTAAAGAATATCCATCTTGAAATGCTTAATGCAAAATTCAATTAAAATTAGAAACTCACACTCCCAAAGTATCAAAATCCCACTTACCATCTCTACCTCTTCGAATTTCGACTCTTTGATCTCCATTTTTGTGTGACCGAATCAATTGCAAATGTCGACATGATTATTCATTCAATTACATAAGCAAGTCTTCAAAAATCAAATTTACTCAAGAAAAAAAAAAAAAAAGGAAGTTGTTGAATTTCCAGATGATGAAGGTGTCACAACATCATCGGAGTTATTACTCCCACAAATCACCGACATTTATCTCCTTGTTTGTGCTACTCCTACTCATTTTCTTCCCTCATCTTTTCTCTCCCCTCGCTCGCTCTTATTCTTCTCTTTTCTCTGTAAGTTTCTCTCTCATCAATCATGTCATTTCTTTTAAAAGAACAAAATTGGTGACATTTCATTACTTGTTGATGTTGATTATTGCTGTTAATTTATCTGGGTATTTGCTAATTTTTGGTGGGTACATCAAATTGGTGCTGGGTTTAACGGTTTAAGTTGAAAAGATTCTATCTTGAACTTTTGTGGGTTGGAAATGAAATAGATTAATATTTATAATATATATATTTTTTTAAATGTAATTATAGTGAACTAGACGTATTGACAAATATATCTGATGGAAAATAAATATGGGATGACTGTGATTATTTGTAATGATAATGATTTAGAGAAGAATTTTACTTTTGACTTTATTTGATTTGCTTGAAGATGATTATTATCATAGTTTTTAGGGAAATGATATTTATATGTTAGGTATATATCTTTGATATTTGTTGAAGTTGGAGGTATTGATGGTGTAGCATTGATTGTTTACTTATTGTGGATTTGGCTGTTCAATGGTCTGATATGCATTTCATATGATAGATTATGATTCTATTCTATGTACTGTTGGCTTCCAAATTGTAGGAATGGAATGCGCCCAAACCTAGGCATATGCGCCTCTTGCAGGGGGCATTACAATGGCAAACTGTGAGTATGTGCTTATTAGCCTTTAAACATTGTGATTTTATCTTATTGTAGACGAATCGTGATAATCGAAAGTTGAGTACTTGCTGGTCTTTATTATGTTGCGGCATTGTTTCAGCCCTTTCGACAGCAGCTTGAGCTGTGGTCTCCTTTGCCCCACCAAGGATGGAAATCATGTCATGATACCAAAAGTACTCGTAAGTACTAGAAACTAGTGTGTCCTTGTTACATAGGGTGCAACTTAATTATAATTAACCCAATTTTTGGTTGGCAGCCTTGCCTGAGAAGTCGCAGGGCTATATACAAGTGTTTCTTGATGGAGGATTAAACCAGCAGAGAATGGGGGTAAATTTATGCTCTTGACTTGCTAGTTGCTACTGGTGTATGTGAATTCATTATATGAATTGTTTTTTTTTTTGTTATAACAGATCTGTTAACCTTGTTCAGATTTGTGATGCCGTTGCTGTTGCTAAAATTTTGAATGCAACTCTTGTAATCCCACACCTGGAAGTCAATACAGTATGGCAAGATTCAAGGTGCCTTGTCTGAAGATTGATTCCTTTAATTTACAGCTTGTTAAGGCCATAATATTGACTTACAGTGCGATATGTTTGTGCAGTTCATTTTCTGAAGTATTTGATTTGGATCACTTTATCAGTAGTTTGAGGGATGAAATTTCCATAGTTACTGAGTTGCCTGTTGAATACTTTTGGAGCACTAGGGAGTATTATGGCACAGGTATACGAGAAACCCGAATTAAGACTGCACCTGTCCATGCATCAGCTGACTGGTATTTGGAGAATGTATTACCTATATTGCATAGGTAAGTTACTCTTTGCCATATCCTTAAATACTCCAAACACTTGATGCACATTGTTTGAGTAAATAAATTGAGTCATTATAGCCTGAAATGCTAAAACAAGCATGCTAAGCGGTTACTGACAAATGACATACATAGTACAACTGCTTGAAAGTAACCTTTGCTCTTCTCTTTAATGCTACATGTTTTATGCTTTCTTTTACCCCGTCTGAAACTTGTGTTCTTTCATGTGATTCTTTTAGTTTTTCTCTGGTAATCTTCCATTCTTACGGTAATGTTAGCGGACTCTTGGATTAATATCTTTTGAACTATACTAGGTATGGAATTGCTGCAATTTCCCCTTTCTCACACCGTTTGGCTTTTGACAACTTGCCTAAAACCATTCAACAGCTTCGTTGCAAGGTCAACTTTGAAGCATTACTCTTTGTTCCACATATTAGGGCATTGGGTGACACCCTTGTCAGCCGATTGCGCTCATCTGGTGAATTTTCTGGACAGAGGGAAAAGTATGTTGTGCTGCATCTTCGGTTTGATAAAGTGAGATTTTCTCCTAGTTTTGTTCTTCTCACTATCTTGTTTTATGATTTGCTTCTGTAGCTTTGTGATTGTGATTCTCTTTCATGGATAAGAAAAATTATTAAGGTCAGAGGGAAGAAGTAAGAACCAAAGAAATAATATTTTTCATAATTAGACTTAGACCCACAACTATCTGGACAACTCATTTCTATTTGGAAATCCATTCTGAACCCCATGTCTATCCATTATAGATTTTAGTTTTACAAGCTCTCTATTCTATCTTTTCACTAGAGGGATTTGAACAGTTTCCAAACTCATTTTGCTCAAAAGATTTTGACTGTGTTCTTCTGCCCTTTCATATCTCTCAAAGTAAATGGGCCAACCTGGACAGACCTGGAAAATCCATGCCTGTTTGTTTTTAACCACCTAGCCACTAAAATACTGTTCAGAGTTGTCTACATTAACTTTATAGTTATTCCTGGCTTTTATGTTATAAACCATGTTTAAGTAAGGTTATACGTTTTAGTACATGATCAGTTGATCGCTAGTTTAATTTTATAGTTATCTGCGGTGATGGATAGTTTAAGCACGGTCAACTGTTAGGATAAGTTATGATGATAAAATCTTTACCAAGGATGCTTAAATCATTTGAAAAATACCTACAGTAGATGTTGGAGCCTTTATGGGACTCGTTAGTCTTCTAATAGTATCACTATTCTTCCCCAACCTTCCCTTCTTCCCTCTCCTCTCTTTGCCCCTACTAAAGGACAAGTTTATGCTTGTTGAGAAGAAGTGTTATGAAGGAAGAGCTCACAATATGCCATATTATGCACAATGACTATTATATTTCTACTTGACGGGCAATTGTTTCTGAGGGGTTTTGGTAACAATTGGCTTCCTCCAATAATTATCTCAGGATATGGCAGCACATTCAGCTTGTGATTTTGGTGGGGGTAGAGCTGAAAAATTAGCTCTTGCAAAATATCGTCAAGTCATTTGGCAAGGAAGAGTTATGAAAACTCAGTTCTCTGATGAAGAATTAAGAAATCAAGGACGTTGCCCATTGACACCGGAAGAGATTGGGTTGTTGCTTGCAGCTTTAGGCTTCACCAATAACACTCGCCTTTACCTGGCTTCCCATAAGGTTTGTGTTATGAAACAGTGAATGGCGGTTCTCCTTTTGAACTTTGTTCCTTTAACCCCCCTCTATTTGAGAGCTTGAATTTTAGGCTTTTTAGCTAGGTTTACTAAATTGCTTTGTTCAGGTATATGGCGGTGAAGCCAGAATATCAACTCTATGTACGTTGTTTCCCCGTATAGAAGACAAAAGGAGTCTTGCCACTGCTGATGAGCGTGGGAAGGTTGAAGGCAAAGCTTCATTGTTAGCTGCAGTGGATTATTATGTGAGCATGCACAGTGATATTTTCATCTCTGCTTCTCCAGGAAACATGCATAATGCGATGGTAAGCTTTTATTATTATTATTATTATTTTATTTGTGTTTCCTTCTTCTGATAGTATGCCATAAATTTCTCGAAATTCCATTCATATTTTTCCAGCAGAGTAACTTATGTCATTATAAACGAAAACTTAGTCAAATTTGACCTCAAAAACAATAGCAACTCCTATTTAGAAACAAGGGGAGAATCCGAGAATCATTTATAAGATTATGCTCCTAATGTGCAATCAGTGATCTTACTTCTTTTCAGACATGTTCTTTTTACTAATCACCTGGTTTAAAACCTTTTTGTGTACAGTTGGGTCATCGAGCATATCAGAATCTGAAGACTATAAGACCAAACATGGCATTGCTAGGCCAGCTTTTCCTGAATCAGAGTATTAGTTGGCATGACTTTCAGAATGCTGTTGTAGCTGGGCACAAAAATAGGCAAGGACAAATTAGAGTGAGGAAGGAGAAACAGTCCATATATACTTACCCTGTTCCTGATTGTATGTGCCAAACATAATCTAACTTGACTTAAGCTTTTCCTGTCATTCATTTTGTTCTTCCTCTACGATATTTTAGCAATGCAGAAATCAAATTCTACATTAATGAGCAAATTTACACTTTTCTTGACGTACCTATTATTTCTTAATATTCTGGAAAAACTTTGGGCATGTTTCTTCAGCATGACAATAACAGTTTAGTCGTTTGGATACATGTACACAAATAAGGAAACAAGAAGTTTAGAGTTGTCTTTTGAGAAGGCAAAATCCCACTTTATCTAGAGTAAGAAGACCTTAATTACAAATATTTACCTAAGTTAATCTCCCTATGGTCAAGCCCGAGATGTGCTAGAGCTGCAAGGATATTTGCAACCCTAAGCTTCTCGATAGATGATTGGAGATGAGACGATGAGTGCTGATTATAACTTGGCAATAATAGCCATGTTCCTTTACTTTTCTCTATTGAATATACAAATACTAACTATTGTAATATACAACACTGGAAGATGGTACCCTGCAATATGCCAGCCTTGAGAAAAATAGACAGCTATACGGCATTTCTTTGCTGAGTCATTTGAACTATATGTGACAACTGACAGTAATGTTTTACCCACTCGTCTTCTCACGGTTATCACCTGGGTTCGCACTACCAGTTGATGATAACTGATCGTCTTTCTTGTCCTCTGCACCTGATGAAGATCCAACACCATTTCGAGATGCAGCCAATTCCTTTGAATCCCCGGTTGAAGAAGACAATGGTGAAATTTCTTCTTCTTCAATAGGAAGGGTTCGCTTTGAGCCCTCTAAAGCAACACCAAGTACAATATTCTCATCTAATGCCGTCCTTGGTGCTGGTGAGGTAGCTTGACTTTCATCATCCTTCTTCAATACATTGAGATCCTTTTCTAAAGCCCCTTTATCATTGATGTCTACCTTATCCTGGTCGTCAATTTTGACATCTACCTTGGAGTCAGATTTTGAGGCTACATAAGACTTTTCATCTTTACGGGTCGGAGATTTGGTTTTATTGTCACTATTTATTTTGTAAGAAGGTTCTATTAGTAGGAAAGGATGGTTATTAACAGCTCCAGAACCACTGTAGACAGTTTCAGAAAATGGAACATTGTCGACGTCTGTTTCAGTGTAAACTTTTCGTATGGTTCGAATGGGTGTGGCAAGTCGAGCACGATGATGGCTGATTACTCTAAGAAGATCCAAGAGTATTGCTTCCTGTTTTAAGAAAACAGGTTTATCATGAGCGTTGTTAAATTATAGATTTCACATCAAGTCGTAATGCAAAATTACATAATAGGCAGCAAAATCAAATTAGCTATTGTTGATTGTAGCTGTATTGAACATATGCATGCATCTGATGAGTACAATTGTAAGGACTGGCAGTGAACAGTGTGGTCTTGTGCAAGCTAAATGTTGTGTCGCGTTCACATACGTTGAAAATTGTATAGGACTAAAGTTTCCAGAAGAAATAGAATAAACTCAAATAGACATCAGGATTCAGGATTCAGGAAGGTCTAGAAAAGCTTGAATCAGGAGGGCTGTCATGAAGTTCCTAAAGTAGTAATGGTGTTAGACTGTTAGGTCAATAGGTGTTAGATTTATATCCCCTTACTACTTTAATAATCACCTAAATTATAGATTTTGAGAAATGAGGGTTTGAAAGGTTGTGAAAAGATTGAAAATCTGGCTCCTAAATTATTATATTGATGACAAGTACCATTACTACTTGGAAACTTCTTGCTAGCACCTAAAACATCAAACAAAAAACACAGATTGATAATAAAAATCTGATGACGGTGAATTTACCTTAACACAAAGGTACTCTTCAAAGCGAGAAGTCTTCACAAAGCAGGATATCATTATCTGCAAAACAATATGAAAGAATCATAAGCTGACTTTCCATGTTATTACCCATAGCTGATGACTTGAAATAGTCAGTAAACTGATTCAAGATCCAGAGGTAGTTGATTAAAGATCAAAATTTTCGACAATCTGAAAGACGACGGAAGCAAATTCCAACAGCCAATTAGCACTACGTCCCAACAAGAGTTTCAAAGAATTCCCTTAGGACTCACCAGCCCAGTTGGTCCAGAAGTTACCAAATAGTTTTTCTTCCACAAACAATAACTCAGTGACGCAAGACGTGTTAACAATCATAAAAATATCAAATGGAGCCACATTTAAAATTGGTACTTTTCTCTGTCCAATTATAATAACAATGATTCTGTCCAATTACTTTTCTCTGTCCAAGTAAACATGCCCTAAACCTATTTCATTAGCGTAAAAAAATGTGGACCTAGCTTTAAAAACTTTATCACAATCAAATGGGAAAATGATTATCATATGCATTGTACTAACCAGAAGTGCCTGATTCTCATGATTAATGTTATCCAGGAAAACTCTCCTGTGCAACTTCTGTTGCTCTATTTGGGGATGTTTAGCTAAAACCTTGCGCATATCAGCTACAATAATCTGCCGAAAAGGAGAGAGAATTTTTACTTGAAATGCAGAATGGAGAGCAAGAACTGACTAGATACAAATATACAATGTAAATCAATTTCATACTCACATTAATCTTGTTGACATCCAGGTGACTAATAGCAAGATGGGTTTTAATGCGCCAATGAGTCTTTTGGGTTAGATTTCTCACAATACTGACAGTGAACTTGTGGTTTGGAATATAAACTGCTTCACGATCATCTCCTCTGATGATAGTTGGTGACCACCAACCAACATGCTGAGATGATAATAAAACCATTATTATTACACATGTTGCACAAGCAGCAGCAATTAAATACCCACTTTGACTACAAATCTAAAGTAGACAATTTGTGGCCAAATCAAACTCCTGAATAAATAATACAAAGTAGTGAAGTATGAAGCTTATGCAAGAAATGGTAATTAACAGTTCTTGAAGCATCTGAAAAATATGCACCTCCACAGTACCAGACACTTCATAACCTTCAATCTTTGTTTGAATCCATTCATTCAGAATAAATGGTCTTGTTGCATGAATCATCACACTTGACAGGAAGTTAGTGAATATCTGTAGCAATAATTAACAATAACGATTATTGAAACATGCTTGAAATCACCAATGATTTATTAATACAAGAAAACATGCAGCACCTCACGCCCAGCAAGAGTGAGCAATACTGTTCCAAGACCTCCAGCAGTTAGCCACCTCTGGGTAGAGAAACCCAACAGTTCCATGAACAATGAAACTGATGCCACCCATACAGCTGTATAGATAGCCTTCCCAGCAAACTGAAAGCCCATCTGCTCAGAATACAAATAAAATAGAAAGGTAGAATTCATTGTCAGAGGCAAAGTAATCCGGTTGAATGGAAATTTGAACCATAAACAAAACTTTCAACTAGTAATGAGCTCCTAAATTTTCTCGCACATTGACTGGCAAGAGTGACACACAATCATGGAAAATCAGACTCAGTAATTTTAAAATAGAGCAGAAACCACTTTTTGTTTGCATACAACAGCCTATATCAGGAAAATGCATGCTACCAGAATAAAAAGAAAAAGGGAACTTAGAACATACACTTCTTGAGTCATTATAGTCGCTAGCTTCCATAAAGTACTTTTGCACTTGTTGAACTAAGCTGCCAGGAAAAGGAAAAAGGGAAAAAAAAAAAAAAAAGGCAAAAACAACCATTTTAAAACAGAATGATGATGCCAAAAGCCCTATAAAAAATCTTTCATAAGAAACCCTGAATGATATAATCAAGGAATTAACCACAACTAGCATCAGAAACAGCAGCTGGCAGTCAAACTTTTTCAGCCATATGTTTAAATTTGTAAAGAAAGAATATAGTTATATCAATGGTACTTTTTGAAAATTTAGGTGTTAGTATGTTACAAAAAACAATCCAAACATATTTACATAAGACCATTGTTGGATCCTATCATCCTAAAGTACTAATATTAACAACTATCATCAAGGAAACCACATTACTCTAATGTGTAAAGACATGCTGCAAAGAACCAAACGTAGATTTCCAGAGCAGTTAAAAAGCAGATCCAGGCATCCAGCTTCTTTTAGCAATAAATCAAAGATTAAGATAGAACAGAAGCTCACCAAGATAAACAATAGGCAAAGGCTACCATCGTGGAAAATGATCGTATAAAATGCAAAAGCCGCTGCTTAACAACCTGGCTTGCTTCTGAAGGTAAAATCATAGGATCCAACGCCCTGGAAAAGATAACTCTATTGTTGATACCACATGATTTCCCAGTGATAGATACTTTTATAGCAGTCAAGGGAAAGAAGTTTAAAAACTGAGAAAAATATGCTCCATGCACCTGCAAATAAGCAAGGCTCCAGTCCATAGTAGCAATGGTTGAACATAAGAAGACGCAAAAAAATATGTGCTACTCCTTTTCCAATTGCCACCATTTTTCTGGAGGGAAAAGACACAGAAACAAAGGAGTTAAAAATGGGTACTGAGTAAATAAAATTAGTCACAAAGCTTAGTTGAATTTCAGGGGTGAGACTAAAAGTAAAGGAAAGATAAATACATAAATGAAAACACTCCAGCCAAATCGCAGAAGTGGCAGAAGTCCCCATGCTAAAGCAATGACACCAATGGCTGGGATCAACTGAGACACAACTGGTTTCGAAGATAAACTGTCACACACCCTGCATACATGACCCAAATATGAATAAATAACATCCACAATAAGCATGTGAAAACCCTAAGTTGTACTGCATTAACAGTGGATGCCAACTGTAGGCAAAGATCCAACAAATTAGAATAGATAGCAAAATCCAACATTCAATTCTACAACTCTTTGTTTCTTTTTCATCTAATACCACTAAAAAGGAGAAAAAAATAGAGAGGGACATAGAAACACACGGATACAGAGGACAATTGATAATAGTTTGAATGCAACTCATCAAGTTAGACTCACAATGCCTAACAAGCCTGTTTGATAGGTATCCCCTAGATTGCCAGGTATATCATCTGAATTCTAAGTTCTCACAAGATTCTACCCAAAATTGTATGTAGACTAAAGAAGCATGGAGCAAGAAGTCTTTGACACAAGACAAAATTTATGAGAGAAAACAGGAAGGGTTGACACAACATAACACAAAACTAAACTGAACATAGCCCGTTTGAATAAATCGTATTATTCTATTATATACATTTTGCGAACGACAATTGAACATGAGACCAAACCTGAACACGACATAACACATTTGCCAGGTCTATAGAAGGGTAGTATACATCAATCACAAGTCAAACAATCAGCAAATTTCTAACAATCAATAAATAAATAAACAAATGGTTAAATGAGGAAGGTAAATGACAAGACACAACACCAGAAGAGGTACCTCTTTAAAACAACAGGAGCATTCTGCATTAGAGAAGAACAATTTCCTCCATTTGGTAAAAGAACGGATCTGCACAGGAAGGTCCTATGTTTGGAGGAATCTGTGGCTTTCTTATTGATTGCTCTGCTTAGAAAATGAAAATTCCAAGCATCCTTTACCTGAATATACAATCAAATAAGCATAAAAACCTCCAAAAATGCAAATGGAATATTTATTCATCCCCATACAAAAAAACAGGAAATAGAACATTGACAGATTATTCATTATTATAGCAATTTGCTCTTAACACCACTGGAAAAAGGGAGCCTCTCTAATCAAGCATATCAGCTACAGATACATAATACTTGCACCGGCAGCATTAAAGTTGACAAAAGTTGCTATTCAGAAAACTGAATAAACTGAAAATTAATTAAGTTCTGTTTACAAAGGTAAACTTACTGCATTATTTGCTGAAACAGTAGAGCTGGAGAAAGGAAGTCGACCATTTTGCATTATGGGCTGAAATAGATATGTTTTAGTAATAGAACTAAGAGGTCCAAAGAATTGCAAAGTCAGATTATAAGAATTTCACTGCCATATTTGTAACCCAGTAAAAGTTTGTACCTTAGACGGGTATGGTAGTCCATATGAACTATACAGTCTGATTTCATGAGAAAATTGCAAAGAAGAGGCAACCACCATTCTTTAAAATATTTTATGTGACAGCACTTGTTCAATGTTACCAAGATTATTAGAATTCAGGTATCAGCTTCATCAGATAACCCCATACAATTCGAAACAGGGAAAGTAAGATCAGTACACAAATCGTGGTACTACGTGCCAATGTCACAAGACCTGCCATTGGAAAATAATGAAGTTATACATGAGAACATGTTAGTGATTCTACAATTCTACAACATTAGACAACCAAAAACAACCCACAATCAGGCATAACCCCAAACGACAAATCAAATAGATGTAACACTATACACGATCTTTGTCACTTAAATAGCAGATGTTGATTAAACCATCTGATAAAAGGCATGATTAAAACCAATCTTACCATAGAACTCGAATGCAACTTATTAACAGAAGCATTACTCCATATAATGTACCATTGATCATAAATTAATGGTAACTATGTTATACTACCTTCATTGAAGACTAAAACAACTTTTATACCCCAACAACCAATCCATCTTCATTTCAATGATCAATTAATTAGCACTAAGTATAAATTTCATAGTAATAGCAATCTTCCAAAATCTCGAACCAAAACCCTAAGTAACAAATTTTGTTACCAAAAAAAAAAAAATCTAGCAAAATTTATATTTCCTTGAACATTACAACTACTTGAGCTGATTTACATAATATTCAGCTTGATCAACACAATATTATCATGAGTTTCAACATCTATCAACCAAAATTAGCACTAGTAAAAAGATGTCATATTCCAATTTATTAAAACAGGAAAAAAAATCCAACAAAATTATACTTCATCCATCTCTAACCGTTCTTTTTGTTTAAACCGCGATTATATTCATCAAAACAGAAAGAACTTTTAGAGACGGGAGAAGTACTGCGAACTAAGCTATTTGGTCCAAACAACACGGAATTCAACCGCAATGATGCAAAAATTACATAAATCAGCTCAAAAAACCAGAATAAATATCAAAAATTGTTAAACTAATAATCTTAAATCAATCAATAAGAACTAAACATTTTATGATCATGAACGATTCTACTACTTCAATCATCAATCGTTTTAATATTAATTCTAATTCTAACTTAACAATCAAACAGTAATCAAAAAAGAGAAACAACGAACTTTGAAGAATTTAAAGGAAGGAGAGAGAAAATCCAAACCCAAGAGTGGCAAATCAATCAAACTGTGCAGATTACGGTTGAAGATGAGAGAAAAGTGAAAATTAAAAAGGAATTTAATGAAAAAGTTTATTTGGATAAAATGATTGGTGAAAACGCGGCGTTTAGGAATGTTTGGGTGAATTAAAAAACGTTATCTTATTTGTTGTTAGATTTTTTTATTAATTTATGAATGATTGCGTGGCATCGTTGAGTCCATGTTCCAACCAACGGGGAGGATGTTTTTGCTTTGTTTTCCCGCTTTATCGAAGCTCTGCGTTTTGATGTATGATTTTACTTCGTGTGATCTCAGCCGTTGAAAAGATGGTCTCCACTTTTTTTTTTTTTTTTTTTTGAGTAGAATTGGGGGAAAAAAATTAAAAGGGACAACAAATTTGTCAATTTTTTTTTTTTTTTCATTAACAGGAAGAAATTTGTCAATTTAATTTTAAGTTGATAAGATAATACTCCGTAAGATTTTATATATTTTGTTCTTACGTGACGGAACGAAAAGCCATGTGAATGGTATGCGTAAAACAAAACCCTTATTAACTTTTAATGATTTGGAGTATTTAGATTAGCAAAATTACATATCTATAGTTTTACATTTTTTTCATTAAACAAAAATGTTCTTACATTTGTTCATTATAAAATACTCATAATTATTTCGGTGTTTTATAAAAATCATAAATTTATAATCGATTTTCATAAATAATGCTACAATTGGAATTATATTTTTTTAAAATATGTGTTGGTTTCAAAACTAATTTTTCATACATACCTAATAATGTAAACAATTAAAACTATATCATCCACATAGAATTTGCTAAAAGCTTTGAACTTTTTTTATTTTTTCCAGCTATCTTAAGAAGAAGAACTCTAACTCTACCTCAACTCTTATAATTTTTTGAATCTGATATTTGTGGGATAGATACTTTAAGAGTGATAGGAAAGGTAAGGAATTCTACCCTCAAAATGCTTCTAGTGAGGATTGAATCCCCAATTTCAAAATTACAAGGTGTAATCCTTATCACTAGACCAAATTTAGCTTGATTCATTGAAGCTTAAATTAAAGATTGAATACTTAAAACACATTGGTTTGTACTAGTATATTGAAAAACATGGCTCTCCCTTGGTAGGTGGTTGTGGTCTTGTACTCTTGTGGGGCGTCTTCCACTAGTAGATGTGGTTTCACTAAGGAGATGGAAGTCTACCTCAATATCCTATTTTAGCGTTTTATGTTAATATAAATGGATGAATCATTGCGCCGCAAAAATATCTCCTTATGTACTACTTTGTATTCTATACTACAATAGCTTGTTTTCCCCTACAAAAAGAATATTCCACCTTTATTAATTAAACCACAATATCTTATTACAAGTGTTTTGAATAAACATGTGGTAAAGAACAAATGATATTTTAACCCATAGACGTAGAGATAGACTTGATCAAAATTGGCTCAACCTAATTTTTTTTTTTCCAGGTTTGGACATATTTTCTAACCCAAAATTTATATTAATTCCATTTTTTTGACACGTTTTGATTTATTATTATTCACACGCATCGCTTTGACAATGTTTTGTGATTAAATGATTAATACGTTATGAAAATATAGTCAAGTGAGATTTTATTAGATTTATTACAATATACACTGTAATAAGTTTGATTTTAAAAAATCTTCTATCTTTGGATAAAAATAACGGGTTTGGACTTGGCCCAAAGTGAGCCCACTTTTCTTGACAAAGGCCGGCCCGGTCCACCACCTCTACATAGAGGGTACCTCAATTATTTCATTACCTAAAAATAAAAAATAAAAAAATTATACAATCAGTCAATCACAAAGTCAACTCACGTGACACACAAAAAAGAACCGTTGATAAAGCACGTGACCACCCCTCCTACAAAATTTGAATTCGAACTTAGCGCTTGTCTCTCTCATCAACCCATTCACAAACTATTAAAAAATTAATTAAAAAAAAACTTACAAACAATTTAATTTCACAAAACAATTTCTTTTCCTTTTTTTTTTGGTCCCTCTTCCCCCTAAAATCATACGCACCAACATACTCCATTAATTCAAATTCCACCATTCTTCCATTTTCAAATTCTCTCCCCATTTTTCTCTCTCTAAAATTCCCCATTTTACCCCTTTCTCTCTCCTCTCCAGGTCACCATTTTCTCTTTCTCTCTCCTCAATTTCAATCTTCGAAGCTCAAACAATTTCCCCCAAATTTCTCGATTCAATTGGATGTTCTTCGTATTTTTCTCGCTTTCACCTTAATTAATCATTCTGAAAAAATCCCCAATTTTTTAGGGTTTTTTTGTTTTGATTATTTAACTAAATGGAGAACAACAATGGCGACGGAAAGAATACACAGGACAAAGAATGTGTTCGTGTCGCTGTAAATGTTCGTCCTTTGATTACTCCCGAGCTTCTCCTCGGTTGTACCGATTGTATTACCGTGTTTCCCGGTGAACCTCAGGTCAGTAATTAAAGGGGTTTTTCTTTGATTTTAATTTCTTAGCAATTTTTTGAAAATTAGGGTTAATTTGTGTGATATTTTGTGGATTTAGGTGCAAATTGGATCTCATTCGTTCACATTTGATTATGTTTTTGGAAATGGAGGAACACCGTGCTCTCGAATTTTCGATGAATGTGTTGCTCCTTTAGTTGATGCTTTGTTCAAGGGTTATAATGGAACAGTACTTGCTTATGGACAGGTTAGTTCTTTTGTAATTGTAGCTTAATTATTGAATTTTGTGTGTTTGGGATGAAATTTATGGCTGATTGTTATTTTTAATTGCTTAATTTTGTATTTTATCTGGATAATTGGTGTTGTTATAAACTGTTTGTTTATTTGTAATGCGTTTTACTTGATTTGTAATCTGGGTTTCTTCATTTAATGCTGAATTTGGGTGTATGATGATTTTAATTTGTACTTCGTATTTGTTTTACTGAAGACGGGGTCAGGGAAAACTTACACCATGGGAACTAACTATAATGGGGAAGACAATGCTGGTGGAATTATCCCTCAAGTTATGCAGACGATTTATTCTCGAGTTGAGTCGATGAAGGGTTCAACCGAGTTCTTAGTTCGAGTGTCGTTTATTGAGGTAAACTTAGTTGAGTATTACATTGTTCATTGTATTGATGATTGTGATATATGAGAATGTTAATAAGAAAATGTTTGAAATTAATCAGATTTTCAAAGAGGAAGTGTTTGATCTTCTTGAAACAAGTCCACCTGCATTATCTAAAGGCGATACAACGAAGCACTGTGGGCCTGCTAGAGTTCCCATACAAATTAGAGAAACAGTCAATGGTGGGATCACGTTAGCCGGTGTTACGGAGGCAGAGGTGAGGTCAAAGGCAGAGATGGCGTCGCACTTGACTCGTGGGTCTATTGCTCGTGCTACTGGTAGCACTAATATGAATAGCCAATCCAGGTATTACACTCATGAATCTCTGAAAAATTTGTGAAGACAGTGAGCTGAAGTTAGTTACTACATTAGTTCTCTATTCAAGGACTAGTTTTATTTTAGCAAATTAGTTGTGTGGTCTATTTTTCAATTGTGCAGTCCCCAGGTCGTAATGAGTTGCCATAATCTTTCATCAAGAATGATACTTCTCATGTTTTTTTTTTGGACTTCAGTCGTTCTCATGCCATATTTACAATTTCTATGGAGCAAAAGAAAGTCGGTGACACTGCTGATGATATTTTAAGCGCGAAGCTTCACTTGGTGGACCTTGCTGGTTCTGAACGAGCCAAACGGACAGGTGCAGATGGATTGCGTCTAAAAGAAGGTATGAAGAATTCATCTTCATTCCTCTTTACAACAATGCCATAAATATATATGAATTACACTTTACTTATTCAGTTGTCTTTTGTATTCATTTTATAATGTGCTGTCAGGCATTCATATAAACAAGGGATTACTGTCCCTTGGGAATGTGATCAGTGCGCTTGGAGATGAGAAGAAAAGGAAAGAGGGAGGGCATGTCCCATACCGTGACAGCAAGCTCACTCGGCTGTTACAGGTATATATTAGAATATGATTGGATGTCAGTTCTTTTCTATCATTCCTTGCTATTTCTGTTTTTATATTAACAGAATGATATCTATTCTTTATTTTGCATTTTATGTTTATAATTAAATTGTGTTGTGCGTTTTCAAATTATTAGGATTCACTTGGAGGAAATAGCAAAACCGTTATGATTGGTATGTTAGTCTCCAACATTTTTGTCAGTTAAACAATATAAAACAGAACCTAATTCTATTTATACTTACCTCTTTGGTTTTCATTCTGATTTTTTGTTTCAGCGTGTGTTAGCCCTGCTGACACGAATGCGGAGGAGACTCTCAATACCCTGAAGTATGCAAACCGAGCTCGTAACATTCAAAACAAGGCAGTCGTAAGTTCCAGTTCTATTATTGTACTTAATTTCTTTTATTTTCTGGGCTTTCTTTTCATTTAGTTTTCATCTTGCAGATAAATCGTGATCCCATTGCAGCTCAGATGCAAAAAATGCGTAGTCAAATTGAGCAGCTTCAGACAGAGTTGCTTTATTATCGTGGTGACTCTAGTGTTTCATTTGATGAGCTTCAGGTACTGCAGTTTATAGAAGCTTTTGTCATGACTAGACTATGATTGTGAAATTAACATATCCTCTCTGGATATCCAGATTTTGAAGCATAAAATAACATTGCTTGAACAAAGCAACGCTGAGCTGCAACGTGAACTTCAAGAACGTCGTATCAGTTGTGAGCATTTAGCTCAACGCGCTCTTGATGCTCAGGTATTTTTTAATAACAACACTGGAAAATGAACCATATGTGTAGTTTGCTATTTTTTCATTTAGGTGATGTGCAACTTTCTGATTCAGGTTGAAAAAGACCAACTGATTATGAAGCTTGAAGCAGCAAGGAGTGGAAAATCATGGGATGAGATTGAGTCTCTGGGAAATCAGGCATGGTTATCTAGTTTTATTTTAAAGTGACATATAAATCTGTTTCTATTAAGCATATAGTTTTGCTTATTAAAATTTTTGAAAACATGTTACAGGAAATTGATTTGGTCAAGAGGTACGTGTCAAAAATTCAAGATTTGGAGCAAGAGTTAGTGCGATTACAACATTTGAATAGCATGAAGCGCGAGGGTTTTCCTGATTCCTTGGAATCAGATGATGAAGTATTACCCTCTAAGAATGCTTATTTAGGCAATCTCAGTGAGCACTCATCTGTCTCCGATGCAAAGGATATGGCTGGTATGTTGCAGTTGAATTAATCTTTATGCTAGTCATGTCAACTGACAAATTTTAAGGTTTTTATGTAACTTATTTTATGATATATTATCCTGTTCTGTCTTATTTTATGATATATTATTCTTTTCAGTCTTATGCTCATGCCTATTGACAAAATTTAAGGTTTTTATGTAACTTATATTATTATATAATTTATTTCTGTCTTAATTGAACGTTTCAATTATGTTTTTATTTAGGTGATGAGATTGAAGAGAAGGAGTTAGAGCATTCTTCTCTACAAGAAAGACTGGACATGGAGCTAAAAGAATTGGATAAGAAACTTCAGCAAAAGGAGGTATGTAACATCACCATTTAAAACTTATGTGTAATTGTATCTGTGTTTACGCAATGACCAGTGTATTTAGTTTTCAATGCTAACCTGTAATATTGATCCATGCTGTGTCAATTAGGCTGAGATGAAGCGGTTTGCTGGTATTGATTCTTCTGTCCTGAAACAACATTATGAAAAGAAAGTTCTTGAATTGGAACATGAAAAAAAGGCATTGCAGGTGAGTATAAAATATTGATTGTGGGATCCCTATTGAAGATTCATTGTTCTGAGTCCTTATATGTTGACAGAAAGAAATTGAGGATTTGAGGCATAAACTTGGTGGTATTTCATCGACTTCTGATGATGGTGCACAAAGGCTCAAGGAAGAATACATTCAGAAGCTAAATGGTTTAGAAGCTCAGGTGAGCTCTTTAGTTTGTAATTCTTGTTTCAATTTTCTCTCTCTCTTTTTTTTTTCTTTGTTTCAATATATATATAAACTTTGTTTGAGCTAAAATGTTTGCCTTCAGGTTTCTGAGTTGAAAAAGAAGCAAGAAGCTCAAGCTCAGATTTTAAGACAAAAACAGAAAAGTGATGATGCAGCAAAGAGGTTGCAGGATGAGATACATCGTATAAAAACTCAGAAGGTAAAAATTGATGGGTCACAAAAGAAAGTCTGTCTAAATTCATTCACTTTGACTATATTTTTGTTTTCTGAACTTGGCACCTAAACAGGTCCAATTGCAAAACAAAATCAAGCAAGAGTCGGAGCAATTTAGATCATGGAAAGCAATGCGGGAAAAAGAAGTGCTTCAGGTAAATATAATGTGTTGTGTTATGTTTCTCTTTAGTAGTTTTAATTTAAGGATGCTTTAAATGCCTGTTTCATATATTTATTTTAATTTATCTAGTCTTGTTTTCGATTGTCTAATTTTACTTAAACATAATTCTGTTCAATGACTTGGTCTACCTGGGTTTAAAATTTGAGCAATGAATATGCCAATAAGTCCAGTGATGAGCAGTTTTTGTAAACATTTTAGCAAACCTCTCCAGCAGTGCTTTAGATAAGCTATCATATATGAATACAAGCTAAATAATTGGGCTTTTCTTGTTCATCCACAGAATTACACCTGGCAATTGATCTTTCTATTATTGAGAAAATGATGCCACCCACATTATTTTTGTATTTCTATTCATTATTATTTACAATTGTGCTTGTTAGGGCTTGTGAAATTGTCCTCTCTTTTAAAAGTAAACTTTTTGTTTACGGACTTTGTGACTTGCTTATTGCCCCACAGCTTAAGAAGGAGGGAAGAAGGAATGAGTACGAGATGCACAAACTATTGGCATTGAATCAGAGGCAAAAGATGGTAACTTCAGCTATTTTCCCCTCTGCATGGATGTTAGGAGTTTCTTGCTGAAGCTCATGTATATGTTAGGAGTTTCTTGCTGAAGCTCATGTATATGTTAGGAGTTTCTTGCTGAAGCTCATGTATATGTGTCAGGTTCTGCAACGTAAGACAGAAGAGGCATCTATGGCAACAAAAAGACTTAAAGAGCTTCTTGAGTCTCGAAAGGCTGCTTCTCGAGACAGCTCTGGTTAGAACAAAAACTTGTTTAATTAAGTGTACACCTATGGCTTACTAATCTTCTAACTTGTGTTCATGTTTCTCTGTTTATCTATCTGGTGCTGGTATAGGTAATGGTCCTGGAGCACAGGTAAGATTAATCTGGGTTTCAAGACATTTGTTTGTTGATTTTTTTTTTGATCTGTAAAATGCTGCTAAGTGCTAAAATGTTTCTCTGTTGTGAAGGCATTAATGCAAGGAATTGAGCATGAGTTAGAAGTCACTGTACGGGTACATGAGGTTCGCTCTCAGTATGAACGCCAAATGGAAGAGTGAGTTTCTATTTTATTTTATCATGTTTTGCACATTTACCAAATTTCTGTATCAAGTTTTCTGGACGGTTGCATTAGTGCTCTGGAGATGTCATTCCGTTATGTAGCCAGTGGCTTTAAGTTCTTTTTCTTTAATTTGAATTGGTAGAAACTTTTATTTTATTTCCCTCATTCCTATATCCCAACACATTTTACCAAACTAAGGCGACTAACCAATTTTAATATTCCAGGAGAACCAAGATGGCACAAGAGATTGCAAAGCTGAAGGAAGAAGCAGAAATGCTAAAGCAGAATATTTTGAGGTGCTGCTTACTTTTATTTACCTTTAATATCAGATCTCATTTTTATTAAATATCTCCTCCATGTTATCATCACCTCAGCTTTTGATGCTTGGTTTCATGCAGTGAATGCCCTGAAACTATGTCCCCTGGTGCAAGAAACTCAAGGATCTTTGCACTTGAAAATATGCTTGCAACATCTTCAAGCGCCTTAGTCTCAATGGCCTCACAACTATCTGAGGCAGAAGAGCGTGAACGTGTCTTTAGTGGCAGGGGACGTTGGAACCAAGTTCGTTCTCTTGCTGAAGCCAAAAGCTTGATGAATTATCTTTTCAATTTGGCTTCATCCTCCAGGTACTGGTTACTTTAGTGCTATTGTTAATTTTATGAAACTCGGAGGGGATGAAGTAAGCAATTTGACACATGGTGAAGGGGGTACTTGAAGATCTTACATCAGTACTCTTGGATTTAATTTAATTTATTTATTTAACAGGAGAAGCTTTTTTTTTTTTTTTGTTGTAAAGAATTGCTTAGATGTTGTATTAGACAATGATTATGGTTCATATGGATATTCAAAAGTTAGTATCATGATGCTCATTTTGTCCCAACTAATTTTATTTTGTTTTGCTTGAAGATGCATGGTACGTGACAGAGAACTCGAATGTAGAGAGAAGGACTCTGAGATAAAGGATTTGAAAGAGAAGGTAGTCAAACTTAATGGTTTTGTTAGACAATTGGAAAAACAAAATGCAGAAGTCAAGCAGCAAATACAACAGGTTTATCATTATAAACTAATTTTTATATGATGTCCTTGTAAATTAAAATTTTTGGCATTTAATTTTGAACAAATTGCTTACATTATGGCATAGGTGCTCGCAACTCGTGGTGAGGTGAGAACTTATGACCTGCGACAGGTATATATGCTCTCCCATATTGTGCTTTGATTTATATTATTAATTGTTAAAAACTTTGGCATTTCATTATCTGTTATAGTTCCTTACAACTCATTCTTTTCTTCATTGATTTTATTAGGGTATTAGAAGCTCTGGTTTTTTCAAGTTTGCGGGTAACAACTCAGAGCTATTGGAGGACATGGATACTTCTGATTCAGAGTATTCTTGCCATGACGAGGACTCTGATGGCGAGTGGGAGGAAAATGATGTTATGGTAAAGAAAAGGAACTCTAGGAAGGGTGGTCGATCAGGGTCTGATTCAAAGTCATTGGACACCGATGGTGGAAGTTTGAAAGGAGAAGATTCAGTTGATATTGTAAAAGAGAACTCTACATCTACTATTTGCTGTACGTGTAGCAAACAGTCATTTTGCAAGACCATGAAGTGTGAATGCCGTGCATCCGGAGGTAGCTGCTCCAGCTCCTGTGGTTGCTCCTCCAATAAATGCAGTAACAGGGAAGGTGAGAGCAAAGAGGACTGTATACCTCCTAATGATGTAGAGCACGATCGAGATCTTGCCACCCAAGGTGCAACATTACTTCAGAATGCTTTAACTGAAAGGCCTGCTGAACAACATGAAGAAAATGGTGCCAAAAGAAAGCCTTTGGCTGATATTGGGAATACAGCTGTATGTTCTGTCTCTACAATATCTTTGTGCTATATCCTATCTAGATACTTCTGTATTGTTATTTTACTATGTTTTTGAACTTGTTGCAGGGAAAATCAAATGTACCAAGGCCCATCCAAAGGAAAAAATGGCGGAAATCCACTATTCAGCTTGTTCCAGCAGCCCCAACATCAGTACAAGGTGAGCATGTAGATCTACCGGAAAAGGCAGAGAGCTGTGCAGCTGACAATGTAGCAGCAAGTAAAAAGGCGGCAGAGAGCAGTACAACCGAAGCAAATATCCCTTTAAAGTTGCCAAGGGCCATGCGATCTGCTTCCTCTAACAGCAACCTTTTGAGAGTCAGGAACACTGAACATGGAGAAGAACCTGTTGTACACAAGGACTCCGGTGAACCTGCTAGGAGAAGCCCTCTACGGAGACCAAAGAAATCTGAGGAAAAAGAAAATTTCGGCCTCTAATGTAGTACGTGCTGATTTCCTAATTTAATGTAGGCAAACTGTAGATCATTTGGAATTTGATTCCATCACAAGCTTACTTTATTATGAGGAAAAGTTTGGAAGAGGATCGATCGATCCTCAAATGATTGGTATTCTTTTATTGCTTATTCAATCTACGAGGCACCTATTACGAATGAGTTTAAAAGAAGAAAATGTACTAGCGTTTCTAGTATTACATTGTTTTTTGTGAGCTCATTGTTGTATATGTAAGAGTATTTTAAGGCACAAAATGAAGGTCTCTACTTGTTCGAATTTGATGCATCCAGGTTCAACATCTTTGACATACCTTGGGCAGCCTTTAATAGTTAGAGAGACGAGATAGGGCCTGTGTTGAAGGTAGATTTGCCAACTTGGTGCAGTTTGATATCCACAGAGATGACAAGTTAGTTGTTCCAACTCATTAAATCCAGATACTCAAGGGTTGAATGGAAATGCATTCCAAAGATGTAGACTCCTCTAGACTTTTTGGTATTTCATCAATAGTACTATAAGATAGGTCAAGGTACCTGAGATGAATAAGCTGCCCAATAATATACGGAACCTTTTCTAAACAAAAATACTTTGAAATGTAGGCTGCAAGATCATGCACTAAATCGTGCATCTTGTACACTATTCCATTTCTGAAAGCTCGCTCCTCTTTCGAGAAGAAAATATCTGTCTCCTCTTCTAACAAGGAATAATTCACCAATCATTTCCATTGTGTCGCTGGTTGCAAATTCATCGTGAAGATAACCAAAGAGTAATCAATTGATTTTTCTCCATTTTAGAATCCTTGGGGAAGATTGCGCAGTATTTAAATGGTTGTAGCTCAGCATTAACGATGGAAGGATATCAATATCTACTAGTTGGGGATCCCATAACTCACTATTTCACACTTTTTAACAATTCTTCTCCCAACATTATCGAAAGAGGAATCATATGGACGTGTCTCATCAAAAAAACATGTGCTAAAGAGTCTATAATTCATTTCTTGTTTTAAAATCGTGCATCGCACGGGGCTAATCTAGTACTATACTAAAACAGGTACATTACTTCCATGGCTGCCACGTGTCCCTATCTTAGTTTTTTTTTTTTTTTTTTTTAATTTTTTTTTTTGGTAATATGTATAATTGTCAAATATCTTATTATTAAGGATACTCCGAGATAATATCTTGACTTGCTTAGTATTGTTTCTCAATCAATGTTATTCATGGATTTTCAGCATATATAGTCTATATCATTTGACTTTATTTGCTTAATTCAAGGAGAGTATATTCTGTTATTTTGTACTCCATACATTATACATTAGCTTTCGTTATTACTTTATTAGCGCACACACATCTATTGTATATGCTCTAGAGTCTAGACTTGTAAAATAATTGGATGTAATTCTTTGTGAATAATACAATCAATCTTTTAATCCTTTCATGGTAAGCTAACTGTGCTATGTTGTCAACCTCACTAATATTATCAAACTCAATTCAACCAATTATTTCAACCAATTATTTATCCTGAAAAATTCAACTTGAGACTACGCTTGTGGGATGTGACCTTTTCAAGTTTCTTCATGGATCTCACCCTGGCCTCCTCCATCCATATCTAATAATTAAGTCAAGTTTATCTTACGGATTAGAAAAATATATACTCCATATTTGATTATATATTAAATGTAGATTATCACTCAAATATACTAATGTGTATAAATAATATATTTTATTTAAAAAATATAATACAAAGTCCTACATCCACTTTGTTAAGTGTTACATTTAAACAATCTCTAAAATTTACTATTTTGACCAATAATATTTTTGCATATAATTGTGCATTAATTTAAATTACACAAAGTTAATACTTCATCCGTTTTCTTTTAGATGCAACAGACCCTTTAGCGCGGTAATTAAGAAAGGTGGGGGTTTACATGATACAATAAACTTTAAAATAGGATGAGTGGTTGTTAGAAGTGTAATATAGTGGGCCATGTGCTTTAAATAAGGGATATAGTATAGTTTTTCCCTAAAATAACTTTCCTTTTATAGTGTGTTGCAAGTATTGTGACATTTCCTTTTTAGGAAAGTGTTGCAAGTAAAAGAAAACGGAGGAAGTATATTGAAAAGTTTTTGATTTTCGGGCAGTTTTTGATTTTAACGAAGTTTTTTCATACTTAAAATATTATCCTTGAGTTTGATTAATAAAATTAATTATGTTTAAAGTTAATTAAGCATAAATATATGTTTTTATTGAAGTTTTAAGTGTTGGAAATAGTTTCTAAGTACTACTTTTGATGTTTTATAAAGAGAGTTTAATCACCCATTGAAAAGGGAGATTTTTATTAGGGGTTTTTATATAATTTTCAGATTTTTATTAGACTTTGAACTTGCTATAATTTCATGTATAATAGTGTATTTTAAGGTTTTTATAAAGAAAATTTAAAGAATTATATATAAGCCTTTAATTTTAACTAAAGGGAAGGTTTTAAAGTGTTGTTTGATTTGGATTTTGAAGGTTTTAAAGTAAGTTAGTATTGCTGTAAATTTGATTGATTAGGTATTGATTGAGATGTTATTATTTGGCTTAGGAGAGGAGTTTATTAAAGGTGATTTCTAGTTAGTAAAGTGGCATACAAATTCGTTTGCTCAAGGTACGTACAAGTTACGAAACCTTTCTTTTAGGTGCATGTTTAAGGACGACGGATCGAGAACTTAGTATCATGTATAGGGATGACTAAGTTAAATTGTTTGGTTATACATTGTGAATTTCGTATTACATGCACTATTTTATATTGCAAGTATTATTTGTACTCTAATTATGCAAGGTGCGCTTAGAGGCAAAGGTATATGATTGGTGTAATTGTTAATTTATTACTCATTCATGATTATGCAAGCAGGATAAGTAAAGGAAGAATTTAAGTCTTCTAAGACGAGGTTAAGGTTTTGGGGTGCCTTATGCACTCAAGGTGTTTCTACACCGAGGTAGTAAAGGAATAAATAATAAATGTTGCTTGCCACTAATAAATCAAGAATTGAAATTGAAAGTTGTTTTACTTGATTGAATTGATATTGGATTGATTGTATTGTTATGCATATGAGTCATCACCAAGTCTAAACCTGTAGATCACGTAAAGTGCAAGATGGATGAGCAATAAAACTCTGGATTGGTGCACTTCTGGAGTAATGACAATCAGGGGTTGGGGTACATGGGGTATTAGTCGTGTACTTTTCTCGAGGTCGTCTGATCTACGAGTCTCTTATTTCAAATATTTTTCAAAACTAGGAGTTAGGTGAGATCTCACATATACTAACTACGGTCACGGAGTCGCGCCCGTGGTCGTTGGATGTTTATTGATGTTTCCGAAAGGAGGCATGGAGTTTTTCTTTTATTGATGTTCCAAATGGAGCATGGGTTGGACAACCTTGTCTATTGCGTAATCCAATGAATAAAAATAATGATTTACCTATTATTAATTAATGGAGTCTTAGTAATATAAATAGTTGAGTCGTGTGTTGAGTGTATAATTTAATGATGCATGATGATTGATTATTAGTAGCATGTTATGGATTTCTTAATTTATTTCGCAGCTTGTATGTACTCAGCTTTGCTGATTGCGTGCTTTGTGTGTCTTTCTTTGGTCATGGCCTTCGCCTTTCAATGACCCTGTGACGATCCAATTTTTACACTTGTAATATTAGGGAGCAGAATTACCACAGGTTCTTACACATGCAGCATTCATCAGGGTTGTGAGATCTTGAGTAGAGAGTTGGTTGTTTGCATTTTATTTCTTTTGCAAGTTTGAATTTATTTTAATTTGATTTTATTCGACACTATTTCTTTTGGGTTTGAATTTATTTGAACACTAAATTTAATCACTTACTACTTTTATTGGGTTTCGAATAAGGGCCTTAATGGTTCCAAGTTGTATGACTTAATTTGGTTTCATTCGTTGGTTTTAAAACTTATTTATAACTGATTTAGTTTTTCCGCTGCTATTTTCTGATAAAGCCTTGACGTTTGAACACGTGGCGGTAACACGCCAGTAATTCTCTTGAATATTGTTCAGGGTCCTCACATATTTAAAGAGAGAATTATTGGGGTGTTACACTCTCTACCACTTTCTCACTCCTCCACATCATCTATACCACAATACAATATACTTTTTCCAAAAATCATTCGACCCACGGTATAAAAAAAGTTTACCACCACACTTTCTCTCTCTTATTTATATTAATAATACCCTTAATTTAATTATAATTATATTTCATTTTATTATTGGAAATAACTAATTAATGTTTGTAAAGTTAATTAAATAAAATAAGCAATTTATGCATTAAAAAGTGAATTCGAAAAAATATATAAAACTATATCAATATGGATGTCTATGTGTAGCTCTTGAAAAATTATGAACAATGGTAATTTTTTCATAATTATTTACTTTATAATTTTTTCTTAAAATGCAGTTGAAAAAAATAAAATAAAAGTACATGATAACCAGGTCACATGGTGTGACCTGGTTGGTTTATGTTTCACGGGGATCGAAGCAATTGTTTCCCATGAGATGGTATATACCATCAAATGGTATAGTTTTATACCACCAATGTAGTAAAAAATTGCATGTTTTTATGAGTTTTTACACCGTGGTATAAAATTATACCACGAGTGATGATGCTCTAAGATAACACATACTTGTAAGAACTATTTTTATATATTAAAAAACATGATTACCATGTGTTATATTACAACTTTTATCTATTATTTTGGGTACTATGCATGGGTAAAATACAAATTTATTATTTTAGGTGGGTAAATTGACAGATACTAAGGGAAAATATGAGTAATAGTTGTGGTGTAACAAGATATTTATTCATATATATTTAAACTATAAGGTAAAAAATACTTACAAGAACTATGTTTATATATTACAAAAAACATGATTACCCTGAGTTATTTGAATATTCGGTTCAAGTTTATGGATAAAATTTCAAATATTACAACTACAATAGTGTCTGCCAATTTTTTCAATTACTCCTTTCGTTCCTTTTTTACATTCTTGCTTTTCTTTTTGGGTATTTCAAAATTACATTTCTCCTTTTTTTTTAGTAATTACTTTTTTTCCAAATTATCCCTCTTTTTCTGTTTTGTAATTTAGATGAATAAACTAGCATAGTGACCGTGCGATGCACGGATTATAAATTTAATCAAATTATTAAACCCGTAGGAAAAATAAAAATAAAAACAAAGGTAATTCATTTACTATTAAAGGACTTGTACTAATGGTCAATAAAAAAAAATTAAAGGAACGTTATTTGAGTAGTATTTTATGTTATTTGAATTTCTTTTAATTTTTTATAATGTTATTTTATTAATTGAAAAATAATTGAATAATACTCCAAATAGCTATATAAGAAGTGGACTAATTTATTTATATCTCCTGTTGAGAAAAAAAACTAAAATTTTCTTATCATACCATCCGCATCAGTAGCTACAATCAATCTAATATATACATGTTTTATTTACCCGTCGCACTTATTAAATCTATAGACACGATAATAACCTTATATTTGACCTACCAGAACATATATTTTCCTAAGTTAAGCATTGTGCCAAAAACTATATATATATTATATAATAGTCATATATATAACCAACAACTGATTAAATATAGTATACGACACAAATACTTCGTATATAGGTATGGATACTAATAATTTTATATAAATAAAATATACGGAGTATATATTACTAAAATTTATCCCTACCTTAATTATAAAAAGGTTAACAAAACTCTTATAATAGTGCATGAACATTTATATATTTAAAAGTGTTCTTTTTACATATATTTTCCCCCATTTAATTTTAAATGCCTTAAAATTGTCTCTTGAATTCGCTAAATTGATTTAAAAGGTTATGTTTATTTCAATATTTAAAGCCATTTACTATTTTCATTTCCTTTTGTTTTAATTTTTCTATTTAGAATTTATTAGACTATTAGGTTTCAAGATCGAAGTCAATATCTTTTTACCGTACAATCACTAAATCAAAGTCGCTCAACTAAAGTTTTGGACATTGCATAACTACACAACATCCAACACATTTAATGATTACATGCAAATAATTTTAATAAAACTACGCATTCGATATAAGTTATTAAACAATTTAACTATATATACATTTTGATAGGTTTATATCTTTCATATTAACAAAAATTTACAAATGTTATTATCATATTTTGAAAAAAAAAATAGACTTTTGAGTTTTGTATAAGATAGATAAAGGATAAGTTAATTTTCGTCATATATGCATTGAGTTTTGGGTGTTCTATCCGGTTCACCCTTTGGGCTAATCTAGATTTGAGAATCAGTTCTAGGTTATTAGGTTCCACTCCCCTTCCGATTGTTGTTGCAGGGGAGCACACTGGTCTTCCTTACCAAGTGTAGTCTCAATCACCACTACACCAACAACCAATTGGTGTAGTGTTGATTGGGACTACACTTGGTATGGAGGACACATGTTATAAAATATTATATTATATACGTATACTTTTTTATATTATATACACATACTATTATAATTAAAAGTATTATTATGTATAAAACAATATAAATTATTGCACATGATTGTTGTATATCTAGTATAATACATGAGCAATGCACGATTTTTAAATCAAAATGTTGGTTTTTCTAAAAAAAAATATAAGTAATTGCATTGTTAATACGAATATTATAATTTAAAACATGAGTAATAGTTATAATATATTTTATATCTATCCCTTTTCCGTCAAATGTCTAATTCAATTTAACTTTTATTCCTTTTGTGTAGATTGGTTATTGGTTCAGTTTTTTTTTTTTTTTTTTTTTTTTTTTTTTTTATGCAAGAAAAACAAAAGGTCATTGTAAAAGACATTGTATAGAAAATGAAAGGCCGATTAAAATTAAATTTATGTTCAAGATTATGTATTTTTTTCCAAGACAACATTTCGGCTCAACATTCAGTATTTGTCAAAGAGTACAACAAACGATAAAAGTAATTTTTACACTAAAAACTTTTACATTATTTTGGGTAACTTTTATCAATAAATAAATCATAAATAACTTTCATTCATTACAAGGTAGCTTTTATAATAGGTGCACAATATTTTATTGTACATCTGATATTTAGGGTAACTTTTATCAATAAAGCATAAATAACTTTCATTCATTACAGGGTAGCTTTTATAATAGGTGCACAATATTTTATTGTACATCTGATTTTTTTTTTAAATGTTTGTATTGATTTCATAATTGACGTCAAACTAAATATTATCGATTTTATTTCATTTTCATAAAAAAAAAACAATATTAGCCTTCCAAAATACAAAATATTTGTTTCCTTAATTATGCCACTTTTATCATATTGCTTCAAATTAGTTATTATTCTTTAACTTAACTATAAATAAAGATTGGAAAGATTTTATGGATTATTTGTAGTATTGGAAAGTATATATTTATTATAAAAAATTAAATCAATATTTATGTTAGGAAATCATGAGAATCTTATGCATGTATAGAAACTTGCTTTTATTGTTTGAAGTTTAACAAAAATAACTATGCTTAAATATGTACATAGTAATTATATAGATTTATTTTATACATAAGATAAGCCAATGAGAGAGTGACATTTGTCATCTTCACATTGAGGCGCTTGTCTTTTAGTGTAATATATAGATAGATAGATAGATAGATAGATAGATAGATAGATAGATTGGTTCTTAATTTTTCAATAGGAGCATGTTATTGGTCTTTTTTTTTTTTTTTTTTTTTTTTTTTTTTTTTTTTTTTTTTGCAAAGGATTAATAACAACTTAACCAAATCCAATTTTATTTTATTTTTTTAAATAAATCTAAATGAAACAGACAAAATTGAGAAAAGTAATAGTCCTGGTATAATATTTCCATCACAGACATAATAGGCCCATTGGCCCCGTCCTTCAGTCTCATATTATTAATGGTATTTTTTCTATTTTGATGTGTGACTTTTGGCAATGAAGTAAATTATGTCCCCACGAAAGAAAGAGGGTGATGTAGTACACAATTAATATTGTATCCGTGTGCAGAGGTGGACCTTGAAATTTGATAATGGGAGGACTATTTCGATAATTCAACTAGCATCAACCTATTTAAAAAAAAAAAGGATACACAATACAAGTAATTTGGGTTTGATTGGGAAATAGGAATAAGGGAGTAGTTGAGTGGTATGGTTGAAATAAAACACCAAAAAAAAAAAGTGATGTTACAAGGGGGATTCGAATGCCATATTATCTTGTGATGTTAATTTCTTAGCAAACATTTGCCAAAGATACTCGCTGCAGTCTGTGACTCGAAAATTGGGCCACTTGACATATTGTTTCTAGCCTACTACCAACTTAGCTAAGGCAAACTTCTTATTTATTCTTACACTCAATTTTATATAACTATTTTTCCAGTTTTATTTTTTTTCCTAAATTTTTTTTCCTCTGTTTTTTTTCATGGGTCCGCCCATGTCCGTGTGTGGTGTCATTGCCCTTATTGGTGTAATGGTGTGTCTTTTATTCATTTCACATTGATAATGACATAATGTACTGACGTATCACATGACAATATGACAAACATCATATCAATTACGCGTTGCTTAATTTAGATTACAGCTTACATTATTAAGGTATTGTTTGGTTGCGCATATAATATGGAGAAATTGAAAATTGAAAATTGAAAATTCTCATGAATTTGGAAATAAGGGGCTTGTTTGGTAGACCATAAAAAAATGAGAATGTGGGAAGTGTAAAATCATGAGATTTCTCAGAAATTCTCATAAAACATAATTGGAATTTTGAATTTCCAATTCTCATAAATACTCCTATAACAACCAAATAAGTTTAATTAATTTCTAGAAAAATTGATGTGGGATTTTAATTCCCATTAAATACAAATGCTCATAGAAAATTAATTCCTTTGTCAACCAAACAAGCCTTAATTGTTTTGCTTAAAGATTGTTTAATGAGATCATGTTATAATTAAAAGAAAACAAAAGAATTACATTGAGTGTACCATAAAGTTCATAATATGTGTTAAATTTTTTAGATCGTGGATTAAACAAGACGTGTTAAGTTGTTAATGGTTAAGGGCTTGTTTTTATTTACTGAGTTGAACTAAACTGAACTTAAACTGAACCGAACTGAACTAAATAGAGCCGAAGTTAATTGTTTATAAGAGAAAGAAATTGAATAGAACTTAGGGCATGTTCTGTTCCGTTGAAATTCAGTTCAGTTCAGTTCAGTTCAGTTCAGTTCAGCTCAGCTCAGTTCAGTTCAGTTCAGTTCATTTCAGCTCAGCTCTTAATTTATGTCTAATGATATTGCTAATGATATAAAGCCAAATTTCATTCTTTTAAGCTCTTATTATAACGACAACATCAACAAAAACAATAATAATAATAATAATAATAATAATAATAATAACAATAATAATTGAAATAATAATAATAATCAATAAATAATAATAATAATCATCAATAAATAATAATAATAATAATAATAATAATAATAATAATAATAATAATAAATAGTATATGTGTTTAAAATGTTTAGAGGTTTCAAGTTTTTAATATATTTTCCATACATATAATTATAATTATATAGTATATTTTTCATAAATATTTTAATATGTACATTTGTATATACACATATGTATAGTAATAAATAATCAAAGATCACTAATCCGTAGTTAAAAATCACTAATTAATAAGTTCAGTTCAGTTCAGTTCAGTTCAGCTCAGCTCTTAATTTATGTCTAATGATATTGCTAATGATATAAAGCCAAATTTCATTCTTTTAAGCTCTTATTATAACGACAACATCAACAAAAACAATAATAATAATAATAATAATAATAATAATAATAATAATAATAATAATAATAACAATAATAATTGAAATAATAATAATAATCAATAAATAATAATAATAATCATCAATAAATAATAATAATAATAATAATAATAATAATAATAAATAGTATATGTGTTTAAAATGTTTAGAGGTTTCAAGTTTTTAATATATTTTCCATACATATAATTATAATTATATAGTATATTTTTCATAAATATTTTAATATGTACATTTGTATATACACATATGTATAGTAATAAATAATCAAAGATCACTAATCCGTAGTTAAAAATCACTAATTAATAAGTTCAGTTCAGTTCAGTTCAGTTCAGCTCAACTCTTAATTTATGTCTAATGATATTGCTAATGATATAAAGCCAAATTTCATTCTTTTAAGCTCTTATTATAACGACAACATCAACAAAAACAATAATAATAATAATAATAATAATAATAACAATAATAATTGAAATAATAATAATAATCAATAAATAATAATAATAATCATCAATAAATAATAATAATAATAATAATAATAATAATAAATAGTATATGTGTTTAAAATGTTTAGAGGTTTCAAGTTTTTAATATATTTTCCATACATATAATTATAATTATATAGTATATTTTTCATAAATATTTTAATATGTACATTTGTATATACACATATGTATAGTAATAAATAATCAAAGATCACTAATCCGTAGTTAAAAATCACTAATTAATAAGTTCAGTTCAGTTCAGTTCAGTTCAGCTGAGTTCAGTCAATCGGAACAGACCCTTATTAAAGTTGAACCGAAGAGAACATGCCCTATGAGGCTATGAATGTTTCAACTTGCCAATATGCCTCAATCAGTTCTCATACTGCGTATCTAATTTTTCAACAAATCCCATTACTATACTATTTTTAACACCTTCAAAATTCTCCTAAAATCAATATGAAGATTAGAGTGAAAAAAATAAACTAATATCATACAGATACAATTAGATTATAGATCAAATTTGAAAAAATAAATAAAAATTCTTTCTGTCGGTGGGAGTAAATCCTACCATATCAAAATGTAACAGATTTCAAGAACAATAAGACAGTAAATTTAACTCCACTTCCAACAATGGCGAATTGGCAACTGTGGGAAGACGATCTAAGTTCCTAGACGAAAGAATTAAGAATCATTGGCTGCAATTTATCTCCCAATTTATCTTCCAAATGCAAGACGATTATTAAAGAAGCTAAGGTTTGAATGTTTGTATCCCCTTTTTCAAAATAATTTTGTAAAATAGAAGTAAAAAAGGGAGGCAATTTGATGGAGGAATTTTAAAGGGAGGAATGTTAGGCATTTAGAAATGCATAACAAAGGGTATTTATGTAATTATGCATATATACAAACGAATAAATATTCTGATATCATTGGATGATCAAATGGTACCATTGAATATACAGATATACTATATGTGCACATAATGGTATTATATATGCATTCATTGTACTAAATTTATGTGTAAATAGTACCACTGAGGATTCAATAGTACTATATAAACTTTCAGTGGAACAATCAACATGTAGTCCCCCATCACGTGATACAATCTGATCAAAATATAGGTGTGATCCACCTACATGCCTTTCTCTTTCTATCTCTCTCATCTTTTCTCTCTTTACCATGTGTTTTTATAATATTTTAATCAATATTATGCATTAATAAATACATAACTTTCCTCCATTTCTAGTTCCTCAATTTGATGATTTTACTCTTTAACGCGTGGCTTTGCACAATTATACTCAAGTAACAAGTTATGTACGATTGGAAAAGTTCATGTGCTACTATGCAATTAATTTTGTAAGTCATGCCACGTCCAAACCAATTGTGCAATTTTTTATTTTATTTTATTTTTTTTATGCTATGGAGTATCTCCGTTTTTATTACTCTGTACTCCGTATTTGCAACTAAGGAGTAAGGAAAGGAAGTAGTAATATTCTATTTAAATTTCTACAGATTTGCAATATCTATATATTTGCAACATTTGCCATTTTGGGGTGTGGCATATTTCTTGCAACAAACTTATTTTTTTCCTTATTTGGAAACTTTTTTCTGTTATTTTGACCCATATACTCTTATTTAAAATTTTTTAACACATAATGCTACACATAATAACAATCCATTATAACCTTAATCTAAATTAATTATGTATGAAATCACACCCAAATAATCAAACCCATTATCTTTCTCTCTCCTTCTTCATCTATCATTTCATCATCTTCATCTTTCATAATCAAATTCCAAACCACCCTTTTAGTGGGTTTCAGATCTGATTGTTGGTGAGTTTGGTGGTTCGTCGATGATTTTGCAGGTGGTGTCGTGGGTTTTTGTGGTTCGGTGGTAAAGGTGGTAAAGGTGGTTTTTTTTTTTGGTTTTTGGTTTCACAGGGGTGGAGAAGGGTCGTGGGGTTAGTGGCGTGGTTCTTGAGCTGGTCGTTTTCGATGGTGTTGGTGGTTTCGCAGGGGTGGAGTAGGGATTTTGGTGGTTTCGTGGGTTTGGTGTGGTGGGTCTGGGTGGTGGTTGTGGGTGGCGTGGGTTCTAGCTATCTGGGTGGTTTCGGGTGGTTTCGTTGGGTGGTTTCGGGTGGTTTCGTTGGTGGTTCTAGGTGGTAGCTTTTCGTTGCTGGTGGTTCTGGTGGCGTGTGGGTGCTGAACTTTTAGTTGTTTAATTAATTATTCACTCTTTCTCCTTAATTACATTATTTACATGCCCTTACTTTTTAATAATTATGCTTAAAAACTTTAACTTGGAAACCGTGCAACCCCCTTTGTTGCAAGAAATAAGAAATGGAGGGAGTATTTAAAAATGTGATGTGACTATAATATCAGGGCTTTAGCAACTGTCATGTACTTTGTGAGTGATATTTACATGATTTGGGGAAATTCATAATTTTTTTTTTTTACTAATTTATTGTCCCATAGGTTAGGAAAGGGGGGTTACTAAATGCCACAATAGAGAGGTATTGTAAAAAAAGAAAAAAAAAAGGAAAGAGGTCTATTTTTTTCCACATCAAGGTCATCCACACATAATAAATTGAGTTTCCACTAAATTGATGTATTTCTAAAGGTGGAAAAAACAAAGGCAATTTCATGTAGAATTCTTCATCAAAGTCACCGTGAAGAAATGCATTGTGAACATTCATCTGGTGAAGTTCCCAATTCTTAGATGCAGCAATAGCTAAGAAAGCCCGTACTGTAGTCATCTTTACAACAGGAGTAAAAGTTTCATTATAGTCAATGCCCGGTTTTTGATGATTGTCGAACACCACTAATCTTGACTTGAGACGTTCAATATCTCTCAAATAAAATATTTTGCTTTGTATACCCACTGGCTACCAAGGGCACGTTTCCCGGGCGGCAATTCTTCTAAAGTCTATGTGGACCATGTCCCATTATCTTCTAACATATATTTTTATCTTAACATGATCATCTAACATAATTAACCTGTGGAGCATTTTTAATTAACACTGCTCCACCTAGCCTGACCACCCACAAAACTCTTCAGAGTTTCCACAAATCTACTCTCCTACAGTCCTACATACTTCGTAATTAAAACTGCAAAGTTTGTGACTGCTAAAATAGATTGTAAATTCAAGTGAACTGTAAGTCAATGACATACATGATAAGGATTGACTACTATAGTCAAGCTTTGTCACAACTCGAAGAATACATACATATACATTATTTAATTTTGAAAGCTGATGTGCTTTTGAGATTAAAGAGCAGAATCCACTCCAAACATCGATCATCTCTAATCTTTGCAAAGGACCTGAAACAGCTGTTTAACAATTCAGGAGAATAATGGTTTGTATTAGACATTAAGACCAACTAAAACAGTTGACAAACTTTAAAATTAAGACATGTAAAGATAATCATACTACGAGTACCATTTAAAGAATCTACCTATTAACATACAGCGAAAATGAATACATGTTAAAAGCTACCCTAAAGAATTAAAAATATGACCTGAAACGGTAGCAATGAGGCTAGGCCATTTTGCTAACTGATATGAATATTTGGGATATGTGAGATGTGAGGCCATTCATATCCACCGTCTTTGGCACATCTTTCTGTCAAAAGTGGGCAGTCAGCAATATATAGAGCTTGTAATGTGGCATGTTTTAAAGGTAGAAGACATTTCAACTTGTTGCAGTGCAGTAAAGTCAAGGACTGAAGAGATGACAGGTTGCCTATCCACTCTGGAATTTGTTCCAATTCATCAAATCTAAAAATTTCTAGAGAATGAAGGGTAGAAGGGAGGAATTGTTGATGCAGAAACTTGATATTAGGGAAGTCTTGCAATGATAGGTTCCTTAGGGAATGGGGATACGTAAGCTTAGGAAGATTCGGGGTATTTCCAAATCCACCAATTTTTAATTCCCAAAGGCTATGAAGATTTGGGATCCACTGCAGACAGGGAATCATCAACTCCCCTGAATTTATCAAATACAATTTTACAAGTCCCTCCAATCTGCCCAAATCTGGGATGGGACCCTTAATCAGTGGACACTCACAAATACACACGAGCTCTAAAGATGAACATTCCTTTAGACTTTTTGGCAAACTTTGTAACCCTTCACAATCAATAACAATCAATTCACGCAGAGACGAGAGGCCATCTGGAATACAAGCTAGCAATGGGCATACTCGAATTTCCAATGTATTCAGAGAAGAGAGGTCATCTGGAATACAAGCCAGTGATGGGCATTTCTGTACCGCCAATTTCTTAAGGGACATCAGGCCATTGGGTATACTCTTCATGTTTTCACAATACCTCACAGTCAAATTCTCCAACTTTGAAAAATATGACAGCTTTTGAGGTAGGACCTTCATTTTTTCCATTTTCAAGGATTGTGTGTCACCAACTTTGTCAAGTTTCAAATCCTTCACTGATTGTAACTGTAAACAAGGTACCTTTTCAAGTTGCGGGCATCTTTGTATCTCAAGAGTTTCAAGTTTAGGAAATAAAATTTCTGATTGTATATAGGGTGATGCTGGCATCCACATGGTCAGCCTTTTACAAGTCATAATGCGAAGCTCTTGTAAAGATGGAAATAATACCTTTTTTTCTGCACTCCCAACCACAATGGCCTCAATACCGGCACTAGAGTTGTTATGTCCACTTTAATAAAATGTCTCCCCTATACATTCCAAATCATCCAACATACCAACCATCAAGATCCTCAATAAAGGTAGTTGCCCAAGCGAAGGAAGCTCTAGGCATCTCAGGCAACGTAATAGCCTCACCTCTACAAGATTCATATGTGCTGTCATTATCCACCAAGGAAACCTCACACCCATGAACATATCCACGTATAATGACTGTAAGTTAGAATGAGGTTCAAGGCTATCCAAAACATCCTCATCATTGTTGACTTGAGAGACTGCTTCTCTATCATCACGCCACTGCAAATGTAGTTTCACAATCTTGTCCTTCCTTCCAAGCCCAGCTTGTCTTGCTTCTTCTTTGTTTTTCACATGTTGAAGACCTCTGATTATCACCTCACCCTTAAGTTGATCTAAAGGTCCTAGTTCATCAATGGTCCATCCTTCACCATCACGCAGCTCAAGGGGAGGTAAAGTCTGAAGGTTAGTTAACTGTCGTAGTCTTGTTGATGCCAACAGGGTATCTTGTGTCAATATGTGTCTTAAGTTTTCCAACCTATGCAATTCCCTGGGTAGTGGTTCCAGTTTACTGCAACCAAATATTCTAAGTGTTTGTAGCTCATAAAGTTTGCAAATGCATGCCGGCAGTATATCAAAATCATTATAAGATAGGTCAAGATACCTTAAATGAACAAGCTGCCCAATAAAAAATGGAACCTCTGTTAGCCCAAGATCATCCATGATTAATACTCGCACAAATCTTGCACTGCCAAACAAGTTTTTCCAGCTTGGCACGCTACCCCGAAAACATAATGTTCTTAGCTTTCTTGTCGTCAACCAATGAGAAAAAGTTTCAGGTGGCGATTCATTCTCTGCTAAATCAAACACCAAATGTCGAACATGGGAGAAATCTACCCGTTTGCTTCCAACTTTCCAGACCAACAATTCATTCTCTAAAATGTAGGCAGCAAGATCATGCACTAAATCGTGCATCTTGTACCTTATTCCATCAACGTAATAACCTTCTTTCTTTTCTAAGAAGGAATGATTCAGCAAGATATTAAAATATGTCTCACCAACCAATTCCATTGTCAAAGTGGAGCTGCTAGTTGCAGATTTATCATGAAGAAAACCTTGTGTCAACCACAGATTAATGAATTGATGCTAGTTCATATTAAAATCTTTAGGGAAGATTGCGCAATATGCAAAACATTGCCTAACGTACACATGATTCAAATGGTTGAAGCTCAATATTAATGATGGAAGGATATCATTTATATCTCCTGGTTGAAAATCCCATTGTTCACTATTCTCAATCAATTCCCATTCATACACGTGCTTCTTTGACTGCAATGTGCCACCGATTGCTTTTATGGCCAAAGGAACACCTTTACACTTGTTAACAATTCTTCTCCCAACATAATTGAAAGAAGTATCATATGGACATGTCTCACTAAAAACTCTTTGTTGTAACATAGCCCATCCTTCATCTTCAGATAAACCTGGCAATTTATGTTGATAGAAGGCACGTGCTTTCTCTGCGACGTCAATGCTGCGGGTGGTAATCAAAATTACACAACCACATAGATCGCCAATACTCAGCAATGCATTTTTGAAGGAATTCCATGAGTCTTGATTGTCTTCCCAAACATCAAGCACCAGAAAGAATTTCTTCCCCTTCAACAGTACTTCCAAGTTTTTTTGTAATTCCACCAGTGTTTGTCAAGTCACATTTGGATGATGTAAGATTTTCAACCATCTCATTCAAAAGTCTGTCAACTTTGAAATCCTCAGACACACAAATCCAACTTTTCTCGCCAAAATTCGCGTTAACATTCTCATGATCATATAGCCTCCGAGCTATAGTTGTCTTGCCAAGTCCTGTTTACACAAGATAAAAGATTATTATCCATTATAATTTGTGAGAGCCTCCAAGCAATGTGGTAATAACTAATTGAGAGGTATCAAAATTCAAAAGAATAAATGTTGCAAGTGCTAAAGGTGAAGGGACTCTTGATTTATTATCAAAGCCAAAGTTTGTTTAAACATAGCACTTAATTCTTATTTCTAATAATTTGAGAGGAAATATTGAACCTTAAAAAGGTATGTGATATTTGATTTTTTTTTTTTTTAAAAGGCAATTTCTTCTGGAAAACATAGACGATATCCATTTGAAATTGTAAGAAAATTAGTTCTGGGACAGTGGGATAGAAATGAATTATGTTCAAAATCAAAAAGAAGTGATAAATGAAAAGGAGATATCAATTGTCAGATCGTAATTACATATTTAAAAAAAAATTATTTTACTTTTAACTACGAGTGATATGAATGCTTAGTACACTGTTATGTAAATACGTACATGACCTTACATCAAGACAAGATATACATAACAGAGTAATGTTTTTTTTATGAGTGTTTTAAGATTTAGAGAGAATTGTGATCATATAGTAGAATGTGCAAACTATTAATTTATTAATCAGGTCAGATCATATTTAGTATCCAAGTCATTAGTTGTGCTTTGACTGATTAACATTATAATGACAATGTTTTTAATTATGCATTATTATGTAAGGCACAAGAACAAATACAGTGAAAGAAATATATACCTCCAATTCCAACAACAGCAACAGTGGAAAGATGATCAACATCCTCGCCAGTAGGTTTCAAAATCATTTGCAGCAACTTCTCCTCATCAGACTTCCTCCCAATGAACTCTGAACCTCTCGCGCCAGCATGTTTCCGATTTTGATGCAATACTTCATTATCAACATAGTAGCCAACACTAGTCGATGCTATTCTTCTCTGGCTAGCTGCCCGAGCTGTATACCATTGTTCTTAGCCTCCTTGTGCAGCTCATCAAACTTCGAAAGGATCTCACGAACCCGACAACTCATCCGAATACAGAAGACAGCAGGGTTAGTAGCACTACTAAAAAAGTTGGAGCACTTTTTCTTGAATGATGGATGGTTGTTCTTCAGCTCGAATTTCCTGCGGATTAACTCATATTCATAGTCATCCATGAGTTCATCAGCAGAGTAAGCAAGATCAGTGAGCTTTTTGAGCCAAAGATTCACAAATCTGCTCTTCTCAACATACTTAGCACTTCCCAAATCCTCCAGTAATGCCTGAATATTGGAGAATTTGTCATGGAGCTTTACAAGTTGATCTTGGAAACCACAAGCAAGTGTTATCTCATCCAACACCCAAGCTGTCACCAACTTTGTCGCGGCTTTGGCAGCCTCTACCGCTAATCCTGTTGCTATTGCTTCCGCCATAGGTCGATCGATCAAGTAGCTGTTAGAGAGAGAGTATAAGGGTTGTTTGTAGGTTGGAATAAGGTAGGGAGTAGTAGTGAAGCTTTGGTTATGATGAGTGTGAAGCATTGTATTACTATGTAATCTTTTTATTTTACTACCTTAATTCATATTATTTGTAATGACATAAAATATGATTAAAAAATGTTTAATCATTGCAAATAATATGAAACGTATTATTTTTGGGTTTCAAAAAAGAGTACTTCGTAGTTGAATTTTGTGTATTCAACGAATCAATGGTATTTTAATTCACTCATTTTGATAATTATTTCTTATTTAATCGTTTTTATAAAAAAAAATATCCTTTTATATACCCTACATCCGGTACATCTAAAAAATTTCAATACGGAGTAGTTAGTAGTGATTACCAAGTTTCCACTACTTGGCGCATCTACTTTTGATAGTTCCTTATGGACAAATTTTAGTCCCATAATATTCACCCCATTTGATTTTTTTCAACAATCATTAATATTAATTTTTTTACCAAAATTCCCTCCAATTTGCAACAATACTTGTGAAAATTTATATTTCCCATGAAAATTTTGTTTACCCATGTACTTTTATTACTTTTTCTCTTTACTTTTTTGCATACCCAATGTCAATTTACTTTTTCAATGTACTTTTACTATTCTCATTTGTGTTTATTAATTCCCGTGAAAAATGCCCGGACTATCAAAAGGGGACGGAGGGAGTATTAAATAGACGAATGTTTACTATAACAAATTAACAATAATTAGAATGTATATTTAAATAGACGAATGTTTACTATTCTCTTTTAGTGCGTGGCTTTTACCAAAATGCCTCCCAACTACTACAAAAAAACAAAACACCCTAAAGCTTAATTCTTGTTTTACCACTTTTTTTTTTTTTAATATACATTCTCCGTTCTAATAATATTGCAACAATGATAAAATTATGCATCTCAAAGCAGATTTTATATGTCACATATTTATAATTGTGTCATATTATGTGGTCAAATTAGAGTGATGAATTGTATAACGGGTCCAATTGTTGCAATTATATTGGAATGGAGGAAGAATAAATTTGAACAACCCCAAATCAACATACGAAGTACTACGTATTAATTAAAATTGGGTATAAAACTTAATAATAGATACCAGTACCGCAGTACGAGATTATGATCGAAAAACAACACATAATTGTTAAAGAAGTAAAATATATACCTGTCCCAGAAAAAGCACATCATAGGAAAATGAAAATGGTAGAAATGATCTTGTTTGTGGAGAATTGTTTTTGGGGTAATTGCATTGCTGACCCATTTTCCTATAACAAAAATCAAAAATAAATATACAATTGAGGTGAAAGACAGAAGTAGAAGTGCTTGCATTGTATAATTGAGTATAGACTACTGATTAATTAAAATCCAACATGCAATACAAAAATCAACCATTAAAATCGAATTGGAATTCACTACTTACTAATTATAAATTAAAATTGATAACCCTTGAAGAAACAGAAGATGCACTTGATGTCTTGATATTAAAGCCTTCGGTATTTACCAAAAAAAAAAATGTAATCAAGTTGCAGTTGATTAAATTTGGAAAGGCTCTCGTCAAAAAAGTTGGAAAGGAAGAAGTTTTTTTGTTTTCTTTAAAAAGGAGTCCAAATCCTCTCAATCCCACTATTGTGTTGACAAACTGAACTCACAAAGCCACGTGGGACGATTGAAGAAAAAGTTAATTTGACAATGGAGGATTGGAGGGCAATGTTGCCAATTTAAAAACTCAAGTACTTAATGCAGTACAAAATAACCTAAATGAAGAAATTAATTAATGATATGAAAATAATAAAATGACTGAAATACCCTTTTTAAAAATAAAAAACTGATTTGCCATTTCACCGGGCTTTTTGTTTTTACATTTTTTATTTTGCAATTCATTATACTCGTCAATTTTTTTCATTTCAGTCACTTTTTTTTTTTTTTTTTGCAATTCATTTCATTCCACCATTTCCCTTAAAATTCTTCAATCTAAGCCCTAGAGACGTAGAAGTCGTTCACCGCTCATAAACCATCCAGTCTTAGGTTTTTTTTTTCGTTTTATTTGTTTGTTGAATTGTTATAATTTTTCATTATTAGTACCCCGACTTTGTTTTTCGGGGGTACTAGAGACCCCCGGAAATCTTAGCCGGGGGTACTGAAGACCCCCGGAAATCCTAGCCGGGGGTATTGGAGACCCCCGGAAATCCTATCTGGGGGGTACTTGAGACCCCCAGAAATTGTATAAGGGGATGCTAGAGACCTTCAAAAATCTTAGTCGTATAAGATGAAAATTTTATGTTGTTTGATTGTTCATCTATTACAACACATAATTTTCATACCTCAAAAAAATGTCGTAGTGCATTTCATTATTGTCTAGGAATTTGTTTAGTATTGAATACCCGTATTAAATAGGATACAAGATTGAATATGTTAGAATATGGTTGTAAATTAAACAGTTGGAATGATTGATTTAATTTTAATCATTTAAAAAAAGTGTAAAGGATTATTTTAAAACAAGGACAAAATTGGAATATAATTTTTTTTTTAAAAAATAACTTATTCTACATTTAGGTAAAATTATCCTGCATTTAGTACTCCCCTTTAAAAATTACTCAAAGGAAAATTTGTCAACAAGCACCAATTAAAGCACGTATTTTGAAAACAATTATTTATTAAAAAAATTTAAAAATTACCACAAATTTGTAAAAAATTTAATTAGCACTACCACTCTAAACAATTTTGCAAGAATTTCTGGCACTTAGCCTTTTACCTTTAAGAAGGGTAATTTAGTCAATTTAGATGGTGATGAGGTAATGGTAAAGAGGGAAACTTGCCGAATATTTTACTTGGAATTATTAGAGTGTTAATGCTACTTTAACTGTTTACAACTTTGTGGTAGTTCTTTTTTAAAAAAATTTAATAGGTAATTGTTTTCAAAACACGTGCTTTAATTGGTAGTTCTTGACAAAATTTCCTTACTGAAAGCACATCAAGATACTCATAATATTTATTTTTTATTTTTTTTTTCAAATTGTGTAACAATATACTATCACAAAAAATTTAGTAGTTGAGGTAATTTGTTAAAAAAAATATACTACCTCCATTCTTGAAAGTTCGACTCACTTACTATTCATATGATCAAAATAAAATAACTTTGACCATATTTTATGATGTATACCATCAAAATAAATTAACAAAATTGATCTTATTAGATTCTCCCTATGGTAAATTTGCAAATATCAACTTTTTAAAAAATTTTACTTATATATAGTTGAAGTTATTATTAGTGGTCAAAGATGTGTTCATTGAAACCGTGCAAATGCAAAGTTAGTCGAATTTTTAGGAACAAATGGAGTATTTTATTTAATATTTTGGTGAAGAAGATGGGTCTAATGAAGAGAAAATGGTCGTATGGGTATAATTTATTTAAGAATAAGTAATATGAAGTATTAAATAAATATGATAGGAAATACTTAACAAAATATTTATGCTTTTAAAATGTCATAAATGTTTTTTTTTTTAATATATACTCCCTCCGTCCCCTTTTGATAGTCCCTTATGGGCCTTTTTCACGGGAATTAATAAACACAAATAAGAATAGTTAAAGTACATCGAAAAGGTAAATTGACATTGGGTATGCAAAAAAGTAGAGAGAGAAAGTAATCACTAGTAGAAAAATACAAAAAGGCAACCTCCAAATGGCACCGGTTCATGCCAAACCGGTGCCAAAAATAGGCTAAAAAAAGCGCGGGTTAATGAACCAAGATATAAGGCACCGGTTCACTTCAAACCGGTGCCAAATACATAAAGGCCACCGGTTTGAACCAGTGCCTTTTGAACCGAATCCATAAAAAAAATTTAAAAAAAAAAAACCGAATCACTCTTTAAATCCCCCTAACCCTTCATCCTCTTTCTCTCTCCTCTCCTCCCCTCCTCTTTCTCCCTTCGATCTCGATCTCCTTCTCCTCCTCCTCTTTCAATTTATCTTTCTCGATCTCCTTCTTCTCCTTCTAAAGCTATCTAGGTTTATGAAGACAACATGCAAGACCGATGACTTTGCGAATTTATGGGTTTTGTTTTAATTTTCTGGGTTTTTGTTTTGATTGATTTTTTTATCGATTTTTTTAAAATTGTAATCTGTTTAAATTCTTTTTTTTTTCTGGGTTATTATTTTGATCGATTTCAATCGTATTTCTGGGTTATTGTTTTGATTTCAATCGAATTTTTGGGTTTTTTTTTTAAATTTTAATCGATTTTAATTAGAATCGAATTTTTAATCTATTTTCTTTTAATCAAAATTTTAATCAATTTCGATTTTGATTTTTTTTTCAGATTTTAATCGAATTTTTTTTCGATTTAAATTTTTATTGTTTTCTGGGTTTTTTGGATTTTAATTATTTTTCGATTTCTAATTTTTTTCTGGGTTTTTTCGATTTAAATTTTTTTCAATTTCTGGGTTTACTCGAATAATGGATTTAAATGGATTTAAATTTTTTTTCGTTTTCTGGGTTTAATTTTTTATTCTTGGGTTTTTTTTCGAGTTTAATTTTTTTTTTCTGGGTTTTTTTCGAGACCAAGTTTTTTTCTGGCTTTTTTTTCGATTTGAAGTTTTTTTTCGAGTTCAATTTTTTTTTTTTCTGGGTTTTTTTTTCGAGTTCAAGTTTTTTTTTTCTGGCTTTTTTTTCGATTTCAAGTTTTTTTTTTTCTGGGTTTTTTTTTCGATTTCAAGTTTTTTTTTCTGGGTTATTGTTTTGATCGATTTCGAAGTTTAATTATATTAATCAATTTTTTTTTTTGGTTTTAATTGGTGCAGGTATGAATTCTAGATCTAAAATCGAAGAAGCAAGATACAAGAATGAATGGATTTTTTTTAATTTTTTTGATTTATATTGTAATTTTAAAAAAAAAAAATTAAATTGTAATTTTTTTTTAATTTATATGCTGCAATCAAAGTTTTTTATGTTGTAATATTTTTTTGATCATATATTGCAAATTTTGATGATGATTGATATTGGCTTTATGTTTTGATGTTGTTATTTATTTTAGGCTATTTAATTTTTAGATGGAAAAAACAAAATATATATATATATATATATATATATATATGTTTGGGCATTTTCGGCACCGGTTAACCGGTGCCAAAAACAACAAAAAAATTTTTGTTGACCATTTTTGGCACCGGTTAACCAAACCGGTGCCATTGCCAAGTTTTGGCACCGGTTTGAACCGGTGCCTTATTAAACCACTTTTGGCACCCCTCACATTGGCACCGGTTCAAACCGGTTCCTTAGGCCGGGTTTGAACTGGTGTCAATTTCATTTTTTCACGTAGTGAATAAAAGTACATGGGAAAACAAAATTTACGTGGGAAATATAACTTTGCACAAGTATTGTTGCAAATTGGAGGGAATTTTAGTAAAAAATTAATATTAATGGTTGTTAGAAAAAGCAAATGGGGTGAACATTTTGGGACTAAAATTTGCCCATAAGGGACTATCAAAAGGGGACGGAGGTAGTATTATACACTTCCTCCGTTTCTATTTAGTTGACGCGTTTGATTTAGGCACATATTTTAATGAGAGGAGAGAGAGTGATAGAGAATGAAAAAGCAAGTGGGGTAGTTTTTAAATGCAAGGTAAAAAATTTACCCAAAAAGGAAACGTGTCAACTAAAAAGAACCTTCCTAAAAAGGAATATGTGTCAATTAAAAAGAAACAGAGGTAGTATATATTTGGAAAGTCACTAAATGGACAGTAATGAGAATATATTCCAAGATGTTTTGGAACAAGGAAAGAAACACTAACCACTTGAATTATGCCTCAATACCTCACTCTCAAAATATCATTAATGTTGTGATTTGGATATGTTCAAGGACAAGTCAGTTGCATCGAATACTTGGAGAGGGATCATGAGTAGTGTGGACATTGTTCGAAAAGGAGTGAATATGGCAGTGGGAAATGGGGGAAGAACCTTTTTCTGGCATCACAGGTGGGCAACCAAGGCTCCATTATTGGAAAGTGCACATCCTGAACCACCTATAAGCATCCAAGACTCGACTATTAAAGAAATGTGGGATCAACACACGGGATGGAAATTCGAGTTGTTTGTCGATTTCCTTCCTCGAGAAATATTGGGAGAGATTGCTTCCCATGATCTAGTAGAAGATGAAGAGGCAGCGGATGAAATTTATTGGAATGGAAGTGCCTCAGGGGGTTTCACGCTGAAGTCGGCATTGGACATCATCCGAAATGGTGAAAAGATCGATAATGCTGACTCAGAAAAATGGAAAGATATTTGGAGAATGCCAGTCCCTCAGCGAATTTGTTTCTTCATATGGCTTGCAATTCAAGATCGGTTAATGACAAACGCAAATCGCTTTGTGAGAAATCTAACAGATGACCCTCGTTGCTATGTGTGCGGAGAGGCAGAGGAGAATTCTTAGCATATCATCCAAAATTGCCCTGCTGCTAAAACAGTATGGAATAAACTAGGCGTTCGGGATGATGCGGAGAGACAAGGACTTGGTTTAGAATCATGGATTTTGTGGAACATTAGAAAAGGTAAAGCTGTTCGTGGGAATGAATGGTCAAGGGTATTTGGAGTGGCTTGTTGGTGGCATGGCGGTGGAGAAATGAGAGATGCTTTAGGGATAATCCGGAAATTCCAATCGACCAAGTTAGCTTTATTTTTGCAAGAGTGGGGCTGATAAAGCAAGCAGTGGAGAGGAAGCATACTCTAAAAGGCACTGGTACTGGAACTCGGGTACAAGTTTTCATAAGGTGGCAAGTTCCAAAGGTAGGATGGGTAAGATTAAATACGGATGGGGCTTCGAAGGGTAATCCGGTAAGAGCCGGAGCTGGGGGAATCATTAGGGGATGCAATAGAGAGGTTTTTGAAGCTTTTGCAATAAACTGCGGAGTGTGTACATGTACCAAAGCAGAGTTGCAAGGCGTGCTGAGAGGTCTGATCGTGGCTTGGGAAGCAGGGCACAGGAAGATACAAATCTTAGTAGACTCCGAGGTGGTAGTAAGATACAACTCACCATATATTCATATACTCCGGAAATGTAAGACACTCATTTTTGGAAGGGATTGGGAAGTGACGATTAGCCACTGCTATAGAGAAGCAAACCGCGCTGCGGATTGGCTTGCAAACTATGGGGTGGAATCGGTAGAGAAGGTTGTTATGTTTGAGGCAATCCCTTCGGATCTTCGTGTAGTTTTATTGGAGGATCTCAGTGGGGTGGCATGGTCGCGGATGGTGCCGAAAGAGGGAAGCAATTTCTAGCTGGAGAGATTGGCTTGATGGTCTATGAGTTGGAGTCTTTAGCCTTTTGTTTTTTATTTTAGCTTACTTTTACTGCTTTTTGTTTCATCTTTGTTTTAATCTTGGGGATTTTCCCCACTTGTCCACCAAAAAAAAAAAAAAAAAAAAAAAAATATCATTAATGTTACAAATGCTTTAAAAATGTTTTGGTCAACCTTGTTGCAGCCAGTTCGTTTTGGACTAGTACAAAATCCCAAATGAGACATCTTATTTGTAGATAAACTAGATACTAAAATCAATTAGAACATAGATAGAGTTATCCTTTTATAGAAGATAATCTGTCAATTTTACAGCATATTTTATAACAAGTCAAAGTGTCAAATTTATCCAAATAGTTACAAAGATTAATAATAAAAAAACAATTAAATACCCAAGGGAAGCTCACTGTTATCTTATGGCACTCCCTAAAAATAAGGCGATATGTCCTCCCTTCCAAGTTCATGGTAAATTCCACAAGCACCAAAATTGTATGCATTTTCTTTGATACGTTGAAAATTTCTTTTTTTTTTTTTTTTTGTTATTTTGACATAGAAATTCAAAAAATTATTCTTTGAACATAATTGTCATTGATTCATTAAAATATCAAGATATCTAAGAGGGGAAACAAAAGATTAAACAGAGAGAAGCAACAAAGGAAGGAAAAGATGCTGCATAGGGCAGCAACAAGTGCATATTCATGGTGGTGGGCTAGCCATATTCGAACCAAACAGTCAAAATGGCTAGAGCAAAACCTTCAAGGCTAGTTTCTTTCGCTTTATTTTTTTCCTCTTTCAAATGGCCATATTTGATTTCGGGTCAACTTTGATCATAAAATTGTCAAAATTTTATTGTATTATAATGCGAAAATGATTTTATTGTATTATAATGCGAAAATGACATTAATAAATTTTTCATTTTTTCCGTAGTTAATGCTCCGTATATTTATGGGATTTAATGTTATTGCTAATAAAGTTTTACCATAAAAGTTGACGTGGCCTATTATTGTAAGACGTAGTTTGAAATTGTTTATGGTTAATCTTAATCATCAATAATTTTTACCTTTCTAACAACTAGTTGATTAATACTCCGTATAATTTATTATCATCAAGGATTGCCTAATTTATAATTTAATATTGTTTCTTTTGCTTATCAAGAAGTTATTTTGAATTGATTGAGAATTAAAGCGGGTTAATAAGATAATACAATATTGTTTATAGGGTAATAATGGTAAAATAAATAGATTTTTCGGAATTTTAATTCTCATTGCACGGAATATATGTTGTCAAGTCTTTCAATGTGCATCCATTTCATCCTATTCCATAATTCGACACAACCTAGGTATCAATTCAACCAATTCCATAATTCAACACAACCAAGCGACCTAGGTTTTTTATTTATGCATTCCTCCAGTCCACTTACATAGCATAAAATTTTCAAGGTATTGTGGGACTTAAAAAAATCAAGCAAATATTGTTTGTTCTTTATTTTTCTTTTTGGTTATGAACATTAATTTAGTTTTTACTTGTACACATCGAAATGCACATTAAAAAAGTTACAAATATAGAATAGGGAGGAAAATTTACTGACAAGTGACAACTTTGTTGTTGTTTCAGATATGGAGGAGAAGGTACAGTTCATGTTGAAGATCATAGATCAAGAGGGAGACTCATTCGCGAAAAGGGCCGAAATGTACTACAAAAAGAGGCCAGAGCTTGTAGGTTCTGTAGAAGAGTCATATAGAGCATATAGAGCTTTAGCAGAGAGGTTTGATCACTTATCAAAGGATCTACAATCTGCTAACAGAACCATTGCCACTGCTTTCCCGGAACAAGTCCAACTATCTATGGAAAGCGACGATGAAGACAGTTTAGCAGGCTCTACTTCTACTTCTCCTTCCCCTGATAGCTTATCGATGAGGAACTCATCCCCTAAAAATTTGCCAAAACCTCCAAAACTTCCCACTCCTAGGATGGCTAATGCCAAAGCACAAGCTATGTTGGCCACAAGGAGAGAGCAGCTTAGAAAAAATCTCACTACTTCAGGCACTGTATTGACTGCCAACTCAGGGCTAAGCAAGGAAGAAGCATTCAAAGAAATCGACACCTATGAAAAAGAGATTTTGATCATGCAAACAGAGAAGGAATTTATGAAGAGCTCGTACGAGAATGCTCTGGCAAAGTTCTTAGAGCTTGAGAGTAAGATCACTGATTCACAAACCAAGATTGGCAATTTGCAAGATGAGTTTGGGTTTGGCGCAGTCATTGAAGATTATGAGGCACGTAATCTGATGGAGGGATCTGCCCTAAGGTCATGCGCCAAGGCCTTAGCCAAGTTGCAAGAGGAACAAGAAAAGTCAATATACGAGGTGAAGGATGAGTACAACAGAATCAAAGAAGCTCATGACAGGATTGAGGCTCTAAAAAAATACTGTGGACAGAATGAAGAGAGCTCCAAAGAAGGTTCGATAATGGGATCAAGCTTGAAAGAAACAATTGTTAGTATTGAGATAGAGGATGGAACAGATAATGTGGATGCACTACGGGAGAATATAAGGGCGCAATTGAAACTGGATTCTAGCACAGCTTTCACTGAGCCAGAGATGGCTGAGAAGATTGATAATCTAGCAGATAAAGTAGTTAGTTTGGAGGCTACAGTTTGTTCCCAAAATGCCCTGGTGAAGAGATTAAGACAAGAGATAGATAGGCTTTTGGGGCATATTGAGAGCTTAGAAGAGCAAAAACAGCGACTGCAGGAAGATTCTGTCATGAGAAATAGGTTGAGAGAATTGGAAGAAGAGCTTATCAAAGTTAAAAACTATAACAAAGTAGTCGCAGATAAAAATAGCAGCATTGATGCAGAAATTACAGGGGCTAGTTGCAAACTTGATCATCTTCAGGAGAAATTGCACGATGTGAAGCCATATGAAGGGGCTGAGTACTCCAATGAAGGAAAATCTGAACAAGAAGCAGAAGAAGAACAAAAAGAGATCAGAGAAAACAATTCTGAAAAGGAGAGTTATAGTAGTGATACCGAGCCACAAAATGAGATGAAAGAGGTGGAAGAAGAGGAAGAGAAGCAAGACATATCAAGGACCGCAGAAAGTACCATTGAAACTGAAATACAAATAGGCGAAGAAGATGGACTTAATTGGAGGCAACTCTACATGAACAATATGGAGGAAAGAGAGAGGATTTTGGTAGAAGAATACAGTATAATCCTCAGGGACTACAAAGACATAAAGATTAAGCTTAGTGAAATGGAGAAAAAGCACAGAGACAATATTTTTGAATTGGCAAGTCATGTGAGGGAATTAAGAAATACAGTTGCAGCTAAGGATGAGGAAATTCAAATGCTACGAAATAAGCTTAGTGCTCTTAAAGGAAACGGAGATGGAAATACGGATTTATGGCTGGAAGAACATGGTGGCATGAAACCGGAAGATCAGAGTGAAAATAAGGAGTTTCATCATTTGGGACCTTCCTCCCATAGCACTGAACCAGAGAGAAAGCCACTTTTCTATCATTTGTACGGAGAAGATGTTGTTATCAATGAAACAGTTGAAGATAACGAAAATGAATATGAGAATATAGCTTCACCTAGTAATGAATTAGTAAAGAAAGTAAACATAAACCTTGTTACTAAGACAAGGTCAGTTTCAAGAACTGAAGGCAGGCTTCGTTCAGAGCTTGATAATTTACTAGAGGCAAACCTTGATTTTTGGTTAAGGTTCAGCACCGCATTTCACCAGATTCAAAAGTTCCAGACCACGATCACAGACCTGCAAGCAGAGATAGCAAAGTTAAAGCAAACTCAGGAAAACGGAGTATGCGATAAGGCCCAACATCAAGCGAAATCAGATGCTAGACCTCTATACAAACATTTGAGAGAAATACAGACTGAACTTACTTTATGGTTAGAACATAGTGGAGTATTTCAGGAGGAACTACGAAGTAGATTCTCCTCATTGAACAACATTCAGAATGAGATTACAAAACTATGGAAAACCAATTCCAAAGAAGAGAATGGGTTAAGTGATTATCAATCAGCCAAGTTCCAAGGAGAGATTCTTAATATGAAGCATGAAAACAGCAAGGTTGCTGAGGAACTACAAGCCGGTGTTAACCGTGTCAAAGCACTCAAGTTTGAGATTGGGAAAGCACTGGTGAAGTTAGACAAAGAGCTTCGTCTCTCTGATTCAAAGGGTTGTGTAACAAATCCACCGATCAAGCCAAGAATCCCACTGCACACATTTCTGTTCGGAACGAAGCTTAAAAAGTATAAGAAACCACCAACACAATCAATGTTTGCTTGTGTCACAAACCGATCATTATGTTAACGTTCAACATAGTCCATTGCTAGATAATTCACAATAGAATACTGTGTAATTTCTTCAACATTTACAAATATCGACAAAGGAATTTTATTAATCTTTAAAAATCGTCTCTTATACTGTAATTCGAGCTTAAGATACTCCCCCAAACCTTCTTATAGCAAGAAATTATGATTAGTGACTTTATGATCATACACCAATGTACTTACAATGTAATGTTTCACAGAGAAGTATAGAACAGTTGCCAAACAGAACTTGAACCACTATTTATAAACACTAACACAACAATAAGCAGAGAAAAATGGCAGACATTTACATATATAGACCTAACCACAGTACTATAAGTTTGTTTGGTTAGATATTTTGACACTAACCAATACTTCTTTTGAAACCTCCATCTTTTCAGCACCCTCATCAACGATCCTACTTGGTGGAACTTCAGGTGTTCCTTCCACACCTGAGGTACCACTTTGAAGATTCTGAACAGCAGAGAGCTTCTCATTATCACTTTTTAGGGCTGAACCTTCAAAGATCTGCTTGCAAGCATCATCTTTAACTTCATTCCTGGCTACATTTGCAGATTGAGAACTACCAATATTGACCATACATTTACTAAGACCCACATCTGCAACAGTAGATGTTGCCCGGCACTTATCAAGTGATGAGTCTGGCAAACATTGGGGATGGGAAGCATTATCTTCTTGGACTCTGGTCAATTTAGTATCTGAGCCTTGAACATCTACTGCAGTTGAAGTTCTATTTTCCATCTGTTGGGTAGCAGTAGTTCGCTCCAGTCCTACAGCAGATGGGGTTCTTGCCTTCGGAAGCTGAGATACTGCAGCTGGAGGAACAGGGGGCTTTATTGCACCATTACCCTTGGCTTGTTGCCCTGCAACACAGGATGCAGTTCCAGCAGAAGCCGTGAAAGTTGGTGTTGAAGATAACCCAGTGCGTATAAAATGTACATTGGGAGGCAGAGGGCTTGAACACCCCACAGCAGAAGTCTTGATTAAAGAATCATCTCCTCTTATATGCATTGCTTTTTTTGACTGTACAGCCTTGAACATAGATGCAGCAGCTGAGGGACTGACAATTCGGGCCCCTGCAGCTACTGCAGTAGCTTGAATGGAATCAGTACTGACACTTGGTTGAGTTACCTTTTTCTGAGGCTGAGCCTTTGGCACAGATGATGTTACGCAGGTGACCGGAGAGGACTGTGGCTGAGATGATGGAACAGAAGCTCCGGTAATAGTTAAGTCCGTTTTTGAGCCACTTATTTTAGGTGAAGTAGTTACAGCAGGTTCATTGCCAACTACAAAATGATAAAAAGTGAGCAAGTTATCACCAGTCGGATAATATAATAAAATAAACAAAAGGAAGGCTATGACAGGAAGAGGAGGGTGGGGAAAAAAAGAGGGGGGGGGGGGGAGGAACACACAGGAAAGAGCATCTTTAAGGCTTTAAAATCATAGAGGGAGAGCCTGTCAAAAAAAATTAAAATAAAATAATAGAGGGAGAGGACGGGGGGACAGGGAGAAAAGAGGAAGAGAGGGGGTGGGGTGGATACACAAAGAAAGAGTATCTTTAAGGCTTTGAAAATCATCTTGTTTAAAGCTTAAAGGATGTCCTGCAACTCTGCAGGCATTAATAGTTTCATTTTTCAGCACAAATTGTATACTGATCGATGATACCTTTATGAAACATAAGACCTTACCCCTACAAAAATAGAGAAAAAAAAATAATAATAAAATAAAATAAAATAAAATAAAATTATTAACTAATAAAATAAAATCTAGAGAGGATTATATTAACACACACGAAGATATTCAATATACATCCCACTGTGTTTCGCTTGTTGGACCTTGGGGAAAGAGTAAATTATTCATTAGAAAAACACAGCCAAAACCAAGATGAATAAGACAAGTTCACCTAACCTATTATCAATAAGGCCCTTGGACAGAGAATGACGAAACAATAGATCAAGCATGATTTTCCAAAGGTAGAATAAATGGGGAGCCTGCGCTATCAATCATATCCCACTAAATTTGATGAAATGCTTAATCGTACCCCATGATGAAAAACATATGAAACACTTTGAAAAGGCTTCAAAAGTTGTTGATAAAGGAAATGAGACTCAAACAACAACAAAAATGCGAAGGAAAACCCGCTTCCTAAATTAACATGATAACTGAATGCTCCATAAGTCTATAAGGGACTTCAAAAACATTGTCAGATTGTTCAAAGTCTTACATGATTATGGTATTAATATGTATGAACACAAAGTAGGAAATTAGTGATACTGAAATAGCTACATAAGAAGTTCTCATAAAAAACAGTAGTAGATAATATAACAACACAAAACTGGAAGTTCCATATACTTGAGCAAAATAAAATGCACAAAAACAATAAAGATCATACCAGTGCTACAACCAGTTGATAGCTTGTCCTTGAAAGCCATATCAAGAGCACGACGGGTAGCCAGCTGAGCCTCCGTAGGTTGTGGGCTAGCTATTTTGGCCCCTCCAATATTTAAGCTGCCCTGTTTCTTCCTTATAATATTCCACCTCTGCACACACAAGGCAACTCTGATATACAGCATTTCAAAAAGACATTTGCATAGACAACAATTTAAAAGCTTGTTTGAACTATCCAACCTAATGTAAACAAATCTAGCAAACTTAGCAATGAAAAAAAAAAAAAAAAAAAAAAAAAAACAGCCAAGGTATAAGTTCACCATCCCACCATGAATGTCAAGTTTCAAATATTCTGCGCTTTGCCTCATCCTAATATTTTTGCTCTACACCTTTAAGTCTGCCTATGTGCAAAACCACACTTGATGACTGATATTCCTTTGAGACAGAAATCTTCCCAAGATAAGGGCTAAACATTTAAGAACAAACATAAAATTTTCTTGACACAAAACTAAAATTAAAATTCATCATTACTACTGGCAAAGCATGAAACAAAGCAGTGTAAAATACATAAATAAAAACAGGGTAACATTAATAAGACCTGAGCTAGCTGAGTAGCGTTTCTATTCCCCTTGAATTCTCCTTTTAAGATAGCCGCCCAACTTCCCTCACCAAATTTTTGAACGGCAGTAATCAGTTCTAGATCTTCCTCCTCCGACCATGGTTTTCTTCGCTTCCGATTGATTGGTAATCCATTTGCATCCAGCCCTTCGCCAAAGTTTCCTGAAGCTTCATGTGATGAATTAATATTAAGTGTCCTACCCTCCACACTTGAGCCATTGGGGATACTAGACTCGATAGCCGATCCAGAAGCAAGCACCTAAGCAGGCAAACTAATCAGCATATAAGACAAGCAATATGGTAATAATTTATGCATCGGACTTAGATATAGAAGCAGCATTACATATATTGCAGCAGAGATTGATGTTGCAATTAGTGACCCAGAACAAATCCATGAACTAGTCAATGAAACCAGAAACATCATACTACAATAGTCCATCAATCCACCAATAATATTCTCCTGGTCAGAGCTGATTAAAAAGAAATTGGTTAAGCACCAACCACCAAGTCTTTCACTTCTCGTGCTCCTGCCACAGAACAATCAACTATCCTCTGGATCTTGGAGACAAGTCACTACAGCCACAGTGCCAGGTGAGTCGGCTTTCTGATTAGCCCCATATTTCAGCAATCTCTTTCAGGTGCAATACACTATTTTAAAAGATCAGGTTGCTTGACAAGCTCCAGTTCAATTAAGCAGTTATGGCTTGAGGAATGAGGATCACTGTGTGGTCCATATTCCTGAATCCAGAAAGTGTTGTTTTGATTTTAAGTATGGAATGCAAGTCCTATACTCCGCTTTTGTTGGATCCCATAATGACAAGGAGACAACAAGTTTGATGATGAGTGAATTCTAAATATTCTAGAAAGTTGAGATTGCCCAACGAATAGGAAGGGTGAGGTTGAGCGTCCCTACTCCATATATAATACAGTTAGTAAGTTATCATAAAGCATGCCATGAACATGGAGATTGAATCCCCGCAACCAAGTTACATAGTTTGGCCTTTTCTTTGAATCTTACTCATGCTGTTTCCACTCTGTAACTTCATGAAGCAGATTCAAGTGATCAAATTACATTCATTTGTATTAGATTTAGATCCAGGAAACATTAAAAAATGCTGATGCAGGAGGGCCTTTGCTTTCTAAAAATTAGATGATTCAGTTTCAGCTAGGAATAACAAGGTTAAGATTGCTAATGTCCAACTTTTTGGAATATGTTTAACAAAATTGAATATTAACAAGAATCAGTTGGGTGCAGTAGAAAAACATATCAACACAAACGCCATTATTGCGGCTCCAATGACCATGGCTCTATTCTTTAAAGCAATAAGAGGGAAGCAAAATAAGATATTATCTTTCAGGATGTTTGGTTTTAAAATCCTGTAAGGCTGAAGGTGGTATTGTAGCTTGGAGAGAGAAGATTAAGATTTCAAAAGCTAGAACTCCTAAATGGCAAAAGCCAATTCAAGTGGCACTGTAGTGGTGCATGCGGAGTAAAGAATGAGTGGATCTTTACCAGGCAAGCGCAAAGCTTGCTTACCTGACCTTCTCGCAGTTTTTTATTTTAGTCCAGTATTTGTGGTTTGGGCACTTGGGAGTAGAAGGGACTAAAGGAGGGTAAGGGAATCCCTACCCACAAGGCCACAACCACTCTTGCTTGGCAAGATATGAACCCCAAACCCCAAGGGTATGAGGTAAGAACTTTACCAAGTGAGCCAAGCCCTGGTTGATAAGCAAAGCTTGCTTGGCTTCAAGAATTTTTATATTCTATCTTCAAACAACGATGTATCCTAAGAGCATGAGCCAATCTCCATATTATATTCGAATCATTCATTAACACATGGCCAATCTCCAAACTTAACTACATAGAATAAAGTTTGCATCATCTGTTTTAATAAACTAGAGAGGAGAATAGGAGATCTAAATTCAGACAGCTAAGCAGACATCTAGAAAGTAGAAACAGACGGTTAATATGGCAAGCGAACTTCCACTCAGGCAAAGACTTAAAAAAAGAATCCATTACCAGCATATAAATAGCTAAAAAAGACTCAAATAAAATCAAATCTGACATTACTCTCTTAAAATATAAATTATGTTGAATCTAACCTTTACACAGTTCAAAGCCTCCGTGGCAGCTTCATTGCTAACTGGGGGACGTGCTTCCAATTCATATTCCAGGTCACTATCATCATCCTGTATGCATTGGCATCTACATTAAGCTATAAAATGTTCATCTGAAACCAGGAAAACATGAAAAAATAGAATGCTTATGATGCTACATAGGGCATGTCATGCAATGTTACGTCATTTATTATTAACGCTTGCTGCCCATACAAATTAGGCACCCAGACATTACACTTTCTTATTCCTTAATTTATTATTAATTCTTATTATGTTTCAATGATTGACATATATTGGAGGAGTGGCTAATACAAAGGATTCACCAATCTATTTTTCCATTCAGTAAATTATTAAGGGTAATTTACTTTGAGGGTGTTGTAAATAGTACTCCCAGCTACCCTCTTAGAGAGCTAACAACCCTTGGGAGGTAGAGAATGTATGCTTTTGTCCCTAACCCTCCTTTCGCAAATGGTTGATACTTAATTCCTGTCTTTCCACTACATATCTTTAACTTAGCCAATAATATATCCAAGTTAAACAACACTACATCATCTATAATTAATCATGTCAACAACAAAAACAAAAAATTTCAAATAGTCTAAACACACGATTCTACAAATACAAACAAAACCTTGTATAGATTGGCGAAAAAATAAACCAAATCAATCCAAGTAATTTCCTTTTCACTTCAACACAGGCTCAAATTTTGCATTTTTGCACGATGAAGTTTACAAAAAACCAAGCAATAACCCAATTTCCTTTCAAGTAAGAAACACGGAAAAGCAAAATAAATGAATTACTGAAACAATTAATGAGTCATTTTTCCTATAAAGTATCATTTCATAATTTCAAAAAGAGAGAACTGAGTTTCTAATTTTAAGAAACCCAAAAAAAAACCTCTCACAAGATTTTCTATCCATCAAAACTCAAATCAATTACAGGCAAGTTTCATGTCCTAATTAGTTATTACTATTGCTCAAAACTCGGCAAAAACGCAATCATGATTTCATTCAATTCATCTCAAGATCTCAGTGCCAGTGCACATTCACCAAAAATAAAATCATAATCCAAAATCAATATACAAATCAAAAACTAACCGAAGGTTGATCCTCAGAATCAATATTCTCAATCAAGGGTTTGCGATAAGCCAAATGACGCCATAACATCTGATACTCCCTTGCAGTTTGATTCCAGTTTTCGTCTTCTCCACTAACGCCTGCCAATCAATTTTCACCTCTGGAAATTGCGCAACTTCTCTAAGTAGCGACAAAACTGTCGTCGCTGAATACCTAATTTTTCACCAAAATCATCATCAGAATTTCATCAAATTCAACAAAAATCATACAATTATGAAGAATTAGAGGACAGAGAAAGAGAAAATATACCTCTGTAAGAGTGTGCAAACATCTTCTTCAGTGACGGCAACTTTCTTGAGCTTAATCTCTGTAGCATCAACCATGGCTTCCGATTAATCAAAATTCGAAGCTTACTGCAACATGATTTGGTGAAGATGATGAGATTATTTAGAAATTTTCCCCATATTGAAGCTAAAACCCTAAGCTAGGGTTTAAGGTACAGTAATGGCGATGGAATTTTGAATGACTTGTTGTGAAATTTCAACAATGGAAGGAGAAAGGGGGAGGTGAGGAGGTGGGAGGAGAGAGAAAGTATCTGAGTGACAATGACAGAGCATTGAAGAGCGTAGACAAAGATTAGTGAATAAACAAATTGCGTTAAGCACTTAAGCTTGTTTATTAAATGTGGAGTTAAGTTAATGAAAGTGATTGAACAATCTTTGAAACTTGTTTAATAAATGAGTTTAAATATGAACATAATATTCATTTATATATAATTTTATGAACTTCACTTGACAAAAAAAAATCATATTTTCATGAACTTTTTATTTTTGTTCATGAATAATTTATAGGAAATGTTATTCATAGCCCTAATGTTTTTTTTTTTTTTTGAGGGAAGCCTTAATGTATAAGTAACTTACAATTTGCACAAAAAAAATAAGTAACTTACAATTAATCAATACAAACGCCAACAAAAATCTAAAAAATAGAAAGAAAAAAAAAATCGCAAGAAAATAAAAGTTTAGAACCATTGCGAAGACCGATGCTAGCTTAGTTGCATGTTGTTGTTGTGGGGATGCAGGTTTTGGTGGCTGGAAATTCAAGGGTTGCTCTACTTGTGGTTGGTGGCGATTGGTGGTCGATTTCGGGTTGTGGTTGGAGATGTAGTGGCTAACTGGTGGTTCTGGTGGATAATTACGGCGAGGTAGAGTGTAATTCAGTTGCAATATGCTGGTGCGAGTCACATGAGAGGTGCAATTGCAGGTTGCGACTGATGGAGTTTGTTGGTTGATAGTGGCTGGTTAGGCAGTTCTCTAGTGGAGTTCAATTCGCTGGTTGATTGTGACAAATTGGGTGGTTCTCTGCTAGTGGAGTTCAATTCGCTGGTTGGGCGGTTCTCTACTAGTGGAGTTCAATTCGTTGTTGATGGTGGCAGGTTGGGCGGTTCTCTGCTAGTGGAGTTCAATTCGCTGGTTAATGCATGGTGGCTGGTTGGACAGCAGTTGGGGAGCAGCGGTAGTGCTCTTGTTGGTTAGGCAATTGGGGGTGCAGCGGTAGTGTTGTTGTTTAAGGGTGTCCATTCGATTTTCGGTTTGGATTTAGCCCAAATCCAATCCGAATCGAAATAAATTTTGATTTTTCGAATTCCTTACCAAATCCAATCCGATCCAATCTGAACTATAATTTAATTTGGTAATTTGGATCCAATCTGAAAATTCGAATTAAAATACATTTCTAACTTTTTTAGGCCTAATGCGATTATAAAAATAAAAATACAATAATAAAAATTCTTTTCTTGAAAGTATAGGTGTGCACAAATAATACAAGTTTTGAAAACATAGGTTTACATGATTAATATTAATATAATCATAAACATGATTAACAAGATTAATATTAGCAATACTCCCTCCATTTTTAAATACTTGCTCAACTTTTTTTTCGACCGTTTTTAAATACTTGCTTCATTTCTTTATTTGGAAAGTTTTAGAATATATACGGAGTAATTAATTTCTCTCACAAGGTGAACCCATCAATATTAATTACATATCCTTTCTCCTTCAATTCTCTTCACAACAATATTAATACGGAGTAATCCGAGTTTTTTTATAAAAAAAAAAAAGGAATCCGATTTAAACTTCAGATTCGATCCGAATTGATAATTCGTTTTGGATAGGATTGAATTTCGATTTTTATCTGAATAATGGACATCCCTACTGTTGTTGGTTGGCTCTTGTTTGTTGTTAATGAGAAGGGAAACCCCATTGAGAAAAAAGAAAGAAAGGAAGAAGGGGGAAGAGAAAAGAGAAGTAAATAAAATACTCCGTATATTGTATGTTGTTAGGGCCTGTTCATATTTACTGAACTGAGCTGAACTGATTGGAGCTGAACTGAACTGATTGGAACTGAACTAAACTGAACTGAACTAAGCTGAAATGAATATCTTATGAGAGAGGGAAATTAAGAGCTGAACTGAACTGAACTGAACTGATTGGAGCTGAACTGAACTGATTGGAGCTGAACTGAACTGAACTGAACTGAACTGAAAATAAGTAAATATGAACAAGCCCTTAATCATATAAGCCAATAAAATGATGCATATAATCAAATAAAAGAAACATATTAGCTAATTAGTGCTTGATACTCCCTCTATCTTATAATAAATGACACAGTCAAACATTGCACATATGTCAATACACTAGTTTGACTTTATTTTTATATAATTAAATATTAATGAAAATTATTTAAAAAATTATAAACTTTATAAAACCATCTAACAACATATTTATGACAAAATATATTTTTATTAGGATTATTTGACTTTTACCACAAAAAAAATTCACAAAATTGTTTTTTACCACTAAAACTTTTACACGTTTTATTTTACTACCAAAAATAAATTTAAAAGTTATTTTTTTTAAGACCTGTCGTCAAAAACCTAACACAATTTTTTGAATTCTGCGATTTTCGTGTCAAACGCATGATCTTTGGAGTTTTTTTAAGGGCATTTTGGCTCTTTGGGCCAAATTTGATGTCAGAATTGACAAAAAAGATTAGAAATACTTCCCTTTCCGTGTTGACAAAAAAAAATCGAAGAATTTTGTTTAAAGCCTTTAGATTTAACGGTTTTTTTGACGGTAGTTGTTAAAAAACAATTTTTAGAAATTTTATTGGTAATTAATTATGAAAAAAATATACTAAAAAGTAAGAACACACCAAAAATCAATTATTGAATTATTGATTATGATTATCCGACTCCCTCATATACCATCTTTAAAATAAACATGGATTGTGTGTAGACTCACGTATGCAAGAAAATACAACTGCAAAATATCAATCTTGAACGCCTTTACCAATCATCAAATAAACCAGAACAAGATGAAAAGCAAATTGGTGAAGAAAGATACATAAAACTAAATGCCTATATAAACATAAAATTATGAATTTATAAGCTTTATTCTTCATCTTACATTAAACAAATAGTGCAATAAATTTCAAGTGTTTCCTAATGACCTACAATCTCTTGCGAGTATACTTGATAACTTCTGCAACTGCCACACGGCCTTTGATTGTAGAAACAATAAATGTATATAGATTCGACAATGTTATATCCTCTAGTCAGCCAAAAACGGTGACAATAGATACAGAAAAGTGGAGTAAGCAATGGCTTACTTCCCACCATCCACTATCATCTGCTATAGGAATTTTGAGTTTGGTTGGAAAATGAAACGACTGTGCTCAAAAAGCCCTGTAATTACTGCTCAGACGAGATCAAGGTAACTCCTAGATACAGCTTACCACACATCCCGAAGGTATCGTCCATCTGTCTGCAATTTCTTCACAACAGATTCTGCTTTCGAGGAGTCTACATTCTCCTGAAAACATATCACAAATTTGTCAAATCTGTACAGGTGTTATACTTCGTAAATGACTGCCATACAAAATTGAGTCAGCCAACAGGAACAGAAGCCCCTGATCATCTTCATCCGTTCACTATAGGTTACACACTACAGTGTACAAAATAGTAGTTTTGACAGCACTACAGACATTGGACAGATGGTCACAAACCAATCATTATAGATTTTCGATCTAAGAGAAGCCAAATCAAATTTTGGGAGGTGCTGCATTACCAAGGCATCTAGTAACATGTTCAACATGACTTGATTTTGAATTACAAAGCTAAAGTTTTCACAAACAAAACTAGCTGAAGGAAAAAAGATCAGAGTAACAATGGTAATGATTTCTGCAGGGTTTTATTGCAGTTAACTTCAAACAGTACTTCGTATGATTGACATAGGTATAAACATAGCTAGACGGGATGAAAATATGAAACATAAACTGCAGTACTCAACTACTCTTGTACAATAATGATAACAGTCAGACAGCCACCAGTAATAATGATTAACATGTACGGATAGTATTGATAATGTCAGGCAATAGCCTGTGTCCATTAGCTGTTAAATGCTTTGGTGGTGGTGGGGTGGGGGGGGGGGGATGGTGTGAGTACCTGGTCCTGAACAATATTGTGCAAAGTTCGATGAACATCTTTAGCCATGCCCTTGGCATCACCACAGACATATAAATAACCACCAGAAGAAATCAAACTCCACAAGTACGAGGCCTGTAAATCACAATTTTAAGGTAAATCATTGCTTGTCAAGATTATAAAGGAAACTCACTATTGAATGTAAAGCACACACCTTGTCCATCATCTTATGCTGAACATACTCCTTTTGAGACCCCTCCCTTGAAAATGCAAGAATCAGCTCTGAAAGAGCTCCTTCTTCGACAAACTTGTTCAGCTCTTCCTCATAGATAAAATCCTACAAATGAAGCATTATATAAGCACTAATTTGGCCGGTAAGCTTTCACTAAATTTACGGGTTTCAGAATACCATTCTACGATTTCTACATCCAAAGAAGAGTATAGCAGGACCAAGTTGGACGCCGTCCTGTTTTAAAGCCAGTCTTTCCTGCAAAATAGATGCACAGTTATAATTTGAAAATTCAGCCGTCTAAATAACACAAATGTGTGCAGAATAATAAAGGAGCATAAACCTGTAAAAATCCTCGGAAAGGAGCCAAACCAGTTCCAGGTCCCACCATGATTATTGGAACTGAAGGGTCAGCAGGCAACTTGAAGTTAGATGCTCTGATAAAGATAGGAGCCCAGCTACAACTCTGGCTTTTCTCTAAAGGAACTGAATTCTGGCCATATAAGAGAAAAATTTCAGAAAACTATCATGGTTTGACATACAAGTATGCAACGGCATGCTGTCACAAAATCTGCAATACAACACATAAATAATGGGCTACAAATTATATAACTAGTATAACAACATTCTGACAAGCAATATGTGTGTAACTCAATACTAGCATAAGCAAAATTTGTTACTATTACCTTCATCCAAGTTGAACAAACCCCTTTGTGGATTCTCCCTGTAGGGGTAGGACCATAAACCAAGGCACATGTGACATGAACTCGGTTTGGATATAGTCTGCAGACACATGTTAAGCAGTTTAGAATCTCCATATTCTTAATGAGAATCAATAATTCAATACCACTATAAACTAATACAAGCCCAAAGTTGAGCCACCTTGGTGAGGATGAGATAGAATAGTAACGTGGTTGTAACCGAGGAGCCACGGAAGCGAAAAATACGCCAAGAGGAGGCTTTGCTGATGGAAATTCAGACATGACCTCCAAAAGACTCCTTTGACTAGCAACAATCCAAGCTGAATACTCATCCTAAACAGATATAATTTCCAAAGAGAAAGATTAAAAATGATCAGGAAGAACCAAAGTACAAAAAAACAAAAGTTAAATTAATTTTTTGCAGAAAGACCATATGAAACATGTAGATATATGAACCTTGCCCTCAGGTGATGCCAAATGCTTCAATCTCTCTGCCTCGCTGGGTTCTGATACATGAGCAGCCAAAGCAAGTAGTGCAGCCTGAGTATCACAGCTAAATAAGAATCCATAATGCAAATGCTAATTCCCCAGTATGTCACCATAATAAACAATAAGCTCAGTGTAAGGGAAAAGAAAGATAATAACCTTTCTAGGAGAGGTTAAAACATCAGCATATCGAGCCAGAGCAGAGCGAAGTGTACAAGGACCAGAAAAAGGTGGTGGTAGTGAGCCACCCAACGGTGTACCATCTTCTGCATCTGTGTGAATTGAGAAAAGCAAATCCAGTGGCTGACCCAATAGCTTTCCTGCTTCTTCCACAATTTCATCACAATTCTCAGCATAGACTCCAACATGATCTCCAGTTTCATAACTGAAACAATAATGATAAATTTTTAAGGCTTTTCTCCTTCAGAGACCAGGACGAATACAGAACAATTTGATAATAGCTTACAAGCAAAGTTTTTCTTTTAGGAAAAAAAAAGATGGAGAAAAGACTAGTAAAATCTCTTTGAGCACCAACTTCATTCCAACTAGACAATACATGAAGTAGCAATGGGCAATAAAGAATAGTCAAACTCTTATATAGTGCTCTTGCACACTTGAACACAAATAAAAAAGAACATAACAGCATGATGAAATGGAATACGGTAGAGATGACAAGAAGGGAATTTGCCATATATCTAAATATACAGCAAGGTTAGTCAGTCAAAGAAATACTTACGTTAATCCAGTGCCTGCTATATCAAACTCCAAGTGTATACAGGAGCGGTCAGATTGTGGTTTATGAAGCTCCTTTTGCACCGCCACATTAGCTCTTTTGGAATTTCAAAAGAAAAGAAACTAGTTAGCCAGACAGATTTAGCAAAAACAGGAAATACAATGTGTGTCATCTACTAGGCAACCCATAATGTCCACTTAGATAACAAGTGCTTTATAATTTTATAGTCCCAATACTCTAGGACTCTAGGTACACATAAATGTAAGTAATAAAAGTGTGATATCATAACTCAAAAAAAATGGGGAAAAAATGATCTAGTCTAAAAAAATTAAATTTCAAATTATCAGCTGCAAGTCCAGGCGGTATTTGAATATACCTGCATGGATGATGAATATCAAAAGCTGCATTGCCATTTGCCATAGTGTTGTACTGATTTTCTAAGGTTGTGACAGCAGATTCATGAATGACTACACGATATTCAAGAATAGCAGCTGTGTATGGTGTAGACACGGTATTTGTATCATCTGCATCTTTCAAAATCTTGTCCAACTCTGGCCACAAAGATTCCCGCCTATATGGAAGATAAACATGTAATCAATAAAAAAGCAAAGATCTACCAATGAGCATAATTGCAGAATACCAGCATTAGAGTAAAAACCAACTGATACACACCAAGCAGTAAAATCGTCCTCAATACATTGATCATCATCGCCAAGACCAACAGGGACCAGACGCTTTGCACCTGACACATGGAGCACATTAGAAGAATTCAATATATATTTGTTAGTAAGCCGACCATATAATGATATAAATAAAAAATATGAGATCAAGAGAAGATGATACTCTACATGAAGAGCGCAAAGAATTTCACATTAAGAAGAGTAAATGGGTTTAAGTACATGAGTTAGTATTTGGCCTAATTTAGCTACACTTAGGGCCTAACCTGATTGACTGAATGAACTGAGCTGAACTTATCTAATTGGAGCTGAACTAAACTGAACTGAATATTTTATAAGAGAAGGAAATTAATAACTGAACTGAACTTATTGGAGCTGAGCTAACTGAAAATAATCTGAAGAAAACAGACCCTTAGAGTTGAAGTGAGATTCTAAAAATAAGCTAAGCATAGCTACTTGCAAAACTTAGCTAAGTACATACCTATGTACCCAACCTTATCAATCTTTACAATAAGTATTACAAAAAGATAATTTTTTCAAATGGTACTTCTCAAATAAGCCAACAAGATAAGGACTCATATAAAGCTAAGAGTATTTCCCAACAATACAATATATATTCCATACATAAACAAAAATCTGCTCTTCATAATTTTAGTTACTCATCTTCTTATTCCAATTTGTAATAATAAGATGTTTTGTAATTTAGTTCACCCTATTTAATTAAATGGATAAAACTTGATGTAACTGTAACAAGAAAAACTCAACACATTAGCTAAACTGGTATAATTTAAATAGAAATTAAGTGTGGACGCTTAAATGGGTTACGCAACTTAGGTATGTGGACCCAGTTTATTATACAGGTCAAGTTTGTGTTGAAGGTTTATCGCCTGATTTTAAAAAGAGTCGTGTTGGTGTTGAAGGTTCTCCAACCAGTTAATCTTCAATCCAAACACGATCCAACACAGCCTGTTTTCTCTATAAAGTAAAAAGTACCCAAATTCTACTTGTGGACATCATTGCAAGTGCTAGTATAAATCAAAATATCCCTACTCAATATGGCAGTTTGTCAGTATATTATTGACCATATAGAAGTATGGAATAAATGTAACACGATTTTTTGGTACCTTGTTCGATGAGCTTTTCGTCTAGATCCTTTCCAATCTGTTACAGAAAAGGGCATACCATTAGTTAGTAAGCAAATGAGTAAGAAGTGGTTGGCCATAAAAGATAATTTACCTTATTGAAGTGTTCATACTGACGATTTCCCAAGCCGAAAACACCATATGTCAATTGCTGAAGCCATGGTTCCCTCTCATTACCCTATACAATTTTCAAAAAAAAGACCCACCATGTTACAGAATGCTGTAAATGAACTTACCACTAACTTCCCCAAAGATCTCCTTCCCACCCCCCCCCCCAAAAAAAATGGACGGGATGAAAATGGTACAAGTCAATTGGTGGCAAGAAGCCAATACCTCTGTGAACCATTTGCAAAACCGAGCAGCATTATCAGTAGGCTCCCCATCTCCATAACTACAATGTCAATGATGTCTGTTTATAAATTACTTAACAATTGATAAACAACAAATGTAAGATATATACTCACAAAATAAGTGATCTTACGTGGCAACCATGAAGAATGCTAAAGTTTCTTTTTTTAGTTTTTCTTCATATTGGTCATCGTCAGCAGCATAATCATCCTATTTTAATAGGTGGCAAACAACATTTTTAGACAAATTAAAGAAAAATAGATCTAAATAGAAACTTGAAAAGAACACTCTCAATCAACAAATAAAAGCAGTAGTTGCCTAACTTACCAGGTCAACAACCTTCACTAAAGCCTTATCATATCTTGCCTTGATCTCTTCTGCTAAAGCCTGCAGACAATCACAAAAAATAACGAAAAATGACACTGATACTTCATATGTACAAGTCTACAAGAGAAAGGTCACTGAAAATACAGCAACAAACAGAAACAAGTTCAATGCTATTGAAACTCTGTAAAACCATTCCACACCCACTCTTTTCCAGCCTAACTAGCTCTTCTTATTCCATACATCTGTTGCTTTTTTAATCCACGACTATTTGTCTACATAAAATGTGAATGCAATGTTACTCGTCAGCTTTCAATATCGAAGCAATAACTTAAAGTATCTTTAATGTGAGTCCATAACCTTAAAAAACAAAAAAAAAAAATTAAAAAAAAAACAAAAAAAACTTATGATAGAGATATAGAACGGAGTAATTACTATTAGGATCTATGATGAGCAGAGATATTAAAGAAAAACATTATATGTACCATAATGATTTAACAAATTATAATGATTAAATGTTTTTTTTCAAGTTTTATCTCGTACAAATAAAGACTTGCATTTCCAACCATATCGGACTTGGAAGGAACGAACGTAAAGTTTCCAAATTTGATGCCAAGTATGCATCTGGGAAGCACCAACCTTTCCAACCATTAAGCCAACAATATGAGGATTGGTATGAGTATGACCTCTTGTCTCAGTCTAATTTCTATTTATTTTTCTAGGCTATAACAATGTATGTAGGGATTTCCCAGCGCCTTAGCGCCCCTCATTGGAATAAGGCACACTTAATAAATAGCGAAAAAATCCTGCAAAATAGCTGTGCACCTCAAGACTAGTATCAGTGCGCCCCTTTGCGCCTCACTGAAATCGCCTTGCCTAGACCAAAAAAAAAAGTCTCAGCACCTAGAGGTGTCTATACAGTGGGTTATAAGGAATCATAAATAGGACACCAAGGGGACGTCAAACCAACACAAACAGGAAGGCTACAAGTAATCAGCCAACAGTTTTCATTGCTCCAAGACATGTACATATCTCCAAGTCAAAAGAGATGTACAAACAAAATTGAAATATCCCAATCCATAAACATGAAAATTCTTGTCTGCACAATCATAGAAAGATAAACGACTTTCATATCAAAGCGCTTGACTCCAACTATACAAGAACGTTTAAAATTAAAGCTTGGAGTAATAAGGATTTGTCTTCCCTTCAGAAATCCGCCAATTCTCTGTCCAAATACACCAAATAGCCAATAGAACTAGTTTCAACAATTTGAAATTCATTCATCCTTTAAACTCGCCTTTCCAAACTACTTAAATATCTTTGATTAATCTCTCACTCCAAAATCATGGTTCTTTTAATTTTATTGAGAGATAGCTGAACAATGCCATACCATATGCACGTCCCACATTAAGTTCAATTATTAGGAGGAATAAACCATGAGGCAAGGTTGTAATTTCTAATTTGTGTAGAGTTGTCATCAGCCATGTCATAAAAACACTTCACCCATGTAGGAGCTGAATAAAGCTGCTCAGAAACAAAGCCTCAAATAACAATGTAAGTGAGCAGTGAACATACTTGCCTGGTCAGTCATACTCCTTGTGCATTAATTGCAGAGCTAGTGAAAGGAAAAGCACAATCAGTTGTACTCTGCAAATAATTTCCAGGGACAATTGAAAACTTGTCTATTGAAATAAGTCAAGAACTTCTGTTAAATAGGAAGACTGCAGACTTGAAGGTCACAAATCTCATTTTTCCTTTCATTTTTCTCTCCGTCTTCTTTCTCGGAATTCAACATGTAATTGTCTGAATTCAATTATAAGTTTCCAGACTTAAGTATGTTCTGCAGCAATTATCAATCCATGATTCCATGGTAGTTTTCATTATAGCTTAGTAGCTTACCACACATCACTCAAAACACAAGCATTTAGTAAATTTAAAAGCCTTCAACTGCAAAAATTTAAGGCTTGCTAAACAAATCAGGTGCTATCAACTAGCGTTGCATGGGTATATGACTTGATTTAAATCAATTTAATATGGAGTACAGGAGCAGGGATGAAGAGTGCAAACATCTAACAAGTATAGTCATACACACATGTGCGCGCACACATGTACAACACTTTTCAATATTTGCAGTATCGAAATTATAGAGAGAATAAAGAGAATGGTGGAGTTGTATTGTTTTCAAAGGATTAATTAGGAAAAATTGACGGGAACTACCCACCATTTAGTCAACAATTACTCCCTTCAACTTTTTATCAAAAAAAACTACCCCTTTAATTTAAAAAGTTTGAGTGTCACTACCCATTTTGATTTTCCAGCCACAAAATCCGACAAGTGGGCCGAATATTATTTTTTCCCTTCAAAACTTAATCCTAAGACTCATATACAACAACTAACCTCATCCTCTTTATAACTACTCAACCTAAAAATACAAAATTGTTAAAATTTCTCAAATTGAAGAAAGAGATATGTAATGTTTCTAAATTGATGTTCAATTCACTTATTTGGCTTCTTAATTGTGTGATTCCTCATTTTGTGCTCAAGTTTTAGAAGAAAAAGAAAAAGTGAGCTCCAGTCGCCGGATTTTGTTGCTAGACAATCAAAATGGGTAGTGTTGGTCAACCTTTTAAAATTTTGCGGTACCTTTTTTGATAAAAAATTTAAGCGAGTAGTTGTTAACAAAATGACCTATTAGGTGTGTAGTTCCTGACAATTTTTCCGATTAATTATTAACCTTTTCACTACATTTAGGGCATTAGGATATCAAATAGACTTCAAACATGGAAGTAAAAGGGTCGGTCGCTAGCCTCTCCTCCTTTTGTGAGACACTTGCAAAAACAATGGCCAGGTCAGCAAAAATTTAGACTAACCCTGACTACTCTGACCATCCACAAACCAGTGACCCCTAAGCTTTTGCAATTCTAATCTGGCAGCCATTGATGTAGCCTGTAATCCTCACACCAAACGATTTTAAATCTACCTAATCTGAAATCACTTCAATTGCATGAATTGTGGGACAAAATAAGACAATTTCGTGGCGGTTGCAAGCAATCAGAGTTGCATAAGACCCAGCTGCCGATGCATCCAATCTAAATTGCAATTTTGGGGTCCAACCACATTCTGAGAAACAATGTCATCTAGCCCCAAAAAACAAAAGTACCAGTTTAATTCTTTGCCAATAGAACCCTGCCTCTAGGAGGTTCATATCAGAAAAATTGCCTCCAGCCCCTCTAAGGATCAATGAAGTATCACATCTTTAGCATCTTTTAAAATACTACATCCTCCTTAAGATTATCCTCTGTTTCTTACTCCCTGCCAGCACCGTTCAATATTTCCCTCTACAAATATCCATTTCTATGGTTTACAATGAAGACAAGAAGCCTCAACAATATCATCTCCAAAGTATTTTCCTAAACTTTCAACCAAACCTTTTCAATTTAGTGCAAAACCTCATTTATACTAGCTTTATACTAATACTACAGCCAAATTTCATTCCATATTCCAATATTTCCTAGTTGATGATAGATAGTTTACATTGACGATGTCATGCAAATTAGATCTATTTTGTTGCTAATATCTATCTTTTTGGTAATTATTAAATATAATAACTAATTGTTATTCGTCTTATAATTTACTACAAATTTAGTTTAGGGAATACTAAAAAGTACGTTTATTTAATTGAATTGAAAGTATTAGCCGAGAAGGCTAGTTGAATTTTGAAGTTCAACCTAATTAACCGAGCTTTATCCAAGCATCTCAGCTTCTTAAAGTTCAGCTCTCAAACATCCATCTAATTAACAAGCTCAAAGTTCAGTTCTCAAACATCTATCCAACAAACACTTCTGCCTCTCAATTACACAATATTCCATCCAATTAACAATTCAACATAATCTCAACAAAATTAGCTCATCTAATTCTTCCACCACCAATTCTTCCACCAATCAACCAAATCACCATGAATTCGCTTTCATACATCGAACTTCATTTTACTCGCGGCAATTTACGAGCAAAGCACAATCTAATATCCAATTAACACTTCCAATCCTTAATAACCTACCCTAACACTCGAATTTTTACCATAAAATCCACAATTTCTCAACAATTCGAAATGCATGCAATCAACCAACAACAAAACAATCAAATTAACATCAAACTCGTAAAAATTCACAATTTAAAACCACAAAATCATTAAAATTACCTTAGCAAAACCCTCGGCAGTACCAGTTTGAGTACCAAAAAACACCGTAACCTTAGTTTTACCAGCAGCAATCTCAAGCTCATCTTCCTCAGGTTCAACCTTCAATGGTTTAGGAGCAACAAAAGCCGAAGAATCTCTACCTCGATCGTTCGATCTTCGCCATAGAATAACCACCAATCCGATAATCACTGCAATCGAAGTCGTCAAAATGACAATCGCAGAAGAATTTGACGGTGAATCCAATGAAACTCCGAGCATCGATTCGATGGATCGGATCAAATCCGAGCTCGTAGACGCCATTGATGAGAGGTGATTTTCTCTCTCCTCTAAGGGTTTCTCGAAGGTTCAGGAAACCCTAGGGATTGATTTGAGAGGGTTGGTGAAACTCACTGATTCAACACAACCTCTTCTCCCTTTCTTCCTCCTCCTATCACTGAATGGAAATGGGTGGACTTTTTTTTGTTTTTTTTTTTTTGTTTTTATTATTACATTTATTTATTTTTGTTATTATCTTTAATCTTTATTACAGAGAAATTAAAAACTTAAAATAAAAATATAATTAAAAAAAACAAAAGAAAATCATGGATTTTGAGATATTTAGGCAATTCTTATGTTTTGTGAGAGTGTGCAATAAAAGGTGATGGGGGATTTGATCATTTTTATCACTATGATATGAAAAAGGTTGCTTTTCTTCTTGACTTTTCTTGATTTTTGGTAGGTAAGATTTGTATATTCTAGTATCTTATCCAATCCTTTTCTCAAAAAATTCATACTTTACGATAAAAATATATGTACTCTTCCTCATTTCAAAATATGTTTATTAATTTCACTTTTATATTTGTCAATGGTTAACTTTGATAATTAACAATTTTAATTTTACGTTTATAAAGATAGTTAAACCCAAAAAAAAAAGTAAATATTTTGAGGATATATAGGATATATGAAGTATTAAGAGATTGAAATTAATTTAACAATATTTAACATATTTTTATATACTAGTAAAATAATTGAAGTCAAACTTAATTATATGCTCTTCATGTGACATACTTGACAATATTACTATAGATGTTAGCTATCAAGTAGTAAATGAAAGATGTTCAACACAAACTAGTAACTTACAATTTTAAGAGTGATGATATAATGTCATATTGATATTATATTGGTTCTTAACAAATTAAACACAACTTAAAAACTAGTTTTGTTAGTTTTGGTACAAAATTAATTTAAAAGTTAAAAGCTATCATTCATCGCATGCTAAAATTGTAGTCGTATGGAGTATTTTGGCTTAGTTATTCTGGAAGTTATTATTGATAGGGTATGGTCGTGCAAGTAACCGAATAACTTGAGCCAAATCCAAAGCCAAGAAATTTCGACCTACATATGTGGGTAACCAAACCAAATATCACTTGTACTACATGGTTAAGTTTATAGGAAACTCAAGAAAATTAATTAAAAATACCAGAAATGTTTATTGAACTATTTGTTTAACTATCTTACATTACTATAATTAAAATAATAAGTGATTTATTCTAACACTCTTAGCTTGAAAAATAATTAGGACGTTATTGAGATTGTGTAGGTAAGTAGAGTTTATGTACAAAGTACATACACAACAACAATAATAAAAACAGCAACAAACCCATAGTCATCTTCTCATCTATTGAAAAAATTTAAAAATAGAGTTAAAGTACGTGTAACAATACTAATAAACAATCAAGGAAGAATATATGAAATTGAAAAATGCAATTGTATATATAAATTGTGGTAATACATTTCCAAAGCTTGAAATATGAAGTTTGCAAAGCTCTTCATTTTCTCATTAATAAATTTATTTTATCATAACACTAATAAATTTATTTCATCATAACACTAATATATAATACATACAACAATATTACAAATAAATAAATAGAAGGAAAAAAAAACTTTAAATTATAATTATAATTATGCAATGCACCATTCTTTATTTAACTCATGTTTGAAGGATTCAATTTCATTTTCATCTAGATGTAGCACAACAAGTTTGCCATCTTTTGTGCCCGGAAGTACCAAAATTGATCCTTTATCCCCAACTCCATCAATAGTGTAACAAGCAAATGTTGGACGCTTTCCTTTTATTTCAAAACCATAAATATCAACTTGTTCCATGTCAACAAATGTTAGGTTTGTCCCATAAACAATGTAGTCAAATTTACTCACATCATGGTTCACCAATTCTTCAACCATGTTGCCCTCATCAACATAATTTTCAGCAATCAAATGTACTAGTGTCAAAGGATCAGCACTCGACACTGAAAATTTCGCCTCGACTGTGCCTAATACTTGTCCATTATAGGGCATCCCATGTTCCTTCTTGATTGTTTTTGGTCTACAAATAGTCACATTTTTGGTCTCCAAATCATTCCTAATTTTTGCTATGGACTTCCATATAATTGCTGTAATTACCTCAAAACATTGGCTTGAATCTTTATCATTCATTTTGGAACCATGCACCTTCAAATGCAATTGATCAAGTTGTTGTGGAGTAAGATGAAAAGTATGGGTACCTATCTTACAATTGGTTGGGTTAACCCAATGATCACCCACCGGGTTGACCCGTTTCACTGAAGTGGGCTCTTGAGTTGGGCTCAAAGGCTTGTATTTGGGCTGTGAAGGATGTTGAATGGCAAGAGTTTTGGGGTTTTGATGGTGACCTTGCATATATTGGGTCCACATGTTCATAAATTCTGTAGCTGAGAATGCATCACCAAGAATGTGAGCCCAACTTAGGCCCATTGAAATTCCTCCACACTTGAACCATGTCACCTACAATCAACTTGAGTTAGTATTAAGAGAACCTTGAAGTGTATTTAGGTAAATTGTAAATAATTTTAAAAAATTGGAGGTAATGCAAAGTAAAGGTAACAAGAAAGCATTTTTTATTTATTCGAAGCCCTATCTATTAACAATTTTAATTATATAGTCATATTCTCTTCACCTAATTTATACCAATAAGAAAGCAACGAACTTTATTGATTTAACCCCATTTTTACTCATAAAAACACTATACAAGGGAGTAAGGAAGAGATCTGCAGGCAGAAATCAATCTCGATCAAATCTAGAATATCATTCCTAAAGTCCTAAAGACATAATCAGGCATGTTACAGAGTAATTATATGCAATGAGGGACCTTCCACCGAGGCGAGTCAGGGGCACGCGCCTAACCCCTGTTAGATTATTTTAGTTAGTTGTTAAGGTTACAATACCCCATTCTACTTATAATAATTTGCGTATAGTGATTAATATTGAGTTAGGGATTCAAAAATGTTGGTTCCTCAAATATTTAAGGTCAATATTCGCCACAGATTATATGTGATAGTACGTATAACTACCCATGTCTGTGGACTGTACGTGGTACGTAGATTGGTAACAATATATGGAGTACTTAAATAATGATTAGAGCAAGTTGGCAAGTAGGGTAGTAATGAAAGTGTGTAGCTGTAATGCCTGTAAGTTAGATACAGAGTAATGGATGAACTAAGGAGTTACAATACGTATACATTGGACTATTGGAGTAGTTGGCCGTTGGAATTTAATCGTCACATGAACTGTTGTGTTTATGCAGTTACAAAACAGATACGATGTTCGTACGAAATTTGTTGCACTAAAACAATTCAACTAACTTTAGCTGTCAAAAATAGTAAATTAAAAACCAATCAACTAACCTCAACATCCCTATTTATAATTATTTGATGGAATGAAAGTGATACACTCATTCTTTCCTTTGCATGATTTACTTTTACGTTTTAAAATTTATACTCTCAAGCATATCTTTAATTAATTTTATAGATGTAAGTAAAAATTACATTAACTTGATGTTTTAAAAGTAGATATTGAAATAATTGTTAGGAAATTTTGACAATTACCGTCCATTTTAGCAATTACCACCTTGTATTTTTTTTTTTTTGAAAATTACCACCTTCTACTTTCAAAAACATCAAAAGTTACCATCTTCATTCTTGGCTTTTTGCCCTCCAACTACCACATGATGTCATTTTGGGTCCATTCTTTCCCTTCCCTCCCTATTTCCCTCACATTTCTCATTCTTATTTGGATTCTCATATCCCCTTTCACTTTTTTCCCCCCAAACCACCAATAATTGTTCGTCAATTTTGATTTGGAGGAGTGAATTGAAGTGTTTTTGATTGTTTGGGGGAAAAAAAGTGAAAGGGAGGGATGAGAATCGAGTTAGGAATGAGAAATGTGAGGGAAATAGGGAGGAAAGGGAAAGAATGAGCCCAAAATGATGTCATGTGGTAGTTGAGAGGCAAGAAGGTGGTAACTTTTGATGTTTTTGAAAATAGAAGGTGGTAATTTTCAAAAAAAAATATAAGGTGGTAATTGCTAAAAGGACTAAACAGAAGGTGGTAATTGTCAAAATTTCCTAATTGTTATAAGATTTCAAAATTTTGACTCAAAACAGGAGGCCGAGATTAGGGTAATACTCATATTTAGCTCTAAAGCTAGTTTGTATGAATTTAATTGAAAATTGAAGTATGCTTTAGTTGGAAATTGGTAGTTAATCGAAGGGCTACGTGTAAGAATTAAGTAAAGGATTAAGAATGTAACCATCAATTATACCGATTGAAGCACATTATTGGGATAAATTTTTTAGGAGAAAATAGGTTATGATAGGTGTAAAATAAGTTCAATTTTTTAGTAAAATAAGTTAAGTGAAAATGAATATGCACCCTAACTTTGGATAATTAATGTGCTTCTAATTCCATTTGCATTAATTTTAAAAAATCTCACTCAATTCATGAATATTTAGTCCATTTTAATGGCGTCAAATTATACAAATCATATCAATACTATGGTGTGTTCAATTGTGTTCTTCAACTATTCAAACCTAACGGATAAGATTAATTGAATTATTTAGAACTTATCAAAACTTAATTTAGTTTTTGAATTACTTGAGTGAACTTTTATATATATATATATATATATATATATATATATATATATATATATATATATATATATATATATATATATATATATATATATATTTAATACTTACGTTAATGTACTTAATTATACAAAGACGTCTTTTATACGAAACTATCAATTATGTGGGAAAATAAAATGAGCATAATAGGGCCTAAATTTCATGATTTAAATGATTGTTATTGATTCTGAACTTTCCAAAAGTGGCCAATTAGTTTTGCACATCAATGTAGTAAAGAAATTGACCTAGTATCCTAATTTACTCCTTGCTCAAAATATACTAATTAGAGTTTTAGAGTAATTAGTTAATTACATATCCATTAACATGTTATGTGGTCTCCATTACACATCTTATATCGTTAATGTCTAAAATTCTTTTTGTTATACTGGTATATAATTTTAAATAAAATACAAGTATGAGAATTCACTTTAAAATGAATCAATTCAAACAAGATTTCTCCTTGTACTCTGTATATAATTAAAGTAACAAAACGGTCAAAGATTTATAATTTCGATCTGAATAGTAATGGGTTGAACACTTGAACTACACAGAGCTGAGATTGCACCACCACTACTACTGCTACAAAAAAGAAATAACTACCTACAAATCTACAATATAATCATTGCCTCATTGGAAATTTGGTATTGCTATTTTGGTCAAGTGCACATTAATATAAATATAAATAAACCAAAAGAAGCTAATTTTGTATGTGTGGGTTAGATTAAAGATAAATCAAGAGAATACTTATATATGCATATACATATTTTGGTAAGGAGAAGGATCCAACTGGCAGGAACTTCTCGCAGGTTCTCCCTATTCGGATTAGCGGGTTAGACACTTTCAAAGTGGACGGGAAGGGTAAGGGTAAGGGTAAGGGTAAGGGTAAGGGTAAGAGATCAGAGTACTTATATGGGTAAATTCTCTTTAAAGTGAGGCAGGGCAATTAATGCATGATTACTGTAGTTAAGACACACTGCATATGCTAAGGTAGGTAGATTTAATTTATGGTAAAAAAAAATAAAATAAAAAAAAAAAAACTGAAAGTATTAGGCTATGATCCTATGGAAGCCAGTGAATGAGACATCTAAAACGTAATCAAGCATCGTTTTAGCTAGCTCTTTGCTAGAGGTTGTATCGATAGTAATTATTAAGGATAATGATGTACACGACATGACCCAATAGTCAATTCGAAATCACATCACTACTCGTTAATTGGACACTAAATCATGATCCAATCAAGATTAGACAAGCATATTAATTAAACAAGCAAGCAAGGAAGCTTAATCATACATAAAAATTACGTACCTGTAGACAAACAAGAGGAGAAAAGGGCAAGTCAGGACCAAGAGAATGGTTATAGATAAGTTGATCTTGCATCGACAAGAAATCCTCCATAGCAAGCAACTCGTCGACAGTCTTGTTCGACTGAGCCTCGACAACCCTTATACCGGCATCATTGAGCTTAATCGAGGGCCGGTCACCGGTCTCATCAGAAGAGGCCCGGATCCTCCCACAAGCCACAAAGTAAGAGATAAGCCAATCATACATATGCACACTCTTCATTTCTTTAACACTCCAAAAGTTACTAGTACCATTGTTATTATTAGTACTATTAGTAGTAGTAGTTGTTATGTTGGTGTTATTGAAGAAATAAAGGCCTTTAAGATAATGCAATTTCATGGCCAAATCTATGCCTTTTAACTCATATGTTTTGTTTTCACCAGTAATTTTTCCAGGCACTACTGTTGCTACTCTTATGTCAAAGACTAAATTTTTCTTGGATTCTTCCTTTGGAATTGGCATTTTTTTTTCTTTGTTTTTTTCGAATTTGGTGTTTATTAGTTTGGTGGGAGAAAGAGGAAGGTTTAGTTTAGTTTATGGGCATTCATATAACATGAGTTTATATAGCTGCTACTCATGCCTTTTTAATAGCTTGTTAGGAATGATTGCTGGAACAAGTTGAGTCTATTTACAGTAATTTTGAACAATTTTACACTATCGCAATTATTCTCTTCATCGTGGAATTTTGTTAGATTTGTCTTGATATATTGTCAATATATTTACTTTCGTTTTTTAGTTGACACGTTTTGACTTTGTGCACTATTCACATAATGTACTTTTGACTTTGTTTTATGATTTAGTGTTGAATAAAAACATAGTTATGTGGGATTTTGTTAGATTCATTTCAATGTCTATTTTCTAAATATCAAAATTTCATAATTTTTTCTAATACGTAACTAAAGATATTTATATTTAAATGTATGAGTTGACAAACGTGCCTAAATGTAATGCGTCAACTAATAACTAATAAAAAACCGAGGAAGTAATTTTTACTTTAAGATAAGTAGAATATTGATTTATTATAATGTATGTATATATGTATATCGACAAATGTGATACTTCAAATGTTGAACTATAAATGAATTTAACAAAGTATAATATTGTACATTATAATTTTCCCGACTAATTGGTGGTCCCTATAGACGCCTGTACGGTGCAACGTACAGTTTTTGTAAAAAAAAAAAGCGAAAAAAATTATACAATATAGTCGTGAACATATAGCTATAGTGAAATAACATACTATTAAAATTTAATAAACATATATTTAGAGTGAAAACAACATACTGCTAAAATGTACTTCGTAATAAGCATATACCTAGAGTGAAATCAACATAATTGCACCAAAAAAAGAGTATAAAAAAGTAAGAACATATGTCCATGTTCTTTTATTGTCAATTTAAGGTAATTTTATTTGTGACCTAATGTTCATTGCTTAATTATAAAAAAAAAAAAATTAAAAAAAAAAAAACTTAATGTTCATTACAAAACAATCATATGTTATTAACAAAACAACTATATGTTATTTACGAAATAACTACATGTTTTTTCCACGTTTTTTGTTTGCATGGTACAGATGCATGTATCTTAAAATTTTCATTCCCGGACAACATTAATAAAAGTTCTTTTAACTTTTTTTTATATGTCCCATAATTAAAGTCTTACATCAAATCAAATTTTTTAATAAAAATAATAATTTTGTAGTCAAATAAACAAAATCTAATCTTGACCTCCTTAAACTAAATGTCATCATGATAGTATTAAAAGTTAGAGATGAAGGGATTGATCGGTATATTAGAATAATAATGAATATATGATGGGATTGATTACTATAATATTCGGGTATACTAGAGTGTATCCGTGCTAACGCACGGTATATACGTAACATGTGTATTTAGAAAGAAAAACAATAGGAGATGGAAATTATTAGAAAAAATGAAGAAGTGGATGTTATTATTTTTAAAAAAATGGAGAAGTAAAAGTTATTATATTGGAGGTTATAGCAAATAAAAAAAAAAAAAAAATTGCATGAGATTAGAGAATTTGGCTTTTGGGGGATTGTAGTTAAATGACTCTGCAATTATATAAAAGATTATTATTTTCTAGTGTACCAACTTATTTACAAGAAACTTGTTGCTATAAACGAGTATTTTTCAGCCTCTAATAATTTAGGTAACTAGGTGTAAGCCCGTGCGATGCACGATTCTAGTAAATCATTCTATTTAATTTAAAACTTTGTATATTTATGAAGATCATTCATTAGATATATGGATAAATTTTTTTAATATCATAAGATAATTTTTTAATCTAACACTAAAGTTATCTTTTGTTGTTTTATTTATTTTACGTGATGCTTGAATTTAAAATTCCAAACCTTATTCACTAATTTTGCTTATGTGACAATTTAAATTTTTAATTCAAAAAAGAAATGAAAAATGTCGTTTTTTTAATCAAAATGAGTCTTTTGCCTATGCGTTTATTTAATATACTTGTTTTATTTAAAATATTAGTCTCATTTATAATCGTTTAACTATTAAAAATTATGGGAAATCAGTTATATGAGATTTACTTTTATTCGTCTTGAGTACATTATTAAAATTGAACTTTTATAATATTTGTTAGGGAGAGATTAAAGATACGTAGTATTTTCCATTGCATAAAAAATTTGCATCCATATATGTAAAAAAGACATTACTTAGTTTTTTTTTATTTAAATTTTAATTTTTCTCTATTCGTAAAATCAAACTTTTACAATATTTTTTAGGGAGAGATTAAAGATATTTGTGATTTTTTTTTGAAGGGGGGAGATTAAAATTCATTAATAATAAGCCATACGACACTTACATAAGAAATCGTAATCGAACAATACAAAGACAAAAGAACCAATTACAAATTCGAAATAAAATAAACTACAATTGCACGCGCAAAATGACTTTCTAAAATACCCTTGACTCATATAACGTTGTCCTATGCAGCCTCTTGCAAGGGGGTCTGACAATATGTTGTAGTTTTTGACGTGAACCTTCATTGGCTCAGAATCCTGTACTCCTCGACCTGAAATCAAAATTGGTGTCGTACACTTCACCATTGACAAGACAATCTCCGATTCAAACACGGATATCGGCATGGAAGCATAACCCTTTAGCCCAAACCAACAGAAGATCAAACCAAAGCCCCATAGCCAAAAAATCCGGCTCAAATCCTGCACCAGAAGATCGGCACACCGATCTGCACACCCCATAGCACACCAACACACCACACAAAAAGAAAAAATAACAAACCCAAATAAACCACACACACAAAGACGGAAAAAAGAGACCCAAACACCACACACACCACTAAAAGAAAAAACAGAAGGAAAACTAAAAACAAGAACTACGATCGTAACCCTAACAACCCACCCCGCAGCCAATCTGAGCACCACCACCAAAGCTCCGAGGTTCACCAACCCAACCCACATACCGCCGGACAGTAAATCCCGAACCGCCGAGACCCGCCCGAGAAGCCCAAACCCCACACACCCCTGAACCGCGGCAACGACGGCTGGAAACACCAGACTGAGAACGGCCCTACGCGAGGGACTCAGAGGGAGATAACTCTCCCTCCCCATTCTCCTACAAAACGTCGCGACGACGGGCAAAGCGATGGAGCAGAGGCACGACGGGGAAGCGGAGAAGAAAGACGGCGGCAAGTCGGCAGCAAGGCCGGTGAGGAAAAGAGGCGGCCAAAAAGGGGGAGCGGCGCACGTTGCAAGGTTGACCAGACAAAAAACCAAAACAAGAAAGGAAAAAAATAACCTAAGGAAGTAGATCGGAGGCTCGCCAAAGTTGTGGCATGGGCGGTGAGCCGTACGCCCGCCGGCGAGCCTCATGGCCGGAGCAAATTTTGAGAAAAACGGTAGGGTTTTGGGAGAGGAAGAGAGCGCTAGAGAGAGAAAGGAGAAGGGTACTGAGTTTTGTTTGTCTATTGTTTTCTCTTATTTAGATATTTGTGATTAAAAATTTGCAACCATATGTAAAAAAGATACGGAGTAATTATTACTTAGTTATTTTTTTTTGTTTTTTAGAATAGATAATTATTATTGGTTTTTAAAAGTGAATTAAATTTTAATTATTCTCTACCTATGTGTCAAAATTCTTAAATCCTATTCGTCACTTTTTCTTAGGTGGCGAGTAAAATTTTTAATTCTAAAATAAATTATTAATCTAATTTTCATTGGTCCAAATAATACCTTTTCTTATGTGGCGCGCCAAATGCTCCCGAAAAAGGCCTACTTTATTTATATATATTAGATTTTTTACTGTATTGCTCATTGAAATTAAGATATGTATTGGTGAATTGATATCCATCTTATTGTCGAAATACTTCTTCGATCAATATTAACAACAATCGCAAAATTTAGAATGTAACCCTTGGTATCAATAGACCTATTTGTTAAACCTAAGATAATATCATCGAAACATAGCTTAATAACAATAATCATCATTAGTCACTTATGTCCTATCAATATTAGAGCAACTCCAATGGTTGTAGCTAGAGATTTTCTTGCAATTTCAATTATTCCCTATCTATTAGCTTGGCTATTGGAGCTAGAAAACTCAATTAGCTTGGTTAAGCAAATTAGCTTTGCTGGGAATTAAACTTGCCAAAATAAATGTTCGTTGAACCAATACTGCTACTACTACTACTGCTGCTGCTGCTACTACTAATAATAATAATTTCTAGGTTTGGCAATTGGCAGTGGCGGCTTGCCACCTTACCATTTACGTTTGGCGGATTTGGTGTTTATTTCGCAAGTGATGTTCGTCAAAACCTTCTTTTTTATTAATAAAACAATCATATTGTTTCTAATGTTGGTGATCCACAATAAATTAGTGTGAACCAGGTCAATTTAAGAATTTGTATGGGTCGTGAAGCGAGTATTGATTGGCATTTATAGTTGCATAACTTGCATTTTATCATTTCATCGATTTCAATTATCATCCATTAGTTTTCCCTCAATCTCATAGTATAATGCCTTCTTTCTTTTTTAGATAAATATTAAAATACAATGCCTTTTTCTATTAAAAGGTTGCTGGTACTTTTGACATTATTATTAGTTTATTACCCTTCTTTTGATGGGTTGTCCTTTTATTATTATTATTATTATTATTATTATTATTATTATTATAGTTTTAACATTAATTTTCAACACTTTCTCACTCTATCTCATCAATTGTTCCAAATACTTCTTCTTTCTCTCTACCTCTCTCTAACCCCACCCACATGCACATATATACATCTAATCATTAGTTTTAAAAAATTACAACTTTTTTAAATCTCGGCTTACTGCGTAAAAACCCAAAGAGGCATTGTATTATGAAATGGAGGGAGTACTTTACTTTTATCTTTTATTGGTTTTGGAAACAATCTCAAAACTCTAAGTTAAAATTTATTTTCTCAAAAATTTAATCATTTGGTACTACTCATATGAACTATGAAGAGAATAAAGCTTACTAGTATATGAATCACACATGATAGCTAGAGCCATAAGTTAATATAAAATGTATTTCAAATAAAGAGCTAAGTACTTTATTTTTCAATATGAAAAAAGACTCTTAAGCAACCACACTTTCAACGTGAGATGTTGATTAAGAATACTTAAAATATACTATAAGAAGAGTGGACGCGCGCCGAGAAGTTAGTTAATGCCGGACTTCTCCTAACCACCTTTACAGGCCCATGTTTAATTAACAACATTCACATGTTTAATGGCATATTCTTTCTCTTCCGCCACCTTTTTTCTTTTTCTTGATCCGTTTCTTGTTTTTTGAGACTTAAGGTGTTGCCACAAGTTCGCATACATATTTGATAGCCGTTTTCCTTAAAAAAAAATAAAAAAAAAGATTTACTTATATATAACATATTTCCTCCATTTTATATTAATCGTCAGCCAAGTTGATTTTCGCATATGTTTGATCATCTATAACAATTTAATTGAAAAGTAGATTAATGAGAGCTTAGAAAGTACATGAGTTTTTTGAATGCATGAATGAATGAAATTAAAGAGGCCGGGTGCAGTGCAAGGAGAGAGTTGATTTATTAGTGAAACCATGAATAAAATTTTTGAATGAATAATAAGCTAAGTTAGGATGAGCGTAAATGAAAAGTGTAATATAAAAATTGGGAATTTGGGACACTGGAAAATTAAAATTCGCATACGTATCAACTAAAAAAACCCGAGAAATATATGAGATTTCATCTAAATAAATGTACCAAAAGAAAATCATGGGTTATTCCATTATTTTTTAAGCATCTCATTCATGCATAATAATTGTTTAGATAATTTTCAAAGCAAATGAATATATATCCTAGTTTCACTTACATTAAAAAAAAAAAAAAAAAAGATACATGAAAATCGGGTGAATAGAAAACATACCTTACATCATTTTGATCCAAAAATTGGCAGAATAAATACATTAGAGGTGTTAAAAAAAGTCGAGCTTACGTATAAAATCCCGTGCCTAAATCCGCAAAAGAAAGTTAGGCTTTTGGGTTTTTTGGGCTGAGATCAAGTTTTGATTGATGTAAAGATCGATACATTTTTAGGGTTGGATTGGACCAACATATAGGGCATTGTTGACCACCTCTAAAATATTGATTTTTTTTTTGTTTACACTCGAGTTCAAGGTGCACACCCAACAATATTTTTTTAAACTATTTGTTGCTTTTAAATCTCACATAGAAATAATAAGAAAATATTTCTTTATAAGTAAGAGCACATTTCTTTAGTATCACTTTTTTAGGTGACCAAAAAACAAATTCTTGTGAGCTAGTCCCAAAGTGAACATATCATATTAATGTGTAGTGGAAGTGTGGTTGCTGCAATCAGATTAATATATAAGACAATGAATCGGCGATCATATTCATGACTACACTAAATCGATATAGCCCAATGACAAAGGTAATGATTTTCAAGTAGACTATATCTCAATAGATTTGCCAATCCAAGATGACAAGAGAAAAAACTAATGAAGATTTTATTTTATTTTATTTATTTATTTTTTTTTCAATTTTTTTGTGTGTGTGTTTTGTGTGTGAATAGAATTAATGAAGATTGAAGTAAGGTCAAATACAACAAATTGACAACCGATTAACACATCCACCAATCAACTAATATATCCAAGAATTAATCGCTTGATACACAAAATAAGACAAGTGGCAATCATCTATAATGAAATCGAACCCAATAGAATTAAGATTTCAGCAAGAATTTAGCTGGCTAAAACTTGGAGGAAGTAATGAATTGAAGCAATAAACGTGCTCTAGTTATCATCAGGAAACAACGACCCCAAAAGGTAAGGCTAACCGTTTAACAACGACTCTAGGACATGTTTGTAGCCTGGTGGCCTGGTGGTTGATCAGCATAAAGTTAACTATTTAAGGAAGGTTGCCTATAACATAGGACAATCGTGCATAACTGCATATAAGAGTATTTTCAATGGTAAGTTGCAATACCTTGTAGCTTGTAACCACATCAATTTTTTTAAATACAACACTTTATTTTTTAAAGTATTTCAATGATGAATTTTAACATTTGCTAGGTAATAAAATCCGACCAGTATCCTACTATACAATCCAGATGCACCGTGCACCGTTTGGAATATGAGGTAAGGGAATTCGAACCCCAAAGTGCCCTCTATCCAGCCTTAAGCCCTTTAACTACTTGACGGCCTGAGCTTGGATTTTTGGGTCATATGTGATCAAATGATTATTGATAACTAATTTATCCTCCTCATTTTTTTTTATAATTAATTTAGCCTTAAGCCCGTAGACTTGAAGTATTATTTTGTATTTATGATTTCAATAAAGTTTACATTATTAAATACTTCATATAATATTGAAGGTATCATATCAAATAGAGTACTAGTTGATGACTAAAAAACAGAAAGAAGTATATTTCAATCCTATTAATTTTTTAGTCCATTTATAATAAATTTGCATGGTCCTATTATATTTAAATCGAAATTATATTGTTGACTGCATAAATATTAGATTATACATCACAATCTTATTAATATTTTAAAATGACATGTAACCGGACATTGATGATTTAATATTGAGAAGTGACATTTTTCTTCCTCTTATATTTCATCAATATATAGCAAAGTGACATTATTATGAATAACTACTCTTTTTTTTTTTGTTTTTTTATATATATTGTTATAATTCTTTTAAATATATACTCCCTCCGCCCCTTAATTATGTGTCTATTTCTTTCCTTTATTACTCACATAATAATAGACATATAATTAAAGGACAGAGGGAGTAGCAAAGTGACATTATTATGATTTTTATATATATATATATATGGATCTTACTAACATTAATCACGCGTTATTCGGTGTAATTAATGTTAGTTTTACTCTACTCCCTTCGTCCCTAAATTAAATTCCTATTTCTAGCATTTATTTCTCACATAATAGAGGAAAATAGTAATGTAGTTTAGGGATGGAGGGAGTAATATTTTCACTTTTAATTCTCTTATCTAACGCCCTGGGGGCACTCATTAGCTTTTGCCTTTATATATTGTTATAAATTATGAATAACTGTAAACGGTTTATAAGAGTGACATTATTATAAATTGTTACTAATTTATTATGATGATGACCTATAAGGCTATAATCATTTATTCTGAACGCATAATTTTGTACTTGGATTGAGAATTTAAGAGATAGAACTATATAGTAAAAATAATTCATCCGAGAAAAAAAAAAACACGAAAATCAATTATGGAGTATATAGCCTCAGTGTTTCGCTGATCATAGTGTTGTAGAAATTTTGGTTTGGTCTATTAAATTAGACTAGATTGGATTGGATTGAAATAAATCAATTCGATTTTCGAGTTGATTTTATTTTAATTAAACAATACTTGGAGTGTATAGAGATTAGTCGATCAGAGACACATAATGAACGGAAAGACTTGTGTGGACCTGGTCCACAATAATATTATTATGGACTCGAGATTTATACACATGTAACTAACATTATATTGCACATAGTGACCCTTATTTTTAACCTTTATTAATACTTGTATAACGTTTTAACATTATTGTGAATTTGAATACATGTTATGACCCTAATTTGAACATAGTGACCTTTATGATTCATATTAACCAGTATATAAAATATTTCATTAAAAAAATTAACCTCTTATAACCTATATATTACCAAAATGACTTTTATTTCAACATAGTGACCTTGTTTTTATTATAGTGCGTGACCTTTTTTTTTTTTTTTTTTATTTATTAATAAAACAATCATATTTTCTTTAATACTAGTGGTCCACAATAAATTAGTGTGAACCAGGTTTATTTAAGAATTTGTGTCCCCGTTAGGCCCTATTTGACAAAGGTAGCGGTAGCGAGTAGCTTTTAACGGTCGAGTAGAGAGTAGTTGTTAAGGTTGCGACTAACCGTCAATTAATAGTGGATAGAATTGAAGTTAGCTATCAAAGTATTGGTTAATAATATGAGTATTTGGCAAAGTAGCGGTTGCATTACTAAAACATATTAATAATAATATAAATTGTTACGGAGTAATAAAAAGTAACCAAAAATTAATAAACGTTACTATTTTTAACGTTTGAGAAAAGTAACCTAAACGCTACCGCTAATCACTATTCGCATCCCTACATTGCCAAACACTCTTAATTTTTATTTTATTTTTCTAGTAGTGTGTTTTGACTGGTCAAAACACTAACCACTACCTCAAACGTTACCATTAAACATGGACTTAGATTATAAACCGAATGGTACGGTATTGCTTTATTTTTAATGTTAGACAAACAATATTCAAACTTGCACTAACACATGAGAATATTATACTCCAGCCCGTCTTGTGTGTGGTTGACCAAGTAACCCCATAACATTGAACGAGTAACTCTTATAATACTGACGAATGTAACCCTTTAACACAATAACACTAACCAAGTAACCCCTATTACACTAACGAAATAATCCAAATATTAGATGGCCACATATAAGAATTTGTGAAAAACAAAAAAGCAACCATAACTTTTGTGTTGTGTCTCAGTCCACATAGTATTATTAGTTGCATTGCATACACCCAATGCTACGCAGACACATAGTATGACAAGTATATATATACGAGTATAACTAACTGTATAAGTAAAGCACTAGAACTAAATTATTGTTACGTAGTAGTACGAAGTACATGAGTACTGCGTCCACTGTGTCTCCGTTTATATATTGAGTTAATATTATTTTTCGTTTTGAAAGTTGATTTCCATTTTGATTATGTGCACTGTGTTTGTGTTGGGAGCCTTTGCTCATCAACAATTTTCAGGTACATAGAGGGGAATTACACTGGGCGAAACACTACAACTACGAGCAGTCGAGGTATGTTAACTGATATTGTATATGTATCAGCTATTAAGTGAGGGTCATGCCGAAGGCCAAGGCAGGCCAGAGTGTTGTCCAAGATGTATCTAATGTGGTGGCCGGTGGGGATAAATGGAATGTAAGGGGATGGGAATGGATCGAAAATGGTCCGAGAGGGCGGATTATATTCGATTTTTCGATTCCATGGTGGCTAAGAGTGAAGGCGTTACAGACTTACCAACCTTGCCATGCGTGAAATTATATACACCTTTGCTTACCAAAAAAAAAATGTACATATGCTAATGAAATTGATTTTCTCCTTGCAAAAATTAAAATATTGTAGACTATTGCAATTGTTTTAACTTGAACAAATTAAACCAAATATAGTTTATTTCGTCGTCTCACTGGTACATAACATATGATATAAATCATATAATATAACAATAAGTCAATAATACAAGAAAGATCAAGTCACATCCCCTTAATTGCTATTGTGAAGCCAGCAAGCAATAAGATAAGGGTATTATTCAGTGGCTTGGTGCACCACTTTTTTTACAACCACATTTCAATTCTAGCTTAGGCATAATCCGTGAATAATAACTTTACATTCTACTTCACGCTTATATATTAAGACAACATACATAAATTATTTTGAAATTAAATGATGAAACAATTATTAAATGCACCATTCTTCCTTCAACTCACTTTTTAAAGGTTCAATTTCATCTTCCGGAAGTTGTACCACAATAAGTTTGCCATCTTTAGGTCCTGGAAGTACCAAAACGACTCCTTTATCCCCTATTTCACCAATACTATAGCTAGCAAACCTTGGATTATTTCCTTTCATTTCAAAACCATAAACATCAGCTTTTTCTACGTCAACAAATGTTAGGTTTGCCCCGTAAACAAAAAAATCAGACTCACCCGTCTCTTTGTTCACTAATTCTTCAACCACGTCACTCTCATCAATCACACCTTCAATTATCGAATGTACCAATTTTAACGGAGCAACATTTGATACTACAAAATTCGCCTCAACAACACCTAATACTTGCCCGTTATGAGGTACTATTCCTTGTCTTTTGAATGATTTTGGCCTACAAATAGTCACAACATTTGTCTCCAAATCCTTCCTAATCTTTGCAATGGATTTCCACATAATTGATGTAATAACCTCAAAAAATTGGCTAGTACAATTGTCATTCATTTTGGTACCATGTACCATTGAATGCAATTGACCAAGTTGGTTTAAATTTAGATGAATAGTGTGGACACCTATTTTACTATGGTAAGGAAGGACCCAATGGCTACCAACCGGGTCAACCCGTTTCACGGAAACAGGCTCTCGGGTGGATTTCGAAAGCGGGTATTCGGATTGTGGAGGATCTTGAAGGGAAATTAAATTTGGTTTTTGTTTGTTACTATCTTGAATTTGAATATAATGGCCCAATGTGTTCATGAATTCTACAGCTGAGAATGCATCACCAAGTACGTGAGCCCAACTTAGACCGACTGAAATTCCTCCACATTTGAACCAAGTTACCTGCACAGTATTTATGTATAAGTTACTTTGACTTCATTTTGTTATTCATACTTACCGGAAAAAAAGTCTGGTCTTGTTAAATTTGCATTAGTGTATATTTTCGTATATGTATAGATCTAATTCAATTTATCTCAGTTTACAACATTAACTTTTAATAATCTTATGTAACACGGATATATTACTCTGAAGGTTCAATGGGCACTCAAGAGGGGGGGGGGTGAATTGAGTGTTAAGTAATCGTTGGCTAATTTTGCTTCTTTTCGGATTATGTGTGAGGAACCAGTTGTGCTGGTTCCCGTACGCAGCGGAATATAAATAAGCAATAAAGAAGACAACAAATTTAACGAGGTTCAGCCAACTCAGGCCTACGTCCTCCTATCCTAAGTTCTTTATTAATCTACTCCGAAAAACAAAGACAAAGAACACTCTGCTGTTTCCCTACTCCGGGAACCAGTCTACCCCACACTCTACTCCGAGTGTGCTCTCGACTTACACTCGTAAGCCCAATGTGTTTGAACTCACAAACACTCACCCAGCCTTTAACCCCTTTGTTAAAGACTCAATACAAGAATCAAGAACTCTCCTTTGATCTCACTTCTACGAAGCTAATTAAGAGAAAATATTTAAGTACTAGAATGCTCTTGTATATAACTTGATGAATGGGATTAGTGCTTAAGTATATGCTCTCAAATAATTGCTCTTTTAATTTCTGGAGAGGCACACAAAATATGTGAAATAAGATGAGTTTATATAAGCTTAGATTCCTAAAACCTAGTTTCCTTAAATCACACAATCTTAGAGAATAAGATATATTGTAATTTTAGGAAAGTATTTATCTTATTTGATTTAATCACAAAGATAGAATCAATTAAGATAAATACTCCTAGTTTTTAGGTAACCAAGAATATTTCATCTTATTTCCAGCTGCACAAAATATTTTCAAAATAATCTTTTCGAAAAAATCTTTTTGTAAAATCTTTTTCCAAAACGGCAGCTCGAATATTTCGTACAGTGAACCTGGTTCCCCGACCTGGTTCCCTGAATTGAAACATGTTATGAAACCTGTTCCAACTTTGTACCAGATTTCATATCATACTTCAATATACTTTTAAGCACTTATATAACCCAAACATGCAAGCATACTACAGAGCATATTACATGAAAACCTAGATAACATATTAAAGCATAAATCGTCTTTTCTTCATGTAATCTTCAAGACTTGAATCTTCCTTGAATACTTCTATTATGAGCAAACAATCTTTCTTCGAAATATCTTCGAAAGGCTTCTATGCTCCAAGTCTTGGAATCAACTCAACTACTGCACATGTAACATGGTTAATGCACAATAAAGAGTATGTGACTTCTTTACCACGTAGCAACCATGGAAACAGTACATACTGGTTCCCTACCAGTACATAACACTTTTATCATATAACTGTTCCCTGTATAAAGACAAGTTAGTTCAATAAGAAAACTCATGTAAGTAATAACTTGTCTGGGGAAACAGTGTTCTATGTTAGCTGGTTCCCCCAACTGTATCGAACACTTTCAAGGACCTGTTTTCCCTTAGCTGTTTGTCATCATTCAAAACTATCAATCAAAACCTAAGGGACTCAACATACTCTATATTTATTATCATACAACAAATAATACCTGAAAGCAAACAAGAGGGGAGAAGGGCAAGTCAGGACCAAGACCATCATCATTGTACACAAGTTGATCCTGCAAAGAGAGGAACCCCTCCAAAGCAAGCCACTCTTCGACAGTCTTACTAGATTGAGCCTCGACGATCCTTATACCGGCATCATTGAGCTTGATCGATGCTCGTTCTCTGGTCTCGGAGGACGACACCCGGATCCTTCCACAAGTCTTGAAATAAACTACAAGCCAATCAAACATAACTTTTTTAATATCAAGTATACTTACAAAACTAGTCTTTTTTCCTTCATTATCACTAGTACTATTGGGATTATTGAAGAAATAAAGACCCTTAAGATAATGTAATTTCATTGCTAAATCTATGCCTTTTAACTCATATGTTTTGTTTTCTCCTGTGATTTTTCCAGGCACTACTGATGATATTTTTATGTCATAGACTAAATTATTTTCTCCTTCTTTTGTAACTGCCATTATTTTTTTTCTACTTTTTTTTTTTTTTTGGTGCGTGGATGAAATGGGATTTGGGTACGTGACATGTATTTATATTATGTTACCCGTACAATCTAGAAATTCGGAAAAAACCCAGGATTTGCTATAATCCAACATTCCTAACCTGATTTTTGAGCTTATAATATAAGTGAAATTTGATAGCCCAAATAAAAATTAAATATTTGAATTATCATAAACGCATCGCTCACTAACCCAAATAAAAAATTACGATTTTTTTTTTTTGAAAGAAGTCTTAAACGACACTAATTTTCATTGATTAAAGTCATTCGACATCTACAATTGACAAATAACGATAATGAAAACGAATTGAACAAAATCAAACAAGAATTAATTATTGCAACACTTTTCTAGCATATTGGTTTGTTATATTTCTATCTCCCATTTTTATAAAATTCCCACTATAATTAATTTCTAAGCTTTCTTCAAATTATAATTAATAAAAGGAAAAATTAGAAAAAATAATCCTAACTTTCATCAATTTTGGTGGAATAATCCCAACTTTCTTTTATTCTGGAATAATCCGAACTTTGGGGGTGTTTTTTTTCTTCGATTCCAAACCGGTCAGCGAAAGTCAATGACTTGTTATAGCAGGTTATATGCCACGTGTCAAGCAGCAGTTGGTCCAAAAAAAATAAAAAAAAAATTAATTTAAAAAAAAAAACAGAAAACCCTTATATCCCCTACCTGAACACCGTAACCCCCCCCCACCACCACCAGCCACTGCAGGCCGCGCGTACCCCTCCCTTTCCTTGGCCTAAAAGTGCACCACTATCCCCCTAAACCCTTGGTGTTATCGTTGCGACCCACCTCCACCCTCATTCCCCACATGAAACCACCAATGAAACCCCTCCCCACTTTCAAAAATCCCATATCGCTCCTCCCACCACCTCGAAATCCTTGCGGCTAGGGTTTTTAATGGTGGCGGAGGCGTTGGTGGTGGTTTTCGAGAGTGGGGGAGGTGGTTTTAAGGGTGTTTCGAGTGGAGGAAGAGGTTTCAAGGGTTTTAGAGATGGGGATTTCGAGTGTCACCGGAAAACAATAAAACGAAAAAGAGAGGGAGGGGGAATCAGCGGCGAAAGGGGAGGGGGAATCAGCGGCGCAAGGGGGAGGGGGAATCAGCGGCGAAGGGGGTGGTTGTTGGGATTATTCTGGTGGCAGGAATTGGAAGGGGTTGGCTGGGTTTTTTTTTTTTTTTTTAACCACTCAATTTGTGACACGTGTCACTTTAAACAAAAAAAAAACATTCAACCGGTATCCGACATTTGGGATTGAAGAAAAAGAATAACCGCCAAAGTTCGGATTATTCTAGAATAATTCAAAATTGGGATTATTGTAGCAAAATCCATAAAAGTTGGGATTATTTTTTCTAATTTTTCCTTAATAAAAAAAGAAGGAAGTAAAAATCTTTATGAGCAATTTTGTATCAGGTGGAGATGTCATGAAAACTCATGATATCATTCAATTCTCTGACCATTTTTTTAAACTTCATTAACTTTCTTTGCACTTCCTACAATAGTTCTTATATGCAAGTCATACAACACTATGCCACTATCATTTCACACAAAAAGTACATATTGTAGAACCACAAATCTAAAAGTAGAAAATAGCCTTATAACAATTGATTACAATTGCTTGATTCATGCATTTAGGTTTTAAAGATGATAATTGACATCCAAACACGTAATTTTCTTAAAAGTTTTATAATTAATTCATGTACAAATCTTGAAATTCTCTAGTGCTTCTCAATTGTAGGAATGACAATGACTAAAAGTGCTATAGATGCCATGCCACCAGAAATGTAGAACAACACTGAGAAAGGCTTAAGGCCGACACTCGTGCTCATACTCGTGTTGTTTGTTGATGAGGCTGAGCACTTGTAGTGAGCCAACAACTCTCTCTCCAACATCACAATCTCTCCAATTTCTATCGCTTTTAACATTGCTTGTGACATGTCTATTGATAGCGAAGAAACCTTTGGAAATGTCTGTGAGGGACTAAATATCGTTAGTGATAATTACTTTAGATTGACACGTTTTTTTTCACGTGAATCTACTAAATTAAACTACTACCTCTGTTTCATATTATTTGCAACGATTAGACATTTTCCCTCTGTACTTTATGTCAAATTATTGCAAATAATATGAAACCGAGGTAGTAAGTTACTAACCAAAAATTACTACATGGAGGATAAGGTCAAAGAGAAATTAAATTGTTTCCGTACCAAACATTTTGTTTGATATAGATTTTAATTGTTTGAGGGGCATTAAAGTTGAAAGGTAGTACTCACAAAACTTAAACCACCAAAGTAGTAGGTTGGACCAGCAATAGTGTAATCCTTGCAGTATTTTGCTAGAAATACTTGAGCATGTGATGTAACAAAGAAAGCAGCCTTAATTTCACCTCTTTGGAATGCTGTATGATACTCGTCAATCGATCGCGTTGGCCTAATGTTGCTAGATTTAAATTGCAAAACATCAACTAAGTAAGGGCATAGGAATGAATTCCAATTGCACCCAACAGGTGCATTTTCGCTTCATAGTGTATCGACGTCTTTCACAGATGGTGGTAATTGGGAAATTGTCATTAGAGATGTAAGTGCAACTATGAAATATATGGTCAGCATCAATATTAGGAATTGCCATGGTGCTAGAACAGTTTTGGACGATTTGCTCCTTGGCGATTCATCTACAAAAGTAACGGTGGGTGTCAATATGGTTTAGTTGAAGAGCTGTCAAAAACTGATCCGACTTTAGAAATCCCGGCCTAAACAAAACAAATCGGATCACTAGACTGGCTATTAGCATACAATTAAAAATTGCTCATAACCTTAAAATTTCAATTCAAACCATTAAAAATTTAAAACCCAACCTTATTACAGCTATCCAAAACTCTACTATCGAACAGGGCCTACACAAAGTTAAATTGATTGATCAAACTAAAACAGGACCCGACCTGACCTACCAATTTATACATCATTACTAAATCAAGGATGCTTACTGCTTTGTGCAAATAATAGCAAACTGAAGGAGAACCAGAAAATTGTACCAACTTGTTGGAAGAATGATGAGTCTACGAATTCTGGATCATCGACGTGTTCTATCAAACACACAACAAACCCCATAAAGAGTCCCATTAATGGAATGAGGATCCACATCTTCCTGTCAAAAACCTTCAAAACATCCACATCTCATTTGTGCTGTCATGTTTTACAGTGACAACCATAACCATACCAGACTTAGCATATGGCTGTGAAAAGTCTGCCCACTTGTATCTTTCTTCGAGTATGTTAATGTCCCCAACTGCTGCATCAAAGCCCTTAACACACGCAACAGTCGGTTAATAAGTGATAGAGAATATCCATAGAATATTCTCATCTTAGGTTTAGGGTATATTTTGTATAAGATTATCTTTGATATCTATACATATCTGGTTTCTCATTGTAACCCTATAAATATTGATCAATGGAAATCACTCTAATCAAGGATTTTATATTATCTGACATGGTATCACAGCCGGCGGGATATACACAAATTTTTTATGCTTCAAACTCCTTGATTAGAGTGATTTCCATTGATCAATATTAATAGGTTTCAATGAGAAACCTAATCATATTAGGTAACATAAGATATGTATAGATTTCAAAGATAATTTTATACTAAATATATCCTAAACCTAAGATGAGAATATTCTATGGATATTCTCTATCAATAAGTACTGAAGCCCAGGATCGACTTATATACTCTATCAGAAACTGATCCATTCAAAAATTATGTACACGGTTACATGGACAACTTGTAAGTAATTTAACTGAAAACAGGACAACATTGCTGACAAGAATAAAAATGATGCAGAAAATTGTGTTAATTGTAAAGAATTATATTTTTGTTAATTGTGTTCAGATATATTTAAATTTAGAGTTACCTTCAGATGGATCTCGTGTATCAGTTCATCATATATGCCGTAAAATGGAATCAAAGTAAAAGGCAGATCATAAGGTAGGTACTTCAGAGAGGCTCTGAACACATAAGCAGCAAATCCTGTGATAAAAGTTTTGTTATGTACTTCGTCGAAACTTACATTGACAAACGGATGAAAAGCACCAGAAGCCGGAACACCAATCCTCAGGGGCTTCTGACTGATAACACCAGAACTGAACCCTCCTGAAACTGTCTGTTGGCTGCCTGGCCAATATATAGGACCAAATTTAATAAAATGGTTTTTCCTGCCACTTTGTGTAAGGGCTTTCGTCGAAAATCCATCTGCAGCAGACCAGAAGGCTAAATCGCGGTACCCATTTCCCATTGATAATTTTGAAGGTTGGGAGTTGATCTATCATGCCATTTCTGAAGCTTATATTCCCACTCAAACCCACAAAGTTACTGGTGTTAGAGTAAAACTTTCCTACTGAATCCTTTTTTCGCGTTGCCAATTGCCTGTACTGCATCATATGCTCTTAAAGCGTATATACTAGGATATGGATTTCCTTGATCATTGGGATGTTTTGTGAGATAACTTCTCTCAAATCTAATCTTGAACTTTTTGTATAATTTACTGGTATCAATAAAGCTGGTTTTATATCCTATGACACCTTGCATAGAAGCAATGACAGATGAATCAACAGAATCGAATAAACTGGCAATTTCATCTGATATTATCCAAACAAAACCTTTCTCTACCAACCCCATCTGGTGTGCTTTTTGGAAAACACAAGTGGCTAGTTGAAGAGAAGATTGCAGAACTACAAAGACGCGGTTTCTTCTTATACTGAGCTTTCGGAACTCTTGCTCAATGGCAGCTTCAGGGTCAGACAAGGAGTTTATAGGAGGGAAAGCCAAGTGTTGCTCTACAGATGAATCAACTGACTTCAGTGAATCTGACAGAACAGAAATAATATCAGAATCCAGGGAAAAGTTGTTGCTTCTTTCATATATAACAGTCACTTTTCGCCACTGGAAATAGCTGACTATGGAGGTAAGGCATTGCATGTCAATCGATATATTGCTTGACATTCGGATCAAATTGGATGATGGCATTGGTAGTGAATAGTGATGCAGCAAGAACAGCAGTTGGAGGCAAGAATATGACAGGAATGTCCAAGAAGTTCTTGTGAACTTCAGATAAGACTGCAGCTTCAGGCAATGAAAATGTTCCAATAATTGCTTGAACTTTGTTTTTGTGCATGAGTTTTAGTGCTGCAGGCATAGGTTAATTAGACTAAGATAACCGACATCTTCAAATAATCGAATGATGACTAATAATACTACAAACTTCAATTTCATCATCGCTTATACTAAATAAAAACGGGCAGAAATAGGCAACTGAGGAGGTATCCTGCCCTGGCTTCATCTCATCAAAGCAACTGAAAATGAAATGTTCCAAAAAATAATGTTCTAGAAGGACTGCTGAACTGCTGTGCCCCATCAACATGACACAACAGAAGTTACTTATATGAAGTTTCAAGAATTAAGACCATATATATTTGTCTAGATATTCTCAGATTTAAGACTGCTTTTTATTTGCACCTTCTTTGACGAAAGTAGCCAAAGCTTAGGGTCATTTGAATCAGGTTTAATTCAGCTCGGTTCAGTCCAAGTCATGTTCAGGGGACAACTGGTCATATTCAGGTTTCATCGTATAATAGCTTATTTCTGTGACAATCTGACCAAATAAATATTCAAGGTAGGTCAATTTGGCTACTGTTAATAAGCTAATGTTTACAAGTCTCAATTCATGAAAATATTGATGCATGATATACTATGTAGGTTTGTAGAGTAATGTGAAAATGCAGAGATTGAAAATTTTGAGTAGTTAATGAGATTAATTTATTTTTGGTTAATGAGAAAACAGTACAAAAGACACCCACTACTCCCGGCTAACAGCCTTTTCTTATTTTACACAGACATTTGACTCGACACTACCATCTACAAAGAGCTTCCGAAACATGACTAACAGATTGTACCAAATGCCCAAGGAAAAAGATTTATGCTAGTGATAAGTATTTAGTTAGTAGTGTTGAGTAGGTAATGTGTTATTCATATAGAAACACAAATACCGAAACTTTTCCTTGGAACGGAGCAGCAATATCATACCAGTGGAAGTGGCAGAATTAGAACTCTCAGAATATCTGAAATGCAGTGTCAGCTGAATGCAGCTGTCTCTATAAACATCTTGAACTGCAATCTTCATTGCTATTTCCTTTTCCTTTCCCAAACGAGTGCTGCGATCAATTATCACACCAATGCTAACCGCGACATTCTTGTTTACTAAGCAGTTTTATCTTCCTTCATTGGCGCTACTTGTGTAGCTTGGCATCAGAAGCAGAACAACCACAAGTATGTATACAGCAGGAAGCATGATTTACTTAACTTATAAAAGTTTGAAGTTAATTAAGCTGAAAAAGGAACACCCTATTAATGATCAAGAGGAAGTTGCCTTGGCTAATTCGTGCTAAAAATTTCGTACACTGCATAGAATTAAGACATGTATAAGGGAAGATTCGAAAGTAAGGTCACATTTAAGGTTGACAATCTTGACATATTCAAGCTATGCTACTGTAAGCCTGATTAAAGGTTTTTTTGGTTGTTTGACTGACATTTTTTATTTACAGGACATTTGTTCATCAACAAACTTATGGAATCTACAACTTAAAAATTCACCTAATTGTTTGTGGGAAAAGCTACTTAATCTTACATAAGGACACAATGATGAAATCATTTACAAATCGTTACTATTTTAGAATATGTCACTTTCTTCGGTCCAACTAAAATAGTACATGTGACTATTATTTTCAAATGGTTACCTGTGGATTAATTAGGTGATAGTATAAATCCCTTCAATGGTAATTGTTTATAATTATGTCTACAATTCTTATTGATGCTAATATTAAGCTCAGCCCTACACAATTCTGGTCAATATAACTGAAAAATAAACTAGACGTGTTGATGTAACTGAAAACCAAACCACACATATTATAAGCTTTTCTCTAACTAATTAACCTGTCAACTTCTGTCACTGATTGAAACATCTTGATCTACAAGCTGCAAAAAATAGCAAGTTAAATTTCGAAGTATTGTCCCTGCGATACTTTAACTTAAACTACTTCTGATTCTTATTCCTTATATAGAAGATTGGAATCTTATTTATTCATCATTGTCATGGTTGAATGGTCTTTATATACAAGGATTTACAATCACGATGACAAAACTTATGATGGAAAACAATATTTCGGATAAAATTAGTCCAGATAAAATATATTCAAGTTGTGTAAAGTTCAGAAAAAATAAGTCTAGACAAAACAATATTTCAGATAAAATTAGTCCAGATAAAATAAGTTAGAATAAATAAGTTACTTTTACAGTGTAGCAGTTTATAATGTTTTGCATATGCTTATGTAGTGGGATATGGTCTCAACCATGGCAATCTAAACCTGGTTTGGTGTCTCAACATCATTGACAACCATGAACATATTCTACTTCTTAAAATTGATTCTTTAACAACACTGAAAATTCGCGATTGCAGCTCTACTGAAGGAATTACAATGACTAGAAGTGCTACAGCTGCAACGCCACCAGAGATGCAGAACAGCCCGGAGAAAGGCTTAGGGCCTACAAATGTGGTGCTGTTGTTTATTTTTGATGTGGAGCACTTGCAATGAGTGAACATATCATGCTCCAAACCTTCTATTTCTCCCTTTTCTGTTGCCTTCAGAATAGCCTGTGAAATGTCTGCAGACAGTACAGAGCCCTTTCGAAATGCCTGAGATGACAAACAATGGACCAACATGGAAATAAGTTATGGCATTCGAGTTCCAAACTATGAAGAATTAAAACGACAAGTTAAATCATTTAAGCCACTCACAAAGCCAAAGCCACCAAAGTTGTAAGTTGGTCCTGCAAGAGTGTATCCCCTGCAGTACTTTGTCAGAAAAACTTTCGCGTGTAAGGTAACAAAAAAGGCAGCCTTGATCTCACCCCTTTCAAAAGCAGGAGGATAATCTTCAACAGCTCGCATTTTCTTAATGTTTTCTGGCTTAAATCTTAACACGTTTTCTAAGTACGTACAGACAAAGGAGTTCCAATTACATCCAACAACTGCATTCTCTGCCCTCAGAGTCTCCACATCTTTCACAGACGGTAATAGTTGAGAAACTGTCATTAGGGAGGTGAGTGATGCTTGGAAATATATCGTAAGCATCAATATTAGGAGATACCATGGTACAAGGACCATCTTGGAAAGATTGCTCCTAGGTGACTCCTCTACAAAGGTAACATAATATATTAATAAAACAATACAAATGATGTCTTAAATAAACTTATCAAACTTATCAGGCCATTTCTGACAAAAGTGTGCTTACTTTGTGCAAAGAATAGCAAGGTGAAGGAAAACCAGAAAATTGCCCCAAGTTGCTGGGATACTGAACCATCAGCAAAGTCTGGATTTCTTCGACGTTCTACTAACCATACAACAAATCCTATGAAGAGGCCCATTGACAAGAAAAGAATCCACAATTTCTTTTCAAAGACCATTGCAAATATCCATATTTCCTTTGTATTATCTTCTTTGACTGTCACAACCATGTTCATTCCAGATTTCACAAAAGGTTGGGAGAAGTCAGCCCACCTGTATCTTTCATCTAGTATTAAAATATCGCCAACTGCAGCATCAAAGACCTAAACAAAATACAACAGAAATTCAATGTTCACTGCTAATTCTTATTATCAATATGCACATCTTATAGTTGAGGTAACACTAAATAGGACTCGAAAGCAAGAAAGAAACTATAGACGTGCAATTAGATGAAGAAAAATAAATTGATGCTTACCTTCTTATGGATTTGAAGTACCAGATCATCATATCTGCCATAATATGGAACCAACTTATGAGGAAGATCATAAGGAAGGTACTTAAGAGAGGTATTGAATACGTCGATGACAAATCCTGTGATGGATGTCTGGTTAGGTGCCACAATGGTTACATTGACCAAACGAAAAGCACCAGAAGCAGGTACACCTATTATCAGCGGCTTTTCACTGGTAGCACCAATATTCCAACCTCTTGGAACTTCCTGCAGACCGCCTGGCCAGTAAATAGGGCCTAATTCAACAAGCATGTCATGATTCTGGCTATAATTCCTGGTTTCCTTTGTACCGGTTTTTGAAGATTGTTTGTTATAGAATCCAAACTCAGAGGACCAAAAGACTAATTCCCGGTAGCTTTTCCCAACCACATTGATAATTTGGAAGGTCGGTATGTCTTTTAGCTCGCTGTTTCTAAAGCTTATATTCCCACTCAAACCTTCAAAGTTACTCAGCAAGAGGTTGGGGAACAACTCTGTAGAGTTAGACTTTACTGCTGCATTTTTACTTTTAGTAATCGCGTGTATCATGTCATATGCCCTCAAAGCAAACAAGGTTGGGTTTGGATTTCCTTGATCATAAGGAAATTTAGCAATATAACTTTGCTTGAATTTGACCACAAACTCTTTGTAGGATCTACTGCTGTCAATAATATTTGTTCTGTATCCAAGTACTCCTTGCATAGAAGCAATGACTGATGGTTGAACAGAATAAAGTAAACTTGCAATCTCATCTGATATTATCCAAACAAACCCTTTTTCTACCATTCCCATCTCATTCGCCTTTTGGAAAAGACGCGTGGCTAGTTCAAGGGAAGAATGCAGTACTACATAAACACGGTTACCCCCTCTTTTGAGGGTGTAAAGCTCCTTTTCAATTACTGCATCAGGTTCTGACAAGGTACTTACAGAAGGGAAGGCTATATGCTGCTCTACGATTGCATCAACCGACCTCAGTGAATCAGATAGAACAGTAAAATGTGCAGAATCCATGGCAAAAAGATTGCTTCTTTCATATAAAATTGTCACTCTCCTCCATCGAAAATGACCAACAATAGCAGAAAGGCATTGCATATGAACAGAGAAATTATGCGACATTTGGAGCAAATTAGATGGCAGTGGCACTAAGGGTTGAGGCATTGCAGTAGGATTTAGGAGAAAAATAGGAACTCCCAATAAATTCTTATACATTTCTGACAAGAATACAGCTTCTGTTAACGAAAACGCTCCGATTAAGACTTCAACTTTCTTACTTTGCATAAGCTTGGATGCTGCAGGCACAGACAGACATATTAACATACTTATTTTCATTGCAGAAAAACATATAAATAAAAATTGTTTACTTTTGAAAAGAGGGGATATATTCTTACCAATGTTAGTGGCATGCACAGAGCCTTCAGAAAAATCTCGAACATGCAGAGTAACAGGACAGCAGCTGTTTCTGTAAATATCGCGAACTGCAATCTTCATAGCTATTTTCTGCTCCTTTCCCACACGAGTATTGCCATCGATAACTACACCAATGCTGGTGACAGCATTTCTGTGCATTGAACAATTGTGTCGTCTTAGACTAGCACCGCCTTTCATGCTTGGCATCAGCAGCAACACTACTAATATGTAGAATACAGAAGACATAGTTATGTAAGAATATAACCTTCAAAAAGTTCTTTTTTGTAAATCAGTGATCAAGTTAAATTCCTAGACTAATCATATATATATACTGCATCTTAAGTTCTTAATATCTAAAAAATATGTTAAGGGATTTTAAAGTGAAATTATAATAACAAAAAACTTTGACTTTGACTTATTCAGACATCCTTAATTGATCCCAATGTTTAAGTTCCAATTTTTCTGATTTGATTTAATCATTCCCCTAATCCCCTGCAACAAGTAAAGCACTTGTTGTCAAGATAATCTCCAAATCTCTCTCTTCTCATTCATCCTAATCTCCAATCAACAAGTAAAGCACTTGTACTGCATGTGCCATGCAACCATGTACTGCAGTTCTTACTTGTTAGTAAAAACTTACTTGGATGTAGACTAAGCTATAAACAGCAGTGTCTAATTTACGCTGCTTATAAATTAGAAATCTTGACTATCTCTTTCATTTACCAAACCTTCCAAGTATATGTAATAACCTATGTTACTCATGTTCAACTGTCATACCAATGTCAAGTCTTCGACTTTAGACACAACACATGAGGTGGCGGGGGGTGGTCCTTTTGGGGAAATGAAAAGTCAGTGTAAGGTCTGTTCACTTCACCTTACAAAAATAATATTCAGTAAAAATAAGTTCACTTTAGTAAAGTTAAGTTCAATTCAATAAAAATTAGCAACATCAAAGAAAAATTCAGTTTAGCAAAAATGAGGTGAAGTGAATAGGGTCTAATATAGGTAGCGACTTATTAGATCAAATAATAGTAAGAGCAAGTTTAGCCCGTCTTTAGACTTGGGGTGACATCATCAAATTGAGTTTTAAGATTTATACTTAAGACTTTTTCCATTTTTCTTCAAAAATCTCAAGCAAGTCTCAAGTTGAGTCTTGAAATTTCAACACTCAACTTAAGACTTGCTTGAGATTGGAACCCACTTCACCCACTTCACTTTTATTTTTATTATCCTTTTTTTTTACACTTTTCTACATATAATATGTCAAATATTTAAATCTTAGGGCTAAAGTGATAAATTTGTGTAAGTTTTAGTGAGTTTTAACAAGAATTTGATGACATCATTTTCAATGAGGACCACCAAAAATGATGTCACGTCCAAGTCTTAAAACTTGGGGCTAAACTTGCTCTAAGCCATGTCATCCTCAACGAAATTCAAACCGGTATGCTGAACTTGTGACTAGAATATGACTCAACTTATGCAAATTCTACAATTTGATCAGCACATTTATATAATAAATCAAACTAAGGAAACACTCAACAGATAATAAGAGATTTATATATCTTACTGGCTAGTTACTAATTGCATAATGTCATAAAATAATAATCTCACACATGTAATTATAATAACAAGTCAATGGGTATACATAAGTGTATTATTATGTATTGTAATCAACTTATAATAATCTAAACTTGTTGACTGACTGATTTTTACATAAATTAAGTATAAAATTTATTCTTGCTCTTAAACTGTTGGGGCCCTTAGAATGATAGACGACTATCAATAACCATATAAAATTTTGTTCTTGTCACCATTTATCAACAACCAAATCGCTGAAAATCATTGGCACTTTTAGACCAATCTACATATTACATGCATTTCTTCTAAAGGATCTCATAGTTGATCTCAAGGTTCAACATAATACTTCAGTTGCAAATTTTAAGAAGAATGGTACCATCCCTTAGCGAAAATTCCTTAGTAGTCGGAGGAAAATCTAACCACATAGCATTTAGGTCATGTTCTTTTGAGCTTTTGAGCAAAGCAGAACAGAACAGCTCAAAAAAAAGGATCTTAGTAGTATGTATGAAGTAGTCCATCAAACTTATATGTAAGTCATTCTCCCTCTTGTAATAGTCTTAATTCACGTGTGGATTATTATACCTTTAGCAAATGGACGCGATAGTAAGGGTACAAAATGACTCTCATGTAATTAAGGGGCTTATGGTAGTCGAGATCAACATAAAAATCAGTCTACCATTATCTACCAATTAGTCCTCTTTCTCCAACAGAAAAGTCAAGTCCTTTTTCTTTCCTTACTCATCCTAATAGTATAATTTCGAAGAATTTTGAATATTGCTAACGAAACAAGGACCACTAGCAAATAAACAAAAAAAAAGGGACCATTTCTTTAGTTAAAAACACTAGCATTGTCAAATGTCAATCTCCCAAAAAATACTTCAATTCGTATTAATTAATCTTGAAATTTGATGAAACTTCAAGAAAAATTCATACGATTAATTACATTTACAAGTACGTACATTGTACACATTAGCAAAATGACTATTAAAAGTTTGAACTTGAATTAGGAGAAGCTACCTTGTAATTGTGCTAGGAAATTAAGACACTACATACAATAATAATTAAGTATATATTACCATGTTAAGACTATGACAGGAAAATAGAGGAAATTTGACTTTGTCTTATTCAAACTTCATTTATAGTATATAGTAATGTACTCAATCTTCCGTAATTAAGTTTTTTTTTTTCTTGTACTTTTCCTTTTGGTTTTTTTTTTTACACAAACTATGAACCTAAATGAGTAAATCAAAGGATTACACAAACTATAAACAGTAAATAATAATAATAATAATGATATTATTATCCTTTACATAAAGCGAGTAGATTTCCTTTAGCAATGTACGAGTAGCTGCCTAAGAAAGTATTCAAAAAATCATTCATTGGGACAATTCTAATACTATACGATCCCACATAACTATAGTTTTTTCTTATGTTTAATTCACCCATATTGGTCAAAACTAGTGAAGTGTGTGAATACTGAATAGTGGAAGCGGAATCATTAATTCATTATCACCTCCTACATGCACAAAATGGTAACACAATCATACAAAGTTTGATAAGCTCTAATGCAGTGTGCTTTCCTAAGCACAAGCAGCATAACAACCAAGTGACAGTAACTAGAGAACAGTCATCATCAAGTATGCCAAGAATCTTGTCCGATATCAATTGTCACATAAATCAAGATCAATTAGTTAGCAAACACACATCAATCAATTAATTTAAGCATTAGATTGCTAAAATTGTGTAGCCGTTGGGAATTTTTGAAGTTTCTTGTAAATCAATCAATAACTTAAAGCCCTCTCCATTAACATTTAACATTACCTCTCCACCAATTTTGATCTTTGTTGTGACTTGTGATTATATAGAGTTTCAACTCAATGGTTTGGTGGGCCCCAAACCTAGAGTTGATCACCAGTGGCCTGACCCATTGGCTCGGTCTTGTCCTAAAACTCGACCTCAGCTAACCTGATTTATCCTTCCTACAACCCGACTTGAACCTAACCAACCTAGTTTTAGCAATTGTTTGTATTGAAATTTTTGGGCTTTTGTGGTTGTTTGCTTGCTTCTTAGGCCCATGACAACAAAGGTTAAACCTTTATGTAAGCTTAATTTTTGCCTAACAAGGCCCGATCCTAGTGTGTCTAACTCAACCCGCAAAATTATGTTACAACACTATTCTATCTCAAATTTAAAATGGAAAAATACAAGTTTATCTTCTTGATAAACAAGATATGTATATGTTTATCAGAGCACTCACACTAGTGAGCAAAAATTTTTTTGCTCATTCTCTCTCAAACCACTTTCTCTCTCTTGCCAACCATGAGCATTTTTTGGGAGCAAATTTTATTCCACTAGTGAGCAAAAATAAAAAATGTTCATCAATCTCTCTTCTACTTTTTCACATACCCACCAACATCTCCCAACATTTCTCTCTCTTACACATCGCCATATTATTATTAATTATGTTTTGGTTAAATGAAGTTTTAGTGCTACTAATTACATTTATATTATTATTTAACTTAATACAATTATTAAATATTAATTAATAATATTGAAATTTTAATCGCTAAACAATTATAAATTATAAATCTCACTAGAAATGGGAGTAAGAATAATATAGTGTTTTTGTGATTTTTGAAATTATACCAGAATATGTCAAAATGGATCTCTATTTGTAGAAAAAAAAAAATTATAACCGTTGATGAATTATTTTTTTAATTATAAATCAGCCAAAATAGCAGTTTTAAATTAATTACCGTTTAAAAACGGTAATATTTGCTGATTGGAGGAAGAAGCTGAAAGGACATTGGAGAGTTGCTAGGCCCCACGTAGTTACTGTTCATCCTCAAATATACTCATTGATGGGGAACCATTTTTAACAAATTTGCTCACCATTTTTGCTCATGAGCAAAAAAATGCTCACTGATGTGAGTGCTCTCAAGTGGCAAAATTGTAAATAAATTAATAACCTTTTTTTTATTAAAAATGGGCACGTAATTGTTGATTTATTTACAACAAATATGCTACTATATAATATTGTTGATATATTTACAAATTTGTCACTTGAGATAAATTGGGGCTTTCTCATTTAAAATACTCTAAAAATTAAACATTTATTAGATGCAATAAGCTGATGCCCATCTCTTCATTTATTTATTTGAACCAATTCCACCCAATATGACATTAAATTGATCCATAGTTTAAATGAACTCAGCTTCAAATCCCACAATCCTCGACCAAAGAAACCAAATGATTATATTTTTAAGATTTGTTTTATCATTTACAAAGCTAGTTGTGGATTGCGTTGTCTACGCAACTTAATAAGATTTTAGACCATACGAAACAAGCAAATATAATCATATTCTATGGTCTCGCAAAATAAAAGGTCAGACATAACACAACACACGATAAGCAGTCCACATACTCCGCTTAATTTTATAAGCCCCAAAAAAGCAAACAAGAACAGAGGCGCGTGGGGCATTGCCTCCCATGTAGTTTATCCATCACAACATAAAATATAATCTTATAATTAATCAACATAATTAACCTCTAAATTATACTCAAATCAAAATTAAGCCAAATAAAAAAAAAATTTAAAAAAAAGCTCCAATAAGAAGGAAAAAACAACACTTGATTACACAAGCTTTGGGTTTGGCCCCTCCTCTTGATTCGGTTCTCGATGTTAACCCCATTTTTCCTGAATTTTACAAACACCCACCGAAACTCACACAACACACTCTCTCTTTACATTCTCTCTCCTCTCTTTCTCTCTCTTCTTTCTCTCTCTTCATCACCTTCTTCCTTTCCACTAACAATGTCTAACACCTCTAAACTCTAAAGGGTCTTCTTTATATTTTTTATCCTTTTTTTTCTGTATATTTTTTATTAATTTTACGGCATGGAAGCGAATCTTAAAGGTGAAATTTTTTTTTTGGTGTTTTTTACGCTTTTTTTTTCATCTTATATTTTTTTGGGTTAATTTTGATGATCTGGCTGTGGTTTTCGTCGCTTTATTATGTTTTTTGACAATGTATGTTAATTGATGATGAAATAATTCTGGGTTTGTTGATTTTTGCGCCTTTTTTTGTGGGTTTTTTTTTTTTTTTTTTTTTTTGGGAAATGAATGTGTTGTTTGTGTTTTGTGGGGTTTTGTTTGCTGTTTATGTTTGTTAAATGCATGTAAATGGTGTTTAATGGGTGTTAGTTTTTTGGGATTATTGTAATTGTATGTTTTCTAAACTTTCATTAGATAGAAATAGAAATAGAATGCACAATGTTGACAGTTCCAAAAAAAAAAAAAATATTTGATAGCGTAAAATGTTGATGTGAGAGAAGGAAAAGGGTGTTTTTAAGGTGATATATGTGAGATGTTTTTTTGGAGTAGATTGTAAAAGGATAATGGAAGAAAGGGTGTGTTACTATTGATTTATCATGCTTTGTTGTTTGATTGTTGCTGTATTATGTAGCTTTGTATGGTAATAGAATTTCTTGTCAATTTTTGGGAACTGTTGATCTTTAATCATGAATTGGAGCGCGCTAATTCGAGATGAATGATTCTATGGTGTAAAAGTGCCTCAATTATGCATGTACTTTTAAGAGAAAAGATAGAATATGGTGTAATTGGGTGAGAAAGGCAAAGATGGCTCCCATGATATAGACAGTTTTGTCCTGTGAAGTTTGAAATTATTTGTAAGTTGTTGGCTAATTTCATTTGGACGAGCTCTTATTAAGCTAGCTAATGGCCTGGATTTGTTGCAGAATGAAGGAAAAAAAATTCAAGCTTAACAAAATATGTACTATATGGTGAACAGTTTATAAAGTAATAGGTTATTATCAGGATGAAGGGAGATTTTTAGTTCTGGCATTTGTCTAGGCATGTAGTTGAAGTTTCTAAAACAAGTTCCTTGGGAAAAATTGCTCTGTCTAAGTTGTGCTCGAAAATTTGAGAGTACTACAAGCTTTACTATATATATGTGCATATACGTTCTCCATTGGCAGTATTTATGAAGCCTCCATGTCAGTGAATTTGACTTATATTCCACAATGTGCTCTAAAATTTGCTCACTTTCTAATCATGGTGTCACTCTTTCACCACCCTTAAGGACTCAAAGCCTTTTTCTTAGATTATGTTCCATTTAGAAAACAAATGATATAGGTAAACTGGCAGGGCGGTCAGTCAACGATTATGCTTTCATCAATCATGTAGTGAATGATTACATACTTCAAATGTCTTATCTGGTCAAATATCAGTGTATTAATATCATTATTTAGTATAATTATTATGCTAGCAGTCTAGGACTACATTTTTAGTGTTTTTCTGGATTTGATTGGTCAAGACTCAACGTAAGTTTTGCAGCTCAAGTGGTACTGTGCTACTAGGTATCCAAAAGTTGTCAATATTCTTAAGAGCTCATATGAATCACCTCTTTCCTTGCTGGACTAAAATTAGGAGAATACTGATGTTATGAAACTAGCTTTGCTGGAAGCATCCATGGCAGATGGAAGCAATTTGTACTTGAACTATGTATGCCCAAATTGGTAAAGTAAATTTGCATGAGAACCTGATTGCTAATCCTCGGTTAAGCATATTATATTTGAAACTTTAGGAGAGGTTCCTGTTTACTGCCCATTTTAGAGAGGGTTTTGTGGTGAGGTGAGGGGGGATGCTGAATATGTTGGTCTTGTGGGATTGTTTGATATGTTGAGCATTCACCACTTTACTCTCTCTGAACAGGTTTAGTCCTTGACCCTGCAAAATGTGGTGGTCTTCCTTTGGAAGAAAAGAGGGAGCTAGTTCGTGAAATTGCACAGTGTTCAGAAGATGCACCAGAGATTCTTAGTTCTTTTAGCCGCAAAGAGCTTTTGGAAATTATCTGTGCTGAAATGGGTAAAGAAAGAAAATATAGTGGGTTTACCAAACTTAGAATGATACAGCACCTTCTAAATTTAATGTCTAAAAACATGAAGAGGAAAAATACTGATAATGATCTTGATTTATCTCTGGCCAAAAGTTCTAATGGAGCTAAGAAGCAGAGAAAAAATGAAAGCCCTGCACAACTACCCACCAACCAGGAATGTGTGCAAGGTGTAGGTTTAAACAAGAGTGAAGTAAAAACCTTATTATGTGAAAATCTAGCCTGCAGAGCTACTCTTAGTCAAAATGACGGTTTCTGTAAGAGGTGTTCTTGTTGTGTCTGTCATCACTATGATGATAATAAGGATCCAAGTCTTTGGTTGACCTGTGACTCTGATCCACCTAATGAGGGTGGTTCATGCGGGATGTCTTGTCATATAAAATGTGCACTGAAGCATGAAAGAAGTGGCATAATGAAGAATTGTAAGCATGGAAAAGTTGACGGGAGATTCTATTGTGTTTCTTGCGGAAAAATCAATGACCTTATGAGGTAAGAGCCCACTGAAAATTCCACTAAAATGTACAGGTTTCAGGTGCTTTTGGATCTTGAAGTTGGAATTACATCAAGATGCAAGATTATGCAAGCATAACATAGGAAAGTAAAGATTAACAAATTTTGTCCTATATAAATTCCATTCATCTACCTTGGTGATCTTATTTACCATTTGCAAACACTTCTTATTTTATGGCTTGTATGTGGTGGCAAAATCTTTTTTTTTTTTTCTTCTCCATTCTATCGATCTGTGCAACAGCTAATGTTAAGATATTTATTACAGTAAAGATCTTTTTGCCTTCATGTGTGCACTAGTATGTAGCATGAGTGATTGAAAGCTGCTCAGCTGAAACCCCTCTTCATGTTCTTGATTTTGGACCATTTGTTTCTGCCGGTATCCATGCATATTTATCTTTTGTATTTCATTGAGGCGTCCAAAATGACATGTTTCTATACTATAGTATGAAGTATTTTTCTACTTCTGTTGATTTATGCTGCTTGCTGTAAGATGTAGTGGCATGCCACATTATGTGAACAGATGCTACTAGGTGGTAAAATAAACGTTCATTAAACATTACACATATAGGAATAAGGTAACTAGTATATTCTCAGTATTTACCTGGAGAACATGAAACACTTTACAGCTTTTTAATTCTGCATTACTTACAGAATTTATATTCTGCACAGAGCAATGTTACTAGTTATTGATATAGTTATGTTGATGATTTTTGTTTGTGTTAAATGTCATTGACATCCAGCACATGGAGAAAGCAGCTGTTGGTTGTCAAGGAGGCTAGACGTGTTGATGTGCTATGTTTGCGAATCTCCTTGTGTCACAAGATCCTTGATGGAACTGAGCGATACAAGGATCTACATAAGCATGTGGATACTGCTGCAAAGAAACTTAAGAAGGAACTTGGGCCTCTTGATCGTGTATGTGAAAAAATGGGCCGAGGAATAGTTAACAGACTTGCTTGTGGTGCTGAGGTTCAGAAGCTATGCGCCTCTGCTTTGGATGCTTTTGATAACCAACCATATAAAACCTCTGTGAATCAAAAGAACACTCTGAGTAAGTCCTAAAAGGAAATTTTAAGCTAAATGTTTTTCATATTTTGTCCCAGATAAAAATATGTTTAAGAACTGTGTTATTTTACAAGCAAATGTTTGTGTAAAACCACTATAACTATAGTCTCACCCCCCAAAAAAAAGAGGTAAGCTAAACTTTTCACTTCATAAAACTAGTCACAGAAGTATTTCAAAAAAAATAAAAAACTTCATGCACGATATAGTATGCCACAAAGCTCTTTCAATATAAAACATATATAATAAAAATCACCTAGACTTGACTTCTTTTTTACTGAAATGATTTTAAGTGCTTAAGATTGATTGATTCAATGGAACCCTGGCGAGTTTACTGTTACCAAATGAAAGCACATTGTCAGTTTTCATATATACATCCTCTTCATCCTTGACCTTTTTATGTATCTAATATGGTTTTATAGCTAATCCATCTTGTTTCATACAGCATGTCAAATAAGCTTTGAAGAATCTTTCCCAACATCAGTAGTCATTGTATTGGACTATGATAATAGACTTCTTGAAGAGTTTTTGGGATGTCGGATATGGCATCGAAATTCTAACTTGAAGGATTACCCAGAAAAGCCCTCCTGTATTGTTCTTAGGCCGGAGAAGAAATTCAAGATTTGTGACCTTCAACCATGCACAGAATATGTATGTAGGGTTTCTCTGTTCAGTTGCACAGGTGTTTTTGGGACTTGGGAAGCAAAATGGGTAACTCCTCAATCAATTGGAACGTGTGCTCTAGTTTCCGATGAACATGATGGAATAATTGATGAGACCCCAAGGAATTTTTTTCAACCCTTTTCTGAATGCAACAATGCCAACAAGTCAGCTACAGTTGACCATACTGCAAAGCTTCGATCCCTTACTGACATCAATGCCACTCATATAGTGAACTTAGGATCAATCCCCACCACACCATCAAAAGTAGACACAAGGCAAGATTTAGTTGGCGCGAGCACCAAGATGCTTGAAGCATTGAATAGAAACTATGAATTCTGTGTTAGGGTGATCAAGAGTTTGGAGCAAGATGGTCACTTGAGCATAGATTTCAGGGTGAAATTTCTCACTTGGTATAGCTTGAAAGCCACGGTACAGGAGAGAAGAGTTGTCAGTGCATTTGTGGATACTATGTTAGATGACCCGCCATGCTTGGCTGAGCAACTAGTTGATGCCTTTGCTGATATAATTTGCAGCGAAAAATCCACTTCCACAGCATACATTCAGCCTTAAAATTACAATCCTTTTTACTCTATTCTATTCAACCAGAAAGAAGAAAGAAAAAAAAAATTAACTTATTTTAGGGTCTTTTAAGCAGGAAGATTGCTTTGTTAGTGTTTTGCTTTTGTCTAGAATCTAGATTGGCATTGATATTGGTATATGAGCAGAGATTTTAGATTCTGTTTTTCAGCAAAAGGCTTGTTTTCATCAAGTGGATATGATGAATACTCTAAATAGTGTATAGTTTGGAGGAATGCATTATTCCTTTTTTCAGGCTTTTCCACTGTCAATGTATTTGGTGCCCTGTTTTGAACTTTTCTGATGCACTTTATTTGAAATAAGTACTTCACCTTTGTCCTATTGTCCATAACAAATTAACAAGTACATCAATGTAATTCCCTCCAAAAAGAAAGAAAAAAAACAATCATTACAAATATACTACTTTTTCTATTTCTAAAAATTCGACTTATTTACTAATAACGCAGTCAAAATTAAATCATATTGACATTATTTTACACTTTATACTCCTTTTAAATATCTATCAAAATAAAATAGCATCTAGGCTTGTTGAATTTATATAAATATAAAATTTTAACTTTTAATATTTTCAAACACATTGGAGACATAACACAAGTCAAGTGAGTCAAACTTTCATATATATAGAGGAATGCCAAAAGTTGCAACGGTTGGTGGCTATTGTATTGGTGATAATTTGAGATTGGTGCAGTGGTCTAGTACTCTAGTGGACTTATTATCGCCATTGTAGACAGCCCCAGCTTACATTGGCTAAAGCAAGCACAACGGATTAAAGAATTTGGAGCACAAAGCTTAAAAATGCATCTTAGATCAGTGGAAACTAGAGAACTATAAAAAAAAAAAAAAAAAAAATTAAAAATTAAAAAAAAATACACATCTTTATCATTCAACTCATTTACTCATCAATGAGATCAGAACCATCATTGATAATTAACTGTTGCCACTAGCCAGCATTCTTCCAATAACTTTGAATGGTTAATGCATTAGATTTTCGTACATTGCTTATGCTAATTGTTACTGTATATTTATAAAAAAAAATTTAAAAAAATCTACTGAAAAATACAGTACGAGTACAGTTTATCAAATCCTATCTAGTAGGAGGAGCCAAACTCAACTACCAAGACACCCCTGTAAATGAAAAAATAAGAAAGCATTATAATATAGTGGCTGCTGCTTCTTCACCAGCTTCATCAAAAGATTCAGCTAAGTACTCAGCCAGGCTCCCACTCTCTTTTGAGTTGGATGAATCGAAAGAATTAAAGACCCGAGGTTTTTTTGCACAAGGAGTTTTTTGAAATGTCTGAGTTTTCTGAAAATAACCTCGGTTATTAGCGAAACTTTTAACCTCATTCTCCTTCTCCCCTTGCCAAATAACAGGCGTTAATGATGCCCAAGGGTCCTCCACCATGGACTTGTTGTAGAAAGACCGTGCTTGACCATAATCGTAGCTTCTTCCCCTTCCTCTTCCACCAGAATATCCTGAACTAGGACTCATCCTACTGCCATCCCATCGACCCCTCCCTCTTCCTACGTTAGGGCTAGGACCACCTCCACGTCCAGGACCAGGGCTGGGAGGCCAGGGACTATTGCTGGACCAGTGACCCCTTCCTCGAGGAGGAGATCTAAAATTAGGGCTACCTGCACATTCAATATTCATAGCCAACAATGAATAAAAATCATTCCTGAGAACAAATACAAGCAACCTCATACTTCATCAATGACCACAAAGTACCTTGATATGGAGGATAAGGGCTACCTCCACATGTACCAGGAGGACCAGGACTAGGATTATTATTAAACCAGTGACCCCTGCCAGGTGCAGCACCGAAGTTTGGACTACCTGCACATTCAATCTAGCTATAAGGGAGCTTGAAAAATTCTTCCACTGCATAAAATCAAATCTTTCAAAGAAATAGAAAGTGTATCCAAGACTTTTAAGGGGTACCTTGGTGCATAGGGTATGGGCTCCTAATCCCCATTGGACTTGAAGTCGGACCAGGTCTGCCTGGGTTATAATAGGGATCTCCACCTTGATACATACCCGGACGAGGAGCAACATTATGTTGGAATTGAGGGGCACCAGGATGCATTTGAGGATTCATTGGTCCTGTTAATTCCACGTAAAAAAACAATAAATCATTTTCATGCAGAAGATAACAATTTAACAGAACAGTTGGCTTAATAGCTTAATTGGAAGGAAAAAAACAATTTGATGGGGTTAAATGTCTCAGCAGATCCAAGCTCAACTATTTATCAGTGAAGACAATACTTTGACGGGATTCTTAGTTTTAAAAGGCGCAAATGGTCCTTGCAGCCTAGGCGCAAGGCGAAGGCACGCACCTTTTGTATGCAAGGCGCATGTATTTATATATTTATTTCAAATTATTTTTTACTTTGATTGTACTTAATACCAATTAAAAAGATTCATAATAAATGAAATAATAATTTTTCTTTTTTTTTTGAGGAAAATAAATTAAATAATGTTATATGTAAAGCTAAGGTAGTCTAAATTTGAAAAAATGTCCATCATTCTTTAATTTATAACTTAAATCTTAGTTATTTTCCTTGAGGCGCAAAGCGCTTTGAGGCACTGGGAGACCGAGGCACGCTTTTTAAAACCAAGACGGGATTAACTAGTGCATTATCAATGCAAAAGAAACTATGTACTCCCTAAGGATTTCGATGTCCAAATAACGACCTTTCCCAAAGAACAACCTTTCTTATACAGCTAACTACCCCATGATATTTTCCCTTGATAAGCTACTCCCAACGTACCAGTAATTTTTTACTGCCTTCACTTAAATCAGAAAACAATCACTTTGCTTGCAACTTAGGAGGTCGAAGAAAGCATATACAGACCACAACAGTATCCAAATCAACAAGTCCATCTAAATTAATTCGGGCCTAAGACTATACGGGAGTGGACAAATTCAACAAAATTCAACCTTTAAACGCATATTCGCAATGCATCACTATTAAAGAAGACGAATGCAAAAGATAATTGAACAATAACAAGTTGCACCTAATCATACAGCTAATCAGTAATCACTTCTTAAACCATCACTATGATTTAGCAATAGATTATTATCCCTTCTTTTTGCAAGAAGATATAATATTGAATTATTACAACCATACAAAATATAGCAACCCAATAAAAGTAACTAGTAAGATCAAATTATAACCCATCATTCATAGTTTCATACCCACCCAAATTCACAATTTCATCAACAACATCAAAAATCAGTAACAATAAACAAACAACAAACTTGCCAACAAATATACACCAATTTGATATAAAACCCATAATTATACATAATCAAGTAGAATTTCTAACCTTTCCCAGTTTCCCACATCCCTAATCCCCAATTTCATCAAAACCCAAGTAACCCATTTAAAAAAAATAATCAAAAAAGATAAAAAATTTACCTTGAGGAGAGGGCGAAACATGTGGTCTAGGAGTGAAAGGCCGCCGTTTGTCGGTGGAGTAAGCGGCCATTGGATCGGTGTAATAATCAAATCGCGGTGGAGGAGTAGCAGCTGCTGCGGCGGCGTTGGAATCTTCGTTATTGAGTAATGGTGCTGGTAAAATTGAATTTAGGGTTTGTTGAGGGAAAGATGATGGAACAGCATCAGTTGTTGCTTCTAATCGCATTGCTCTTAGTCTTTCTCTTCTCTTCTCTGATTCCTCCATCTTCAAGGAAGATGATGAAGATTTTTGGGGAAATTTTTAGGGATTTTTAGGGAAATTTTGGGGGGTTTTGAGTTTGGTTGATAAGAAGCTTAATTGATTGAGAAATTGGGGGTTTACGTCTTCACGAGTTCAATTAGGAATAGGAGAGGGAAAGTAGATTATACTCCGTACTTTTTTTCTTTTTTTTTTTCTTTCTTTCTTCTTTTTTTTTTTTTTTTGTTTTTAACAATAGATTTTACATTTTCTGTACAAAAATCCGTATATTTTTTTTTTTAAAACAAATTAATTTATTAATAAAAAAATCATCTACTCATAGAATAATAAATAAAATTTAAATTAGCAAATAAAAATTGTTTGAATAAAAAATCATATGACAAATACAAATGAAATATTTGATAATAAAATTACTTGTATGATGAGAAAAATACAAATGGTTTGAAGTTCACTTTTATCCGATCAATGTTATGTACTCCGTATAATGTTATGTATCAATTTAGTACAATTTGTTTAAAGTTCACATGCATTGTTTTATTTTGTGGACTACACCATATTATATAGGATGGCTTAAGGTGATCAAAATAACTTTGATCTCCTTTAAATTTTCATCATAGAACAACATTGAAAATGCTAATTACTACGTAGGGGTGTCCGTTCGGTTTTCGGTTTGGATTTAGTCCAAATCCGATCCAATCCGAAATATAATTTCGTTTTTAATTTTCTACCCGATCCGATCCGAATTTCTCTCTTGATCTAATCCGAATTAAAATTCGGTTATTTGGATCCGATCCGAAAATCCGAATTATAATACATTATTTTTTTAGCGCCTAATACAATTATAAAAATAAAGCTTTAATATAAATAAAAGTCTTCAAAATCATGATTAAAATAAATAGTTCAACGTCAAGTCATTAATTAATTAATACAAAGTCTCTCTAATTTATTTTATATAGTATTAAGTATTTGAGTTAAACTTCAAAATATACAGAAATCCATATTTATACAAGCTTAGGGCATGTTTGGCATCATTTTTGGTTTTCAGTTTCCTGTTTTTTTGAAAACTAAAAACCAAAAACAGAAAACAATAAAAAGGTGTTTCCACTTTTTTGTTGTCAGTTTTTAAAATTATTATAATTTTAATAAGTTTAAATAATTTTTGATTAATTATGTGACATAAATCATATACTTTTATACAACAAAAAACCAAAAAACAGAAAACCACAACAGTGTCAAACGAACCCTTAATTTTACAATTCGATTTTCGGTTTGGATTGGATCCAAGTAGGGTCAATCTGATCCAATCCGAAAATCCGAATTTCCAAAAAATCTCAATCCAATCCGATCCGATTTAAAGTTCAGATCCGATCCGAATTGATAATTCGGTTTGGATTGAATTGGATTTCGATTTTTATCCGAATTATGGACACCCCTATTACTACGTATGATATTATAAAATTTTGCCTAAACAAAGGCAAGTTCACAATTGTGAACATAAAAATTTTACTAGCTAATCCAGTGAGTTTCAAGTCTTCCAACTACCAATCCTAATCCCCATTATCCAACAATGGTTGGACCTATGTCCAAAGTATCATTTTACGAGTAAGTTTCAAGTATTTTATTCATTTAGGGTCTGTTTATATTTACTGAACTGAGCTGAACTGAATTGATTGGAGCTGAACTGAACTGAGCTGAAATGAATATTTTATAAAAGAGGGAAATTAGGAACTAAACTGAACTGAACTGGAGCTGAACTGAATTGAACTTAACTGAGCTGAAATTTAGTAAATGTGAACAGACTCTTATTAGACTTAAAATCCATCATTTTAGACTAATCTAAATCCCAAGCTTGGATTAGATTGCCCTTGGCAAAAGTCTAATCTAACCCATCATTAATTAGACATGGTAAAACTAATTATTACTCTATAATCAAATTAAACTCTACTTAAAATAAAAATTGACTTGAACCAATGTTAGATTGGCTTAAATTAAATCAACCCAACCCCATAATAATCCCAAACAGTTTTCCATCCCACACTCAACCACATAAAATATAACAAGTTCCAAACTCGATCCAAACAACCCAATTACTACCTTATAAGAATTTGACCAAATCCGGCATAGGCGTTGACCTTCTAGTACATCAATCTTTCTAGTACAGCAATCTAACCAACAATGAACCATTCAATCCCCCACCATTCCTCCAGTCAACATTTTCCAACCCATAAAGCAAGCCAAATTTGACTCACCATTTAACAAAATTCCCAATTCCTCTTTCCTTCCCCAAAAAACTCAATACCCAATTTCATCATCAATTCCAAATCTCAAACCTAACAATCAAAACAAACCCTAAAAAACCACAATCTCAAATCTTCAATCTTGAACAATGTCAATGTGGTGGGATATCTCTCTTCAAGCCCTAATCTTCTTGGTAAGCATCCTCACATACCTTTACACCAACAAAATCCCCCAAAAATTAATCACCCAATACCACTCCTACCACAACCGTCACAAACACCAAGCTCGCCGTCACTTCGTCAAAGCCGCCGATCACCTCTCCAAATCCAAATTCTCCGCCGCCGTCACCGAATCCGACGCCGCCGTCCTCCTCGACCCCACCGACGCCGCCAACCACATCATCAAAGCACTCGCGCTCGAACTCCAAGGGTTCAAGACCTCCTCGCTCGACGCGCTCAACGTCGCGCTCTCCCCCTCGCGGTTGCGTCGCTTGAGAAGGAGGAGAAGGCGGATGCGATGGTGAAGCGAGCTGGGTTGAGGATGGAGGTGAGTCGACTCAGTCGGGTTGATGATGAGGGTGGTGTTGATGAGGAGGTTTGGAGGATGGTGGAGAGAGAGTTGAGAGAAGCGCTGGAGTTGAGGAGAGAGAGTGGGAGAGCTTGGTGTTTGTTGGCGGAGTGTTGTGAGGGGTTGGGGAAACGAGAGGATGCGGTTGTAGCGTTTGAGGGAGCGGTTCGAGTTTCGCCTGACTCGGTTGTGGCTCGGAATGGGTTAGATCGGTTAAAATTAGTTACCGAGTAAATGATACGTGTCAACTAATATGAAAAGTTAGTTACTCGGGAAATGATAAGTGTCAACTATTATGAAAATTATTATTTATTTATTAATTTTTGTAGGTTGGAAATGTTGTATTAATTGAGTATTATTTTTGTATGGGTTTAATAGTGTAGTTTTTAACACAAACATTTAAATAAAACGGATGTTCATTAAATTACTGAACATCCATTATAAAGTGACAATAAAATGTGCAAAAGTTACAATTAAACGCACAAAAGTTACCCTGACATATATAAGTGTTATTTAGAGCACCTATAATGGTGGGGTGGTTCGCTATTTTCTCTTCCCTACTTTTCTCCCTCCACATCATATTTCACTATCTTGAGTTACTCTCTTAAGTCACTTCCTTAATGGTGATTAACCACACTACTCTCTCTCATACTTTTATCAATACCCCACCATAATTTACCGTTTTTATTCACAATATGGCAAAAAAAATTGAAAAGATAAGTTGAGCTTCACGTGGGCCGAGGCGTCAGGTGACCCGCCAGAGAGGGCATCCCCAACCTATGGGTTACCCATGAGTCACCTCCTACAATGGTGAGGTAGCTCAAATGGAGGAGAGAGAGAGTTGTGGGGAGGGTGCTCCCCACTATTGTGGTTGCTCTTATGCTTCATTGATAAATTTGACAAAAGTGACATTAAATTTGACAAAAGTGACACTAAAGCTGACAAAAGTGTACCTGATGTATAGTAAATTACTGAAAACCGGGTGTATACAAAAGTTTTCCAATTTTTAATGGGTTTTGAGCACATGAAAATAATGAAGTTGTTTATGTAAGATGTAATTTTCTTTTGAAAGCTAACCATATAATAAATGGCCACTAGCTAATTAATTTGGAGTTTCTAAGATGGGTGTTGTTGTATTATTACTTTAATCACGTCAAAAATCATTCCCATGAGCTAAATATCAATGGTGGAATATAAAATTCGAAATAAAATGCAATATGTGTTGCAGTTTAGAGACCAATAAAACAATGAATTTTCAGATATAAGGGTGTTATTGTGATATTTTATTAGGATAATCTTGTTTTTTTTAGTAATGTTTATGAAGTCAATCTATATATTATAAGTCCATAAATGCTCTAAGCCTCTGACCCATGATTTTTCAGGAAAAATACTAAAGGTAGCACGCTAGCACGTTGTGGTTCATGTTGTTGGTATAGCGGCTAATCGGCTATAGCCCATGGCATGAAACTGCTAACATTCCAACACAGCCCACCGTGACACATTGGTGCAAGCCAAGTCAAGTCGCAACACATTGGTGCGAACCAAGAGCGGGAAGGTGCTTATGCACAGCTCACAGCACACACAGTGTCCAAGACGAGCACAAGTCGGGCTTGAACAGGACTTTTTGCACAAGCGGAAACTTTGAGGTTATAAAACTAAACACAAGACACAACATTCAATACATTTAAGTACAATTTTCTTTTAAAAAAAATCCCATTCCTCATTTTCCAGTAAGAGTTGTTTTTAGATAGACTAATATCAACAACGCTAAACAATCGTTATATCATAATTCATAACAATAATATAGCACTAGATCGCTTGTTAAACCATGCATATTAGAAAAAGACCTTCATCTAAATATAGTTATCAAAAAGGGAATATGTAATACGGAATACTAAACAACTTACAAATTACTCTTACTACAGAAAAATTCAAATCGTTCTTGCAAAGCAATCTTAAATAGTCTCAAAATACAGCATTGCAATCAAATGAAAACAGAGTTGCTAGTTGGTCACCCATAAAAATCGGGTATCCATGAATAAAACTATCATCTTCTCAAAGTTATCATCTATGTAGACACTACAAAGTACAAAGTAATGCATCAATCACAATTCTCCGGCATTTACACTTTCAAGGATTGTTTTGCCTATGGACAAGGGTTGGACAAGCAACACCTTTCAAACAAAAAAACAAGAAAAGAAGGTAAAAACCCCAAGCTTTAGTGGAGATTATTTTGGTTGCCAAATCACAGAAAATCTTTAGCTTAAGTGAATTTCGAGCCATTTTCATTTATTCCCGATGCTTTTTAATTATGGTCCAGGTCCAGCCATTTGTATGAGCTGTGTAGGAGATTTCAGAAGCTTCTTTAACGTTTCAACTATTTTCTTGAAAGATGGTCGCTGACTTGGATCACTGCATGGTTAAACAAATTATGATGATTATTGGTCAAGATATTGTTGAGACAAACAAGCAATTGGATGAATCATAACGAGAATTCAAAACAAAAATGATTTCAGTCAAGGGACCTAGCATTCCAAAAAGATTTCAAAACAAAAATGCACATATTGCAGCAGGTTAGAAATCTTACTCTGCCCAGCATGCTTCCATGAGTGAAGCCAACAAAGGAGAGGTATTTGCTGGGATAGTGAGCCTCCTATTCTGAAAAGCAACAGCTCCGACCACCTGAAATAGTATCGTTGTGGGTATGTTCTCAGAATATAGATGGCAAATCCAAAAGCTTGAAGATAATATATGGTACAAATCAATAAACCAACCTGAGCTGGGCTAAGTCCATTCCATGGTTGTTGCATTGTCACCAGCTCCCATAAGATGACTCCAAAACTGTAAACATCTGATTTCTCGTTGGAAGGTTCTCCACGGAGAAACTCAGGGGCCATCCACTCAGGCTGAAACAAAATCAGTTATAATTCATTAATCAGGATTAGCAACTTAATACAGATAAAATTGAAAGGAAACCTTCCAAGTTCCACCAGGCAATGTCAAGCATTCAAACTATCATGTACAAGTATACTTTTGCAAAAGGAAAAGATGAGCATTTTTTAAGCATCTATATGTCAACCACAAAGTTATAAAGTACACGATAAGATTTTAGCCATTGTAAGGGTCAATATGTGTTTTAGCTTGATAACACCCATAAACCACCAAAAAAAAATTATGCCCAGTGGAATATGCCTTAGTAAGATCATAATTTTCATGCACAATGAATTATACAAGTACTCTATGATACAACACCAATGCATGAGACTTCTGAGTTCTCTGACAGAAGTAAAACGTATCGTCCAAGACAACATCATCGAAAAATAGTTTTCACTTAATTGCATCCTTTAATTGTTCCACAATACATATAAATCTCGTTTTCTTACTCATAATTCAAATTTGTAATTTGCTATAACTATCTACAATATACACAATCTCTTTTGGAATGACAAATTACAAGAGTTAATAATGGTAGAGGCTAGAAAAAGCTTACCGTTCCAGCAACAGACTTTGAAGAAATGAATGTGTGCGCTTTGAATCTGGACAAACCAAAATCACATACCTAGGAGAGGGCACAAAGCAAAATCAGACATGTGACTTCAACACCAAAATCTTAGAACCAGCCAGTAAATGGAAAATGTTCGAATGAGTAATCATACTTTCACTGTCCAATTCTTGTCAACCAGCAAGTTGGGAGATTTTAAATCCCAATGCACCACAGGAGGGCTAAGACAATGCAGATAATTAATCCCCTTGGCCTACATATAACATTTAATAGATAAAAAATTCAATCAATCTTTTGAAGAAGAAGAAAAGCCCAGAAAAGGAAGACCGGAAAAAAATAGTATCCAACAGTAAGTAGCACAAACCACATCCAATGCCATCCGTAATCTCCTCCTTTGATCCAAGACTTCACCAGAAGCTGGTCTGTGCAAAAGCCGGTAGAGGCTACCTCTGGTTTCCAATGAGACAAAATGATGAATATTTTATATATGCTCAGGTCTTCAAAACTTTATAATGTTTCAAAGTCTTACCTCGGCAGATATTCTGTCACTATGGATAGGTGAGGACGCTTGGTTACAGCACCCATAAAGAGAACCACATTGGGGTGACGGACACGTTTCATTATTGCAACCTTCACAGAAAAATTAACAGGGAGTTAAAGCTTGAAATTGCACAAATAGCTACTCTTCTTGATTAGTTAAGTGTATGTTAAACAAACATATGCATCAAGCTCTACACTAAGCAAAAACTGCTGGCTTTGGCTTGGAAACATATCTTATCGATATTACCGTTACCCTCACAAAAACTAGCATGTCCCTTCAGTTAATACTTAATACATAAACAAGAATATATGTACCTTTCTACATATACAGAAAATGACCTAAAGCAGGTTGCAATGTATTTGCATAACCAAATTTGGGAATGATGTATGTCTGTACCTCACGGAGGAACTCCTTCAATTGATCATCTTGAAAATCTTGGACAGTTAAAACCTTCACTGCGACATCCTATAACAAAGGAAGGATGGCAATTGTGAGAAAAATGGGATAAAAAAAGCGAAAGGCATCATATATTTACATCACTTCCATATATAGGTAATGTACTAAAGTATATGTTGATATGAGCTTGCTTCTTTATAATTAAAAGATCTCTAGAAGAATCACCTCGTGTGATAGGCAATTTAAAACATGTTTGCAACTACGGGGCGCAAAAATTACATCAAGAAATCAATCAGAATAATAATAAAATAAAGAGAGAAAAATATATGCAACCCTGAAACAAAAAAATCACTTACTGCATTCTTGCTTAGATATATGAATGAATTTTATGTATTTATGCAATAATATTAACAAAACAAGTATTGTTTTGAGTTTTGACTTCTTCAAAGAGATTATTTGACAGAAAATATCATTTGAGTACTCAAAAGATCCATGAGGCACAGGAAACTTGTTCAAAGAAATAGGTTTCATTTGAAAGATTTACAAAGAAATGATGTGATGACTGAACCATTTGAAAAAAAAGGCAACGTAAATACCATATAAATTACAATTATAAGACAGTAATCATGGGGATGAGGTACTAACCGATCCATGCCATTCAGCACGATGCACAGTCCCAAAAGAACCTGAAAAAAATCAGTCAAAAAACACAGCTCAGAAAGAATGCCATTTAATAATCCCACTAACAGCAAGACAGGAAAATAAGATATCCCCCCTCATCCTTCAAACAATGATAATAAATACTTCAAATCCAGGGGACAAGGACAATGAACACATACCAGCACCAACACGCTCTTTGAGATGTAAGTCATCCCAAGATATCTCCATCCAATCCATTGCAAGAGAAGGTTCAAGGTCCAAAAATCTGATAGCTGAAGCAGATAACATGCATTGTTGACCATCAACCTCCTGCACTACAGGCTGAACATTGTCAACTCTAGGTTGCTGCACAATCATGTCTGTCTTGTAATTTTGTTGTATATATTCTTCAACACTAAGGCTTGATACTGCTACAGGGCTGGCCAAAACTTTTGAAACTGTTTCGATGGCAAGCATATCAGATCTCTGAATGACTGGATTCTCAGCCTTTTCTAGCACCAAAGGCACCACAGATGATTTCATCCCTCTACAGCTTTCATCGAGAGGATTATATACATTTCTATTCCCTTCTTTGAGCAATTCACTTTCCTCATTGTGCCAACCTCCTCCATTGCCTGCAATCATCAAATTATAAATTATAAAACAATGGACATGTAGCTGATGATTGCTTAGGAACAACTTAACACTTCGTGCTGTAATTTGTTTACTACACATAACAAAATTACTATCCAAAATCCAGCCCTATAACAGAGATTAAAATAAAGTTTGGGCTATAAGTATTTCAATCACTAGAGTATATTCAGATTGCATCTCAATTCCTTTCATTCACAAACTTCAAACAAAATTATATACAATAAACACCACTATACCAGGATTTAGAAGACCAGACGAAGCACATGTGTGTTTTGGCATGGGTTTTTGGCTACAAGAGGGATTGTATACAAAATTCTGCTGAAATTCTTTGAGACGAGAAATCTGAAATGGTGAAGACAGTGATGTAAGCAGACCTCCATTGACTGATGAATCTGGACTGCGGACATTTCCCGGCTCACAAATCAAATCAACTACATATTCCCTGTTGGAAATTGCATCCATATAGAATAATCGAAAGGGACAAAAGGATTAGAATGCAAGAAAAGTTACAATCATCCCATTTTAAGATATTGACATTTGATCAGCACCTAACAGAAATTAGAATAACAATAAATACTATATGCAGATAAAGTTCAAAAAATGCATTAAAAAGGTTCTTATCTGAACTAGATTTGAAATGTATATACTGAAAGCTGAGAAATTAATGCTGCACAGCAGAAGAAACCAAACACATATATTCTAATTGCATATGCAAAGAATCCCATACCTTGGTAGCTGCCTGTCATCTTCAATTATAACAAGGCAAGATGACCGGTGATCTGCAGCACAATACCTACAACCTTGAGCAATCCTGCATGGCAATCCTACATAATCCGCTAATTTCTGCATAGAAGATATCACCATTAAATATAAGGTGGCAACCACAAAAAAAAAAAAAAAAAAAAATAAAAAAAATAAAAAAATAAAAAATAAAAAATAAAAATAGAGGTTTCATGTATAAAGTCTAATTAACATGAAAGTGTCTTGGGGGAAGAGAAACTTCTCACAAAGTTTCATTCAGCACCCCATTATTGATCATTCCACACTATGCAAAATAAGCCCTGATCACTAACAAACATAATCAGCTTTTATATAAACTCAATCGAGCAACTGTTCATATGGACTTATTCCAAAAGGTTGGACAGTTTGGACTTGATTCAGCTGAAAAAAGACATACAACTTTGCCAAGAACGCTATTCAGCAGAATACACATGACTCATGCTCCTTAAGATTTTCTCTGGTGGGGTAGCTAGTACCAAGGTCAATGCAGTCAATTATGTTTCTGGTTTTAGTTTAAGATTCCACCTACTCTCAAGTCATTTGTGGCATGTGTGAAGGGATAAGGTTATAAGCTATCTATTTTTCAGCTGGGAAAAGTGTACATCTACAATATAGTAAATGTGGTGCAAAAGCAAGGAACATAATATTTGGGGGGCTAAGGTTGATATCTTTAGACCTAGACCCAAAAGGTTAACAAATATCCTGGTACTCTGGTAGCATAATACGAAGTATTCATTAACCTTTCGAAAATGAGGAACTAGCCAGTAGGCACCCACATCCTTAATTATTCCCAACATCTATAGTGAAGTTAAATTTTACCATTACTAAACACGAAATAGTCTACTCTTTATGTTTTTCCAACTTTAATGATCACTCTAAGCCTGATAACAATATGTGGTACTTAATAATGTTTTTAGTTAGTATTCCTAAATTGTATTATATATGTAAAATTGAAAATTCCCAACATCTTAAAACCACATAACCAATCATACTCGGCTGACAGATAGATATTGGGTGAATATGAGGCTCACTAGCTCTAGATAATGCACAACCTACTTTAGAAATAGGTTTTGATGCTTTCTTGTTAATCCTCCTCCAAGAATAATTACTATGACAACAGTGATTTTAACCATAAAGGTACAGGAATTCATGCTTAACTTGTCCTTTAAATAGAACAAGTAATTTTTGTATTCTATGCCAAGTACCAATGCTTACAAGGAAAAACCGATTCTTGATACGCAGTTGATTATGTACATGAAACCTCCTTATCCAACAAACAAATTAATAAATTTCCTATCCCATAACTTAATACCGAAAAATTATTATTCTAAATTAAATGAATTGAAGATCAATACATAATTCATCCAAATCCTCTACAAACTGGGAGTTCCAAGATAATATGCTGTAAATTTAGATTGGTAATAATGGAAAACTTAATTACCTTAAAAAGAATTGCACGGTGCCTACAAAGCCCTGAAGAGAGACTACCAATGGGCAGTACTATGCACTTGTGAAGCTCCTTCAGTCTCTTACTAACCACTTTCCAGCGCATGTGGAGATCACCTTGTTCCACCGAAAAATTACCCCTAATGCCAAAAAAATGGGTTTTCAATATAAAGGTGCATGAACAGAACATAAAAACTAGTTTAAGGTGCTAAATGAGAAATCTACCCCATGTGAATGGAGACAAGTTTTCCGAGCTGCTCCACTAATACCAATGCATTTTGTGAAGTGCTGGATAGTTCTTGTGCTCTATCCTGCAGCTCCCTGAGTCTAGAATCACCATGTTTATCAACCATAACTACCTCCATTGATGTATCATGGGGTGAAATAGCTTTCAGCGACGCCAACGATGGAACCCCTTTAGCATCCTCAACATCATTGCACATCACCCAGACCTGAGGATTCATCCCCAATATATTGTAAAAGCCATCTGTTATCTTATCGTTATATGACAAGCACCCACTAACCTGCAAAATATCAACTGCACATAAGTCAAGAAGAATCAAAATATAGTTCTTAATAAACAAAGAGCAGGTCTAAAGCTACCAAACACATATCCTACCAGATAAATTTTTTTTAGCAGGCTAGTAAATTGGGGGTAAAAAAATAAAAAATAAAAAATAAAAAATAAACTATGAGTTCAGCAAAATCATGTGTATTAGATTGTATTCATTAAAAAATAAAAAAAAATAAAAAAAAAAATTGGAGGCACTTGCACCTTTTAGACAAATTTACATACCATTTATGCAGGAGAATGCATCTTTGTATAACACATTAACACCAAAAAATGGACCTACCTTAGAACAACATGAATACAGGATCATGTAGGGTAAACTCAAGCAACATCAATAATTTCTCACTGCAGCAGATCCATTCCATTTTTCAGTTCAATTTACATTATTGTGTATTTGGTGATCATCACAGTGAGTTGTCCGTATATATAGATATCCTGTTAAAAAAAAAAGTTTTGATTTCATGAATTTTGTCTTACTTGTCTCATTACTCCCATGTAACACTTTCTATTGCTCCTTGAAAAGACCCACTTACTAAAAATGGACAGGAGATGGACCCCATAACAACAATTGATGGTAGTCCATTTCACTTTCAACGCAACATAGGAACGTACCCATCTTTAACCCCTGATCATAATTTCATTGTCCCTCACCAAAATATCTGGATACACGCAACGGGGGGTCCATCCTCCATTGATAGATAAATGTTACAGTTACCCGTAAGGTAAATTACCCATTAGACATAGACAAAATAAATCTATTTAAACACTTTATCCATATTCTATATTTCTATTGTACGATATAGTACAAATCAATTGCATTTAGTAACGAAACAAAATTCAAACACAATAGGACTAAACGAGTAATATTCATACTCTATAAATGACGATCCATTTTTTGGATCATGAGTATCTCTCTTACCATCACACATTTATGAAAAGAAATCCTCGTGCCACAACTAGAGAGATGAGAGACTCATGATCCAATAACGAATCGTCAATAATGGTGGACCATACTTCCAATTGAATAAAACCCTGATTATGAAATGACATAAACATGAAAAATTAAGGATAAAGAAAAAGTACCCATAACCGATAAGACAGGGTTGCAACATCCGAACTCGACCCATGGCCCTCCACCCCTCCCTCAAACAAAAACATAGTGGGTTCATTCCCAAGATTTGCATGAGAAGCAAGCCTCTTCGTCAAGGTAAGCTGCAAATAATAACTCTCCCTTGCTTTATCCGCTAAACTCTGCTCCTTCTTGTCTCTCTCCTCCACCTCCTCCGCCACCTCCACGCCCACGACCTCCGTTATCGAGCTTCGAATCGTAGACCGAGTAGTCTCGTGAATCTCACTCGAGAAAAAACTCCCAGCTCCATAGCTACTCCCACAGCTCGAAAGCCGTGCCAACGACGAATCCCGGTACAACCCACAACTCTTCTCCCCTGGAACCACCGTCTCCGACTCCGGAGGCAATAACAGCTCCTGCTCATCATACGCCAACTTCGAACTCACAACATCACCACCACCACCTTTATTCTTGTTCTTCTTATTCTTCTTGTGATTGTCAGCTGCAATCCAGTTATAAAAGGCGGCCAACTTATTGCTCGTATTCGTCCCACTAGTAGAACGAGTGATATTATCAAATGTGTTAAAGTTGTTGGCGTAACTGTTACCCGTGAACTTCTTCACTAGCAGCTCTTTCGCATCACTTTCAGTGAACGAAGAGCTGCTGCTTTTGTTAACAACCTCGAATTCGTTGTTCTTTACTTGCGATTGTTGCTGGTTCTCGTGACGAAGATCTGTTGGAGTAGTTGCAGCTGTTGTAGTTGGTGCGACGGGTGTTTGTGGTGGGAAAGTACCCCGAGTATCAGGGAATTGCCGTGGGAAAAAGTAAGTCGCTCTGTGCGGCATCTTTTTCTTCTCTTTCCTTTTTCAAACTCACGGGAGAGGAGAGAGAAAATCACTGTTTCTCAATTTGGTAAATTGATCAAACCAGCTTTTTGTACCAAAAAAAATCTGAACCAAAAAAAACAAAAAAATTAATTTTAATTCAGTAAATTAACGGAGAACACAATATCATCGATGATATGTATTTAAAATGCAGAAAAATTATGAAAAAAACCAAAAAATTAGATAAAAATTTGTAGAAATATAATCAAGCTCAAATAACATGAAATATCAACATATATTGGAAACAAAATCCATAAAAATTGGAACTAATGTATTTCCCAATAGTAACATGTAAAAATGCAGAAAAAATCCACAAAATTTAATTATAAATTCGTAATAATATGATCAAGCTCAAATAACATGGAAAAAATCCATATAAATTGGAAAAAAAAAAAATACACAGAAATAGTAATTTTTAGTGAAAATCGTTAGTTGAAAGTGTTTTTTTGAAAATATTTCCTAAAAAATATGGTGGAAAAACTGAGAATGATGAACTGGAAGTAAAATGGAGAAGAAGTAAATACCGGAGGAAAATGCGGTCACGTCTTAGATAAGATAGCACGAATCATGATGAATTATCCAGTATCAAAAACTTTCGAAGCATTCACAACAATTAAGAGAGACGTTGAGACGTCTTAGAAACCTATAAATTAATACAGATCTTACTTAGATCGATGTAAATCAAGTAATACAGATCACGTCTTAGATAGAATAGCTCGAATCATCTTGATTAATGAGAGACGAATTTTGAGGCGTAAATAATCACTAAATATCGCATCAAAAATCACTAAAATTGATTTGAAAACCCTAGAATAAACGCAGAAATCATCAGTATGTAATAATTCAATCAGTTGTAGAATTTGCAGAAGATGAAGAATGAAGGTTGAAGAAGGTGGAAGAAGGAGTGTGTGGTTGTGTGAAAGGGAGAGGGTGGGAGAGGAGAGAGAAAATAGGGAGGAATTTTAATGGCGGTTTGTTTGAGTGTTGAGAATGGAGGAGAGAGAAAGAAGAGAGAGAAGGAAGACTGAGTGTGGGAGTTTTTATATTTTAAGGGAGGGAAGGTGGTGGCGTTGGTGTAATGTAATGTAATGTAATATTGTTATGTGACTTGTATGGGGACGTTATGTGTATCAACAACAAATGAGGAGGTTTCATATAATTTTTTATTATTATTATTATGGTTTTTTTGAAATAAAATTGGCAACTGGGTTTGGTATGTAGATTAATGTTATTTTTTTCGATTTTTAGGAATTGAAATTTGGAAATTAAAGGGAATAATTAGAGTAATTAGTAATTGATTATTGTTTTAATAAAAAAAAAAAAAGAGTAATTGATTAATGTACCTTTTTTTTTAGGAATTGATTATTGTATTATGAGTAATATATTTTGTTGTAAATGTAGCCCAACCAAGCTACATGCTTGATTGAAAAAAAGACAAATAATCTCCACTCATATTGTTACATGTGTATAACTATATATTATTTTTTAAAATTTTATTTTTTGCAAACTACAATATGTTGTGGCTTACCATTGGAACAATTTGTTGCTTAAAAAGTGTTGTAGCTTAGAACTTAATGTAGAAAAGCAAGCTACAAAGCATTGTAGCTTGCCATTGGAGATGCTTAGTTTTCACTTTTCAGCCTATGAAAATCATACTTTCACTATTTTTTAATAATTAGTACAAGATGCACTTTTCAGTTTTCACAGTATTTAAGAAAAATGAAGTTCGAATGATTTAATACACTTTATAATAGGGTGGGAGGTTGTTAATAATATAATTTAGTGGATCATGTGCTTTAAATAAGGAAAATAATATAACTTTTTTCCTGAAATAACTTTTCGATTATATTGTTTTGCAAGTATTGTGAATTTGTAATGACATTTTCGTTATAGGAAAATGTTGCAATTATTAAAAACGGGGGAAATATTTGATAGAATAAATGATAGATATTTGGTTATATACTTATACATGATAATATTATGTTAATGAAGGACATAATTTGTGGAAAAAACAAAAGGTTAAGTGGATGGTTGAAATTCAAGGATATGTTTTATACTCTATCAATATTTATAGGTTATTGATCATTTTACTAATAGCGGCCTTAGCGGGGATGGACAAAAAGGTGATAAAATTTGATGTTTTGAATAATTGTTTGTGGTAAAATAAAAATAAAAAATAATTGTTTACAGTTATTATTAAAGCGACAACAATAGTAGGTGGTAATTATCAATTTTTCATATTTAGTATAATTAAATTAAAAAGACATGAACCTGCATGACAACGACGAGCGAGTTTCTGATATTTGTTTTAGTTGTGTTTGACTAACTGTTTTAGCTATCATGTAAAACAACAACAAAAAGTAAAAACTATTTCAATTAGCTTATAAAATGAGCTGTTTTTCAAAGAGCTATTTAGACCCAAAATATTATTTCAATCAGCTATTTATCAAATACTCCAACTAGGTTTTTAAAATGGTCGGATAATCCTTTTTGTTACAAAAAGCTCTTAACCAAACATCCTCGTAACTAAAAAAAATAAAATAAAAAGAAAACGATTTTCATAAATAGGTGGAAACTTAGACCCTCGTTGTTTAGTCCAAGTAGGATGAGGAAGCTAAGCAGCATGGTTACTTAACACACATAAGTTAGGCCCTGTTATCAGATCATAAGATTATTTTCTTTTCAGTCCAGTTCAGTTCAACTCGAATAATCTTAGTTCAGTTTAGTCAATATATTCATCATTTCAGCTCTGTTCAATTCAGGTCTAATAAGTTCAATTCAGGTCTAATAAGTTCAATTCAATTCAACTCATTTCAATCAATGAGAACAAACCCTTAATGAATGTGCCTGAATTACACAATAGTTACTAACTTACTACAATAATTCAGTTGTAATTTTGTAAGATAATTTTGTTTATAGTAATTATGGGTTTGTTTTTTCAGCTTTTTCAGTTCAATTCAGTTTTTAATTTCCTTCTCTCATAAGTAATTTAGTTTTTAAAGCTCAATTCAGTATATTAAAACAGGCCCTACTTGTATGTTTCAAAGCGGTGGACAATAACCAATGATAATTTGTTGTTTTGTATCCATCTTTTTTTATTGGGATAGTTATTTACTTTCAAATTTCGAAGAGGTAAAGTTGAAAATCATAAAATAAACTAAAATACTTGAATAAACTAATTAGGGGGGAGTACTACAACAACTACTGCTTTTGTACTGCAAATCTGCAATCGGATTCCTCATTGTTTAGTGTTTTTTTTAACGTACGAAAGAAATTATTTTTGTCAAGAATGCATCCTTATTGGGAAATTGCAAGAATGTGGTCCTACACTCCTACTCCTACCATCTGACGTTTTTTGTCCTTTTTTTTTTTTGTGATAATTTGCCTTTTCGGGTTTTATTTACTTGTTTTAGAAACTAGGTTAGAACCCGTGATATAAAGCTTATTTTTAATTTATATATTATAAAAATAAATTGTTATTATACATGAATATAAATAAGAATTAAGTCATTTTGTAATTTTAAATTTTTTATTTTAATCAAAATTATGCATATAGTATCAATTTAAAGTTGTCTAATTTATACTTCAATGTAGGAGGTCATTTATTAGTGTGCTATTTAAAATTGTTTTAATTTCCTACGATAAATTGATAGATTTTAGTTGTAATGTAGAAACTTCTAATATTTAATTTTCAAAAATGTTAAATATGATGGCTTTCAAAAAAAATAAAATAAATAACATCATCATTGCATTTAGGCGGGAAATTTTTTATTGAGAAAGCGACACGTGGGCAATGGTGATGTCATCAAGTTTTGTTTTAGTAATAGTTAATAGATTTAATGATTTGCGAGTAATTAGTCTTTGTTTTTTGTTAATTTTTTTTTTAAAAAAAACAGATAATTGAAGGGAAAAAAACTATATATGCTGCGTATAACAAGCTAAAAATGAAAAATTGATAATAAATAATCATTTATTACACCGATTTACTCGTGAATTTTTTATAAATTCCCAAATTAATACTAAAAAAGGAAGTATATTAAATGTTTATATGCAGCCCTAAGCATTACCCAAAAAAACGTTGTCAAACATTCGTATTTATTTTACATTTCTTCAAGCTAATCGTTATGAGTTAATCATTTAATTGTTATTAATATATTTAATTATCATTATTATATTTAATTATTATTATTATTATTATTATATATATTAGAGGGAATTATAAAAGTTTGACTATAAAAATAAAAATAAAGACTATGTTATGAAACGAATGGAGCATTTATCAAATTTATGAATGATCTTGTGCATTTGTAGTTCACATTCCATAAATAATAAACCTAGTTTCTAAATCTGTACTCTGTAAATGTTACTTCGTAATATGTATTGTCTTTTTTTAAAAAATAAAAAAAAATTTACAACTATATCCCTCCATTTTAATTTGTTAGTCCTATTTTCTATTTTAGGCGTTTTAAAAAAAAATTACTCGTATTGAATATATTCTAAGCTTATAAATTGAAAGTAGATTGATGACATGACTATAAGTAAGGAAATCCCTCACTTGAATTATGACTGATGCTTTCTTAGAAGAAAAAAAATCATAACTTTAAATAAGGCAAATTATTATGAATTGTTATTATTGTATTTTAATGTTATATTCTAAATATTATTATTTTATTTTACGTGATTGATTCCAGATGAGACTATTATATCATTAATATGAAAAACGGAGGGAGTATAAGTTAATACAGTAATTGTATTACAAGGTGTTTTTTTTTTTTGGGGGGGGGGGGTTTGAATGAAGAAGTAATTGTTTAATTGAAAACATAAATGAAGGGAATGAAGTCTGAAGCTTGAAACATGAAACCATAAATTTTCTTATGGTTTTGCAAGTTGTTACTAGCATACCTCAAAATAAGATCAAATTGTGATTAAAACAATTGATAAAATTATGTTGGTCAAACTGGTAATTTTTTTCCCAAAACTTATGACTCCTATACTTCAAAATAAGATCAAATTGTGATTAAAAAAATAAATAAAAAAATTGATAAAATTAAGTTAGTCAAGCGGTATTTTTTTTTTTCCCAAAACTTACTATCCTATATTTCAAAATAAGATCAAGTTGTGATTAAAAAATTGATAAAATTACGTTGGTCAAACCGATTTCAGCTTAATTTTTGTTCAGTTTAGTTTCCAATTTTTGTCTCTTATAAACAGTTCAGTTCAGTTCAGTAAATTAGATAGACCCTAACTACTCTATATATCAAAATAAGATGAAATTGTGATAAAAAAAAATAAAATAAATAAATAACAATGGGATAATATGGAGTACAAAATAGCGGCGATGTCATGTCATGCATGATGCACAACTCCAATATCCAAATTAAACCATTTCCTTAGTACAATACTTCGTATAAGGAAAAACTTACCACAAATTCGTTTGGCTATCGTCATACACCAAATATCGTTGGTGCACTATACTTTATTCCACATTAAAGATACTATGTACGAACAAGCTAATCTAGGAGGAACAATAATAAAAAGAAGTTAAACATATACTTGTGTTGGAATTCTTAATTTGCCGTTTGGCAATATTTTATTAATGAAATCCTTTTTTTTCTTGTAAAAAAAAAAAGAAAAAAAAAGTTAAACATACTTAATTATATAACGTTATACCACGTATATTATTATGCTATAGTCTATAACTATGTTACTTATTAAGAGGTTGTCAATTACGTTACGTGAATACGTACTTATTTTGTTGAGACTATCATCGATCTACTGCATGATATTACATGCATGCACTCGGGTAAGAAGAATTAAATCAAAGACTAGCATCTGAAAAAGGTAAGGAGTTTCATCTATTAATCTTAAGATCAGATCAAAAGATGCTATTTCTATACAATAATAACCCTAGCTAGCTAGAATAACTAATTAAGGTAAGTTAATTATCACTTGTTTAAATTGGCCAATTAATAGAATTCTGATGACTATGTTGTCTCATATATATAAAAACAAAAAATGATGAAAACTTAAAAGAATTTTATAAAAAAAACTGAATAATTAAATTGAATAAAAATAGTTGCAATGAGTTGTGGTCCTAATCATTTCCAAATGTGGTTTTCGTATAAATAAATTAGTACTAAATCACCATAATCTAGGAACTTCATCACATCGAGAAGTAATAGATCATAGCTGGAGTTTCTTTTTTGACCAAATAGTCTTCGACTCGTGGTCCAATTTTTTAAATAATTATGTAAAGTACCCAATTAGTTTAATTAACTTTTAATTAGTTTTATAATATGAGTCATTCTGCATTGTCATTTATCTGATCATTGTCATTTAGGCTTCATAACCTATCTATCAAGTATTGCTTATTCTGGTTCGAATATGATCGTAGTAGACCACATCAGAAAAATTCAAGTGAAGGTTTATTGAATACTAAATTTCTATCATCCCTTCATCAAGCTTCTGTCATTATGTGACGAAAATGTGTGATTCCAAGTTATATATTGTCATGGCTTTATTGCCTCTGTGATGCAGAATGGACTCCGCAAAGGATCTAACTCTTTAGCTGAGGCACGCGCTGCTGGGTTCAGTGAAGAGAATAAAACTTTGTGATGCTGCTGATTTCTGACTCTAGCGTGGAAGTTTTATTTTCTCACATTTCTCAATTGCATATTTGAATTAGTTCTCTGTTATTTATGAACTTGTAGTGGAAATCGTATCCGTAGTTTCAGCTGAATGTTTAATGATGGTTAGATTAACTTTACCCTTTCCTCTAGCCTTTGAGTCATTGCATTTTTATTGCTGTGATGGTGAAGTTGAAATTGCTTCTAATGCTTTACCCCCTGAATTAGATAAACTTTATACTTCTAATGACGATGATTCGGATCATTTTCGGACATATTCTCGCCTTTACAATAACCTCTTTGCTTTTAGCTCAATTGGTGGATCAATGGATGGGGATATTCATAAAGGAATATATGCTTTGAAGGTTCATGGCCAAATTTATCATAATATTCCTGACCTCTTGCCTGATAATGAACCACCACAATATTTACAGCTTTACTTCTACGATGCTATGTTTGAGGCAGAAAATAGACATCGTCTTTTTCCAAACTTACGTCCGAGTATAACTTCCTTGATCATGGCTATTATGCTTTTGAATCCATATGCCAGGTTTTTCAAGTCTCTTCGGGAGACTGAAGTCACTGAAGAGACTGAAATCAGGCTCAATAAACACCCCGTTCTTGATCAACGTGTTTACAATGCTCCTACATCCGAAGAAGTAGCTGTGATATGGAGTGAAGGTACTTCATCTAGCCAAAGCAACAGCCCACATATCATTGTTCATGGGAAATCAAACAAGAGCCATAGGATATATCATTATTATGGCTGTTACGATCCTCTACAATACCCGCTTCTATTTCCTCGAGGTGACTGTGGGTGGCATCACGGTTTACTAAAAATGTCTCACGGAGGACGGTCCCAGGTGGAAGACCTTTCAAATATTGTCATTTCAGACAATGTTCAAGAGGCAGCTGATTTGGTAACTGAAGAAGGTTCTGGTAAGACAACTAATTGTGACTACTTACACCAAAAACATGTTATTTCATTTATGTCATTCCCGTATTAATCATGTAAATGTAACTACTTTTATAAAAACAAATGGAATTGCAGCTGCTGCTCGGGGGAAGAAGGGCAAGCTTATTTCTTGCAGGGAGTACTATGCATACAAGTTTCAAATGCGTGCTGGAAATTTCATCCTACGGGCTAGGCGACCCACACCCCGCTACATAACAAATACCTAGCTACATATTAACAGAGAACTGATGCATTTTCATAAATCGCAGGCTGCAAACACAATGCAAGAAGAACGCCATTGGATACAAGCCACTATCCCTGATGCTCAGTTGGAAAATCTGCTTGCTTACCTAGGATGTAACAACTGTGGAAAGCGCTGCCAAGAAGCAAAGGACGCAACTTTCAAATGCCTCCACTGCTAAAAAAAAAACAGTACTGCCGCAGTCAGGTAAGAATCAATTCAAATCAACAAATGCAACAACTACAATAACCAAAATACTAATGTCCCTTTACACACAGGGTAAATTTCACAATCGATGTGAGTGACGCCACTGGGACACTAAGACTCACTGCTTTTGCTGAAGACTGTGAAAAACTCATTGGTCTCCCTACTTCAGAGATATATGAGAAGAAAATGGCGGTAAGAACGGAAAAAAAAGGGGGAAAGGCCATATAATTCGAATAAAAACTCAACAAAAACAATCCTTCGAATCCCGCTTTCTGATTTTATTTTGTGCATTATTGGGCAGGGTAATTGGCCAGAATTTGAAGATATAGCTAGCAACCTAAAGGTGAGGACCATCAAATTCCAAATAGCACCAACAACTTCTCTAACTAGAATCGGGGTGCTCAAATGGGCTATCAAAGACGTTGAGATTTGACGACAAATGAAAGTGCTGCAACAAAAAACAAGAAGTAGTCGTTTGTCCTAAAACGACACCTTATTGAAATTATGTGCCATGTAAGAACTCTTTTATTGAAATCAAATAATAAATGGCAAGTTTAAAGATCATTGCACCACTCCAATTGATAGTCACAACACCAACTCATTGCAATTACAAATTTCATTTACTGTACATTTCAAGATAATAGCACCACTCCAATATGATAGCCACGTAAATCACAATTCCCTTTACAAAACAACAGCCCACAAACAACTCAAATAAAAAATAATTAACCCAAAAAACAACTACCATAACCTCATAAACAAAACACAATCTAAACAAAAAAGGCAAACCGCTCCGCGCGCATTGGCTCCCCTAGTAAAAGTAAAATTGAAAATGCGGGATTTGTTTGGTATTATTTTTATTTTTAAGTTTTCTAATTTTTTTTAAAACTAAAAACCAAAACAGCAAACAAGCGAAAGGTGTTTACACTTTTCTGTTATCAGTTTCAAAATTATCATGATTTTAATAAGTCTAAATATTTTTTGATTTTTTATGTGACATATATCATATACTTTTGAAAAACAAAAAACCAAAAAGAGAAATTAAAACCACAGCAATGTCAAACAAACCCGAAGTTTATTAGTTCAGGCCGGATGTAAATCATATATATATTAATTAAAATCAATTATTAATAAAATCATAAAACTATAGTAAAAATCGTGATGAATCTAACAGCCCATGACTAAACATATATTAAGTAAGTATAAGATTCTATTTGTATTAGAATCTTCTAATAAGCTTCCAAATGAGAGAAACAAAATAAAATGGAGGGAATAGTATTAATAACAATTAGAAATTAATTTTATTATTCCACAAAAATTAATAATATAATTGTAAACCCAAATTTTAAATCTGTAAAATATAAATTCAAAATAAATGAAACAAAGTGTTATTTTTATTAATTTGATAATTTTGGGTACAATCTCTAATTTGATCCTCTGATTCGATCTCCACTTTGACTTTGACGTAATTAAAAGATTATTGGCTTGATTCTCAAATGAGGGCCGTCGAGGCTTGATCTCGATCGAAGATTTGATGTAGACCTTTGACTTATTGTTGACGTAGACCTTTGACTTAAATTCTTGATTGAGGGTCAAAGAGGCTTGATCTCGATTAATGAATATTTGATGTAGAGTTTAAACAAATGTATGTTCTTGATGATTTGAATTCCTTCTTTATTCCGTGTTGAGGACCGTCGAGGCTTGATCTCTTTCACGGGTGATCTTCTAGAGTAGAACGACACGTCGAATGCTTGTTGTTCTTTTAGGTTTGAGATGTTTTCTCTAAAATTGTTCAGAGTATTTCTTCAGAGGTTTTCTTTGGAGATAGGTTTAGAGTGTTTGAGAGGTTTCTTTGAAAAGGTTATTTGAGAGGTTTTCTCTGTATTTTGATCTCCTTGTTTACTCTAGGTTTTTTATTTTCTCTCTCTCCCAAATGAAGTAGAGAGAACTCTATTTATAAAGTGAGGCACCTCTAGGGCTAGGGTTTGATGTCCGATCTATTGGATGTTGGGCTTGCTTGATTATTATAACCCATTTTTAATGGATTTTAACTATTAAATAAACAATTTAATTAAAATAACTAAAATGAGAAAATTTAATTTATTTACCCAATTTAATTCATTTGAATTAATAGTCAAATTAGCATCAAGTCAATAAATTGACTTTTGACCCATATAATATCCAACGTGGCACTTATATAAATTTTCCGTGCCTACAATAATAATATACCTTAATTCAAATCTTGATTATCTTACAAAATAATCTAAATCAAATTAGATAATAATAAAATAAAGAAAGTTTCCACAGAAAAAAAAGGTTTAAATCTATAATTCTGCAAAAAAATTTATCGTTGTATATTAATTAATTCAGTGATAGAAAGGGTGAAACTCCTTGAAAGAAAGACTGATCTCCGTCTCGAACGACTTCGCTACGCTCGATTCTTGATTGAGCGTGGATCTCCGGGTATGGATGACGAATTGGCTTTGCAATATTCCTCTCTCAGACTGGAAGAGGAAGATGGTGATTTGATAGATGCGGGTGACATTAAATGTTCGGAATCGAATGATAAAATCGATCTGCTGCTTGTGGGTAGGCTGTGTACTGAGCGTCCGTATAATGTCGAAGCTTTCAAGCGGACAATGATGAAGGTGTGGTCTCCCTCACACGATTTAATTATCCGGGTAATTAGCCCTAATCTCTATGCTTTTCAGTTTTTTCATTGGAGGGATAAAGAGAAAGTGTTAAAGGGAAGGCCATGGTGTTGGGAAAATAATCTGATTATCCTAAGTGAGATTGACGGCAATGAACAGTCGGACAAGGTGAAGCTTACACATTCGCCATTCTGGGTGAGGGTGTTAAATTTACCGTTTAATTGTAGGACTGATGCTTATGCAAAAGCCCTAACTTCGAATTTGGGGGAGTTTATGGAATTTGAGGAGGACAAACTAGGCTTGAATAGATATCGTCGGGTGCGGGTCAGATTGATGTTCAAAAACCGTTGCGTCGATATCAATGGATGAAGGACAAGAAGGGGGAGAAGGTGAAAGTTGAATTTAAGTACGAGAGACTTCCCTTCTTCTGCTTTGCGTGTGGTACAATAGGTCACTCCGAAAGAGATTGTGTAGCTATCTCAGAGGATGAAAAGTCGAGAAAACTGGGTGGGGCACTTTTCTGAAAGCCTCACCGAGGAGGGGCTTTAGCAAGATGAGTGACGAGGTAGTCCAGATTACTCAGAGTAGGCGCCAATTATTTGTGACTAAGGACAAAGATGAGGTGAAGGAAGGCTCAAGTATTAAGGATGTACATGGAGATGGTGGGATCCTAAGTCTGCAGGGGTTGACTGATGGGAAGGGGACTTTGGGATTGGTGGAAAATGAGAATATTGTGGGTCAAAAAAGTACAGGGAATTTTGTTGATGTTGACTCCAATGATGAGTGCACTAATTCTGATGATAACATTTTAAATAAGGTGAGTGGAGAAATTGTAAGTGGTATTGGTGGGCAGTATAGTACTCAATTGTCAGATTCTTGTCCCCCAAATGTGCATGATCAGGCTATGTCTGATAATTCTGAGCCATTACAAAAATTGTCCTTTTCACTGGGAAGAACTGGCGCTAAGGTCCAAAATAATAAGAAGAAATATAGGGTATGCAAATCTGCGAAGCAGGGGAGTGGGAAAGAGGGGCTGGAGGGACAGTGTGCTGGGTATGGTGGGGGATATGATGGAGGAGGATGTAGAACATTCTTATAAAATTTTGGGAGATGGAAAGAGAAAAGCGATGATGCAGATTGATGGGAAGGAGATGGGAGAGGAGGGGGATGGAATGAAAAAATTGAGAAGCTCTTGTGATACCTCGGGTTGGGTGAATTCAACTCAAGTAGCGGCGGTTGGTATTGACCAACACCGCGAAGGACAATGAAAATCCTTGCTTGGAACTGCAATGGGCTTGGCAACCCATTGACAGTGAGAGCCCTCCAAGATTGGTGTTGGAGGGATAGGCCGGAGTTGGTTTTTGTGTCGGAGTCAAAGATTGATGCTCACCGCTTGGAAGTTATTCGAAATCGTTGTGGTTTTGTAAATGGGTTATGCTTGAGTAGTTCTGGGAGGTCGGGTGGACTTGGTTTATGGTGGAGGGATCTAAATGTGTCGGTGTGTTCTTTTTCGGATCATCACATTGAAGTTAATGTTTGCAATAGCGACAACAACCCTATGTGGAAGGCTGTTGGAGTATATGGCTGGGCAACGACGGAGTGCAAATATATGACGTGGGATTTTTTGAGAAATCTGAAGAGGGGGTCAACGATCCCTATGCTTTGCTTCGGGGACTTCAATGAGATCCTTGGGATGAATAAGAAGAGTGGTGGTGTGGTGAGGGAGGAAAGATTGATGGATGATTTTAGAAGTGCTCTTGACGATTGTGGGTTTAGGGACCTTGGCTTCAAAGGCAATATATATACTTGGCAACGGGGAAACACGATGGAGGTGCTTGTGAGAGAAAGATTGGATAGATTCGTGGCTGATTCGGGTTGGTGCTCGTTGTTTCAATGCTCGGAAGTGCTCCATCTTCCATTGTGTCACTCGGATCATGCCCCTATCCTTCTCAAATACGGGGAGAGTAATGAGCTCGATAGGAAGAAGAAGTTGTTCAGGTTCGAGGCGTTATGGTTGTCAAGCGAAGAATGCCATAATGTGGTTGATGAGCCGTGGGCTGCAGGTGTGAATTCGAATATTGATGATCGTATTTTGGGGTTGGAGGAGAGACTTACGGCGTGGGCAGGTAGGACTTTTGGTAGCTTGAAGAATAAAATCAAAAAAGCTGAAGGTAAATTGTGAGTCTTGCAAAGTGGCAGAATGGACTCAAACTCTTTACAACAATGTCACGTGGTTAGTAGCGAGTTATATGAGCTTCGTCGCATGGAGGAGTCCTATTGGTTTGCTAGATCGAGGTCAAATGAGCTGCGAGACGGGGACAAAAATACAAAGTATTTTCATCATAAAGCAAGCCAAAGGAGGAAGAAAAATACCATTGTGGGGCTCTTTAATGATGCTGGGGTATGTTAGACTTCTAAGCATGCTATGGATGGGATTAGTGCTCGTTATTTTGACACTCTTTTTACTTCCGATCACCCGGTTGAGTTTGAGGCAGCATTAGGTGGTATTGAGTCTCTTGTTTTGGAGGAGATGAATTTGGAACTTGATAAAGAGCCGACGGGAGAGGAAATAAAAAATGCCCTCTTTCAAATGCACCTAATAAGGCGCCGGGACCAGACGGGTTACATGCACTATTTTTCCAAAAATTTTGGAATATAGTGGGGAGAGATGTGATCGGATTTGTGAAGGCTTGGTGGCGTGGAGATGTGGATTTGGTAAGGGTTAATCAAACTTGCATTGTTCTAATCCCAAAATGTGATGACCCGAAAAATATGACAGAGTTTAGGCCTATTAGTTTGTGCAATGTTTTGTACAAAATTATTTCTAAAACTCTTGCTAATAAATTAAAACCCATGCTTGGTTCGATTATCTCGATAAACCAGAGTGCTTTTGTTCCTAATAGGCTTATTTCGGATAATGCTTTGGTTGCTTTTGAAATTTTTCACTCTATGAAGAGAAAAGGGGAAGGCCGAGATGGTTCGATTGCGCTCAAGTTGGACATGAGTAAGGCCTATGATAGGGTAGAGTGGAGATTTCTGGAGAAAGTTATGCTTAGGATGGGTTTTCGAATAGCTTGGGTGGAAAGGATTATGCAGTGCTTAGAGAGTGTTTCTTTCTCTTTCAAGTACAATGGTGCTATTTCTGGGTCTTTGGTTCCTACTAGGGGTCTTCGTCGGGGGGATCCTATTTCTCCGTATCTGTTTTTAATCTGTGCTGAGGCTTTCTCTACTCTCCTCTCCAAGGCGGCTAGGGAGAATGTGATACATGGGGCTCGGGTATGTCGTGGGGCTCCTAGAGTGTCGCATTTATTTTTTGCTGATGACAGTATTCTCTTTGCAAAAGCTACTTTGCAAGAATGTTCTAAAATTGCTGATATTATCAGTATCTATGAAAGAGCATTGGGTCAGAAAATTAATCTAAGCAAGATGGAGGTGGCTTTTAGCAAATGTGTGACTGCAGAAAGGAGAAAGGGATATTGTGGCGACCCTGGGTGTTAGAGAGGTTGATAGACATGAAAAATACTTGGGTTTGCCAACGATTATTGGTAAATCTAAAAAAGTGATTTTTGCATGTTTGAAGGAGAGAATATGGAAGAAACTTCAAGGATGGAAAGAAAAATTGCTTCCTCGGCCGGGAAAGGAAATATTGATCAAAGCGATGGCCCAAGCTATCCCTACCTACATGATGAGCATCTTTAAAATTCCCGATGGTTTGATTGATGAAATTCATTTGTTACTAGCCAAGTTTTGGTGTGGGTCGAATGGGGTGGAAAGGAAGATGCATTGGCACAAGTGGGATGATCTTTTCCTTCCGAAGTCAAAAGGAGGCATGGGGTTTAGGGACTTATGAGTTTTTAACCATTCTTTATTGGCTAAGCAAGGTTGGCGATTGATTAATGATGACAAGTCGCTGCTACATTGCGTATTGAAGGCAATATATATCAAGCATTCTGATTTTATTGAGGCGAGAAGGGGTTTCGATCCGAGCTACAACTGGAGGAGCATTTGGGGTGCAAAGAACTTACTGCTTGATGGTTTAAGGTGGCGGGTTGGTGACGGCTCTCTCATTAAGGTCTGGGAGGAAGCGTGGCTGCTAGATTCTAGTTCTCCAGGGGTCCCTCTGCCTATTAATGGAAGCAATCCGAACTTAAAGGTTAGTGATCTAATTGATAGTTCGTTAAATTGCTGGGATGACTCGATGTTGGTGTCAAACTTTAGTGCATCGGACAGATTGGCTATCCTTGAAATCCCAATCCCTCATACGACTCAAAGGGACTCTCACTTTTGGTGGCCGACAAAGGATGGGGTATACTCTGTGAAGAGTGGTTATTGGCTGGGAAGATTAGGCAGGTTGAGAGCTTGGGATTTATTCCATGGGGATAACACACACTCTCTGTGGAAAATTATATGGAGTGTTGGGGGGCCACCCAAACTCAATCATTTCTTGTGGAGTGCATGTAAGGGCTCTTTGTCTGTTATGAGTGAGCTGAATAGGCGCCACATTAGAGACTCTAGTAGGTGCTCTATTTGTGGGAGTGAAGTGGAATCGATTTTACATGCTTTGTTTGAGTGTACATATGCGTTGAGGGTGTGGAATAGTAGTGACTTTGGAGACCTTATTGCTGCTGCTCCTTCTAGCTCTTTTGCGGATAGGTTGGTGTGGATGGCTAGTAAGGTGAGTAAGGAGAGACTGAGCATCTTTGCGTCCTTATCATGGGCTATATGGCATTGCAGGAACACGCACATATTTGAGGGAACTGGTGGTATTGATGCTGTAAGGATGGGGATTGGTTTCGTGAAATTGTTCTATGACTATTGTGCTTACAATGTTAAGGTTATGCCATCAAGTAATGGGGTTGCTCCTGCGCTGACAAGTTCATGGAGTCCTCCTCCTGGTGGTCGTGTGAAGATCAATGTTGACGCCCATGTTCAGCAAGGTTGTGGTATTAAATTTGGTGCCGTGATTAGAGGGTCTGGGGGTCAGATTCTAGTGGCTGCTGTCAAGCATCTTGAGGCTCGTTGGGGTCCTGAAATGTCTGAAGTAGGGGCTGCTCGTTTTGGGGTAGAGCTTGGTCGAAGAATGGGATACGAGGAGGTGATCTTAGAGTGCGATGCGCTGCAAGTAACCCGGGCAATTCAGACGAGAAAGAAGGGTGCTGCTCCTATCTTTTTAATATTTGAAGACATTTTTAGATTGAGTTCTCTATTTAGCTTCTTTCAATGTAAGCATGTTAAACGAGGTGGGAATTCTTTAGCTCATTTGGTTGCACGATGGGCTACGAATCTTAATTCGGAAGTTATGTGTACGGACTCTTTTCCCCAAAGCCTTCAAACTTTGGCGGAAATTGATTTATTATAATCATGCTTACTTGTTTTCAAAAAAAATTAATTCAGTGATAGAAAATTATGAAACTTACTTATTAAAACAATACTTATTAGTACTATTGTAATATAGTAAAATCCCATTCAATAGATATTCCCCCCCCCCCCATATGTTTAATATAACTATAAGGTTAAAAGTTAGTGAAATCAAACAATTGGATTAGATCGTCGAATCATGATAAGCATAATTAAGGTGAACTGCAGTAGGGGTTACCCGAGTTTTTTTGTTAGGAGTTACCCGAGTTTTTCAATCAGGGGTTACTTGAGTTTTTCAGTGAGGGGTTACTTGAGTTACTCGGTCAGAGGTTATTTGAGGGGTTCAGACAGGGGTTACTCGAGCGATTCACTCGGTTAGGAGTTACTTGAGTTGCCGGGGTTACTCGAATTTCTCAGTCAGGGGTTGCTCGAGTTTCTTGATTAGGGAGCATACAAAAAATGGTGACTCGAGTAACTCCTGATCGAGAAACTCGAATAACCCTGGCAACTCGAGTAACCCCTGACCAAAAAATCGAGTAACCCCTGACCGAGAAACTCAAGTAACCTCGGAAACTCGAGTAACCCATGACCGACAAACTCAAGTAACTCCTTACCGAGAAACTCAAGTTATTACCCCTATCGCACGGTATAATAGGCCGCATATTAAAATTTTGATTTACTAGAATTTGGCTTTGTTAGTGCCTGCAGTGTTTTATTCATTTGATTTTTACTTATATTAATTTATCTCATTTTATTTGATTTAAAACTTATTTTCTTTGTAATTTAAACTTGATAACCGTGTATAAACCTTTATTAGAACTTATTTGTTGAACTTATATTTATCTATTTGAACTTATGAAATACCTTAAAATCGGGTGAATGGAATAGTAGGGCCTTATCTAAATTGTACCCTAATTATATATTTTTTTTACTATATTTTTTTGAGGCACTTAAACTTATTATACGAAGTATATATTATAATAAGACTCGAAATAAATGAACATAAGATCTATAGTTTTACATAAAGAGAAAGGTCATTTTGGTTGATAAATTTGACTTTTCCCAAAATGCCCTTTTTTTTGCATAATTACATCTTATAAAAAAAAAAAAACCATAACTTCCTTTAGGCGGTATATTTAGCAAAAATAACTTCTCTTAGGCGGTTATTAGCCTATTTATTCGGTTTACTTACCACTTAAAAACTTCTCTTTTGTTGTTTTGCATACTATTCAATTGCATACATTTATATACTATATACGGAGTATATACTAATACATTTGCATCACTTTTTCTCAGGTTAGTTTTTCTTTTTTTTTTCGTCTTTTACTTTTATAGATCTTTCCTTTTTCCTTTCCTTTTTTCATGGGTATAATGACTATAATCTAATGGTTTATACAATAATTATATTATATAATTATACGGAGGTAGTATATCGATCCGCAATACTTTGTTATTTACATAGAAAATTTGTAGGTGGCTTAATATTAAGAATTTTTCTACGTACTTGGATAATTTGTTGAATACTTTGTTAGTTTATATATATATATATATATATATATATATATATTTTTTTTTTCCGTATAGTTGATTTTTTGTAATTTAATTTGTCATTTCTTTTGGTTAGAGGAAGTAAAAGGTTATGGCCTATTACAGTGGTTGCCAAAGTTTCGGTTAAATTTGATTGTTTTTTGGTTGGTAATTTTGGTATGAAGTAGTAAATATAATTTATTGATCAAGTGATTGCAATTGATTATTTAGTAATATTTTATAAGTATTCGCTCTTTATTAATGCGCACAGTTTTTTTTTTTGGGAGAAAATTTTACGTTTGATAACTAATAAGGAGAAAATCTTAAAAGTTTCGGTGTATTAATTTATCTTTGAATGGAATAAATATTAATTAGAAACATCAAAAAGATTTGGAAGGATATAAGTATATACGGAGGAGTGTTTTTTTAACATGTTGAGTTATACGATATGTTTTCTCATTACACATGAATTTTTCTAAATAATATTTAAACTATTTAAAACATTTTGCACGCATTGCGTGCGCCTCTAACCTTGTTAGAATAAAGCCACAAAATCATACTTGTATTAACAAAATTAAGATCAACCAAACAAAATCTTAGTCTATTTTCATTGTTAATTAGGGATTAAAAGGAACAGTAAAGATCACGCTATATCATTTTCACAATACACAGTGGACAATGGTTTTCAGTGGAAATTAATTTAAAAGTTGAAAGGGATAAGATAATTAATAATTGACCTGACAAATTAATTCGAGGGCATAATCTTCGTTATCCATTGGTGGATTTTCTAGTTTTAAATAAAATAATGACCAATTGCACATGAAGTTACTCTTCTTTTGGCGACATAACTGCTTGTTGGAGATTTGGAGACTATTTTCTAATTGCAGAAATATTAATAGTACTAATTAAAGTATGGATCTTTAGATTGTTCTTTTGTCTAAAGAAGAATGCTCCAATATTATTTGTTTCACAGGGACATTAAATATGTGTAAAATAATCTCAAATTCGGTGAGTCATTTTAGAATAATCTTAGATTAAAGTTGGGTTTTAAAAATGATCATTTTAGAGAATAATGCTTTTTAAGTGAGTTTTATACTCCCATTGATTGGGATTAATTTTCAATCATAAAAACAATCACAATCGATAATAAAGGTAACTCCGATTTGTAGTAGTCTTCTAATTATAAAGTTGTCATTCTTGTTCTTCTTCTAAATCTTTTTTATGTTAAAGAGAAGGCCGGAATTCCATTAAACTTTAACCCTCGCAGTCTTTTTGATCGAGTATTTATGGATTAGACACTTAAAAGTATATAATGTAATATCAAAGTACATCTGTACATGGGAGGGAACATAATCACTACACCCAATCGCCCTTACTTGACAAGATTTGAAGCTCAATCTATCAAGCCTAAATAACATGAAGTAAGAACTTTACAAGTGAGTCAAGTAAGAAATTTAGAGTTTATAGTATATTGTTAATATTATTATATACTCCGATTCGTAAGTATTGCATATCATGTAATCTTGCTCGGATCATCTCAATCAGCAAAACTGATTCGATATAATTTGTTATTGTTTCAATCACTCTTAGCAAAATCCAATGTTTCATCCATCTACCCAATTTTAATTAGCTGTGTTTAGACTTAAGAGCTACAACGTCTACAAGTTCTCCTTAAATTAACCCATTATTATTATTATTATTAAACAACCTTGTTTAGAGGGGAAACTGGTGAATGATAGCTAGTTATTATTAGCTACCCATTATACGGTTATATATATACTTAGCTTCGTAATTTCGTATATTTAGTGCCAAAAGAATATTCCATTTGATGACATATTGACACATGACTAACAGAATATGAGTATTAACATAATAGCATAAGACAAACTGCTTGGAAAGCAATGTTGTTTGCTTCAATATTCCCTTGGTTTATTTTAGTTATTAAAATTTTGTTTTGTATGTTGCCAATATTATAATTTTGACCCTTAATGTATCAAATTATCAATTAATAAATACAAATTATATAAACTATTATATACAGTATATGTTAAAATGAATCTACCAAGATGGAACACGAATATTTTTCTTAATATATAACTAATAACTAATGTCATTTTAAAGTTATGTAGGTGAATAGTGCAAAAGTCAATACAGATTGAACAACTAAAATGCATGATATATATTGGCAATTGGATCTCTAGATGTCAAAAATATACCAAAAAAAAAAAACCCTTTAAATAAGATAAAGATTTTTCAAACATTATCCCTCAGAGTTAAAAAGTCGTCAAATATTAAGGTGGAGTAGATTTGCGTATTCGCAAATTCATAAGGGTTATTTCATTAGTATTATAGGGGTTAGTTGGTCAGTGTTAAAAGGGTTACTTCGTCAGTGTTATAGGGGTTACTCGTTCAATATTATATGGAGTTACTTATTTATATATATATATATATATATATATATATATATATATATATATATATATATATATATATATAAAAGTGGCCACACAAATCATGCTCTTGCGTACTTGAGAATTGGAGTTGTGATCGAGTATCATTGATCTTAGTTACCTTGAATCCCTAATTTATTTGGCTCCCAAAAATCGTGCTAATTTAATTCTTTAATTTTATTGGAGTCAATTTTTTTCTCCATATTTGTTGTATTTGTATGTAATTTGAGACAACTTTATCCTACTAGAACGGTAGAACCAAGCATAGCAATCATAAAATTTCTTGACTAAAATTGTAGCTTAAGATGGATCTAGAAGTCGGTCTGGTCTGCCTACTAATTGACATTTAAGCATCTCCCTACCATAATCTTGTAAAACAAATCTTAATATTATAATTGTTCTATACCCTACGCCTTACTATAATATATATTAATTAAGTCTCTTCAATTCCTTACTATTTCCATATTATTTAACATGATTATATTCTCAACTCTCAAATTCTAAGATGTCTTCAAATCCTTAAATCAAATTGTGACGTGCATAAGTGCATTATTTAACATATAGATACACCAAACTTTTCGCCATGCTTCTCTTTAATGATTGACGGTTGATAGGATAAGAGTTGGGTGATGAAGTTAAAGCATGCAAAGACTAATCCAATGTGTAGCAGTGTCGATGGTAGATAGCTTAGTTAACCGAGTTTCATTTGCTTCAATTTGATCACCGTCTAACCGTGTTCACATACTGTGTTATAGCGAGTACTATATAGCTTAGGTGATCAAATTCCGTCTGCTTATTACCTTCAGTCCTTCATGCATAACTAATTTGAATTAAAATGTTGACATTTTTGTAACCCAAATAGTTAAAATTTCAACAACAAAAATAAATAGTTTTAGTGGGTTGGGTTATATTAAAAATTAGGGTATGTCTTCAATAAACATTTCATAATACCTCTTGATTAAGGGTTGTTTTAGCTATTAACTACCAAATCTATATCTATCTATACTTAGTATTTAAAAAAGAAAACCAAAAAAGACATATGTCATCATTCTATTACACTTCCCTATCATCTTCTTCAACTCAATATGCCACATGTCGTTTTTATTGTTCTTAACTCTTTCATTAAACACTTTATCTTCATCTCCCCTCTTTAATTCAACCTTTTTATTTTCTCTCTTTGATTTTAGTCCCTCCATCTTCTTTCTATTAAGTCTCATTTTAAATTAAAGTCCCAAAATTTTTATCTCTTTAATTATGTTTTCAGTTACATATTACACTCATAATTATTTATCGGTATTTCCTCACTCATCTCTCAATGTAATTTTCTATGAACAAGCCGTGTATTGCACGGGCCAGAAGACTAGTTTTAAGTAAACAATCTAACCCATACAAACACTACTTTAAGATGAGGGTTGGATCGTGTTGAATTAATTAAATAGTGGTGATTTGTTATGTTGTTAGCCATAGGCCCATAGTAACAGGAGGGCTGGATCGTGTTGGATGGACTTCTTTAAAGCCCAATAAACTATGTGGTCATACTAATAAGTCTGAATCAATTATACTTCCTCTCCTTTGTAGGGTAAGTATGCTACTACTTGTAATACGTAGTAACATAAGGAGTAGCATATACAGATTACAAATATACTTACTTCCATTACTAAATGGTCACACCTTTTACCAATTGGTTATTGGTGTAGTGGTGATTGAGACTATACTTGGTAGGAAGGACCCGTGTTCGATCCCCCACAACAAGAATTGGGAGAGGATTGGAACCTAACCACATAGAACTGATCCTCGAATCTGGATTAGCCTAAAGGGTGAATTGGATGGAACACCAAAAAATTGTCTATATGACCAATTTGGTTGTTCAATTGTGTCAAAAAATAAAAAAAGATTGTTCAAGGGTATGCCATGCCTTGTGTAGTTGTGCGACAGTGCTCGACCCTTGTGAGTTTTGACATCCCGAAATTTTCAACAAGCCCAAAAACGACTCAAGATATATGTTGTTCCAATGCTTCTCTGAAAAAAAAAAAAAAAAATTGGACCAGCACCAACTCATGACTTAGCAAAATAGTAAGCACAAGCAACACAACATCAATACTATTCCGTGCCATGGGCCGATCAAGCCTAGTGCCATCTTTACGACTCAAGAATTAAGACCATTGTGGCTTAATACGAGGCAATTATGAAGTCAACTGACGTGCAATTTGGATTACCGCCTTACCAATCTCGAACACGATCCAACCCAAAAACCCAGATCACAATTTTCAGCTTTCCCTTTCATTTTCTGACCAAAAAATTTAAAAAGTAAAGAAAAAATAAAAATAAAAATAAAAATAAATTCTGTTCATCATCTTTCTCTCTTTCTCTCTCCTCGATTCTTCACTGACGCCATTGAAGATTGAAGCTTCAAAGAACCAAATAACAAGCATCATAATCACTTCAGATCTTCCTAAAAATCTCAGATCATCCAATTTTTCCATCAATTTTCAGGTTTGCAACATTCTTAATCTTAGTTATTACGTATAATTCATTTCATATTGTTTACTTTATCCTCTAATTTGAGCAATCGATTTTTGTTTATAGTTGTTATTATTGTTTAATCTATGTTAATTGTACTAAAACTTGTTAGTGTATAATTTGATTTGATCAATTTTTATACTAATTGCGAAAATCTGATTTAGGGAGTGTTTTTGATGTTGTTGTAACTGGAATTTTTGTTTGCTGTAGAAAAATTGAACTCAGTGGTAAGAAAATGGTGTACAGTGAGCAGTTGTGTAGGTGTAATTGGTTATGCGAGTTATAACTTATAAGGAGTGATAGTTGTTTGTGGAGGTCAGGATGCACCTTGTGAAGGGTGTGGCGAACCTCATTCGGGGTTCGTCTGGTGGCAATAACTCGGAGTCTGCCTCGGGTTTGCAAACCGAGCGTTTTACTCTTCCCGCTCATAATGTTTGCTTCAGGTACTTTGCTTTGTTCTTTATTTTGCTTGGAGTTTATGTTTTTACTGTTTTTGTATTTGATGATGCGAAATTTAAGGTTAATTTGTGTTTGATGAAACGAATGATTGAGCAATTGAAGAATTGTGTAATGTGTTTCACTTGTATACTAGAACTTTAGAAGTAACAGACATTGATTTGGATTTCTGTAAAGTTTTCCATCTAGTTGAGTTTAAGTAGGATATTTTGGTTTTATTGGCAATGTATTATGTTTTGCTTCCGTTTTTTTTTCTGGGATTGAGCAATTGCAGAATTGTGTAACGTGTTTCACTGGTATTCTAGAACTTTAGAAGTAATTCGGTGATAAAAATTTCTTCAACGTTTTCCATTTAGCACGAGTTTAAATAGGATATTTTTGGCTTTATTGGCAACCTATCATGAATTGCTTCCGGTTTTTCTGTTTCAGTCTTTTAGTCTAACTTTGGTGTGGGAGGAGCTTCTGACTAGCAAATGAGAGAAATTAAATCAAAATCAGTAAAATTGAATTTGTACTTGAGGAATATGTATGCAGCAACCTATACATGCCTATTGTCTACCACTTTGCCTTAGGTAAAAAAAAAAAAGTTATGGGCCATTGTATTTATGAGTATGGCTAAAGCTTAGTGAATTTTATGACGATGGGGATCTGCCTAAGCTTAGCAGCCTAAGCTGGGTATGAATTTTGCAGTTTTACTCCACTCAATTGCTTGGAGGCCTTTGTGCCCTATCCCTGCATTTGCAAGGACTGACATATCAATTCACAGCAACCAAGAAGTAAAGAGTGCTGAAGTGGGACATTAATTTAGTCGCTGTAATCCATAGGTGAAATAATGTTTATTAGAGACTCTTAGAACTGTATAAAAAAGAATAAATTGAACCATAATGCAATATCCTATAATAACTAAGAATAGTAGGATTTTTTATGAAAGCAGTTTGATCACTTGCTTATAAGCATGTCTCCTATGCTGCAGGGGCTAGGGCATGCATTAGTAAGAATTCCTAGAGCTACAAAGTCAATCATTCTCTGCACCTTGCACCTAAGCTTCTCTAGTTCTCTGTAACAACTTTTGTCAGACTAAACTAAAGTTTGTACTGGGTGGAATTAGTCTTGTCATTTGTGATTCTTTGACCACTTTAGCTTTTGTATGTTTTCTTCATCGTTTTCTTGCTTTTGATTCGTAGAATGTTGCAGCTATTTTAGCTGATTACTTGACCTATCATTCTATTGTTATAACTTGAAAAATTAGGAATATGTTATCCTATTAGTAGGCTTCTTAATGTTCACTGGCCAAAGACAGCTATCTATAAATGATCCTTAGGTTGTGTCCTTTTAATCTTTTATGTTTTTGTTAAGCTTGATTAAATTAAGAGACATGATATATTATCTTACTTTTCGTTGTTGTTTCCTATTTTAGTGAGGTTGGCAATGAGTCAATTCTAAAAGGTCTATGGGAGAAATACGAAAAGGCTGCTGATAAGGTAGGTGTGCTTGAATTTCTCCTTACTCCTATTATTGGCCGCAACTTCCAGGGGTGCTACTCTTATCATGTATTTACTGAGCTGATGTGCGGCTTGATTGATAATCAAGCTTAGTTGATGCATTTGGATAATCAAACTACTTTCCCAGTTAGTGGTAGCAGAAAGTGTGTGCGTTGACGTGATGAAATGCAAGTTTGTTGTGGTTGTCAAGATCTCTGTTTTATTCTTCGATGTCTTTCAGACTTGTTCACCTATTAATCACTAACAAAGTTTGGCCTTATTTTGGCTCAAAGGAAATGCAAGTATGTAAGAACTAAAATGAGCAAATCAGACGGTTTATGTATCAAGTAAAGTTTGATTACTGAATTATCTTATAAAGAGGGGGAAAATAAGCCTGTGGAAAACTTATTCATTTTCTTGACTGACAGTGGCTTATTTATCTATTTATTTTTGAGCTAAACATAGGCCGAGTTTAGGAACAATTATTATGAGTAGAAGGAAAAGTGCTCCAAGAAAAATTTGAAACCACGATGCTTAATCCATAATGCACTTGTTACAGCACATGGTTATCAATTGAATTAATTTTCTCTTTAGCATTCCTACTGCTTTATACAGTCTTATATTGATATAAATGTTTTTCTCTCTCTTTTTTATTATTTTTTTTATTTTGGGGGTTGGAGGGTGGGGCCATGGGGTTGCCTGTGGTGGATTATGAGTTTATGAGTAAGCCTGCTGCATTCAAGTGCTATCCTGTGCTCTGATTAAGAAGCTCTAAGATATGCTCAGTTCTTTATACATTTATCTTTTCTTCTCCCTTGGATTGAGCTTTACATTAACCTAGAATTTTACTCTGGAGCTGATCTTTAAAAATAATTTGACAATATCCAGTATTGTTCCATGTTTACTATGCAAGTCATTGTTCCTTGTTTAATTTCTTCCAAAGTGCTAATATTTATAGTATTCCTCAAACTAGGTGGAAAAGAGAAAGCTGTTTCGTGTTTTCCTTAAGCAGTTTGTAGACGTGCACAACAATTGGGAGCCTATCATCACTGGAGAATGTACAGATAGTACATCGTCAACTGTCTCAGACGTGGAGCAATCCTTTCAGTCTGGTGACACATCTGTTGGTTGCTTTTCTGGACACCCAACTGAATTTATAATAACTCTAATTGATGAAATAACGCAAATGACTTCTATAGTCACCGATTGTAAGTTGATATTCCTTTTCTTTTTCTCTCTTTCATTTGGTTTCAATAAAAATTTGCTGCTTCTGATATTACTTTGTATTTGATAACCTACTTACCACACCCTCAATATTCATGATTGTAGTTTTAATTTCACAGAATAGGTAGTTAAAAAGTATATAAGTAGTCAATTGATTAAGTTATATATGGCTGCTAAATTCGTGCCAATATGAAATTGATGCATCTTCCACTTGTTGCTGATTACGCAGTCATGTATCTTTATTTCTGGCAATGAAGAGGGAAGATAGACTAATATACACCATGCTGAAGCTTAAATGCTTTCTTGTTCAGTGATGTTCACCAGTGTTGGTTTACACTTCTCAATCTTTAATTTACTATGTCCCTACGGGTCAACTTTGTTCAATGGGAGAGTAGAGTTTGTTTCGTGAGTTATGTGTTGGTTTTTACCTGTAAGTGTCTCAAGGTACTTGTTTAAGTTGAATAAATATGGACTAATCATATTGGAATACATGTCTAACTAGATGGTGAATTAGACTTTTATGATTTGGATTTCTTGATTAAAGGTATACTTGAATTGTTAAGCTCTGTGTATATTATATGTGGAGATTATTGTAGTTAAAGGTACACATAGATAGACTGTATTAATTTGTCTTCTTTCTTGTATTTCTGGTTTGGGTAAGGCTTCATAAATCTAGAATTACCAAGATCTTGTCATTGGTGAAATCTATAGTGATTTGTCATTATTCTTCATTGTCTTTATTAATATTATATATCTTTTGTCTCTAGTTATCCGGCAGCTTGGTCAATAAATGATCTTAAAAAATATCAATTTTGCCTTTTGTCTGTGAATGCAGTGGATACCGGGTTTTCAAAGTCTACATATGATTCACTTACTGTCTCCACAAGCCTGAAGATTTCTACAGAAGGGATACCTGCCCTAGAAGCATTGGTGATTATAGTTCGTTCAGTTCATAACTGCAGAATTTTAGGCTATTATGGCGGGATACAAAAACTTGTTGCTTTAATAAAAGGTACTGGAAATTGTAACAGGAGTTTTTAATGTTTGTTATCGTGGTGCTTTTCATAGTTTATTGCGCTGATGCATTTATTTTGAAATGCTCTACAATTACACATTGAGTTTAATTTCTCAGAAATAAAATTAAATCCAGCTAAGCTTCTAGAACTATAACCTTAATACTCTATAAACTTGGGTTTATAAATGAGCTCATAGACTATTTTTGAATTGCGGACCTTTATGGTGGGTAATCTGTTTTGGGTACTAGCCCATATTTGGGTGTATTTGTGGTGCTGACATCATTTATTAAGGTGGTTGTGAACATGTGCTTTGTGCAGTGCTGGTAATTCTAATAAGTTTTGTATTTGGTTTTGGGTTGTATATTAATATACGGTAGCTACAACAAAGTTACAAAATACTATGTATAATAAATGGTCAAAATGGGTCATATTTAGGTCTGTGCTTGGTTGAGTTTGAGTTTTGGGTGATATCATGCATCTCACTTTCAGCTTAAGAATAATCCCATCTTAATTCTAAAGTCTAAACAGCTCATTGCTGATCGTCTGATGAAGGATCCTCATTTGTATCCATTGAGCCTGGGTAGTACTATTGTGTCACATAATTTACTTGTAATGATCCTTGATCTGACCAGCATTATTAATATCTGTTGTTTTTATAAGTTAAAAGAAACATTTAAAAACTAATAATTCTGTAAAAGGATAACATATCCTTAAAATTTGAATGTGATCTGGATTGTTGCGGTCCAGATGTTGTATGTTTAAAATGGTATTAAAGTTTAAGTAATGAGCCAATATTCATGACCAGTATTTTCGACTTGACCACTATATAAATTAAATTTGGAATCCCAAGCTCTTGATTTTTCAATAGATGCTTGTGACATGTAGCATTGAGTTTTTTTTTTTTTTTTTTTTTAATTTTTTTTTTCTAAAAAAAAAAATAGTTTTATTCTATTCTATCATATTCTTAACTTTAAAAGGAGACTTTCTTTTTGTTTTTTCTGTGTATCTTCTCTGACATATTTAGTCATTGAACTCTTTTTTTAGCGGCTGTTGTCCAACTAAAGGCGATTGCTGGAGCTCTTGCTGGAGATGAAGCTTTGTCTGATCATGCTCTGAATATATTTGAGTTGTTGCAAAAGTTACTTGTACATGTGGTGTCAATACTTTGCAGCTTCATTGACTTGAATTCAGATGCTTATGAGATGGCTAATATTTACAACAGTATTACATTTTCATTACCAAGTGGTGGTGCATCATTGATAGATCCTTCTGCCACATTTAAAGTTCAACGTGGAAAGTTGTATCCATGGAAGAAGACAGCTATAGTGTCAGTGATGGAGGCTGGTGGTCTTAATTGGTTAGTAGGTAAGGTAGGCATATTCTTTCCTTTTTTTTTTTTTTTTTTAATATACATCATAATTTGAGCTTGTACCATGCATTTTTTTTTTGTTTTTACACGCCAAGAGTAGCTAGCAAACTAGGCCATGGTGGCTCAAATATTGTAAGGGCTCTGCTATATGTGCATAGAAAATGGACCGTAGATGTATCTGCTGATGTACATGTGATTAGGGATGAGTCAATTACAGGTAGTGTTTATTCTATGTGCATTTATATTCTTTTTGAGTAGAAATAGGAAAAACAATGTATCTGGCAATAAGTCCTTTGGCTCTCAAATCTTGCACAACATTGGCTGGGTATGTAATAGTCTTGTTTATCTAGGAGAAAGTTTGTTATTGAATGAAGAAGTTTGTGAGAGTCCTTTACAGTGAAGGAATCAAATAGAATTTACCACAATGTCACATGCTTGGAATTGATAATAACATGAAAAAGGAAGTTACCTTTGAACATTTTGTAGCTCAGATAGCTATGTCCAAGGTGAAGTTAAAAGAAGCCACTCTCTCCCACAAAGAAATCTGACTTTCAAGTAGAGTCTATCATTTATGTCTAACCAAATAATGGGCAAAATAGTGAAGAAAGTTTATCACCTCTGTCCACTTTTGGTCGACACACCTCATTCTAGGTAACTCAATGAAATCTCTTATGGCTCGGAGTGGATTATCTCAGCTTTGTCTGTAATCCATTTGTGAATTCAATTTCTATGTAGAAAAAAGGACTAATTTATTTAGATTAATGGTCAAATAATGCTTGTTTGCAATGCACTTGTTTTTTTTTTTTGACCTTGTCTACTCAATCAGTGATCTTTGTGTTACTTTCAATTTGCGGATGATCTCTTATCAAGCTCTATTGTTTTCTGTTGTGGTTTGCTAATTTTTATTATTTTGTCTTTTTCTTCATGTTTTTTATTGTTTACTGTTGCTGTCATTAGTGTGTTGTTTTAGGGGTTTGGTAACGGTAAGGAGAAGTGTTATGGTGATGTGCTTTCAAGGCAATCATGTAGTGTGTATAAAGGGCGAAGCTCCAGGGGTCTTCTCATAAATTTGTACTTCTTCTGATATAGTGGGATAAGTTTACCTAATTAGCGTCATTATGGGCTAAGGGGGCTGGATCTTTCAAGAGTAAATCAGTTGGCTTTATTTGCAATCTTTTCTTCATGTTCAGAAGACAGCTTGACCTCATTGTTTGTAATCCCTTTTTTCAGCTGTTAATATAATTTTTTTTTCTTTTTCTGCGATTATTAAAATAAGCTTGTGTTTCTTGTATGAAAGTTCATTGTATAACATGCAGTTAATTTTGTTTCAGAGTTGCTTCGTGTCATGAGAAGATTGAGCATAAAAGAACAGTGGACGAATCTGTCACTTCAATATTTGACTTTGAGGGCTCTACATTCAGCCTTATCTGAAAATTCTCGTGCTCAGAATCATTTTAGAAGCATCGGAGGACTTGAAGTTTTGTTGGATGGGCTTGGACTTCCATCTAGCAATGCATTGGCATCGAAGGCAGCCAATAGGTATAATAAAAGGGTGTCTTCTTTTTGGCCTTTATTTTCATCTCTTTCATTTTGGTTAATATATATTTAGCAACTTACACATAGGAGTCATTAAATTTTGGCTTTTGGTTCGTGTATTTAATATGCTCATGTTTGGAGTAAAAGGTGTTTACTGTTTAGATAAAGCCTCTGATGGGAATTATGAGGAATTAGTTATATGCTTTTTGTGAAATAGCAGATATAGAAGCTATTGCTGCATCCGGGCTTTGAAAATGATGAAACCCAGTTCTTTGCAAATTTCAGGGAGAGGTAGATACTTATAATCAGTTGCATACCTCGATACTCAATGTGAAAAAACTTGTAATCTTTCTGATATAAATGAGTCCTGTAACCTCTTAGTTTGTCTGAATAAGAATGTTTTAACAATTTTACTAGTCTTTTGCCTATCCATAATAGGTCTTCTTCAGCTGGTGCTATATCAATAAGCTTTTGATTGAGGGGCCTACCTTAAATTTGGTTATGATCTTATTAATTGTACTAGATGTTGTGCTGCTTTGTAATATAAGTGTTTCTGTTTATCAGCCTTTTAGCTGCTTTTTAATTACTGTGAATTGTAATGCAGGTATGAAAACATTCTGCTTGCCTTATTTCAACTCCATGTGCTATCTTTGGAGGTTCTTAGAGAGGCAGTGTATCCTTCATACATTTCAACTTTTCCCTCTAAGGCTCTACCTACATACAATGCAATAGGTTAATGTTTATAAATACATTTTGAACAGGTTATATTAAACTATTGTGCTACATTATCGTGTACTAGTTTAAATAGTGATAACTATGAACTATATATATCCTTAAAGTACGCCTTTTGGCTTTATAATATTAACTGTAACAAGTTTATTGATTGTTGTTTATGGCTGTATACTTAATTAATGTTTTCTAATATTAATTTCTCTAGTCATCTGGAATATCTTCAATATCTGTTAAGCATCAGTACTTGGTTGTTTCCTTAACGGATGCCTAGATATGGGAATGTTAATAACATGCAATTCTTGTGTGAGAATGGAAGAGTGCATAACTTTGCAAACAGCTTCTGCATTCCTGCTTTTGCACTTCAAAATTTTGAGCTACGGAGGAAGGAGATTTCTGTACAAAGTAATCTGGAATGTTTATCCACAACATCAGAGCATGACAATGAAGAGAAAATTTGGAATAAAGAGTCTTCAACAGTATCTCTTGCTGGGGAATTCATAAAATACTGGCAACATTATGCTTTTACATTGAGCCAGAGTTTCTGCTCTTTTATGGTTGCTTTTGAAGATACTATGTCTGAAAGTATTAATGGACCAACTGGCCGACATAATGTGCCAGTTTCTTCATTATTTTCTGAACTTTCAGTAAGATGGTTATTAAGAGTTCTTTTGATTGTCTTTCCTTGCATCAAGGCTTTCTCAAATCAAGATGAATTGCCTGCTTTTTTAAGGTTAATATTGGATCATTTTTGTCAGCATTCATACTTTCTTTTTCCTCCTGGATTCTGGAATGGAGGTGCTGTCAATTATTATTATCAGAACTCAGTGATATTTTTTTGCTGGTTTCTGTAGAATGTTCGTGTGTATCTTACAGCATCAAGCTCTGCATGCGTTAAGGCAGTTTTTGAGTTCCTTACCGACATTGCTTGAAGTGTTTCGGGCGGAACGAATATGGGAACTTGTCTTCTCAGAGAACTTTTTTGGAGCAGCTTTGTTAGACTTTGAAGTTGATTGCTCAGCAACCAAGGGTTCCTGCTTATCGTCTGTCACTATTGGCAATGATATTGAAGTGTTGGTTCTTAAAGCAGAAAGTCTCAAAATGGAAGTCATCTCATTTGCTGAGTTTGCTGCAACTCTCAAGGAGACTACACATAATTTGGTTAGTTAGTTTTTGCCTGTTTACACTTAGTTAGTTAACTATCATTCAACCTGGCCTGTAGTAAAAACATCATTTTAAAAAAAAAAACGTAATCTGAAAGTTGTTATAAAGAAATTATACATAAGTTTTTTGCCGATTTCTAGAAAGGATTTAAGTTTGAAAAGTTTGATGAGGTCTGGTTCCATTTCTTGTGATGCTTTGATTTCAGCCATGGTGTATGTGAGATGATATTACTTAGATTTTATAATTGATAAGTAGAAAGACACAAAGGGGGTGTCACCCGTGTACAAAAGGTGCTACTGGATATTGAATTCATCTTTGTGCCATACTCGGTTACATTTGCGACCTTATTTAAATAATGGCTATTTCTGCTCTCTTCTTAGTCCACTTTTAAGTTTTATTTTTGAAGTTGGATCCTGGAGATGCAAAACTTTGTTCATTTTAAAGGTCCATTTCCCACTGCATGCTGACTTTCTTTTTCTCTTGTATGGCAGCCAGAGTGTTCAGCTTTATTAGATGCACTTGAGCGTTCTGCTCGCAATCCAGAGATTGCAACGGTGCTTTGTAAAAGTCTGCTTCAAATATTGCAACATGCACGGGAAAAAACGCTTGCTTCTTTCAAGGAGCTTAAGGGGATGTCCCGAGTGCTTAGAGTTGCTTGCATTCAAGCTCAAGAATTTAGGTCTAATGATTCAACCCCTAGTGAAAAATTGACCAAAGTTGATGATATCCCACCTGATAGTTGTCATAGATCAGATATTCCTGCAGCATTGCTCAATCTGGATAAGAGCATGGGATCAACTGTGGAGCTCTTCAACACCTACTTTTGTGTAGCTGATGATGCAAAAAGTTTGGTACATGATGCAGAGTGCATTGATTGTTTGTTTGATTTGTTCTGGGATAAGGATCTAAGAAATCTCATGCTTGGTTATATTCTTGAGCTGATGAAGGTGGTTCTTTTACTTTGTTTCTTTTCTATGTTTTGCCTTGAGGCAATTTTTTCCTGATGGCTTATTGTTACTATGTCGGGGCTTGGATTTTGGATGGGCAGGCTGCTCCTAGTTGTAAGGATGATCAATCAGCAAAGTTGCAGTTGTGTTCTAGGTACCTGGAAACTTTTACCCAGGTAAAAGAAAAGGAAAAAGATTTTGCAGAAGTGTCAATTGAGCTTTTGGCTGGCATGAGAGCGATGCTGTTGATGGATCAAGAGGTATTCGTCTATAGCACTCCTTTTTTCTTTCTCCTTTTGCACCATGTTCTGTAACTCTATATTTGGTCTCACTTCTGTTCTACCTTAGACGTGTCCTGTCTTTATTAACCTTGATTTAATGATTTGTTTAGTGTCTTATTTTTGCAAAACTGTATGCTTTCAGTATTACCAGGAATTGTTTCGTAATGGTGAATGCTTTATTCACGTTGTCTCCTTACTCAATGGAGTTGTTGATTCTACGAATGCGGAGAAATTGGTCCTTGATGTCCTCCAAACACTGACTAGTCTTCTTTCCAATAATGACATATCAAAGGTATGAACCTCTTCCAGCTAGCCAAAGATTTAAGTTGATCGTAGAAAATAAACCACTTGACTTCCACACACACCTCCCCCCCCCCTCCCCATGCTTTTCTTTTCCAATGCTTTCATTGTGTTATGTTCTTGTTGGACTTTATGCAATTAAAGTATTTAGGTCATAGATTCCCTCTTAAATTATAAATGTAGGGATCAAATAGGTTCAAAACTATTTCTCCTATCACTTGGCAGGGTTTCCATCATAATTGTACTCTGCCAAATAATTTTATTAGATTCATTCTGGTAGTTCTGATCTTTTAATCGAGCAACATTGCAGCATTGTATGAGTTGATATACTCTGGACTTACTGCCTTTATGTCTTCTGAATGTCTAATTAAATCCACTGACCTAAAGTCTTGGTGTTTCTGTTTGTGCTGTTATATTTTCTGTACATATTTGGTCTTTCAGGCCTCGTTCAGAAATCTTGTAGGGAGAGGTTATCAGACTTTGCAAAGTTTGTTGCTGGAGTATTGCCACAGTCAGGCTAGTGAGTGCCTTTTAAATTCACTGCTTGACATGCTTGTGGATGGCAAATTTGACGTGAAAGGGAATCCTTCAATAAAAGTACTCATTCTTATCCTTTTACTGTCCTATTGATGTACACTTTTGAACTTTCATTTGAATAGCAATCGTATTATGATTGTCCCTTATGTACAGGGATGTAAATAATTCAGGTTTTTGATGTTTAACTTCTGATTTCTTCTGCATTATGCCTATGTAATTCTTTTTCTATATCTATTGTGCAGAATGAAGATGCCATAATTCTTTACCTAAGTCTCTTACAAGAGGTTGGTATTTCATCTGCAACTGAAGCATTTATTTTATTTTTTTATTTTTCTGTGTGTGTGTGTGTGGGGGGGGGGGGGGAGGGGGGTTAATTAAAGAGTATGGTTTTTGGTTTTTAAATCTGGAGTTTGAAGTTGCAAAATACTGTTCTCTCCCTGTAAACGAATTGGTTTTGACTTCATCAATCTCCATCAGTTTGTCTTCTCCTGACCATATTTTTGTTTTTAATGAGGAGTTTGGGGGGGAGGGGGGTGCTTCCATGGCTTTGTGTTTCTGACGGTTGGCTTATCATTGGCAGAGCAGTGATTCTGTGCAGCAAGCGGGGCTTAATATCTTTCTGCAGCTACTGAGGGATTCTATATCCAATCGAGCTTCCTGTGTAAGTGCAGGGATGCTCAACTTTCTTCTTGATTGGTTCTCAAAAGAAGACAACGATAATGTCATATTGAGAATCGCTCAGCTGATTCAAGTAATTGGTGGCCATAGTATATCAGGGAGAGATATTCGCAAAATTTTTATGCTTCTAAGAAGTGAAAAAGTTGGAAAGCGGCAACAATACTGCTCGTTACTTATGAATTGTATTTTGGCAATGTTGAATGAGAAAGGGCCGACTGCCTTTTTTGACCTTGTTGGAGATGATTCGGTAAGTTTGCTATAGTCTCATCAATTAGTTAGTTTCTGTTGATTCACTATGTGCTGATCTCTTGCATTCTAGTCCCAAATGAGGTAAATTGAAGGCAAAAAAGTATTAAACATAAAAAGTTTCCTAAATTCTAAAAACCACCTACATGAGGATTAGCATGGTCAAAGTAGCAATAGCGCCAAATCGAACCCCCATGTAAATCTCCAAATTCTCCTCATACTCCTAATTGAAGTAACCACACCTGTTATGGGCGGGCATGCCCCCCGATCTGGCCTGCATCCAGCTTCTCAAAAGACTTGCAATTATCTGCTTATAGTGTTCTTTTTTGTGCTTTACAAGCTATAATATATATATTTTTTCCTATGAGAAGTGTGGGTATGGGGTGTCAAATGTATTTACTTTTTTAAAGCTATGAATGCTATTTTTTTCACTTTGACCTTGAAGTTGGAACCTGATGCTTTTAAATATTATTATTGGGCAGGGAATCATACTCAGAACTCCTCTGCAGTGGCCTCTAAACAGGGGTTTTACTTTCTCATGTTGGCTTAGGGTAGAAAATTTTCCTAGATGTGGTACAATGGGACTCTTTTCTTTCCTAACTGAAAACGGAAGAGGGTGCTTTTCTCTAATTTCCAAGGATAAGCTAATTTACGAGGTAATTTGCTGATCAATTTATCACCCTGTTTTTATTTTCTATATGCATCTTTTGTGGAACTTCTTCCGTTTGCTTATGAATTTATAAGCATGTGGATGTTTGGTGGTTGCGATTGCACATCTAATTGCTTGGTTTTCCCTTGTCCTTTGCAGTCTATTAACCAGAAGAGACACGGAGTTTCGTTTCATGTCAATCTTGCTAGGAAGAAATGGCATTATCTTTGCATAACCCATAGCATTGGTAGAGCATTTTCTGGGGGTAGCCTTTTAAAGTGTTATCTGGATGGCAATATTGTATCATCTGAAAAATGCAGGTGCACTTTTATCTTTTTTTCTTATTCACTAGATTTTTTGGCTTTGAAGGTGTTTACCAAAGAAGTAGAATATTGTCAAAGAATTAAGACATACTCTATTTTCTTTTTGTAACTCTCCAGATATCCTAAAGTTAATGATCCGTTGACAAAATGTGCAATGGGCACCAAGATACTTCTTCCTTTCGGTGATGAGGAAAATACTTCGTACTCCATCAAAGATATTTCACCATTTCTTGGTCAGATAGGGCCAGTTTATTTGTTCAATGATGCCATCACCTCAGAGCAAGTTATGGGTATCTTTTCCTTGGGTCCAAGCTACATGTACTCATTTCTTGACAACGAGTTTGCACCGTCATCTGATAGTCCCTTGCCTGGTGGGATCTTTGATACTAAAGATGGTCTTGCTCCAAAAATAATATTTGGACTTAATGCTCAGGTTCTCTTCTATCTTTATGTTCTGCTCCAAAAGTTGCTATTATCCGATCACACAGCTCTGATCACATCTACGCTGAATATTACAGGCAAGTAACAAAAGAGCGTTGTACAATGTTGCACCCCTCATGGAGTATGCAGTCGAAAAGAATCCATTTGAAGCAACAGTACTGGCTGGGACACAGCTTTGTTCTCGGCGATTGCTACAAGAGATTATTTACTGTGTTGGAGGCATATCTGTGTTCTTTCCTCTTTTTACTCAATCTCACTATTATGAAAATGAAGAGCAAACTGACAACAGAAATCCATTGCTTATACCTATCACAAAAGAGCGTCTCACAGCAGAAGTTATTGAGCTTATAGCTTTTGTCCTAGATGAAAATGTAGCAAATCAACAACAAATGCATCTTGTTTCCGGATGTTCAATTCTGGGGTTTCTGTTGCAATCAGTTCCACCCGAGCAACTGAATTTGGAAACTCTTTCAGCTTTGAAACATCTGTTCAATGTTATTGCAAATTGTGGTATGGACATCATTTCCTTTCTCCCCTTAAGTTAGTGCTAATTTTTATTCAGACAAGTTGATGCTCTTTGGTTTTTGATACAGGCTTGTCGGAGCTTCTTATAAAAGATGCTATATCTGCGATATTTCTTAATCCCCTCGTGTGGGTGTTTACGGTTTACAAAGTGCAGCGCGAACTATATATGTTTTTGATCCAGCAGTTTGATAATGATCCAAGACTGCTAAAGAGTCTGTGCAGGCTACCACGAGTCCTGGATATAATACGCCAGTTTTATTGGGATAATGCAAAATGCCGATCTTCTGGTGGATGGAGACCTCTCATGCGTCCTCTATCAAAGAAAACTGCTGGAGAGAGACCCAGTAAAGAAGAAATTCAGAAAATCCGTCTTCTTTTGCTCAGCCTCGGTGAAATGAGTCTTAGGTTGGAGAACGTCTTTCTTGTTCCATTATGTTGGTTAGATATGGTTGGCAATTTTATTACAGGCCAAAAATTTAGAACATAAAGAGTGTTCTCACATAAAAAAAAATTCTCACATAAGAAAACTTCTCACGAGAGCCTCCCCCTATATATATATATATATATATATATATATATATATATTTTAAGTAATCGTTTTTCTCTTTTGGTTGGGGTGGGCTGTGGCTTGGCTGTAGAAGAAGAGGTTGTTTAATTCTTTGTTTGCACCAAGTTCTGTAATTGAGGCCTTTTTTTTTCCTCAAGCTGGTTCCACATATCATCTGTCTCGATGTGTCTAAGATTGTTGTTTTACTTTCACCATTTTTTGCAGGCAATGTATTGATGAATCGGATATCAGAGCACTTGTTGCCTTTTTTGAGATAAGTCAGGACATGGCATGTGTTGAGGATGTTCTCCACATGGTTATTCGGGCTATCTCTCAGAAATCTCTTATGGCACCATTTGTTGAACAGGTGAACTCCATTGGTGGATGTCATGTATTCATAAATCTTCTACAGAGGTATGATTATTGCAGATCTTCTGAGATTTCATTTGTTTTTAGAAAATCATTTCGTTTAGTGAATGTTTTTTCCCTTTTATCAGAGCAAATGAGCCGATCAGATTGCTTAGCTTGCAATTCATAGGCAGGCTTTTGGTTGGCATTCCATCTGAAAAGAAAGGACTAAAAATTTTCAACATTGCGGTTGGAAGATCTAAATCTCTCTCAGAAATCAATAGGAGAACCAATTCAAGAATACAGCCCACTGTTTTGGCCATTTCTGAAAGATTATTCAGTTTTCCTTTAACAGAACATTTATGTGCCACTTTGTTTGATGTACTCCTTGGTGGTGCCAGCCCAAAGCAGGTGAATATATGGTGATATACTTTTCTGGTTTTTGGTGATTAATAATATCGATTTCTTGCTTCATGCTGACTGTTTTCTATGGTATGGATTTGTAGGTTGTACAGAAGCAAACTCTTGCTGAACGTCAAAAAAGCAAGGGCAATAGTTCTCAGTTCTTTGTTCCTCAGGTTTTGGCTCTCATTTTCAAATTTCTGTCAGAGTGCAAAGATGTATTGGCCAGAGTCAAAATAATTACAGATCTTCTTGATCTTCTTGATTCAAGTCCGTCGAACATAGAATCACTTATGGTACTTATTTATGTGCTTTTATCTTTTGCCATTTTTGTATCTTATATCATCTAATGTTGTGGCTGCCTATGTAGGAGTATGGATGGACTGCCTGGCTGACAGCTGCGATGGAGCTTGATGTAGTGAAGCATTATAAACTGGATTCAGTTGGTCAAAGTGAAAGCGAGATTATTGAACTAAATTCTGTGAGAACACTGTTTTGTGTTGTTCTTTGCTACTATTTGTTTTCTGTGAAAGGTGGCTGGCAACATTTGGAGGAGACAGTCAATTTCATACTCATGCATTTTGAAAAGGTGGTTCTTGACTCTTTTTACTTTGTTAACATTTCAATGGTAATATATACTGTACTTCTGGTCTTGTAACATAAGTGGGCAAACAACCAATTGAATTACTTAACCTCTCCCATTGCCAAATCTCTGCTATTAAAGAAATTCAGCAACTGCACAGATCAATATAATTTAGGTACTAGTCGTAAAATGTCTAAATCACTCGTATGTGCATGTGATTTTATTTTCTGGTGATGAAAATTTTCAGAATGCATAACTTTATTTTGTACTACAAATGCTTTCCATAGAGCCTTCATGTAAACTTTAAACTAGAGGGATATAATTACTATCATTTCATAGTTTGCTATCAGTTCATTCAATATTTCCTTCTACAGAGGACAAATTATAACATATGATAGATTAAAATCCCCAGGCCACTTCTTCTTGTCCCCCCCTCTTTCTCTTTTCCATCAATAATCTTACTCTTAAATGTCAGTCTTTCCTTGCTTTTCAATATTATCGTTTCAATTAGAAATGTATGAAAAGCATCAATTTTTCTTGAATTAGATTAAGCCAAATCCCCCCCCCCCTTTTCTTCCTCCTCAGTTTTTTCTTATCTTCATTGAATTATGAATGCGTGTTTCGTTTTTTTATTTTTTGGTAATCAATGCTGATGCAATTTATACTATTTAGCTATGTAACGAGCTACAGAAAAAAAAAATTAAAATTTGAAATTAGAAGTTAAACAACTCTCTCAATGAACCCTAAAAATCATTAATCTAGTCAGTCAAAAATATTTCTCATTGCCAATGTATAAAAAAGCTCAAGGCGTGCTGAGTCGATAAGGCTTATGCAGCGCCTAGGTGCGCACCTCATCGAAGTGAGGCGCACTATATAAACAGTAAAAAAATATTGGCAGAAATTTGCTTCAGCCTAATTAATACGCCTCGCCCAGGCCAAAATAAGCGCTTACCCCCTATCGCCTTGCACCTCAGCGCCTAGTGGTTTTTCAAGCACTGCTCATCGCAGCTTCTTGGATAACGACAATCCAAACCCATTAAAAGCTTAACGCTCCTTACTTTTCCCTTCCCCTTGAGTATCCACTGGGGATGGGGGAGTCTTGGATCCTTATTTCCTTGGGAGTGAGGCACTTAAGGTGCAAGAAGTGCATTAAGCCATCAATATGACTTACAGTTTTAATTATTTGAAAGGGGCTCATGATAACCCTATTAGGGTTTTTTTTTTTTTTTTTTTTTTTTGTTATTACGAAAAAAAAAAACTGATATCATGCATTATCATGGAATACTAAGTGGGTTTAAAGTGTCCTTAATAATAAGTGAATCACTGTAAATAAGACTCCCTTTGAGTTGGAGTGATTGCCCTCCTTTCCATTCTTGTATGTTTCAATTGATGTCCGAACTTTACATTCACTTTATATGAGTTCAATTCTTTTCTCCACTTATAAATAATTCTTATTGTTATTTTTCACTTTCCTCACATCTTTGTGAAAACTGGAATTAATATTCTAAGTGATATTGAGAATGTGATCTAGTGTTTCTTCTTATAAAGGACTATTTTCATTAGGGAACTGTACACCCTCATGGCTTTGCCTCTCTCTTTAGCAATTGCAATTGTGGTAATTGTTGCAGTGTTCTGACGCAGTATCCTGCAAGTGTAATACGCTGTATCTTATATTTAGCCATCACCACCAATGTTGATGAATTGGAACCTTTTTTGCATTTCATTGTTGTTGAGAATTGAAATATATATGTTTGAATATGCAAATTACAGGACCTTGCTAATATTGCAGAGTAAAGTTCACTCTATATATTTATAGTGACAAGAGCTCAGGATTTTGTAGATATAGATTTGATAACAGCACATGCCGCTAATGCCATGAATTTAATAGTCTAAAAAATTTCATGTCGTGTTTTTAGAACACATTTTTAAGGAACAGCTTTTTGAGGAACAAGTTGAGAATTTCTTACAAAATGGTCTTTACACAACAAAGTGACCTTGATTTAAATAAGTAATGTTGCCTCGATGCCTCATGTTTTTATATGTATTAGGAGAGATGAAGAGATTCCGTTAGCAGAATATTAGGCTTGTCTGTCTCCCTGCTTTTTAATATTTCCCATAGCAATTTTATTTTTTAATTAAAAAATAATACTTATGGGGTAAATATAATCCACTACTCTTATCGATTGGGTTACTTTAAGTTGTCATTCATGATCTTGATAAGTTCAATGTCTAGCAGGCTGGCGTCTCATACCACTACTTGCTTCGGGATATATTCGAGGATTTATTGCAGAAGTTGATTGAATTCTCTCGCGAGGAAAATGTTTTGGCATCTCAGCCTTGTCGTGATAATACCTTGTATTTCATGAAATTGATTGATGAGTTGCTTCTATCTGAGATTGATCATAAGCTTCCGGTATGCAATCTATCTGAAACTACTACTTGTATTTATTATTTAATAAATTATGTCTGCATCTATGTCATATGATGTATTCTCTGAGTTGAAAGCTTTTAGTTAGTGAGGCTGTCAAGATGTATTGTTTGAAAGAAGTGATAGCAGATATAAACTTTGTTGAGAGTCTTGGGACTTGCACATCTGAAATTTGTTAAACATATATATTCCAGAGGTGTTGTTTCTATTGCACAACTAAATGATGCAAAGCATCTCATCTGTCTTCTTGAGTTTGGTCTGCTATATGTATGAAGTATAATTCTTTTGTTCTATACCTACCTTTTGTCATCCTTCAAATGAAATATAAAGTATGAAGGTTGGACACTTCTATTATAAAGGCTCATCAAGTACTTTCCTATTGGTTAGCGCTTAGCCACTTAGCAACTGACCTTTTTTGTTATCATAATATATGCAGCAATCTATTTTCTGGTTAGTGTGATTTTGTTGCCGAAATTTGAAAAAGTTTGTGATTTATGAATTGTTTCTTACAGTTTCCGGCAACAAGCACAGAGTTTTCTCCAGATCAACTTGATGTAGAGGGTTTCACAGACCTGGGTGATGCTCTTCATGATGCATTGCAAGGAGAATCCGTTGAAAGGATGTCTAGGTAAATTGAATTGGTGTCTTATATTGTATACAAAGTAATTTTTTAACTTTTTTTTTTTTTTTTTTTTTTTTTTTAAAATAACTTGATCTTTTAGACTGATATTGGTGTGGTGCTATTTTAATTCATATAAAATTATGTTAGTTTTACTTAATTTTATAGTCTTGCTCCCCATCTATCTTATTTTTATGTTTATACCTACCTGTTCCTCTTTGTTATTAAAATGCTATATAATTATGTAACTGGAGATCACATGAAGCATCTCTCTGTTACTGTTATTTTAATTTGTTTTGTTGACCTTCTTCTCCCTTAAGATACAGAGGTGTTTCAGGCTAAAGAAGACTCTGCATGTCATTTTTACTCCTTTTCCTTTAGATTTATGCAAGTTGGAGCTCTTTTCTTTCCTGTTGGTTGCACAGCTTGCACTCTAGATATATATACTTGTCCCAAAGTGTTTGCACCGTTTGCCCTGTAGGAATTGGTTTGCTTCATATGTAGTCAGTGTGTATAATTTCTTCTTTCACCTAGCATAATCAATCAATCAATCAAAGCCCTAATCCCATAAGTGGGGTCGGCTACATTAACCAAAAATGATTATTCCGTATAGTCATCCACAAAAATCTTCCTTCTCCATTCCTTTACGATCAAATGCCTCATGCTCATGCTCATGCAAATCCATATACTTCACGTAGCGCATATTGTGTTTCATGTTTCTAGATGGCAGTTATTTTCATCTACTACCGAGACTTTAGTTCTCCAAATTCAATTGCTTCATTCTTAAGACTAGTTGTTGACTGTAACTGAGGAAGATATATAAACTGATGTATCAGCAGATATGACATTTGTGGTTTCACATCCTCATCTAAGCAATATGTCAATTTATTTCTAGTAAGCTGACAGTGTATGCATAATTTCCTCCTTAGAAATCCATCAGCAAACAAGCTGCCTACTGCCAATGAAGATGTAATAGCTGATGACAACTGGTGGAGCTTATATGACTGTCTTTGGGTTGTTATTAGTGAGATGAATGGAAAGGGACCTGGCAAGACTATGCCTAAATCAACTTCTTTTTCTGGGCCATCCTTGGGGCAAAGAGCACGTGGCTTGGTTGAATCATTGAATATCCCTGCAGCTGAAATGGCTGCAGTTGTTGTGTCTGGAGGACTTGGGAATGCACTTGGAGGGAAATCAAGTAAAAATGTTGACAAAGCTATGCTATTAAGAGGGGAGAAGTGTCCAAGGGTAGTTTTCCGCTTGGTTATCTTATATCTTTGCAGAGCATCACTGCAAAGAGCATCTCGAGGAGTCCAGCAAGTGATTCCACTTTTGCCATCTCTTTTTCTGCCTGATGATGAGCAAAGCAGAAACCGGTTACAGCTATTTATATGGTAAATTTATGTTGCATCTTGAGTACTTCGTCCTCCATGTGATGCATTGTTGGACATTTATGACATCTTGCTTTTATTTGAGCAGGTCTTTGCTGGCTGTCAGGTATCAATATGGGATGCTTGATGATGGCAATCGTTTTCATGTTATATCTCATTTGATCAGGGAAACTGTCAATGGTGGGAAATCATTGCTTGCTACTAGCATAAATAGTGGTAATGAGTCTTCAGATCCTGGCACTACAACTGCAGAAATGGGTGCTGTGCACAATTTGATTCAGAAAGATAGAGTACTTATTGCGGTAGGTCTTATCTTAATTATGCATTGCCTTAATCAATCTTAAAATTGCTTTTATGCAGGGATAGAACTAGTGATGTTAAAATCTAGAAAAAAGGTTCATTGAACGAATCTAAATTTTGGAGAGATGCTTAAGTTTAGCTGGTTGAAAATTTTAAATTAAGAACAACTGCTGTATGTTTTTCTTTAGTACATTTGGCTAAGAAAGATCAATTGTTCTTTGGATCTGGGGAACCAGACCTCTAGTGCTGCGTTTTAGAGTTACTAGTGGTTTCATGCTGAGATGGGGTTATTTCTATCTTGTACAAAACAAAAGGATAGGCAAACTTTTGATAGGCTTCAGTTGCCTACCTGGTTTTATGAACTCGGCGTATGTGATGTGCCTTTTCCTTTGTAAATTTTTTAATAAAATATTTATTATATCTCTCAACTGCAAAGGCATGCTTATATAAATTTTAAGGGAGAAGTTCCATACTTTTTTCAATGTGATAGGGGAAAAAAAAAAGTGAAAAGGAGATTATTATTTGAAGCCATTCTAAGTTGTTTACCTCCTTTTATTCTGTTGTTATGTATTGTGATATGCCTTTTCCCTTGTAGATTTTTTAATAAATATTTATTCTTTTCTCCTAATTTCAAAGGCATGCTTATATAAAATTCTAAAGGACAAGTCTCATAATTATTCAGTGATAATGTGATTGCAAAAGAAAACAGAAAATAGGAGATTATTATTAGTATTTTTATAGAAGCTATTCTTAGTTATTTACCTCCTGTGACTTTGCCGTCATGTATTTTGTAACACGTGAAGTAATTTTTTTCTTTATTATTTTCTTAGGCTTCTGATGAGGCAAAATTCATAAAAGATTTAAAGACAGATCACATGAGGCAGCTGCTTGACTTGCAGACTAGGATTGATGAGAACACACTGACAGATTCTGGCCAGAAAAAGGCATTTGAAGATGAGTTGCAAAGCACTTTAAGAGGAATACTGGCTTTGGACGAAAGTAGGAGAGCTGCATTCCAACTTGCTTGCGATGAGGAGCAACAAGTTGTTGCTGTATGCATACTTATTTTCATGTTGTTTAAGTATTGATGCATATTGTGTTGCTTAGATAGTGTATCGTAGTTGCATTGCTATTCTGCTACTTTTTTTTTTTTTTTTTTATTTTTTTTTATTTTTAATTCTTCTAATTTGATCAGGATAAATGGATGCACGTTTTTCGATATTTGATCGATGAACGAGGGCCATGGTCAGCTAATCCTTTTCCAAATTGTGTTGCAAGACATTGGAAACTTGATAAGACAGAAGATGCATGGCGCCGTAGACTGAAGTTGAGACAGAATTATCATTTTGATGAGAAATTATGTTACCCTTCGTCCAATGTTTCAGAAAATGAAGCAGCAGTTGTACCTTGTGAAAACAATTCTGGTGCTGGTGTACCTATTCCAGAGCAAATGAAACGCTTATTGCTGAAAGGAATTCGCAGAATCACTGATGAGGTGAACCCTGAAGCCAGTGAAAGTGATAATGAATCTAGTGACTCTCAGGGAATGAATTCTGAGGAGGTTTCAGATGGCCAATTTTCTGAGCTGTTGAAGGATGGTGAACAGAAGGATGCAGTTCATGAAAGAAAAGAGTCTTCTTCACCTACTTTTGAGACAGATAGTGGGCAGGTAATTAAGCATGAAAGTTCTGATAATTTAAATGTATACACTGTATTCTCATCTGCCTCTTGTTTTATTGCAGGCTCTTATGACTGTACCCTGCATCATGGTTACTCCAAAGAGAAAGTTAGCTGGACACTTGGCGGTCTTAAAAAATGTCTTACATTTCTTTGGTGAATATCTGGTGGAAGGCACTGCAGGGTCCACAGTTTTTAGAACTTTTGAGTCTTTCAAAAATTCTGAATCTGAGACAACTCATCAGTCAAACGAAGCTGAGAAACTGAAATTTCTGAAAATTCCAACAGATGCCAATATAATTTCTGAGAAGCATAAAGCCATGGATACTTTGGAGAAGCAGATGAAAGGCATCAAAAGGCATTGGAGGTGGGAAGTCTCCAAGGTATATTAAGTTGTATCTTTGCCTTTGAAATTTCTCTGTGTGTGCTGCTACACTGTTTTTACAATTGTTTTAATGTCTGGCTGTAGATAAAAGCAGTGCACTGGACTCGGTATCTGCTTCAATACACTGCAGTTGAGATTTTCTTCAGCAATTCTGTTGCTCCAGTTTTCTTCAATTTTTCTTCACAGAAGATGGCGAAAGATGTTGGAAGCCTAATAGTTGTCACCAGAAATGAGTTACTGTTTCCCAAGGGAAGTACCAAGGACCGTACTGGGGTTATCTCCTTTGTTGATAGACGTTTGGCTCAAGAGATGGCTGAAACTGCTAGGGAAAGCTGGAGGAAGAGGGAAATAACCAACTTCGAATACCTTATGATTCTTAACACGCTTGCTGGAAGGTCTTATAATGACTTGACGCAATATCCTGTCTTTCCATGGGTACTGGCTGATTATACTTCAGAGACACTTGACTACAACAAGTCCTCAACTTTTAGGGATCTATCAAAGCCTGTGGGAGCACTGGATCCCAAAAGATTTGAGGTTTGTGGCTCTCATATCTAGTTAGATAGTAAATAATATTAATTTACATGTGTTGATCCTTATTTTCTACTTGATATCTCTGCAGGTTTTTGAGGATAGATACCAAAATTTCTCTGATCCTGATATTCCCAGGTATAATCTGTGGCTGATCAAACAATAAATTTTGATGATAAATTGCTCTCCCAAAGGGCAAAGGGAAATATAGCAATGTGGATAAGATCAATAGCTAACATGGGAAAATAATTCTTTTGTTGCAGTTTCTATTATGGTTCTCATTATTCCAGCATGGGGAGTGTGCTCTATTACCTTATTAGGCTTGAGCCATTCACTGCCTTGCATCGGAATCTACAGGTGTGTAGACTGTGGAAGAGTGGAGTTTTGGTTATCTGTGTCAATTTTTGGTCCAATCAATTTGCTATGCATATATTAACATCTAGATTTTTAGGTTCAACTTTTAAGTCTTGTTTAAATCATCCTGTTTAGGCATTTTTTTTGTATTCTTTCTACCACATTCAAATTTGTGCTTACACAAATTCTTGTTCAGGGAGGTAAATTTGACCACGCAGATCGTCTATTCCAGAGCATTGAAGGCACATTCCGCAACTGCTTGTCTAATACAAGTGATGTAAAAGAACTAGTTCCTGAGTTCTTTTACATGCCAGAGTTTCTTGTTAATTCAAATTCCTACCATCTGGGTGTTAAACAGGATGGTGAACTCATTGGTGATGTTTGCCTTCCCCCGTGGGCCAAGGTTCTAACTTTTTTGTAATTTGTAGAGTTTAAATAAGCTTAATTGCGTGTTCTGGCATCTAAAAAAATTTTATGCTTCATTTGTTTCAGCGATCGGCAGAAGAATTTATTTACAGAAATCGGGAGGCTTTAGAAAGTGAATTTGTTAGCTCAAATCTACATCTGTGGATTGACCTAATATTTGGTTACAAGCAGAGAGGGAAGCCTGCTGTAGAGGTATAATAATGTTAATCATCGACTCCCCTCACAGGACCCTCTTGTAGAGAGAGTTGAAACGGTTCATTAAACTGGTTGACATTTATTAATTTTTTTATTTTTGGTTGTTATAAGTTCAGCTTTATCTTCTTGGATGTTGCAGGCGGCAAATATCTTTTACTATTTAACTTATGAAGGTGCTGTTGATCTTGAAATAATGGAAGATGAATTGCAAAGATCAGCTATTGAAGATCAAATTGCTAACTTTGGACAAACTCCAATCCAGATTTTTCGGAAGAAGCATCCAAGAAGAGGACCACCAATTCCAATTGCTCAACCTTTACGTTTTGCTCCTGGTTCTATAAATTTGACATCGATTGTTTCTAGCTTCAATCATTCTCCATCAGCACTATTGTATGTAAATGTATTTGACTCTAATGTCATCCTAGTTAATCAGGGCCTTACAATGTCTGTTAAGACGTGGTTGACAACCCAACTGCAGTCTGGTGGCAATTTCACATTTTCTGGATCACAGGTCTGATGACTATCAACAATTTAAATTTTAAAGCATTCTGATGATTATTTTCTGCAGTAATTTGACGAAGTTATAAAACCTTGTGTAGGATCCATTCTTTGAGATTGGTTCTGATGTTCTCCCTCCTCGTAATATTGGAAGTTCTTTGGCTGAAACTGCTAAACTTGGAGCCCAATGCTTTGCTACTTTGCAAACACCTTCAGAGAATTTTTTAGTATCCTGTGGCAACTGGGACAATAGTTTTCAGCTAGTATCTCTATCTGATGGAAGAGTGGTTCAGAGCATTAGACGTCATAAAGATGTGGTTAGCAGTGTTGCAGGTATATATCATACTCATTTTGTAGCTAGATTTTATATCTTGTTTCCTCTCCTTTCACGACATTTGGTTGCAACTCCATGATCCAGTTTTTAAAACATCATTGTTTATTTAGAAATTATTTTTTGAGCTGTGGAAACTGCATATTCAATTACATCAATTTTTATATTCTGAACTGCTAAATAGTAAATACTTTGTGAATTGAAATATTATCTATTCATGTATAGGACAATTATATAAGAAAGCAATGTCTGAATTACTGTCATACATGCTACTTGTTTTGATGCAGTGTCTTCTGAAGGAAGTATACTTGCTACTGGGAGCTATGACACTACAATAATGGTGTGGGAGGTCTGTCGTTCTAGAACAGTGGACAAGAGAGTTCGAAGCAGTCAAAGTGACATCGTCCGTAAAGATTATGTCATTTCGGAGACCCCTTTTCATATTCTTTGTGGACATGATGATATAATTACATGCTTATATGTTAGCATGGAGCTTGACATAGTTATCAGTGGGTCGAAGGATGGAACATGTGTTTTTCATACCCTACGAGAGGGACGATATGTACGGTCTCTTCGTCATCCATCTGGTAGTGCATTGACAAAGCTTGTTGTATCACGGCATGGACGAATTGTGCTATATTCTGATGATGATTTAAGCCTGCACCTTTACTCAATTAATGGAAAACACATAGCAAGTTTGGAGTCATATGGGCGCCTCAGCTGTATAAAACTCAGTGCTTGTGGCGATTTCTTGGTTTGCGCAGGTGATCAAGGACAAATAGTTTTACGCTCTATGAACTCCCTGGAAGTTGTGAAAAAATATCCTGGGATAGGTAAGGTTATAACGTCACTCACAGTTACTCCTGAAGAATGCTTTTTGGCTGGCACAAAAGAAGGAAATCTTCTTGTGTATTCTATAGAAAACCCTCAACAAAGAAGGGGGGGTGGCCTGCCCCGGAATATAAAATCAAAATCTTCAGTTGCTGGATAGACTGTCTATTGAAGCAGCATCTATTGTGATAGTTTGTTTAAGGTATGCTCATCTTATTTGAGATACTAAAGCTTCTCTTAAATCGTTTAGTCTGCACTGCACTATTATGTTTTAAACAGTTCACAGCATAACATTAAATTTAATTGTTTTTTTTTTTGACAATTAATTTTTGGGTTTATAACCAAGCTTTATTACTTGTGTACTTGTCAGTAAATTACAGCTGCATATTAAGTAATAATGCAACAATAGGTTTAATGAGAAAAAAAGGCTTGTTTCTTCTGCAGGACCGTATCAATAACATTTAGGAGTGCCTGTCCCTGGAAAAAATTGCTGCTCTGGTGCTCATAATTTTCTTTTTAAGTGGAACTTGTGTACTTGCAAAAGGATCATACGAACAGCTGTAGCAATAACTTCAAGTATACAATGACTGCAAGGATGTGGCAGAAGCCAACTATCTCGCCTTGTTCTTTCATGCTGAGCACTGGCGAAAGGCTGCCTCAGATTCATGCATTGCATTGCCTTGTAAACCTCCAAACTACATACATTATGCTGAGTTTCAGCTGAAATCAGTTAAATGAAACTGTATATCAACATATTGTTACAGAGAAGAAAAATGTGTCACATATTAAGTCAGCAAGATGACGTAAATCATTGATATAGGATCGTAGCATTAGCTTGGTCAATACCCTTCTATAGCAGCAGCGTTAAGCTAACCCCAAACTTTGTACAGACGAGACAAATCATTCTCTCATAATAGAAAAGCCATTTTTGTGTTGTATCATTTTTTTTTATCCTCTTCTTATTTATTGGTGATTTTGCTTTTTTTGGTTCTTTAGTCCTTTAGAATTTTTTATTGTCTCAGCTCGTAATAATTTAAGGTTGTGAGACTTGTGACCATCTACTCATCTAGGCTGATGTAAGACCTTCTCTGGCTCTAGTACTTTTTCTCAAGTTCAAGTACTTTGCTGCTTCTGCTATACGATGGTCATAATTTGCCTCAAGCCAATAGTAAGCTACGCTAGAGTCCAATATTTCATCAAATTTTCTTTCTTCTTTTTCGTATTTTTCGATAAAAACACAGCGTAGTGATTGATACAGGGCTACATGATATTATACTCTGTTCAGTGGTACGATGGAGTAGTATATTATTTTGCAATGTATTAAAAAAAGAAAAGAAAATTCCTACTAAAAATCATGGAGAATCATAAAGGTATCACAGTACACCCTTCCAACAACGGTTCTAACTTAATTCAAAGTATGTCAACAGAATTTAAATTCAGGTTGGATTAACCGATTGAGTAAAGTTTAAAATTGCGACTTATTATCGCGGCTATTAGAATTTGCTGATTAGATAGATATTCTGATTCTATTATGTTTACCAGAAATGAAAGTAACGTGGTTAAATGCAGTTTTTCTGCCTGTATGGTCTCCATACCCTTTGATGCTATCAAGTTGAGTGTAGCCATGACTCTCATGAGGGGTTGATATGGATCAAGGACACTACTCAGTCTAAAGTTTGTAAATATACTCTAATATCAGATCTAAATCTTAACATGTTTTCATTCCTTATCTATTGCTAATCAAAGAGCTGCTCTTCATTGCTGACCAACGAATAAAACATCCTTTTCCAAACTGTATACGAAACTAAAGAGCCACTTCTAGTCATGGCGTCAAGGTATTTATATGCTTCTGCAAGCCGTCCTTGGTTGCAGAGTGAAGTAAGAAGAGTTTCACATATGAACCTATCTATAGGGATATTTTTTGACAGCATTTCTTCAAACATATCAAGTGCTTTTCTTTCATTACCCCCATTGCAAAATCCGCAAACCATAAGTCTGTATGTCGCTAAATTTGGAGGTGCCAGGTCCCCGTGGTTCATCCTTTCAAAATATTTCTCTGCTTCCAATTTCCTCCCTGCAACCCAGAGACTACGCAACAAACAATTACAATGAATGACAGTGTTGATAAACGCGCCTTTCCTAGAGAGTTCATTGAAAACCTTTATAGCACTGTCAACTTCACCTTTATTGCACAGCTGCACAAAGACATATCTTGCAAGATCATCAGAGCAAACGAGCCCCTTCTTGCACTCAACATGGAAGAACTTGAGAGCGTCTTCCTCTCTTCCAACCCTAAACAGCGCTTTGATGAAAGATCCATATACACAAACCTGTGCCATAGACCTCTTTTTCATCATCTTCTTCAACAACAATTCCGCATCATCAAGCTTTCCCACAGCACACAAAGAGCGAAAATACATCTCATATACCATCATTTCAGGAATTTCTCCCTTATAATTCAGCTGAAAAATCGCCCTCCTCCTCTCCTTCAAGAACGCGGCTTTAGACCCACTAACACCATCTCTCTTTATCAACTTGTCAAACAACTTCCTCGCCTCCCGGAACTTTCCTTCTTTACATAAACCATGCATGAAGCTTCCATATACACACACATCAACATCAAAACCCCCTTTAACCATTTTCCTAAGTACCCAATCAGCTGAATCCAAATCCCCATTTCTACATAAACATTGAAATAAAACAATGTATGTAACATCATCAACCCTAAATCCCCTACAATACATTTCATGAAGCACCGATTTTGCCATCGAACCCTCATTACATCTACACAAAACCCCAATCAAAGCCACAAAACTCTGCCTCCCTAAAACCCTACTACCCATCCAAATTCTCTCACATACATCCTTAATCTCATCCAAATCACCACATTTACACACATAAATCACATAATCTGTCAAATTAATTTCATACCCATTACTAATCTCACCCCATTGAACTTCAACATCATCTAATTTCTCATCTTTAAACATACAATCAAAAACTAAACTAAATGCAAAATAAGGGGATACCTTCAAATTGTCCTTCAAATGCAAGAACACAGCTTTTGCCCGATTGAGCTTCTTCAATCGGCAAAGACCCTCAATAATTGCAACCGAAGTAACAGAATCGAACAATTTGGAATGGGATAAAAGAAAATCCAATTGGGAAAGGGCTTTGAAATTTCTAGGGTTTTGAGTTAGGGTTTTAGCGAGGGAGAAAAATTGGGGGATAAAATGATTTGGGTATGATTGGTTGGTTTTGATGGGTGGTTGGTAGTTAGGTTTAGCGGTTGTTGAGTAGAAGAGAGAGAAAGCGAGTTGTCGGATCTGCTGTTGGTGGTGGTGGTGATGGTGGAGGAAGAGAGAGAAAGTGGAGGCGGGAAATCTCATGAGTGGTATAGTTCAAGTTTCAGTTATGGTGGTTGAAGTTTGTTATTACTTCCTTCGTTTCTCTCTCTATCCAACATCGCAACATCATACTTGATAAGGAGAAACTCCGTACTAAGTTTAGAGAGGTTGTTATATACACTCGGGTATATCGTACATCCATGAATATTTGTTCTCATTTTGATGATTGTTTTTTATTTTATCATTAAAATAAAGAACAAAAATTAACGTTAGGGTCTGGCTGTATATAACAAATTTTACAATTATTAATCACAAAAGGAGAACTAGAAATGATGCATTTTAGACAACTTTTTGGCTTTACGTGCTTTGGTCCAATGTTACAAGATATAACTTTACTTGTTTTGTCTAATTTACTACTACACGAAATGAAAATACAATGAGATCACTATTTATTTAAAACATATTATGTAATTAATCTAGATTTCCCCAAAGAAACCCGATAGATAGTTGAACATGTATCAAAACCACCAAGTACTTTCATATTTCCTTGTTTATTACTTTCTTGAGCTAATAATCTTAGCCAACTAATGAATTGTATTCAAACCGAGCAATATTCTATACCTTGAATAGATTATAGTGATCTACAAAGTACTAAACATCATCAATTTCACTTCTTGTTTTCTTCTAGACTAGATAATGGATAAAGTCCTCAATATACTGACCACTCAAGTTCTTATCACCAAAAACATCTTTCATTCTCCTACACTTGGTCCTTAATGCTTCACCCTCTTTCTCAACCATTGCCAACCGCACTGCCTTGGCCACAAACTCCCTTCTTAACAACCCGTCTTGCTCGTCGCGTGCAACTTCCACCCCAAGTCCTTTCCCCACCAACAATCTAGCAATCAGCCCTTGGTCATTCATCACAGGGAAAAGTACCATCACGCGCCCAAGTCCAAGACCTTCAACCACTGAGTTCCACCCACAATGTGTGAAAAAACCGCGAATTGAGGGGTGACTTATATCTTCAACTGCGGAGCCCAGCCTAGGTGAACCAGCCCTCGATTAGCTACTCGTTCTTTGAACCCTTCTGGAAGCATATCCAACACATTTTTAGCCAATCCAGGTGGATCGCGGAGGACCAAGATAAATGGTATACCGGATAGCTCCAAGCCAAAAGCCAATTCCTCGAGTTCTTCTTGACTTATAGTAGACTCACTCCCAAGTGCAACATACAGCACAGAATCTGATTTCTGCTGGTCTAACCACTTCTTAAGCAACATCCATTCGTCGTTGTCTGATTGTTCACCATCAACCAAAAAATCAGGAAAAAGACAACCAATAGGGAGTATTGTTTTTTCATAGAGCTTACTAAGGAGCTCAAGCCATGTAGGTTCAAACACAGGCAATGTTCTGATACATACAACATCACATCCTGCAATAGAAGCACCAAACCGTACTGTATCTGGTGTTGCGATATCTGCATCAACTGAATGCATGAACTTCATCACCTCATGAAGCCTATAAGCAATGTCTGATTCAAAAGGAATCCAATCAGGAACCACAGTAAAATCTTCAGGGGCTAATCGAGTGTTAGCTAAGAGTTCGGCTGGGGGTCCCATGAATGACAAAGTCGCGGCATTGAACAAAGCCAAGTATGCACAAGAAGAGCCAATTTTAGCAGCAATTGGGGAGATCCAATAAGAAGTGAAATCATAGAGAATCCAATCTGGTCTCACCTACAACATTGACTCAAACTACTCAGTAAGGACTAAAGATCCTCCTATTCTTCCAGGCCAACTCCCAACTTTCGAAATCAATTGTCAAAAACTCACAATGAGCAATTTCTGATCTAGTTTTGCAACAACTAAATCTATGAAACAATAAATCATATGAAGATACTACTAACATTGAAACTAACAAGAATAACTAAAGATCAAAATTGAGCTCTAAAGTCAAAAAGTTTACTCTTATCTTACCTCTTCTAAGAAAGCAGTGATTGGACCTTCCAACAAATCGAACCTGCTCTTCAAAAGGGGCTGCAAAGTGCCAGGCACATCCATAGAGGACTCTGCATCATCAGGAACGCGATCAAGATGAGGCAGAGGGATGCTAATCAAGTTTATGAAAGACAACAAATTTGCTGGAATTTTTGGTAGTCTTTTGATATTCTTAGTTGTTGTTATGAAAAACACAGTAACACCCTTCTTAGCTAAGCACTTGGAGAGTTCTAGGAACGGTATCAAGTGTCCCATGGCTAGCCACGGAATCACAACAACCTTAAGAGACGAGCATTTCTCCATGGCTATGCAAAATCACGATTGTAGTAGATCGATATATGTAAGTCAGGGAATCGAGGGTATTCATACAACGCTTTACCAAACTGATGTCAATTTAATACAACGCTGTCTTTGACTAATATGCTAAAGTTGGGTGCCATAGTTAGATGAACTCTAAGACAACTAGGATGTAATACAAGATTATAGTTCTCTTTGTTTGGTCAAAAGAAAACATATCTTACCAAATTGATATGGGTTGATATGATAATGCTATTATAATCAAGAAAGACGAATTTTGCAGAATATTATAGGCATTACATTGATCTTCCAAATCATTGACAGAAATCTGATTGTGTAATAGCTGTTTTTAGTAATCCCATATGATCATATTATATCTAAACAAGATTAAAACATACTTTGTATTACACAAGTATTCTAGATCAAGCAGCTAATATGGAAATTAAAGATCAAGTAGAGTATTCAAATAGCAACACTAAAATAGTAGAATAGGCTCCTAATTACTAAACATTTTCATTTTATTTCTTAGTTTGATGCAGGGGCGGATCTAGGGGGGGTTCAAGGGGGTTCATTGAACCCACAGATTTTTTGGAAAAAAAATTATAAGTTTTAATTTTTTTTTAAAAAAAAAAAAAGAAAAAGGGTTAATACAATTTCTGTGAGAATAATAATCACATGGGTAAGTTTGGTGCATTGGTAAGGCTTTGAATAATAGAGCAGCGCGCCCTTTTAATGTCTTAGGTTCGACTCCTATTGCCCTCTTTTTTTGTACTCTTTTTTTTTTTGTTCTTTTACTCCTTACATTCAAATTTCAGATTTCAGAAATCAAACATCGACATTTCTTATTTTCACCAAAACCCTAACCTTGACACCCTATGACCCTAGCCACTAGCCGCCGCAGCACCGCACACCGAGACACCAACCGGCGACCGGGAGCACTGACGACCTCACGGAGTGACGGAGACACGGACGAGGGACGACTGTTCTGAATTCAGACTTCAGAGTTCTTCTACAATTGTGAGTCCTCTTAATCTCTTATTCCTCTACTCCTATTAATTCTTAATCTTGGTTTGCTTGTTTTATTTTTTAAATTGGTTTATGGTTTTGATATATTGTTGAATTCTTGAATTGTTGAGAAATTGAATTGTAGAAACTTAGAAGTTAGAATTAAAAAAAAATTACTTGTTTTTTTTTTGAAATAAAATTTTACTTGTTCTGTTAATTGAAATTTGATAATTAGAAGAAGTTTATATTGTCAAATTTGTGTTTATTGGGGACTTGTGATTTTAATTGATAATTAATTGTGTATTATGTAAAAAATAAGTTGCGGAATAGTACGGGTGATCAACTATTGAATGATAGTTTAGTTACTTATCTTGAGAGAGACTTATTTGCAAGAGTTAGTGATGATGATGTATTAGCACGCTTTCAAAGTAGGAAAACTCGAAGAATGTTTTTGTAGGTTTTTTTTTTATTTTTTTTATTGTGTAATTCATCCGTGATAAAAATTTGATTTATGTATTGAATTTTTAATCAAAATATGATCATCGTTTTTTTTTTTTGTAAGATTTCGAACCCACAGTTCGGAATTCCTGGATACGCCACTGGTTTGATGTATTATATTTTATTTGTCATGAATTGTATTGTAAACAGCAAAAATTGAGATGAACCCTTTTCTTGCAGAAGCAAGGCAATCAATCCATAAAATGTGCAAGAATTTGTAAAAAGACTTGATAGGTTTATATGTATTATTTAGGTTCAGATAACAAAAGTGAAGGTGTTTTTTTCTTTTTTCTTTTAAATAAACACAAATTCGAGATGTAACTAGTATTTGGGTCCTGTCGATGTCTTGGGTTATTACCTTTTTTCTTGCAATTAAATTTGTTATACATATTAACATTTTGTATCAAAGAGTAACACAAAATATCAAATAGTTTGGTGCCTAGACGCTTAGTTCTAGAATTAGAGGTTGCATGTTCAAATATTGTGAAATACTTTTATTTGCGGGTGATGACATAATAAGAAGTTGAGTGGATGATGTGGCGCAATGAAGGGGTCTAGTGCCACATAGACTTTGTTAGGAACGCTAGACAGATAAGCTAAAATATTTATATTCATGCACCCTTTGCAATTATTTCACTCAATGATAGCATTTGGTCATGAATTGAAAAGGATGTCCAGCTAGTGCTCTAAATTGCAGTATAGTTTAATAGCAGGGAAAAAATAAAAAGCAAACATGAAAGGGTCGTTTTCAAATTTGAAGTCTTTTATTGGCATGTACTACGCGTTTATTGTATACAATAGATTTTAGCTACCTGAAATCACATAAAAGTCACTCCTTTGTAAATACACTTTTATAAGATTTGGAGTCGCGACTTTGTCATTTTGATTGTATTCAATATAATTGTTGTATTGTATAAGTTTTTGCCAATTAAGAAATTAAGCATTTTTATTGGCAAAACACGACCAATTATTATGAACCTAAACCGGCTTGCTAAACCAAATCTCGAGTACGAAGCGTTGATTGCAACTATGTCTAAATTTTAGGGATAAATTTGTTTTAGACATATTATGGAAAAATGAAGTAAAAAAATAACTTGAAGAACATGAATAATTTTGGTTAATGTAATCCAAAATCGAAATCCAATAAAGTGCATGCTCCTAAATCAAGGAATTGAAATACTAAAGTCTTTTGATGATAAAAGATACTCCATATCAAAGTTTAAAGTTAGCTAATAATGAGCTGACATCTAGCCTTCCTCAATATGCAATCATTCGGGTAAAACCAATGAATCTAGAGTTGCATTATTCATTATTCCAAGCTGCAACAAATGAATCAATTAATTATTAAATGTAACAATCAATGCATGATTTTGTGATACAGTTCCTAATCAAGTTAGGAGGTATGGGTATCTTAAGTATCAAATGCAATTCTAATCAATATTGGTTGCATATATCATTACAAAGAAAAAAAAAAAGTTTGACTATGTATAAATAGAGTTAGAGATCGAGATCAGGTGTACAATTAGGAACCATGATATGTTCAACCCGAGTCCTAGCCACCACTAAACCTAATGTTGATGGAAGGATGAACAATATAGCTCCATTTAAAGATGGTTTTGAGCCATGTTGTATTTATCTAGTGTCAAGCTTGTAAGAGTTGTAACTTAGGGTTTGCATGCCTCGACCTACTCCCTAGCCCCTATCCGATTATCGGTTATCCACATGTTGAATGATATGAGCTAACGTGATTTTTTGAGTCAATAGTCATAGCGTGCTTATATGATTAGGCCAAATTTTACTTATTCGATGTTTTTTATCTTACACTATTACACTTTTCAAAAATAATAATTTGAGTACAACCTACGACTCGACACACACAATAACATGTCGTACCTTACATTGAGCATGGGATGACCGACCTATTGCGAATTTGCCATCTTTTAATTCCAATTAAGTGATTAGTACCACAAAGCACACACTACTTGCGTGATTTTAGGGTTAGTCTCGTTAAAGTACAAAGACCAAAAAAAAAAATTAAAGCACACATTTTTTTCTTTAGAGATTAAAAGTGCAATTTTTTTTTATTTTAATATTTTTTGAGGAGAAAAATAAAAGTACAATTAATATTGAACCTTTAATAAATTTAATTATTTTTAACAGTAATTTCACCCGCCTTTAGTTTCATAATTATTTAAAAATTCTGTTTCTCTCTCCTCAAAAAACACAAATTCCCATTTTCTCTCTTCCTCACTCTTCACTCCAAGAACCCACTCTCAACATTCCCCCAATTTTTCGAAATTAGGGTTAGGGTTTGTTCCATGTCTGTATAATTTCAACAATAAGGAGCTCCCTTTTCTCCAATTATCTCTATAATTTGATGCCATATCAAAACCCTAATTTATTCAAATCAATCTAATTCAAAAATTCCCCCAAAATGTACGGTCATGAGCAGCATATGAGCGTGTCATCGTCTTCTCCCAATCATTTACAGGAACCTCAGACTTTGATTGATGAAAACGACATCGTTCAGGGGGTTGAAGACTCCATTGATGATCATTATCATCGCCATAATCAGCAACGATGTTCTGACGATGGTTCTGTTCCTTTCGAAGGAGATTCAATTTATGCTGTTGATAATTATGGGAAGATTGAAGGATCTGATCAGCTCACACTTTCGTTTCGTGGCCAAGTTTATGTTTTTGATTCTGTCACTCCTGATAAGGTATAATATAATTTGTTTTTTATCTCCTTTTTATTTAATTTTAATTTTTATATAATGTGAATTTATTCATGTTTGATTGTGGATTGATTTAGAAGTAAAGTTTGATTATTTTGCTAATTTAATGGTTGGAGCTTGGAAATTTAAGATGATTGCTTGTGTTTTATGGGTTCAATTTTTATTTTCAATGTTTTTTTAGCAGTTTATTTTGAAGGGATTTGTTAGAAAATCAAGGGGGAATTTTTTTTTTTCTTTAATTTTTTTCTCCCGGGAATTGTATTAGTATTATCATCATATCTTGATGATCATGACCTCACTTTCTTAACAAGTTGGTTTGTTAGTGTAAGATTGTAATGTGATGATATTTAATTTTGGATGAAAGGGAAAGTAATTTCGGTGAAATTAGCTAATTTGCAAAGATTTAGGGAGTTGGAATATTTGTTTGATTTTTGGTGAGTTAAGCTTTGGTGTTAAGGGTAATCTGATGATACCATCTGTATAGTTTATGCTTTGAAATATATTCAACTTTTTTGGACTTTGGTGTATTTGTGTGTGGTGTGACACTTGAATTTTTGGAGAAAGCAATAAGATTAGGGAAAAGAGGTAAAATAATGGTTTTATGAGATCTTTTGGCTTTCAGTGCAAGCCTACTTGGCTGTCGTACATGTAAGCCAATTTGCTTTAGCTCAGCTTAGCCTCAATCTTTAAAAAGAAATATTCAGTAGGATTTGATTAGTTCATATATTCTATATCAATGTAGCTGAAAGGGTAACCCTTAGGTAAGATAGACTGAATCTATTTGCTCAATATACTGTCCTCTGTTGTTTGATGTGAAGCTATATCATTCATATGTTGTTCAAAAGCCTTTAGTTGGTGTTAACTAGAAGAACCTTTCGTGATTAGAAGAGTTAGACTGTGTATACATGCCTATTTAAAAGTACTTTTACTTTGTTATGTTACAATGAGAAGTATATCAATGTAGACTACACAAGTCTAATAATGGTATCTCATTTAGTATCAATTATACATCAATGCTAAATGATGTTTATTTTTCTCAATAATTCATTTTTACTTTTTGGATGGTTTTGCTGACCAAGAATAGTGCTTTGTCAATGTTTTGTTTTTCATATGTTGAAACTTCATCTTAGTATAATCTATAAGTTATACTCCCATTCCACTGATAAAGACCTTAAAGCTGATTTTGGATGATTTGTAACAATCATACTTCTTTTGTAGGTTCCAAGACTTTTTTTTTTTAAAACCTCTATGAGCTATATGTCTAGTGTCTCCAAAACTTATGAATTTTGGAGGCTTTGTCTATTATGTGTATCTCAAATTTATTTGATTGCTTCAGGTTGAAGCTGTTTTATTGGTGTTAGGAGGGAATGTGGGGGGAAGTGCACCATCTTCAGTTTCACAAGGTGCAGAACTACCGCAAGTATCACATATGAACCAGCCGGTATTCTTTTTTTTTTTTTTTTTCCCCAATAAATCATATCTTGGTAGATTATATATTGCACTAATATTTTTATGTGTGTATCTTGCATGTAAATAATTGTCCCTAATAATTGTCCCTTGTTGGCTTGTTGCAGGATATGATGGTATTTCCAGGACGCAGCAGTCTACCACAGCGAGAGGCATCTTTAAATAGATTTCGCCAAAAGAGGAAAGAACGCCGCTTTGATAAGTTAATTAGGTATAGTGTTCGGAAAGAAGTGGCACAGAGGTATGTTATTGGACATGGACTTCTTGTCCCTTGTTGCATGTATTAATAATATTATTGGACTTCTTGTTAGATAATAAACCGGTGCTTGAGGAAAACAAAGTGTCTAAAAGTTTCAGTCATCTTTGAAGTTTATGTTATATGTTACTAGGCATTTTCTCGTGTCTTGATGCATTCTGATCGTACAATTATGTTAAATATATCGTTGGGACATTTTCTTCATGCTAAGATGAAAGCTTGTACGGTTTTTTTTTTTTTTTTTTTTTTTTTTTTTTTTTTTTTTTTTTTTCCAATTGACTGTTACTTTAGGCTGCTTTCACTTTCTTTCTACTGTTTAAGATAGGATTCTCGTAAGTCTTTGACTTAATATTCTAATTTTCTAATGTTTAATAGTGTCATAGACTCTTTCAAGATGTTTTATATGGTTGTGATTCATAATGAGAAGCCTTGATCTTCTAAGAACTTAAAAATTATAGCGAGTTGTCTTTCAGTATTGTCTATATTGCCTGTAAATAAGTGCCTTTCAACTTTTCAAGTGTATGATCAGGCACTTGATGCTGTACATGTATTATATCAACTAAGCAAAAGTGGTGCTTATAGCTGTATATCAGGCACTTGATCACCAAGGAATCAAAAATTTAATTGGAAAAGCTTAGGATGGCATTCATTATTGTTCAAGTTGAATATGGTGTTTTGTGTGTAGATATGATCTTGCACTTTAACTAATGTAAAACATGGAGAAAAAATTGTTTGAATATGTTGTATTGCTGTGCCACACCTTGTCTATAAAATTATATCTAATGTATATTGACTACATTCTATAATCTCGTAAGCTGTAGATGTTTTTATTTATTTTATTTTATTGTTTTCATTTGTGTCTGCTATTTGTTTCAATGACAGGCAGCCCCGTAGCAAGGGACAATTTACATCTTCAAAGAAGGGGGATGAATCTTCTGGCTGTAATGCACAAGATTCAGGTCCTGATGACACACAGATAGAAACATTGTATGTTCCCTTGTTTTTATTTTTTTTATAATGATGTATCCATAGAAATACTAGCCTTTCATTGGCAACATTTTCTTTTTTCGGAGAAATTGTCATAAGGTCTCATTTCAAATTGTTGTAGAAGCTGTTAGCTTCGTGTCCAGTTGTATACCTCTTTATTTGCTGTTTATGTATTAATCCGTTCCTTTGTCCTTCGCTCTTTGTAGTTGTACACATTGTGGAATTAGTTCAACTTCAACACCAATGATGCGACGTGGACCAAATGGGCCTAGGACTCTTTGTAATGCATGTGGACTTGTATGGTCAAATAAGGTTAACATTCTTTTTAATCTAAGTTGTCCATTTTGTTGCTAATTTGATCGCTTGTTTCCTCTATCTGGTAATGCTCTTTGCATGTAACTACTTTAAATATGCTGCATGATGAATGACTTATTTTATTTTCAGTGTTCAGTAGATTGTGATGGGCTGTGTAATTTGTGGTTTTTATTGCCAATCTTATGTGGCGAATTAGTCAGAGTTCAAAATCCTATGTCCCTTTTGTAAGAAGTAATCTTCTTCATTTCCTTCTTGTCAAGCCTTTCAGAATTGTTGAGTGCTGAGCCCTTTGGCATTTGTGCAAGTTCTTTTGGGGGGAATACTTCTCTGTTTGTCACTTGCTGTGGGAGAGTTTGGCTTCATCTGTGTTCATAGCTAATTGCACATGTCTTTTAAGCAACACTAAGAAATCTATAATAAGTATATTAAAAGGACATTGATGTTTGTTATGTCTTTGTACAAGTCAAGAATACTGGAGAGAAAAAGAATTTTCCATGTACAAGTCAACTGGAAAGAAAAAGAATGTATTACAGAGAGACTAAAATTGAATACCATTGTTACCCTAGAAACGCATAATGATTTTGTTAGTGAAGTGCTGTGGTCCATGTGATATTCTGTCCTTCATTCTCAGGAACCAAGATCCTAACCAAATGTATTTGCGGCCATTGGTGTAATCAACACCGTGCTTGTGCAGTAGAAAACAAATTTCAGATTTGTGGTTCTGCTGCTGTAGTTTGTCTAGTGGGTATCATTTTCATTCTGAATTTCTGGAATGCTCAACACTGTTCTCTTGGTTCCGTTGTATGACTAAATTTGAATTTTTTGCAGGGTACTTTGAGGGATCTTTCAAAGAAACAAGATCCATATATTATGCCTAGTGAACTGGTATATTTTCTAGTTTTGTTGGTTTCAGCTTCTCTCTTAACCGTTTTTAAAGAATGTTGAAACATCACAGCGTTGTTTCTTTTTTGTGTTCCAGACTGGTGAATCTCCTTATAGAGCAACTGATATACTTGGAGAGGCCAAATATGTCAATTTCGGAGAAAATGATAGTACAGCACTAATCGCACAACATTAACACTCTCGTCTACTGTTGTTTTCACGGGAATGCTGCTACTGCTGTTGCCATCCAGGGCTTAGTGCATAGTGCTTGATATTCCTTGGCGACTGTACAGATATGACGCAGCTTTAATTTATTAATACACAATCAACTTTTTACAAAATGCATTATGAAACACTCAGAACATCGGATAGCATGTTGACACTATTGACATGATATTTTGTACTTAATGATCAGCATAGTTAGCTATAAATCTGAAATCAGACTTTCCAGCTGTCTTTCTAGCTGTGTCTATTTATCTAAAAACATGAGCATGATCAATACCATTACAGGTGGTCGTTCTGTAAATTTACAGCAACTCTTTTTCGTTTTTCCTTAGTATTAAAGTGTTCAGTAATTTTGAGTATGTTACCTCACCTTAATTCTATATTCTTACAATCTTAGGTAATTGTTTGAGCATTGAGTCTAAATTATGCCTTAACCATTAGTAGCCTAAAAGAATTATTAGCCTTAATGCGAGTCTTAGTGCGTTACTCGTCAGCCATTTTATGACATGCCGATTGCTCCTACCAATTTGTTTTGCCTGTTTGGTGCAGAAGTTGCATGCTAATAATGTACTGAAGGCAATCTCTGATTAGGATATTTAATGCTGTGCTATGTTACATGGACTCGCACACCCATTTCCGACATGGGTATGTGTTAAAGCGTCCGACTTGGCTATTTTGTGGAAAAAAAAAAAAGGGTCAATGGTTTTGAAACAAAAGTGAAGTGTCCAAGTGTCATACCCATGTTTGAATGTTGAGGGTCCAACATAAGTACTTGAGGTGAAATGCAGAGTCCGTGTAACATAGGTGTTATGTTTGCATTTTTATTTTTATAGAGAAGCCAAAGGTGAGATACTCATTATATTTTGCTTCATGTACCATCCTGAGATTTATGTAACTATATATTTCGGCACTTTGGACTCACCCTGCAAATATAATTTCTCATGAATTCAGCCCAGGATAATAATTTGCTTCTTGAAGGAAATGCTGGTTTACCTTAAAAATTAAAATGTATATATGGCGGTAACTTTATAGTTGTACTTGGTATGTGATATGGAATAGTTGGATCCATATATTCATGTACTTGACTTACAGTTCGAAAAGATCACTGTTAAGACCCACCAATATTATCTACTCAAACTCTCAAAGTGCAAAAGGCCTTTACCGGTAATCTAGCCAATTTCCTATGAATTTGTAAGAATTATTGATCACCTCATATAGTCATATCCCTTTAATAGGTAGAGTTGTCAAATGGAGTCTATGGTTGGGTGAGACTTAGGTCCAATTAGTCAGGATTTTGTCAGATTATGATTTATTAGAGGTTAGTGTATAGACAGTTTAAATATGTACTTTTTTTTAATCACATTGGTTTTTCTTAGATTGTAACCAAATCGAGTCCATTTTTGACAATTGTAAACTTAGATGGCCTGGATTAGGGTGAGATGGATCAGGGCCGAAAATCGTCGCCATTTGCCATAGGCCCATAACTGAGTAAACTTAGATGCTATAAGAGGAGGAGATAAAAGGAGGTAGAAGAAGATGGATGTAGTGACGATTGGGGTGGTAGATTGGTGGTTAAAGTGTGGAGAGTGGAGACTAGGAGTTGTGGTGGTTTTTCCCTGAAAGGATAGAGATTGAGGGTAAATCATTAAATTAAAAAATATTACCGATTTAATAGGTAACAAGTCATATAGGAATATTCTGTGAAGAAATTGTTACAATTGGGACTGCCCGTAGTTAATTGAAAGGTGAGACCTTTTAAAAAATTCACCCATAGTTGAGATATTTGTTGTTAATTTTTCCTTATAAAATGTCTACTATTTTTGAAAAAGGATGAAGTAAGTTTATTGTTGCTATGCATATGTACATATGTTAGGAACTCGAAAGCAATTAAAAGAAAATTATAAGGAAAATGGTTCCAAAGAAATTAAACCCTTAAATAGTTGTACTTGAAAATTTTTGGTTGCCTATTTTGTGACATGATATAATCAATTTCGTTTTATATTAGTGTGTTATCGTTATTTAACATGTACCTCAATCTTCAATCTCTATGCTTATCTCTCACTCTCATATTGAAGCCAAACTAAATAATTCCATACCTTTTTTTTTTTTTTTGAAACAAAATAATCTCATACTTAATTGTTCACTTATATATGTTATCGATCAATACATAATGTTGTTATACATTTCTGATCCATTACCCTATTTATAACGCATTACACCTATATTACTCAGACTCTTCATTTCACCTCACGTAACACTCAGACACTTCACTTTTAGTTCAAAATTATGAAATTTTTTCACAAAATAGCCTAGTCAAACGCTTAAACACGTACCCGTATCGGACATGGGTACACGAGTCCAAGTAACATAACACTACACAATAACAATTGCATATAAATTACTTACAATAATCAAAATCCTTTTTCTTATACAAATCACAAAATCATTACAAAGTAATTAAATTATACACACCCAATTTCATAAACATGCACACACTCACACACACCCACACCCACACCCACACCCACGCACAATCACACAACAAAATCTGAATTATTTACAGCCATTCCACCAATCCCAATACTCTTACATTCTGTTATGTCTCCTTAATTCTGTTACACTTTCACGCGCCATTTCTCAACCACTTTACCCACCTTTCCCTAAACCCTCCTTAAACCCCCACGCGCGTATTTCTCACGCGCCTCTTCTTCCTATTTTCTGTCCAAAAACCTCCCCCCCAAAAAAAACTTTGATTCTCTTTCTCTTTCTCTCTCTAAAACTCTAATCATTCCATTTTTCAGTGAATTGTATTTCACATTCTTCGTTTTTACACGCCCCCAACACACGGGCTCACTCAAATCTTACTTTTTCAGAGAATTTCATCTATAATTTGGAGAGAGAAAGCAAAATTTTATTTGGGTTTTTGTTTTTTGTGTAAAATTCTTCATAATTTTTTATTTGGGGTTTATTTTTTGATCTGGGTTTTGTTTTTGGTTCATAAATGAGCTGAAAATAAGTAGAAATCCTCATTTTTTTGCCCAGAAATTTTATTCATTTCAGCAAGTTTCTCTGATTTTTTTCCCCCTGTTTTACTCTTTTTTCTGGTAAAATTTCTACTCCCTTTTACTAATTTCACCATTAATTCTTATTTTTGTGCTTCATTTTTAGATTCTGAGTATGAATTTCGGAATGTATTTTTCAGATTTTGATATGGAGATTGAAATGGGTTCTGTTTATAAGCTTAATCGTCACTCAAACACTAAAATCCCAGCTGCATTCAACTCAATAAAAGCTGTTTTTGTAAGATTTTTTGCTCAAATTTCATCTAATACTCAACTGATTTTCCTATTTTCTGGATTTTAATTTTTTGGTGATAAATTAAATTTCAGGTGAATCATAAGAGTGATGATGATATAACAGTGGTGTTTCCGAGTATTCAATCTCTGGAAATTTTTTTTGGAGGTGTGAAAAAAAATGGATTGATTCAACCAAATTTAGATGAACATTATGTAATGAGTTTGAATTTGGGTAAAAAATTACTCACCCAGAAAATTTCATTTGATGAGTTTACTGCTCAAAGAGGAAATCGAAGTTTCTGGGTTCATGATGATGATGATGAAGAAGATGATCATCATGTTTCGAATAATGGGTTGGAAATCAAATGGGAAAAGCGTCGAAGAACAACAATCTATAGTAAACAGAGATCAGAGCGTCAGAAAAAATTGGCGCAAAAATTGCCTACTGAGCTCACAGTAGAAGCTTCAATGGAGGATGAAAAAAAGGAAGAACAAGATGATGATGACGATGATGACGAAGGTGAAGATGAGGAGAAAGAAGAAGAGAAGGTTCCAGAAAAAACCCGAGTTCTTCGAAAGCGAAAATGTCAGTTTAAAGGGGTGAAATATCATGAGAAGAAGAAGAAGATGAAGAAGAATCAGATTAAGGTAGTTTCTGAGAAGAAGTTCAAAGATTCTCAGCATAGATGGACTATTGAGAGGTATAAATTATTAAATTAATCAAGAAATTCTTATTTTAATTTGGTTTTTCTTGATCATAGTAATTTTTCTGTACTTTTTAAGTTGTTTGTTGTTGTTGTACTTGGATTTTTGAAGAAGTTTTAGTTATGGAAGTTGGATGATGTTAAAAAAAAAAGGGTGAAAAAAGTAGTGGGGTTTTGGAATTGTACTTGAATATTGTTTGTTTTGATCAAAGGTATAAGTTGGCAGAAAAGAATATGTTGAAGATCTTGAAGGAAAAAGGAGCAGGACCCGGTAAACCGATTTTACGACCCGACTTGAGGTCGGAAGCTCGGAAGCTGATCGGTGATACGGGTCTTTTGGATCATTTGCTGAAGCATATGGCCGGGAAGTTAGCTCCTGGTGGGGCGGAGAGGTTTCGCCGTCGACATAACCCGGAAGGTGCAATGGAGTATTGGTTGGAGAGTGCTGATTTGATTGAAGCTAGGAAGCTAGCGGGTGTTACTGACCCGTATTGGGTACCGCCTCCCGGGTGGAAACCGGGTGATTGCCCGAACCAAGACCCGGTTTGTGCTATGCAGCTTAAGGGGCTAAGGGATGAAATTGATGACATGAAGAGGTAGACTATAATTTGATGATTAGTGATTAAGTAAAGTTGTACTAAATGAGTAATTGATTTTATTTGATGCAATGTGTTAATGTCTATTGTGTCTGAATTCTGATTTTGTTATTGAGCAGAGAGATGCAAAAGTTGGCAGGAAAAGGGAAAGAAAGCAACCAGGCTTCAGATGTTCCTCCAATAAGTTTTGGTGAATCAATAAAGTCACTAAAGGTATAATAGTCCTCCCTCAATTTAGATTAGTCGCAACACTTTCCTTTTTCCACCCGTTTAATGCAAGGACTTGTAGTTGATTAGTACTTAATCATATATTAACAGAATTGTTAATGTTGGTAGCAGGCAACACATGCTGAGCTAATGAAGAGGAAAGTCAATATTGAGAAACAACTGCTAGAAATCTCCAAGACCTTTACTGGAATGGAGGTACCAAATTACCATAATTGACTATATTTACAATTTCATTAACTTTGAATCAGTTGATCAAGCAGTTAAGCACATAAATCTCATCATGTATGTATATGCTGGTATAATCTTGTCTTAATGTGGGATTTCAGAAGTTAATCATATGCAAATTGGTCAAATCATGTTGCTAGCTAATTAATGCTTGATTTGGTACAACTTTTTTCATTCTATTGTAGAATGTGTTGAATCTGAAATTTCTGGAGTGTATATGACTAACTTGTACAAATAGGAAAAGAGCATTGATGTGGGACCTTGTTTCATAAAATGTCACACAATTCTGGCATATTATAAAGTTTATGAACTTTATAATATAACAACATGATTGCATGCAGATATACCCCACATTCATGCAGATATACTTGTTTATTAACCAAATGTTAATTAAGATTAAAACTTCAATTAATAATAAAGCTAGAAAATTGACTAACTAAACTAAGAGGTACTGCACTATTTCCTGTTTCAGGAGGATATAGGGTGGCTGAAGGAATCTGTAGCTGAAGAAAAAGGGGGTGAAGATCAATTGTCAGAGGATAAAACTGAATCAGATAAGGGTAAAAAAAGGACAGTAATTAATGAAGATGAAAATTTGAAGAACAAAGAGAAAGAACTGATAAAAGTGCCCCAGAAGTTAAGGATACCATCCCCAAAATCTTCACCATCTGCTACAGAAAAGAAGGAAAAAAACAGGAAACAGATTCTGAAGAGTGGCTTCAGAATCTGTAAACCTTTGGGCACTTTTCTCTGGCCTTCCCAAATGGGTTCTTTATCTTCTTCTGCCTCCTCTCAAGTGTTGGTCCATCTTGAAGATCTCCTAGGGTACCCTACACCGCCTTCTTCCGTCTCTTCCTCCTCTAGTAGGCCACCCTCCTACCTCTTCCCCCCACCACCACCACCACAGGAGCAGCAGCAGTCGGCCTCGGTGAAGAGACCGGTTGCAATGAGGGCTGCTGTCACTCTGAATTTCTCCATTGCTACAATCAAAGGGTCAACTACTATTGACAGTATTTCTAGTCCTACTGCTACTGGGTGTAGTAGTAGTGTTCAGACTTTTGTTCCTGATCTCAATGAAGTCCCTCTTTCTTCCTTGACTTGATTAAAGGTAGCCCTTTTCCTGGTTTACATATAGATTAAAAAAAAAAAACAAACAAACAAACAAACAAACTTTAAGAAGTCATTAATTCATTAATAATGTGTAGACTTTGGGTTAAATTTTTGGTGCATCTGATTTTTTGGTTTGTCAGAAGGAAGATGGGTTTTATATACCAATTACATTGTTGTTAATTTTTAATTTTTTGATCATGTAAACACTATAGTATGAGAAAAATCATTTTATGGCTCACATGAATGGAAATATAGAATCTGAAATATATACTTAGCATTACATTGAAGTCTTTGTAATTCCCTTAATTATTTTTGTTCTCAATAAGCCTATTTTCTACTTTCTAGAGAGAATTATATAATATGTTTGCTCTAATAATACTAATACAGTTTTTAACTTGTAAAGGAATGGGCATATCAAAATGGAGTATATAAAAGAAGGTGTAAAAATAATTCCATATAACTATAAGTTACATTGTAGCACTACTAGTGTGGCTCATCGTATACCTTATTTTGGGCTTGAGTTTCTAGCTTTTTCAAGGTTAATTTAATGAGGTCTAACTTAGCTTAATACTCCAACTATGAAACTACCTATTACGAGTACTATTAAGTATTAACTTTTACGGTATAATTTTTTTCTTTTCAATATTTCGATCTTGTTCACGAGCTTCTCAAGGTAAAGCTTAATTTCGCTAATTTATTGAATACGTTGAATCATTCCCATTATCTAATAACGACTTATTCGTATCTAGTATCTAGACTCATCATAATATCTTACTTGGGTATAAAAGAGATCAAATTCTGAATTAAACATAACATTTAAAGCATTAACTAATCATAATTTTGTCGATATAGAAATTTTCCAACTTTATTTCGTTTAATCAACAACACATCACTAAATGTTATACTAACATAGTTTTTTTTTTACCTTTTTATTGCAATTGTAAATCATTAGCTGATTTTTTTTTTTTTTTTTTTTTTTACAATAGCTGATTTTCAAATATACTAGATATACATCTATATATTATGAGTAATCGAGGACTCCGTAATATATACCCTGTGGTAATTTTGAGCACATATTACGTCCTGCGTATATACATTTTAACATATTTTTTCGCATTAGGTGTTCTCCTCGTAAAGTGAATCTTATGGTAAATTACCATTAAATAATGCATGCTTAGCATGATGTTGATGAAAGAAAAATCCAAAACAAAAGTTGCCAAAACAAGGGAGGCAACAGTCACATGTATACAGGTAGCAGTAGTGATCTCACACTTTTCTCATTCTCTCATCCAATCCTAAAACTATAACGATCGAATTTTTGCAAAAAATTTCAATTTCCCGCTTTTATGACACACAAAACACGTACTCTCACGCCCACAATTCCTGTAATTATCAGCTGTTAAATTATTTTAAATTTTTAATATTTATTTATTTATTTATTTTTGAAGGAAATTTATTTTCTTTTAGTTACACCGTAGATACAAACAAATTGAGTCACGATTTATTAATTCCATGCTATTTTTAATTTATTTCAAAGTTTAATCTTAAATGGGTCAAAGGACTTATTTGGTAAAGAGTTTTTAGCTTATTGAGCCCGATATTTAACCAATTTAAAAAGTTAATTTATGTGTTAGATAAATAACTTATTAAAAGAGCTTTTTAAGCTCAAAACACCCTTTAAAAAAATCTCATTATAAGAGCTTTTTTTTTAAATTAGCTTATAAACATTTAGATTTTTGCCAATTAAATACACTAAATAAACATTTAACAATTAGCAACTTTTACACAATCAGCTATTGACAACTAAATAATGTAACCAGCTAGTCAAATCACTTAATACAACCAACTATATTAATCAGGTTCTAGCTGATTACTAAACATGACCAAAGTATGATAAGTTTAGGGCATAAGCGTAATTATATACATGTATCCTCACAATCTCTTGCTTAGCTTTTTCTATGTATGACAATTAGGAAACTAGCTAAGCTTCCTAAAACGGTAAACAACTTAATAATTCTATTTTAGAAGATTACTACTCCGTAATAAGATACAAAGTACTTCATACGAAGTATTACTTTTGTAAATAGTATCATAAGATATGTAATTTAATATATTTCGTGTACTAGTTAAAAAAAAAATATACATAATCAGGGTATGTAAATAATGATTTTTTTCGTATTATTTTTTGTATCTTTTCAATAATTTTTAATGAATATGCAGGGTACGCAAGGGCGTACCCTTGGTGTTACGCGGACGCCTGTATCCGCCCCTGAAGGAAAACACTTAGTCTATTCTATCTCTCTAAGTTGAATAATAGTACAATGTATGAGTGTTTATTTTAGAACACAAATAAAATTCATTTAATATATCTATTCTTTCTCATTGTAGAAATTATGTAATTAGTTTTTATTTTTTATTTTTATTTTTTTTAACAGCTTGACTAAATTATGAAATTAGTTGAGAACATTGATTAGTAGACAAGTAATATAAAAACTTGCACTTAAATTGTCTCAAAACAATCAATACTATGTAAAAACATATTTAATATAAAATATTAAATTGTTTAACTTGACTAGTAATTATTGAACTCTTTTTATTTGGATAAATTGTCTTGTCCTATGAGATTTTATTCCAAATTGAAATATTATACCACTAATATGATTTTGTTAGCCACGGCGAATTTAGCCACGCGCCTTATTAAGTGGAACCCCAAAATACCCCTTAAAATAGTTATAATTCAAAAATATTCCATAACAATAGTGGAACTAATAAAACTACCAGGACTATAATTCGCGCCAAATTGTAAAATCTAATTTGATCTATTACTATAAAATCTTTTCGATTATTTAAAAAGATCGTGGAACTAATAAAACTACCAGGACTATATTTCGCGCCAAATTGTAAAGTTTAATTCAATCTATTTCTATAATTAATTTTGCAATTATTTAAAAAGAATGTGGAACTAATAAAACTACCAGGACTATAATTCGCGCCAAATTGTAAAATTCAATTCGATCTATTACTATAATTAACTTTTCAATTATTAAAAAAGACAGCGAAACTAATAAAACTACCGTAACTATAATTCGCGCCATATTGTAAAATCTAAATCCAAGCACTACTACAATTAACTTCTCAATTTTTTTTAAAAAAAAGGATTACATTGGTTCCCTTTTAATGATTACATACAATTCAATTATTTCAATTTTACACATCTTCTTCATAGGTACATATATTGCATGTACAATCCTCACTTATCTCAATATTTGCATAATGCAACTATACTAGGGAGTAATTCACAAAAATACTTGCCTACTACCGTACCAATGCAAATAATCCTATTTTCAAAATTAATTTAATGCCTTAATACTTGATTAATGTGGTAATTAGTCATTGTTTTTCACTATCTTATTTCCTTATTAACCATATAAAACTATCAAACGTATTTTTTTTTTTAACCAATAGAGTAATCAACAAAAACAAATTAAAATTATAAACAAATCGGTATTCTCCATGTATAATATTAATATGATGTAAAATTATGTTAATCTTAGTTTTGATTGGTTTCTCACAATAATAATAATTAAAATTAAAAAAAAGGTAAAATATAAAAAGCTAGAAATTCCTAAAACCTCAAAGTATTTTATCTCTCCTATTAATGTATTTCTCTCTCCTATCTTTTTGAGCAAAGCGTTTCCATAGTTGTGCAGCACCTCCAATCTCTCTGCTTCAACACTCACAATTCCAGGTATCATCTCATATCAATGCACCCTTTTCTCTTCCTTTCTTTCTGCTTCTCTTTCTCTCTCCTCCTTTTATTTTCTTCCGATACTTCAGATTTCCTGTAGAACAAATAAATTATATATATATATGTTTGGGTCCAATTTAGTCCAATTGGGCCTAAGCACTAAATGATCCAATTAAAAGCCCAAGGTCAAGGTTCAACACTCCAATTGTGCTAAAGTCAAAGGTCAGCCCACAAAGCAAGCCAATTGGGCTAAGGCCCAACCTCTCCATGTATGATGAGGTATAAAAGCCATCAATATTGATACATTCATATTCTGACTCATTCATAGATTCATATGTTCATTCATATATTCTGATATATTCCATAAAAGCCTCAAGCAACAAACTCTCTTGCATAGTGTCCTCTTTTTACACATTGTACTGATTTTAGCATCGGAGGGGCCTTCCTCGGCAACACCCCCGAGGCTAGTTTACGTGTGTTTACTGTGCAGGAAACCTTCGGCCCAACATAACTTGGACCGAATCCAGCCTTCTCCATTTCAGCGGACCTTCGGCAAGGTCCCATTGTTTTCACCCGAAACAATTTGGCGCCGTCTGTGGGGAAGACTTTCAAAAATCTTTAAGCCAAATTCCTAACCAAGATCATCTTGCAATTATCTTAGCAGCAATGGCTAAGAACCGCAAGAGCAAAAGCCTCCGTCAAGGAGCGGGCGAAAAGCCTAAAACCCCTACACCATCACCCTCGCCGGACCGGAACTCTCCCAAGGGTGCCGGCTCGGGGGGAGGATCATACAAGGAGGATTCCCTATCTCCCGTAATTCAGGACTCTCATTATAGGCCGGGTCACTCTCGGTCTAGCAGGGGTGAGTCCGATCATAGGACACATTCAGTGTCCCAAAGCCAACCATCGGCTGCGCACCCTCATTCCCACACTCGGGCGAGGACCCCTTTGACGGGGCCCAGCTCGGAAGAGGTGGCAAGAGCGCTGGCAGTACTCATGGAGGCGATGAGGGCACAAAATATGCCACCACCTCGTGATCGAACTCCTCCGCATACCCGGCATCAGCGGAGGAAGTTAGACCATAATGGTGGGAAGCTTCCTTCCTTTCGGGAACTGGAAGAGTGGGAGGAGGATTCCTGGAAAAATGAAAAACAGAGGAAAAAGAACCCTCAATTTTTAAAAGGATCCTCATCCTCAAGACCAGAAGCGCATAAGAGCAGCAGCTCAGCTTCTCGGCCAGAATCTACTCAGCGAGAACCTGAGACTGTTCGCAGAAGCGTCCTTGACCGACTCGGCGGCAAGGAACCGAGCGTGCGCAGTCGCCTCTCGTTCCCTGCAGCCGAGGCCCAGACTTCCCAGCCAGGGACGAAAACCACTCCTACCTCTCTAAGAGGGCGGAGCGCGGTCCCTTCGGCCAGGAACAAGGGCAAGGCCGTTATGCTACCCGCCAGTTCACCATTCGAGCAATGGATACTGGAAGAGCGCGTACCCACGGTTAAAATACCGTCGCACATCACATATGACGGGACCACGGATCCGAAGGATCACGTGGCCTCGTATGAGACTCATATGCATCTTTGCCCCAGATCCGAGGCGACTTGGTGCAAATATTTCCCAACCACTCTCAAGGGGGTCGCGCAAGCGTGGATCTCCAAGGGAGTAAGGCAAGGCTCCGTAACAGGGTGGGATGATCTGTCCTCCAAGTTCAGGAGCAAGTTTTCCACGGCAAACCGCCGAGAGAAGACTACCGCAGAGCTCATGAGTCTGCAACAGGGGGAAACCGAAAGCCTCCGAGACTACCTGACCCGTTTCAGTAACGAGTCATCAAGCGTCTCCCAGCTGGACCAGGGGCTAGCCGTTTTCGCAATGCAGAATGGCCTTCAGCCCGGAAAGTTCCTAGACTTCATGGTCATGCATACCCCGCAGACCTTGGAGGAAGCTCTTAATGCTTCGGATAAGTTCATCCGAGCCGAAGAATGGAACAAAGCGAAAACCCAACCTCAATTCGGGGGAGGGAAACAGAGACAAATACCCTTGTCTGAAGGCCAAGGCCATAAGGCAAAGGGAAAGTCAAAGGCCCCGGAGCAATCTTTGGCCATCGACCCAAAGAAGGAAAGATCTGCGTCATACACAGGCAGATACGAGTCCTACACTCCGCTCTCTCTTCCACGCGCCAAAATTTACAGCGTGACGAAGGAGGAGCAGAGTTACCGAAAGCCGAGACCACTCCCAGAGTGGTATCAGCGAAAAAATAAAAATCAGTGGTGCGAGTTCCACGAGTCTTCGGGACACAACACTGAGGAGTGTATCCAACTGAAGGACCAGATAGAGGACATGGTCCGGAAGGGATACTTGAAAAAATACATCGCGGATCACCGCGAGAAAAAAGAATCCGAGAGGTCAGCAAAGGACCCTCGGCAGGACCTCGACTTCCCCCGGAAAAACAGTAAAAAGCCGGAGGGGAAATTCCCTCCGATCAATGTTATCTCGGGAGGAATATACTCTCGGAGGGAGCACAAGCGCCACCTTAGAGCTTTGACTCACCAGGTGAACAACGCTGACATTCAATCTCCCCAGTCGCCGGTGCCGAACATGACGTTCACAGCCGCCGACTGCCGGGGGATTACGTTCCCTCACGAGGATCCGTTGGTGATCATCGCCACGGTGGCCAACCACGACGTCAGTAAGGTCCTTGTTGACGGTGGCAGTGGAGCAAACATTCTGTTCCGAAAGGCCTACAATCAAATTAAGCTGAAGCCCAAGCACCTTACGCCGGTACCCTACCCGGTATCCGGGTTCAATGGGGCTTCAACTTATCCAGATGGGAAGGTGACACTTCCTGTCACCATCGGTTGCGATGAGGCAGCCCGGAACGTCATGATTGAATTTTTGGTCATCGACGCTCCTTCAGTGTACAACGTGATTTTGGGGAGACCCATAATTCACGAGATCCAAGGGGTCGTCTCAACTTATCATCAGCTGATGATTTACGTCTCAGACGCCGGCTTCCCCGAAAGGATACAGGGCAACCAAAAGGACGCCCGAAGGTGCAACTACCTCAAGCCATCCAGTAGTCGCCCAGATGACGACAAGGATGAGGAAGAAAAAGAAAGAGAGCCAAGCACAAAAAAGCCAAAAGGCCTAAATGCTTCGGCCCAAGGATCTGTGCCCAGAGAAAAAGGGCCCGAAAGGGAAAAGGCTAGCTCTTCAGCTGAGCCGCAAGACTCAGAGAGCCAGCCGAAGAACAAAAAGACTGGGACACCTGCTGACATTGGCAGCAGGCCAGATTCTGAAGAGTCCAGTCCATCGGCAATGGACATGGACCAACAGACTGAAACAGTTGAGTTGGCCGAAGGAGACGGTGAGAAATGTGTAGCAATCGGGATGGACCTTGATCCGAACACCCGTTGTGAACTTATTCAGCTCCTTCGGGACAACAGAGATGTGTTTGCTTTCTCGGCAGCTGATATGCCCGAGATAAGTTCAGACCTCATCTCCCATAAGCTTAATGTTGACCCAACGTGTCGACCAGTTAAGCAAAAGAAGCGGAATTACTCCGCCAATAAGAACCGAGACATCGCAGCCGAGGTCAAAAAATTATTGGAGGCAGGATTCATCGAACCTTGCCAATATCCAGAATGGCTGGCAAATGTGGTGATGGTTCAGAAGCCCAATGGTACCTGGAGGATGTGCGTTGACTTCACGGACCTAAATAAGGCTTGTCCAAAGGATTTCTATCCCTTGCCGAGGATTGATCAGCTAGTCGATTCGACAAGTGGCCATGCCTTTCTTAGTTTCATGGACGCATTCTCGGGGTATCATCAGATCTTTATGCACCCCGACGATCGAGCAAAGACAGCATTCGTCACGAACGCTGGGGTGTACAATTACAAAATGATGCCCTTCGGATTGAAAAATGCGGGGGCAACCTATCAAAGGCTGATGGATCAAGTTTTCGCCGATCAAAAGGGCCGAAACATGGAAGTCTATGTTGACGATTCGATCGTCAAAAGCAAAAAACTAGAGGACCATGTAAAGGACCTGGCTGAAACTTTCGCCACCTTGAGAAAGCATCAAATGAAGCTGAATTTGAAGAAGTGTGTCTTCGGTGTAAAGTCAGGGAAATTCCTTGGGTTCATGGTCAGCAAAAGGGGGATTGATGCCAATCCCTCTAAAGTCAAAGCGGCGCTCGACCTTCCTGAGCCGAAAACGAAGCGGGATGTTCAGCGGCACACCGGAAGAATGGCAGCCCTCTCGAGGTTCATTTCCAGAGCTTCGGATAAGGGGTTACCTTTCTTCAAAGCCCTGAAACTCCCGAAAACAAAAGAGCTCGTTTGGGAGGAAGAGCAAAAAGACGCCTTTAAACAGCTTCGGGAGCATCTGGCTCAACTCCCAACGCTGGCTAGCCCAGCTGAAGGAGAAACTTTGTACCTATATGTGGCCGTTAGCCCAGCCACCATCAGCGCAGTATTGCTGAAGGAAGAGAGTAAGAGTCAGCAACCGATCTACTTCGTCAGTCATACACTGACGGATGCCGAGACTCGCTATCCTCTACTTGAGAAAGTTGCTTTCGCGGTAGTCGTAGCTGCTCGGAAGCTGAGGCCCTATTTTGATTGCCATCAGATAGTGGTCTTAACTGATCAGCCGTTGGAAAAAGTTCTCGGCAAGGTTGAAAAATCTGGTAGGCTAGCCAAGTGGGCTTTTGAGCTCACCGAATTCAGCATCAGCTACCGTCCGAGGGCTGCCATTAAGGCTCAAGCTCTAGCGGATTTCTTGGCCGAATGCTCATACCAAGAAGCGCTAGACAGTGAAAAGAAAGTCTGGACCGTGTTTACGGATTGATCTTCCACCGAAAACGGTTCGGGGGCAGGAGTAGTGATAACTTCTCCCGAAGGCAAATCCTTTGAGTATGCACTAAAGTTTTCTTTTAAGGCCTCGAACAATGAAGCCGAGTATGAGGCAGCAATCGCCGGCCTAAAATTGTGCATCTCCTTGAAAGCCGATCATGTCTGCTTAAAAACAGACTCTCAGCTAGTTGCATATCAGATCAGTGGCAGCTATGAGGCCAAAGAGCCCTCCATGATAGCTTATCTTGCCAAGATCAAATCAGTCATTGCAGAGCTGAAAACTTTTGAGGTTCAGCTGATCCCAAGGGGTCAGAATACTCAAGCCGATGCACTCTCCAAACTTGCTAGTTCATCTTTTACCGAGCTGAACAGATCTGTATATGTAGAAGTGCGTCGAGAGAGAAGTGTCGACGAAACACCTGAAGTGTGCTGCGCTGACCTAGAGCCTAGTTGGATGGACCCCATCCTAGCTTTCAAGCTTCGGGGAGAAACTCCTGAAGATAAAGCTTTGGCCTCCAAGATGAAGAGAACCAGCTCTAGGTTCATTGTCTTCAGGGGGGAACTTCTGAAAAAGTCCTTCTCAGCCCCATTGCTGAAATGTGTGGGACCAACAGATGCAGATTATATCCTACGGGAGATTCACCTCGGCATTTGTGGGAACCACATTGGGGGAAGAACCTTAGCCCACAAGGCATTGAGGGCTGGATATTACTGGCCCACCATGATCGCAGATGCTAAGGAGCTGGTTCGGAAATGCGAAAAATGTCAAAAATACGCTCCAGTTATCCATCAGCCATCAAGGGATCTTCAGCCGATCCTTAATCCACTCCCGTTTGCCCAATGGGGACTGGATATACTGGGACCATTTCCAGAGGCTGTGTACCAGAAAAAATGGCTGATAGTTGGTGTCGACTACTTCAGTAAATGGATCGAGGCCGAAGCAGCCTCGAACATTACAGAGCAAACTATCAGAAAATTTATCTGGCAGAATATCATCACTCGCTTTGGCATCCCGAGAGTATTTGTCTTCGATCATGGGAGGCAATTTGATAACTTACCGCTGAAGCGGTATACAGATCAGTTCGGCATCAGACTGGCATATTCAGCGGTATGCCACCCGCAAAGCAACGGACAAGCCGAAGCTGCAAATAAACAGATCTTAAATGCCCTCAAGAAGAGGGTGGAAGATCAAAAGTCCAAATGGCTAGAGGAGCTCCCTGGAACCCTTTGGTCCCTTCGGACAACTGAAAAAGAGGCAACGGGCCACTCACCTTTTGAACTGGTGTATGGTGCCGAAGCCGTCCTTCCAGTGGAAATTGGCTCTGAGAACCTTCGAGTGCACCACTTCCCGGCTGAGAATGAGCGACTGATGAGGGAATCTCTCGATTTCCTCGACGAAGTAAGAGACTCAGCCCGAGATAGAATGGTCGCCTATAAGCAGAGAATCAGCAAATTTTATAACCGAAGGGTCCATGCAAGGCCTCTCAAAATTGGAGACCTTGTCCTTCGGAATGCTGCTGCAGTTCAGAAAGGCCGAATCCATGGGAAACTCTCAGCTGCATGGGAAGGACCTTATGAAATCTATGATGAGCTTCAGCCAGGGACATACCGACTTCGGCAGTTGGATGGAACTGAGTTGAAAAATCACTGGAACGCTGATGTACTGAAAAAATACCATGTGTGAACCCTTCGGGGCAGAACAATCTTTGTAAGTACATTTTGAACTAATGAAAGGCCTTGGAGCCGCCATTTATATAAATGTTTACAACTTTTTATCCTTTCAAAATTTTCTTTGTTCTATCTACTCTTTAAGGGTTTTTTATTCAGCCTCGTCTGAAACCTTCGCCTTCGGGTAACTGGGTTTCAGATTGCTGACAAAACTCGTCTTTTTAAAGAACACTGGTCTTTCAGCTGAAGTCAAACTTCAGTAAGACTTGTTCTCCAAAGACATTAGTCCATGGACAATTCTGGGATATTGCCTTAACTGAGCCTTGTATCCCAGAAAGCCATTATTCGAAACATTGCCTTCAGTTGGCCCTGTGTTTCGGATATGCGTCTTTTTAAAGAACACTGGTCTTTCAGCTGAAGTCAAACTTCAGTAAGACTTGTTCTCCAAAGACATGAGTCCATGGACAATTCTGGGATATTGCCTTAACTGAGCCTTGTATCCCAAAAAGCTAATATCCAAAGCATTGCCTTCAGTTGGCCCTGTGTTTCGGATATCCAACTTTCAGATGAAGTCAATCTTCAGTAAGACTTGTATCCCAGAAGCATTGCCTTCAGTTGGCCCTGTGTTTCGGATACCCATTTTGAAGAAGTGAAGAAATTGCTTATTCCGCTGAAGTCATACTTCAATTTCTGGGGGGAAAGAAGCACTCTCAGTGCAAGTATGTACGACAGAATTGAAGAAACAGAAACAGTAAAGCATTCAAAAACAAAGCAACTGAAGAAAAGAGCATCAGATTAATAATTCATGCTCAGAAATTGAGCTACAAGTTCAATTAAACTGTATCGGCAGCCGCCCACAAGCGGAAAATAACAGCTGCCGAAATACGTACATAAGCAAAAAAAAATAAACTGTTGTACGACAAGGCAAGCTGAAGCAAAAAACAAGGCAAAAAATTCAGAAAGCGGCAAGTCTAAAGTTAAGCACATGATGAACCGCAAGATTCTGAAGACGACTGCCCGAGTTCCTATGCTTCAGCCGGAGGATCAGACTGATCAGCGTTGAGCCCCATGGTGGCCTCAGCCCCAGCAGCAGAAGAAGCGGGCTTTGCACTCTGCCGAGCCTCCCTTTCCCTCTGTTCAGCTTCCAACTCCATTCTCTCAGCTTCCTCTTCGGCTTCCTCAGCCTTAAGAATTTCAGCTTCGACTGGAGTTGCATACTTCATATGAGGGTCTTCGGGATTCTGGACCCATTCAGCACATTTAGACCAGTCCAGCTTCGGTTCAGCATGAAGGCAGACTCTTCGGCATACTCTGAACCCGTTTCTGAAACCCATCTCATATTCCTCTTGGGTATAGACACGGACTTTGAGTAGAGCCTCAGCATCAGCCAGCTTCTTCTGGGTCTCCTCCAAGTCTTCCTTGGATTTCTTCAGCTCATCAGCGAGCTTGGAGGAGGAACCTTTCAGCTCATTCAGCTCCTGTTGAACTTGGGAAGCCTTTGTCTGAGCTTGGGCCACTTCAACTTTTTGGGTCATCAGTTGATCCTCAGCCTCATGGAGTTTAGCTCTCTGAGCTTCGGCAGCAGCAGCAGCCTCTGAGAGTTGGACATCTTTGGCCTGGAGCAGCTCTTCAGCAGCCATTCGGCTGGCTTCAAGAGCCTCTAGACGTTGCTGCACCTCAGCTTGTGCAGCAGCTCCTTCCTGAATACGGCTCTCAATAGCAGCCTTGAATTTGGAGACGTCCACTCCCATATGCTCCTGGAGGAATTTTTCCCCTTCCATCAGTGGGGGAAAAACTTCCTTCTCCATAGCGTCGCAGAAGGTTTTGAGGGCTTCAGCAGCTCTTTTCTCATACTCCTCACCCTTCTGCTGCTTCTCTTCAGCTGCTGCTTGCTTCAGCTTAGCAAGCTTTAATTCCTCTTCAGCTACCTTCTTGTCGTGCACAGCAGCGTCTACCCTATCTTGTAGGGTATCTATCAGCTCTACAGTGAGAGTCTGATTGTGCACGAACTGAAAACAGGAAGACAAAAAAAAATAGTAATAATAAATAAAAAAATATATATATATTTATAATAATAAAAATAGAGCTGAATTTCAGAGGAAATGAAGACAAGGAAAATTACCTGCATCATCAGCAGTTGGTTAGACCTGGCTGGGTCAGGAATTGATCTGCTGGATTCGCCCATCCCAGCAGTGGCCTTCAGCGACCAGATCCTTGCCCTATCTACTTCGGACATGCCAGCAAAATCGCCGAAGTAGGCTGCAGCTCCTTCTCGGTTCTGACCCCATATGAGGTCCCAGATGTGATCTGGGATTGGAATTCGGGGGGCCGAGAAACCCATTTCTCCAGATTGCAGAGTCTGGAAGGAAGGGAAGGATGACGATGGAGCTTGATTAGCTTTGGATGGCTCAACATCATCCTTCTCAGAGGAGTCAATTACTATGACCTCCTCTTCTTCAGGGGTGAGGACGAAAGCCTCAACCTCTCTTGCGATGTCTGCCGTGAAGCCCTCAGCACTGGACATCACGACATCCTTGTTTTTGTGCTCAGCAGCACTCGCCTTAATTTCTTCTTGGACCGCTCCCTTAGATTCGGGAGTTCTCTGATCCACCTCCATCTCAGGAGGTGGCGGAGGGGTCTTTTGAGGTGATTGGGGTGGTGGTCGGGGAACCCTCGGCGATCCATTGCCTTCCTCGGGTTCCCTTATTGCAACGCCGATGGTCATCGGCCTCCGCTGAAAGTCATGAGGGCCGATGATGGCCATCCTTCGGCGCCTTTTCAGAAGGGGCTGCTCGTCCATATCTGAGTCTGAAGACTCTCCTTGTATTTGGTCTTCGGGACGAACAGGAGCTTTCCCTTCTCTATGTCTGTTACTCTCTTCAGACTGTAACAGACAGGGGGGAGGAAGAATGTGAGTAAAAAAAAAAAAGAAAAAAAAAGAAGAAAAGAAAAAAGAAAGACAAAGTTAAGTCTGAAAGCTCACCGAGGTCTTCAGCAAAGCCTCGTCTTCTTCAGCTGCTCTAGCTGCAGCTTCTGCTTCAGCAGCTCTGGAGGACCCTTCTCCTCCTTCGCAAGCTTCGAGAACCCGTGCAACCTCTTCGGCTGTACGGGCAGCTTCAGCTTCTTCGTCCAGCAGCTGAAACCAGGGGTCTCTCTTCTTCCACCAAGGCTTCTGCCTCTGATACAGAGCAACAGCCTCAATTTGGAAGTGGGAAGAGTCTAGATGAACTTCCCTATGCCTCGGCTCAGTGATAGACGGGGCCCGTTCAGTTACAACTCGTTCTCGGTTGACACCAAGACGAGCGTAGTTAATGCCAACGTTGGTCTCGTCCCGCTCTGAAAAAGGAAAGGGGAAAGGTTAGTTCAGATACGTTGGCACAGCATAAAAAAGCGAAGCGAGAGAAGAAAAAGAGATAGTTAAAAAGCCTCGGCCCCAGCCGAAGAAGCTTACCATCCTTAAACTTTCGGCTGAGGCCAACAGCTGCTAGCATGTTCTCTTGGAAAACGTAATGCGTATCGGGGAGCCAAGTCTCCGGGATATGCTGCATTCGGCCACTGCCCCCCCGGTTCGGCAGCTTGCCGAAGATATGTTGCTGATCAAGGTTCGGATCCGCCCCGTTATCTGCGGGGGGACCTAGACTTCCCATTTCGGGATCAGGCTCAGCGAGGTACCGGGGAGCGCTGAAGACGCAAGGGTGGCCCGGATCTGTGGGTGCCCTAACCCAAATCCATTGACCTCTCTAGTCCTTGTCTGAAGAGTCGTTTGGCCACATGGTTAGGTATTGGGGCCGGGACTCAATCCGGTACCACCCAGAACCATGGCTTCCGTGCCCACTTTGAATATTTGGCACTAGCCGATGGAGCTTTTTGAAGCAGTGCAGGTTCGGCACATACTTGAAGAACTTGTAGACCCATAAGTATGTCATCACCCTTCGGATGCTGGTGGGAGTTAACTGACATAGAGAGATGTTGTAATGGATCAGCAAGTCTCGGACGAATACGTCCAAAGGGAACCTCAGCCCGTACTGAAGCTGTCTTGTGTACACCCCCACATACCCCGGGGGTGGACGATGGATTCTATCGGATGCCGAGGGCATTCGGCACCAATACCCATCAGCTTCAAAAATGCCGTAATGCAACTCAATTTGCTCGGCAAATCGATATTGATCGGCATTCTCCACCCACCATGGGTAGGGGCGGTTCTTTATCATGGCCGAAGCAACTTCGGCATTCTCCCATTCTGAAAACCCGGGGAGGATATCCCAAAGGACAGCGGGAACTTCATCATCCCGTCCAGAAGCGCTCGGCTCCTCCGTTCTCTGAGGAGGAGCCGAGGAAAGGGGAGTCGCCCTAATCCCTTCAGCAGGGTCAGACTCTGGCCTTTGTCCATTCCAGGTCCCAATCCTGTTCCTAGGATCGGGAATCGGCCTTGCTCTTCTTGGAGCACGGGCTCTACCTCTAACTCCTCTTGCCATTGATTATTTCGAAGAAAAAAGTCGAAAGAAAAGGGGAAGGAGTTCGAATTCGAAGAAAAATAAACTGAAATCAAAGGAATTTACCTTAATCTGAAGCGAAAGTTGCCGATTTACGAGTTCGTAGTGGCAAGTCTCAATTTCTAAGCTTAATGCTCGGGGAATTTGCGAAGTTTTGATGCGGGTTCTTGGTTTCTCTCTCGAGAATTCTGGGTTTGTGTTGGTGAATAAGTGAGGAGAGATGACGCGCCTCTGTTTATATCTCCAGGAATGGGATACGAGGAGTCTGCGTTTTAATTTCTCTTAAATACTCCACTAAGTAACCGTTAAACACATGATCTTGTGATTAAACTGCCCATTATCCGTCCAACTTCCACAATCATCTGCCTTAACCGTCGTTATCTCATTAATTACGGTTAAATTCAGATTTTTGGATTAATTAAATCATTTACTTCCCTCCTTTTCTGAATTAAATCAAACCCGACCCGTCATCCTTCCAAATCGGGTCTGGGGGGCAAGTTGTTTGGGTCCAATTTAGTCCAATTGGGCCTAAGCACTAAATGATCCAATTAAAAGCCCAAGGTCAAGGTTCAACACTCCAATTTCCTAAAGTCAAAGGTCAGCCCACAAAGCAAGCCAATTGGGCTAAGGCCCAACCTCTCCATGTATGATGAGGTATAAAAGCCATCAATATTGATACATTCATATTCTGACTCATTCATAGATTCATATGTTCATTCATATATTCTGATATATTCCATAAAAGCCTCAAGCAACAAACTCTCTTGCATAGTGTCCTCTTTTTACACATTGTACTGATTTTAGCATCGGAGGGGCCTTCCTCGGCAACACCCCCGAGGCTAGTTTACGTGTGTTTACTGTGCAGGAAACCTTCGGCCCAACATAACTTGGACCGAATCCAGCCTTCTCCATTTCAGCGGACCTTCGGCAAGGTCCCATTGTTTTCACATATATATATATATATATATATATATATATATATATATATATATATATATATATATATATATATGTATATATATATATATGTATATATATATATATTTTTAAATCCTATTAGAAATCAAACTCCCACCAGATCAGATGATAAATTGGTGTTGATTTTTTATTTGTTTTTTTTGTTTTTTTGTGATTAATACTCTGCTTTCTGACGTTGTTCTGGGGAATTTTTTTCTTCACATGGGTTAATGGGGTTGATTCTGTGTTGTGCAAAATCTGTCAGATTTAATTTTTTTTTTCTGCTTAATTTTAGTCATAAAAAAATAACATAAAAAATAAAAAAAACCCAGTAAAATTTATGAAAAATCTTACTTGGGTTGATTTCGTAATTCTATTATCTGATCATATAAAAAAGAAGGATGATTTTGTCAAAAAAAAAAAAAAAAAGATTTTGTCATTATTTATTTTTTGTGCTTATTTATTTATTGGATTGTGAAAATTGATTGTAGGAAAGATTGAAAAGGATGTGGAAAAGGCAGAGTATACTAGGAGAAGTGGGAGATGCAGCAATGAGATGTCCACTGCCCAACTCTCTCTGTTCCATCCCCAAAAGTATGCTCCTTTTTGTTGATGCTGATTTTAATCTTAGAGGGTTCATAATTTATTTGTATTATTCACTAATCATACATAATCATTTTTTCATAGAACCAATTGAGACTATTTTAGAGGGTTCATTCTATGAGATTGATCACTCAAAGCTACCTCAGAGGACCCCGGCTACGCTCCATTATGTTAACGCTGTTATGGTAATGAAAGCTCAACCCCGGTTCTAAAATTTGTTGCTTTACTGTGTGTATGTATGATTTTGTGGAATAGAGAAGACATTGGATTTTGATATGTAGTGATTTTTGGGCTATTTTTGTATAGGTTTAGGCTTTATTTGTAGTGAAGTTCTAAGTTGTGGTACAAAAGTTGGGATGAATTAATACTGATTTTTAGTGTGTTATAGCTATCTTGGTTATGCTGTGGTTAGCTACTGGTATAAAATGTGGTGATCATTACTGTTGGTTTTCGTGTTTGTTCATTGATTTTTAAGGTAACTTCGAAGTCTGAACTGAATGTTACTGTAAGATATCCTAGTGCTCAATCACTAGAGGCGTATTTTGGCAAATCAGACCATATAGCTTGTCGATCAGAACTTTACCCTGCATTGGATGAAAAGTTTATCATGGGACCAATGCTTGCTGTTGAAGTTCTGAGGCGCATAATCCCATCTCAAGGGTTTGATATGCTTAAGCATTCTAAGTCCTTTTGGTTAATCAAGTCCTTGCCACCGCCAAGAACGACAAATGGTTCTGAGGCTAAGCATGGGCCATGCTTTTCTAAGCTCCGAGCCTCCAAAATCCAAGGATGGGGTTTGAAGAAGTTTGTTGCCTATGTCCCAAATTCGGAAAGGCTAGATGACCATGGAAAGGAAAAGAGTTTAACTTTAGAGGAGGGTAAACAAAGTGTGAATGAAGAGGCATGCCATGGAACTAAGGGCAAAGAAATCATTCAATATAACAGGAAGAGAAAGCGTGGTAGAGCTCCTAATTCTCCAAGCAAGAAGACTGACCACATTCCTAAACAAAAAACTACTTGTTTGGGTCCAATTTAGTCCAATTGGGCCTAGTCATTAAATGATCCAATTAAAAGCCCAAGGTCAAGGTTCAACTCTCCAAATGTGCTAAAGTCAAAGATCAGTCCTCAAGGCAAGTCAATTGGGCTAAGGCCCAACTTCTCCATATATGCAAAGGTATAAAAGCCATCAATATTAAATTTGTACATTAATTCAAGCAAAGCCTCAAGCAATTAATTCTCTTGCATAGTGTTCTCTTTCTACACACTGTACTGACTTTAGCATCGGAGGGGCCTTCCTCGGCAACACCCCCGAGGCTAGTTTACGTGTGTTTACTGTGCAGGAAACCTTCGGCCCAACATCACTTGGACCGAATCCAGTCTTCTCCACTTCATCGGACCTTCGACAAGGTCCCATTGTTTTCACCCGAAACAATTTGGCGCCGTCTGTGGGGAAGACTTTCAAAAAATCTTTAAGCCAAATTTCTAACCAAGATCATCTTGCAATTATCTTAGTAGCAATGGCTAAGAACCGCAAGAGCAAAGACCTCCGTCAAGGAGCAGGCGAAAAGCCTAAAACCCCTACTCCATCACCCTCACCGGACCAGAACTCTCCCAAGGGTGCCAGCTCGGGGGGAGGATCATACAGGGAGGATTCCCTCTCTCCCGTAATTCATAACTCTCATCATAGGCCGAGTCACTCTCGGTCTAGCAGGGGTGAGTCCGATCATAGGACACATTCAATGCCCCAAAGCCAACCATCGACTGTGCGCTCTCATTCCCACACTCGGCCAAGGACCCCTTTGACGGGGCCCAGCTCGGAGGAGGTGGCAAGAGCGCTGGCAGTGCTCATGGAGGCAATGAGGGCACAAAATATGCCACCACCTCGTGATCGAACTCCTCCGCATACCCGGCATCAGCGGAGGAAGCTAGACCATGATGGTGGGAAGCTTCCTTCCTCCGGGAACTGGAAGAGTGGGAAGAGGATACCTGGAAAACTGAAAAAGAGAGGAAAAAGAACCCTCAATTTTTCAAAGGATCCTCAACCTCCCGACCAGAAACGCATAAGAGCAGCAACTCAGCTTCTCGGCCAGAATCTACTCACCGAAAACAACCTGAGACTGTTCGCCGAAGCGTCCTCGACCGACTCGGCGGCAAGGAACCGAGCGTGCACAGTCGCCTCTCGTTCCCTGCGGCTGAGGCCCAGACTTCCCAGCCAGGGAAGAAAACCACTCCTACCTCTCTAAGAGGGCGGAGCGCGGTCCCTTCGGCCAGGAACAAGGGCAAGGCTGTTATGCTACCCGCCAGTTCGCCATTCGAGCAGTGGATACTGGAAGAGCACGTGCCCACGGTTAAAATATCGTCGCACATCACATATGATGGAACTTCGGATCCGAAGGACCACATTGCCTCGTATGAGGCTCATATGCATCTTTGCCCCAGATCCGAAGCGACTTGGTGCAAATATTTCCCAACCACTCTCAAGGGGGTCGCGCAAGCATGGATCTCCAAGGGAGTAAAGCAAGGCTCTATAACAGGGTGGGATGATCTGTCCTCCAAATTTAGGAGCAAGTTTTCCACGGCAAACCGCCGAGAGAAGACTACTGCAGAACTCATGAGTCTGCAACAGGGGGAAACCGAAAGCCTCCGAGACTATCTGACCCGTTTCAGCAACGAGTCATCCAGCGTCTCTCAGCTGGACCAGGGGCTAGCCGTTTTTGCAATGCAGAATGGCCTTCAGCCCGGGAAGTTCCTAGACTTCATGGTCATGCATACCCCGCAGACCTTGGAGGAAGCTCTGAATGCCTCGGATAAGTTCATCCGAGCCGAAGAATGGAACAAAGTGAAAACCCAACCCCAATTCGGGGAGGGAAACAAAAACAAATACCCTTGTCTGAAGGCCAAGGCCATAAGGCAAAGGGAAAGTCAAAGGCCTCGGAGCAATCTTCGGTCAGCGGCCCAAAGAAGGAAAAATCTGCCTCATACACAGGCAGATACGAGTCCTACACTCCGCTCTCTCTTCCACGCGCCAAAATTTACAGCGTGACGAAGGAGGAGCAGAGTTACCGAAAGCCGAGACCACTCCCAGAGTGGTATCAGCGAAAAAATAAAAATCAGTGGTGCGAGTTCCACGAATCTTCGGGACATAACACTGAGGAGTGTATCCAACTGAAAGACCAGATAGAGGACATGGTCCGGAAGGGATACTTGAAAAAATACATCGCGGATTACCGCGAGAAAAAAGAATCCGAGAAGTCAGCAAAGGACTCTCGGCAAGACCTCGACTTCCCCCGGAAGAACAGTAAAAAGCCAGAGGGAAAATTCTCTCCGATTAATGTTATCTCGGGAGGAATATGCTCTCGGAGGGAGAACAAGCGACACCTTAGGGCTTTGACTCACCAGGTGAACAACGCTGACATTCAGTCTCCCCAGTTGCCGGTGTCGAACATGACGTTCACAGCCGCCGACTGCCGGGGGGTAACGTTCCCTCACGAGGATCCGTTGGTGATCATCGCCACGGTGGCCAACCACGACGTTAGTAAGGTCCTTGTTGACGGTGCAGCGGAGCGAACATTCTGTTCCGAAAGGCCTACAATCAAATCAAGCTGAAGCCCAAGCACCTTACCCCGGTACCCTACCCGGTATCCGGGTTCAACGGGGCTTCAACTTATCTAGATGGGAAGGTGACACTTCCTGTCACCATCGGCTGCGATGAGGCAGCCAGGAATGTCATGATTGAATTTTTGGTCATTGATGCTCCTTCAGTGTACAACGTGATTTTGGGGAGACCCATAATTCATGAGATCCAAGGGGTCGTCTCAACTTATCATCAGCTGATGATTTACGTCTCAGACGCTGGCTTCCCCGAAAGGATACAGGGCAACCAAAAGGACGCCCGAAGGTGCAACTACCTCAAGCCATCCAGTAGTCGCCCAGATGACGACAAGGATGAGGAGGAGAAAGAAAAATAAAGAGAGCCAAGCACAAAAAAGCCGAAAGGCCTAAGTGCTTCGGCCCAAGGATTTGTACCCAGAGAAAAAGGGCCCGAAAGGGAAAAGACTTGCTCTTCAGCTGAACTGAAAGACTCAGAGAGCCAGCCGAAGAACAAAAAGACTGGGACACCTGCTGACATAGGCAGCAGGCCAGATTCTGAAGAGTCTAGTCCATCAGCAATGGATATGGACCAACAGACTAAAACAGTTCAGTTGGCCGAAGGAGACGTTGAGAAATGTGTAACAATCGGGATGGACCTTGATCCGAACACCCGTTGTGAACTTATTCAGCTCCTTCGGGACAACAGAGATGTGTCTGCTTTCTCGGCAGCTGATATGCCCGGGATAAGTCCAGACCTCATCTCCCATAAGCTTAATGTTGACCCAACGTGTCGACCAATTAAGCAAAAGAAGAGGAATTACTCCGCTAATAAGAACCGAGACATCGCAGCCGAGGTCAAAAAGTTGCTAGAGGCAGGCTTCATCGAGTCTTGCCAATATCCAGAATGGTTGGCAAATGTGGTGATGGTTCAGAAGGCCAATGGTACCTGGAGGATGTGCGTTGACTTCACGGACCTAAATAAGGCTTGTCCGAAGGATTTCTATCCCTTGCCGAGGATCGACCAGCTAGTCGATTCGACAAGTGGCCATGCCTTGCTTAGTTTCATGGACGCATTCTCGGGGTATCATCAGATCTTCATGCACCCCGACGATCGAGCAAAGACGGCATTCGTCACGAACGCTGGGGTGTACAATTACAAAATGATGCCCTTGGGATTGAAAAATGCGGGGGCAACCTATCAAAGGCTGGTGGATCAAGTTTTCGCCGATCAAAAGGGCCGAAACATGGAAGTCTACGTCGACGATTCAATCGTCAAAAGCAAAAAATCTGAGGACCATGTTAAAGACCTGGCTGAAACTTTCGCCACCTTAAGAAAGCATCAAATGAAACTGAATCCGAAGAAGTGTGTCTTCGGCGTGAAGTCAGGGAAATTCCTTGGGTTCATCGTCAGCAAGAGGGGGATTGATGACAATCCCTCCAAAGTCAAAGCAGCGCTTGACCTTCCTGAGCCGAAGACAAAGCGGGATGTTCAGCGGCTCACCGGAAGAATGGCAGCCCTCTCGAGGTTCATTTCCAGAACTTCGGATAAGGGGTTACCTTTCTTCAAAGCCCTGAAACTCCCGAAAACAAAAGAGCTCGTTTGGGAGGAAGAGCAAAAAGAAGCCTTTAAACAGCTTCGGGAGCATCTGGCTCAACTCCCAACGCTGGCTAGCCCACCAGAAGGAGAAACTTTGTACCTGTATGTGGCCGTTAGCCCAGCCACCATCAGTGCAGTACTGCTGAAGGAAGAAAGCAAAAGTCAGCAACCGATCTATTTTGTCAGTCATACACTGACGAATGCCGAGACTCGCTACCCTCTACTCGAGAAAGTCGCTTTCGCGGTAGTAGTAGCTGCTCGGAAGCTGAGGCCCTATTTTGATTGCCATCAGATAGTGGTCTTAACTGATCAGCCGTTGGAAAAAGTTCTCGGCAAGGTTGAAAAATCTGGTAGACTAGCCAAGTGGGCTTTTGAGCTCACCGAATTCAGCATCAGCTACCGTCCGAGGGCTGCCATTAAGGCTCAAGCTCTAGCGGATTTCTTGGCCGAATGCTCATACCAAGAAGCGCTAGACAATGAAAAGAAAGTCTGGACCGTGTTTACGGATGGATCTTCCACCGAAAACGGTTCGGGGGCAGGAGTAGTGATAACTTCTCCCGAAGGCAAAACCTTCGAGTATGCACTAAAATTTTCTTTTAAGGCCTCGAACAACGAAGCCGAATATGAGGCAGCAATCGCTGGCCTAGAATTGTGCATCTCCCTGGAAGCCGATCATGTTTGCCTGAAAACAGACTCTCAGCTAGTTGCATATCAGATCAGCGGCAGCTACGAGGCCAAAGAGCCCTCCATGATAGCTTATCTTGCCAAGATCAAATCAGTCATTGCAAAGCTGAAAACTTTCGAGGTTCAGCTGATCCCAAGGGGTCAGAATACTCAAGCCGATGCACTCTCCAAACTTGCCAGTTCAACTCTCACTGAGTTGAACAGATCTGTATATGTGGAAGTACGTCGAGAAAGAAGTGTCGACGAAGCACTTGAAGTGTGCTGCGCTGACCCAGAGCCTAGTTGGATGGATCCCATCCTGGCTTTCAAACTTCGGGGAGAGACTCCCGGAGATAGAGCTTTGGCCTCCAAGATGAAGAGAACCAGCTCAAGGTTCATTGTCTTTAGGGGGGAGCTTCTGAAAAAGTCCTTCTCAGCCCCATTGCTGAAATGCGTGGGACCAACAGATGCAGATTATATCCTATGGGAAATTCACCTCGGCATCTGTGGGAACCACATCGGGGGAAGGACCTTAGCCCACAAGGCATTGAGGGCTGGATATTACTGGCCCACCATGATCGCAAATGCTAAGGAGCTGGTCCGGAAATGCGAAAAATGTCAAAAACACGCTCCAGTTATCCACCAGCCAGTAAGGGATCTTCAGCCGATCCTTAATCCACTCCCGTTTGCCCAATGGGGACTGGATATACTAGGACCATTTCCAGAGGCTGTGTACCAGAAAAAATAGCTGATAGTTGGTGTTGACTACTTCAGTAAGTGGATCAAGGCCGAAGCAGCCTCGAACATTACAGAGCAAACTGTCAGGAAATTTATCTGGCAGAATATCATCACTCGTTTCGGCATTCCGAGAGTATTTGTCTTTGATCATGGGAGGCAATTCGATAACTTACCGCTGAAGCGGTATACAGATCAGTTCGGCATCAAACTGGCATATTCAGCGGTATGCCACCCGCAAAGTAACGGACAAGCCGAAGCTGCAAATAAACAGATCCTAAATGCCCTCAAAAAGAGGGTGGAAGATCAAAAGTCCAAGTGGCTGGAGGAGCTCCCTGGAACCCTTTGGTCCCTTCGGACAACTGAAAAAGAGGCAACGGGCTATTCACCTTTTGAACTAGTGTATGGTGCCGAGGCCGTTCTTCCAGTGGAAATTGGCTCTGAGAGCCTACGAGTGCACCACTTCTCGGCCGAGAATGAGCAACTAATGAAGGAATCTCTCGATTTCCTCGACGAAGTAAGAGACTCAGCCCGAGACAGAATGGCTGCTTATAAGCAGAGAATCAGCAAATTTTATAACCGAAGGGTCCATGCAAGGCCTCTTAAAATTGGAGACCTTGTCCTTCGGAATGCTGCTGCAGTTTAGAAAGGCCGAATCCATGGGAAACTCTCAGCTGCATGGGAAGGGCCTTATGAAATCTGTGATGAGCTTCAGCCAGGGACATACCGACTTCGGCAGTTGGATGGAACTGAGTTGAAAAATCACTGGAACGCTGATGTACTGAAAAAATATCATGTGTAAACCCTTCGGGGCAGAACAATCTTTGTAAGTACATTTTGAATTAATGAAAGGCCTTGGAGCCACCATTTATATAAATATTTGCAACTTTTTATCCTTTCAAAGTTTTCTTGGTTCTATCTACTCTTTAAGGGTTTTTTATTCAGCCTCGTCTGAAACCTTCGCCTTCGGGTAACTGGGTTTCAGATTGCTGACAAAACTCGTCTTTTTAAAGAACACTGGTCTTTCAGCTGAAGTCAAACTTTAGTAAGACTTGTTCTCCAAAGACATGAGTCCATGGACAATTCTGGGATATTGCCTTAACTGAGCCTTGTATCCCAGAAAGCCATTATCCGAAACATTGCCTTCAGTTGGCCCTGTGTTTCGGATATCCATTTTTCAATGATAGACAGAAAATCAAGGATAACAACAACTGTTGGAAATTGTTTATTCAGTCTTGTCTGAAACCTTCGCCTTCGGGTAACTGGGTTTCAGATTGCGGACAAACTCGTCTTTTTAAAGAACTCTAGTCTTTCAGCTGAAGTCAAGCTTCAGTAAGATTTGTTCTCCAAAGGCATGAGTCCATGGAAAATTCTGGGATATTGCCTTAACTGAGCCTTGTATCCCAGAAAGCCATTATCCGAAGCATTGCCTTCAGTTGGCCCTGTGTTTCGGATACCCATTTTTAAGAAATAAAGAAATTGTTTATTCAGCTGAAGTCATACTTCAATTTCTGGGGGGCAAGAGGCACTACCAGTGCGAGTTTACGTTCATTAGAATTGAAGAATCAGTAAAGCATTCAAAATAAGACAAAGCAGCTGAAGAAAAGAGCATCAGTTTAATAATTCATGCTCAGAAATTGAGCTACAAGTTCAAACAAATTATAAATTCAGAAAGCGGCAAGTCTAAAGTTGAGCGCATGATGAACCGCAAGATTCTGAAGACGACTGCCCGAGTTCCTATGCTTCATCCCGAGGATCAGACTGATCAGCATTGTTGGGCCCCATGGTGGTCTCAGCCCCAGCAGCAGAAGAGGCAGGCTTTGCACTCTGCCGAGCCTCCCTTTCCCTCTGTTCAGCCTCCAACTCCATTCTCTCAGCCTCTTCTTCGGCTTCCTCAGCCTTAAGGATTTCAGCTTCGACTGGAGTTGCATACTTCATATGAGGGTCTTTGGGATCCTGGACCCATTCAGCACATTTGGACCAGTCCAACTTCGGCTCAGCATGAAGGCAGACTCTTCGGCACACTCTGAACCCGTTTCTGAAACCCATTTCATATTCTTCCTGGGTATAGACACGGACTTTGAGTAGAGCCTCAGCATCAGCCAACTTCTTCTTTGTCTCCTCCAAGTCTTCCTTGGATTTCTTCAGCTCATCGGCGAGCTTGGAGGAGGAACCTTTCAGCTCATTCAGCTCCTGCTGAACTTGGGAAGCCTCTGTCTGAGCCTGGGCCACTTCTTCCTTTTTGGCCATCAGCTGATCCTCAGCTTCTTGGAGCTTAGCTCTCTGAGCTTCAGCAGCAGCAGCAGCCTCTGAGAGTTGGACATCCCTGGCTTGGAGCATCTCTTCAGCAGCCATTCTGCTGGCTTCAAGAGCTTCTAGCTGTTGCTGCACTTCAGCTTGTGCAGCAGCTCCATCCTGGATTAGGCTCTCAATGTTAGCCTTGAATTTGGAGATGTCCACTCCCATGTGCACTTGGAGGAATTTTTCCCCTTCCATCAGTGGGGGAAAAACTTCCTTCTCCATAGCATCGCAGAAGGTTTTGAGGGCTTCAGCAGCTTTTTTCTCATATTCTTCACCCTTCTTCTGCTTCTCTTCAGCTGCTGCTTGCTTCAGCTTAGCAAGCTTTAACTCCTCCTCGGCTACCTTTTTGTCGTGCTCGGCAGCGTCTACCCTATCTTGTAGGGTATCTATCAGCTCTACAGTGAGAGTCTGATTGTGCACGAACTGAAAACAGGAGCACAAGTTAAAATAAAAAATAATAATAATATGATAATTGAAGAGCTGAATTTTAAAGGAGATAAAGGCAAGGAAAATCACCTGCATCATCAGCAGTTGGTTAGACCTGGCTGGGTCAGCAACTGATCTGCTGGATTCGCCCATCCCAACAGTGGTCTTCAGCGACCACATTCTTGCCCTATCTACTTCGGACATGCCAGCAAAATCGCCGAAGTAGGCTGCAGCACCTTCTCGGTTCTGACCCCATATGAGGTCCCAGATGTGATCTGGGATTGGAATTCGGGGGGCCGAGAAACCCATTTCTCCAGATTGCAGAGTCTGGAAGGAAGGAAAGGATGACGATGGAGCTTCTTTAACTTTGGATGGCTCAGCATCCTCCTTCTTCTCAGAAGAGTCAATTATTATGACTTCTTCTTCTTCAGGGGTGAGGACGAAGGCCTCAACCTCTCTTGCAATGTCTGCCGTGAAACCCTCAGCACTGGGCATCACGGCATCCTCATTCCTGTGCTCAGCAGCACTCTCTTGAACTTCTTCTTGGACCCCTCCCTTAGGTTCGGGAGTTTTCTGATCCACCTCCATCTCGGGAGGTGGCGGAGGGGTCTTTGGAGGTGATTGAGGTGGTGGCCGGGGAACCCTCGGCGATCCATTGCCTTCCTCGGGTTCCCTTATTTCAACGCCGATGGTCATCGGCCTCCGCTGAAAGACATGCGGGCCGATGATGGCCATTCTTCGGCGCCTTTTCTGAAGCGGCTGCTCGTCCATGTCTGAGTCTGAAGACTCTTCTTGTATCTGGTCTTCGGGACGAACAGGGGCTTTCCCATCTCTGTGTCTGTTACTCTCTTCAGACTGTAAAAGACAGGAGGGAGGAAGAATGTGAGTAAAAAAAAAAACAACAAAAAACAGAAACAGACAAAATTAAGTCTAAAAGCTCACCGAGGTCTTCAGCAAAGCCTCGTCTTCTTCAGCTGCCCTAGCTGCAGCCTCTTCTTCATCAGCCCTGGAGGACCCTTCTCCTCCTTCACAAGCTTCAATAACCCGTGCAACCTCTTCGGCCGTACGGGCAGCTTCAGCTTCTTCGTCTAGCAGCTGAAACCAGGGATCTCTCTTCTTCCACCAAGGCTTCTGCCTCTGATACAGAGCAACAGCCTCAATTTGGAAGTGGGAAGAGTCTAGATGAACTTCCCTATGCCTCGGTTCAGTGATAAAGTGGGCCCGATCAGTTACAACTCGTTCTCGGTTGACGCCGAGACGAGCGTAGTTAATGCCGACGTTGGTCTCGTCCCGCTCTGAAAAAGAAAAGGGGAAAGGTCAGTTCAGTTAGGTTGGCACAACATAAAAAAGCGAAGTGAAAGAGGAGGAAAAGAGATAATTAAAAGGCCTCGGCCCCAGCCGAAGAAGCTTACCATCCTTAAACTTTCGGCTGAGGCCGACAGCTGCTAGCATATTCTCTTGGAAAACATAATGCGTATCGGGGAGCCAAGTCTCCGGGATATGCTGCATTCGGCCGCTGCCCCCCCGGTTCGGCAGCTTGCCGAAGATGTTCTGTTGATTAAGGTTCGGGTCTGGGCCGTTATCTTCGGGAGGACCTAAACTTCCCATGTCGGGATCAGGCTCAGCAAGATACCGGGGAGCGCTGAAGACGCAAGGGTGGCTCGGGTCCGTGGGTGCTCTAACCCAAATCCATTGGCCTCTCCAGTCCTTGTCTGAAGAGTCGTTCGGCCACATGGTTAGGTATGGGGGCCGAGACTCAATCCGGTACCACCCAGAACCATGACTTCCGTGCCCACTTTGAATATTTGACACTAGTCGATGGAGCTTTTTGAAGCAGTGCAGGTTCGGCACATACCTGAAGAACTTGCAGACCCATAAGTATGTCATCACCCTTCGGATGCTAATGGGAGTTAGCTGACATAGGGAAATATTGTAATGGATCAACAAGTCTCGGACGAATACGTCCAAAGGGAACCTCAGCCCATACTGAAGTTGTCTTGTATACACCCCCACATACCCCGGGGGTGGACGATGGATTCTATCGGATGCCACGGGCATTCGGCACCAATACCCATCAGCTTCAAGGATGTCGTAATGCAACTCAATTTGTTCGGCAAACCGATACTGTTTGGCATTTTCCACCCACCATGAGTAGGGGCGGTTCTTTATCATAGCCGAAGCTACTTCGGCATCCTCCCACTCCGAAAACCCGGGAAGGATATCCCAAAGGACAGCGGGAACTTCATCGTCCCGCCCAGAAGCGCTCGGCCCCTCCGTTCTCTGAGGAGGAGCCGAAGAAATGGGAGTCGCCCTAATCCCTTCAGCAGGGTCAGACTCTGCTCTTTGTCCATTCCAGGTCCCAATCCTGTTCCGGGGATCGGGAATTGGCCTTGCTCTTCTTGGAGCACGGGCTCTACCCCTAACTCCTCTCGCCATTGATAATTTCGAAGAAAAAAGTCGAAAAAAGGGGAAGGAGTTCAAATTCGAAGAAAAATAAACTAAAATCAAAGGAATTTACCTTAATCTGAAGCAGAAGTTTCCGATTTACGAATTGGTAGTGACGAATCTCAGTTTCTAAGCTTAATGCTCGGGGAATTTGCGAAGTTTTGATGTGGGTTCTTGGGTTCTCTCGAAAATTCTGGGTTTGTGTTGGTGAATAAGTGAGGAGAGATGACGCGCCTCTAATTATACCTCCAGAAATGGGAATACGGGGAGTCCGCGTTTCAATTTCTCTTAAATACCCCACTAAGTAACCGTTAAACACACGACCTTGCGATTAAACCGCCCATTATCCGTCCAACTTCCACAATTATCCGCCTTAACTGTTGTTATCTAATTAATTATGGTTTAATTACGGTTTAAATTCAAATTTTTGGATTAATTAAATCATTCACTTCCCTCCTTTTCTGATTAAATCAAACCCGACCCGTCATCCTTCCAAATCGGGTCTGGGTGGCAAGTTGTTTGGGTCCAATTTAGTCCAATTGGGCCTAGTCATTAAATGATCCAATTAAAAGCCCAAGGTCAAGGTTCAACTCTCCAAATGTGCTAAAGTCAAAGATCAGTCCTCAAGGCAAGTCAATTGGGCTAAGGCCCAACTTCTCCATATATGCAAAGGTATAAAAGCCATCAATATTACATTTGTACATTAATTCAAGCAAAGCCTCAAGCAATTAATTCTCTTGCATAGTGTTCTCTTTCTACACACTGTACTGACTTTAGCATCGGAGGGGCCTTCCTCGGCAACACCCCCGAGGCTAGTTTACGTGTGTTTACTGTGCAGGAAACCTTCGGCCCAACATCACTTGGACCGAATCCAGTCTTCTCCACTTCATCGGACCTTCGACAAGATCCCATTGTTTTCACCCGAAACACTACTGAAATTAAAGCTGTAATCAAGGGAAACAATGATAAAGAATTTGTTGACAGATGGCCTCTAAAAAGGTAAAACTCACAAGATACAATTTTTAGTCTGATTGTCTGAAAGTGCTTACTACTTCACTAAGCTAACTTGATGGCAAACATGCAGGTATGTGGCAGCTGGAATGGAATTGGTGGAGGTTTTGAAGAAATATGGAGCTGGTCATGAAAACCCAGTTTCTCGTTTGCAGCTAAGGACAGAAGCTCGGAAAAGAATTGGTGATACAGGCCTGTTAGACCATATGCTCAAGCACCTTGCTGGCCAAGTGGTGCCCGCCTTCGTAGAAGGTGTGATGCTGAAGGTAAGATGGAGTACTGGCTTGAGAGTGCTGATCTGGCTAACATCAGGAAGGAGGCTGGGGTTAAAGATCCCTATTGGATTCCACCTCCTGGATGGAAGCTTGGAGAGAGCATTAACCTTCCCAGGTGTTCATGTCGTCAAGAAGTAAAGATGCTTAAAGATGAACTTAGCATCATGAGGAGGTAGTACTACTGATTGGACTCTCTGAATCCTGTAATTGTATTTGTGGTGATCTTTTATCTTAATCGAGATGCCCTCATTGCAGACAAATGGAAGAGCTAAAAACCAAAAACCAAGATCAGCAGCCAATCACTATGGTAATGCCAGCCAGTGCAGCATCTTCTGGGAGGGTTAGTAACTCAGCATGAACTGGTTAATTAGTGATCAAACCAAGACAGCACAGTTATCATATCTATTTATTTTTCCTGAGATAGCTAGTCTTTTTAACATAACTTTATTGCCTTTGTCAAATGAAGGAAACCTATGAGGTTCTGATGAAGAAGAAGAATCTTATGGAAATGCAACTACGCCAAATTTCAGAAGCTTTAATGGAACTGGAGGTATGCTATGCTTACATTGTTTTTTTAAAGTGCTCTATCAACTGAAAGCTCATATATATGCATTTAATTATCAGTGGATCCAAGTCTAAGCCTTTCATTTAAACAATGAATGTTGAAGCTAAGTGAAAGATAACTGATACATGAACAAATTATTTAAGATTATGTATGGAATATATTGAAAGTACATATAATTAGTTCACCACTGCATATATGCTGATGTACATAAATCCATCATCTTTTCGTATAATATCGTTGTATCAGAATACATATTGTCTTCTTGTATGTGTTCCATGGCATGAGTTTATTAAGTAACATTATTGCATTCAGAAAGACAAAAGTGTGCAAGTTACCGAAGCTGAAGCAGCAGCAAGTCTACAACTGAATGAACTGATGCCATCTGCTTGCCAGAGCTTACCAGTAGAAGAGATGAATGAAAACTTGGAAGAAGCAGCAGAAGAGTTGAGAGAAAGTTATGAAGAAGAAGCGGAGATAAGAAGCCGATCAAAGCGTCTGATAGTAAAACTGAAACCATGCAGTCACCTAGACAACATTAGCAAAACACCATTGTCTCAAGAAAAGGATCACCCGGTGCACAATCGCATAGCTCTGACCACTACCTCAGGCTCCCCTATCTCTACCACCACCTCATAAACTTAGTACTGACATCTTGGTAAGCCCTATGTACATGTCAAGAAGGCAATGTATCAGTCAGAATTTAGGCTTCAGCTAATGTAGCTTTGTGAATGTCCTTTACAATTTTAAGCTCGATAGGGTTGTAAACTTGTCTGATAGAGTAAAGGAATTTTGTAGAGCATGCTAAACCAAAAGATATGTTGTATATATGGTTGCAGGCCTTGTTGCATTTACAGAATCAGTTTAGTAACAGATGACTTGGCTGAGAGCTGCTAAATGACCTGCGTATCCTAGTAGCCATCTCTGGTTTGACAGCAATTTCATTTCACAACTTTGTTTAGATAAACAAATTATTACAACTATGTTAAGCAAACCTTTTTTTTTAACCAAACATTTAATATACCTCAAGTATCCGTGTCAAATCTTTATTTGAACCCGAATATCTTAAACATATACGTCGTATAAGATAATGTCTTTTTAAATAATTGAAAACGTGTTGTCAGAATGTGTTCTTCTTCCTTAACAACTCCCATTGTCCTACATTTATAGGACTTACAAGATCTTTCACTCCTACTGAATTACCTTCATATCACAACATATCTAGTATAATTAGAAAACTAATATCCATAATAATTAAACTATCATAACACTTAATATCCTTGGAGAATAAGTCTTAAGCAAAATTAATCCTAAACATTTAACTTCCAAAAGACATAAAACCTCTTTTTTTTTGGTGTGTATTTCAGCTTGGACCAACACATGATATTTTAAGCATCGTGGATTTCCTGCTCTGGCTCCTGCGGACGATGAGCCATTGGAGAAAACAAAGTGACTGTGGAAAACAACAATGAGAAGTAATCAAACTTAATGAACTTCTTCTTCAGTATAAGTACCACCAAGTTGATAGAAAATTGCAAAGTCGAGCTGATGACACTAAAGTATAATGACAACTCTCCAAACAGTTTCCCTTGACTCAGTCGATAGTTCATAATCTCGACGAGTGACATAATTAAGCAAATTGAAGAAGTGATCACACTTAACTTGCGGTACTTAGTGTCACTAATCTTCCCATTAGCATTAACCTGTGTCAGAAAAGCTATGATAATCTCAAGAATCACATTTAACAACCTAATGAGGACATATAGAAAACCTTGCAGCAAATCATTTTCCTCATGTTGTTTGCTGCAGTATGAACTAATCTCTTTGTGTCGTTGACATAACTTGGCTCGACTGATGATGGCTCTCGCTCAAGCTCCAAACCTACCGAGAGGGGATTGGGATTGTGGTCGAGATCCATGTCGATGGCATGATCCTCGGTTGTCTCGACATCTTCCAAGAGACCCTCCTAGTAAATTTAAAAGAAGAAAAAAAGTGTAACAAATCAGTTTTGTTGAAGCGTAGTCTCGTCAAACAACACATGAGTTCTTACATTGAAAGAATAGAAATTAAAAGGCCAAGGGAGAAAATGGACTATTCCTCTTATTGTCATATGATTTTAGGATAGAACCTCTTTTGGACTTGTAAATGGACTCTCTCTCCAGGTGACAGGTGTGTCCGTGTGGCTTAGACTTGTATTTAACAATTATCTTTTTATATAAGGAAATAAAAATATCATTTTGTTTCCAAATTACTTCATTTGTGCACAAATAATCTTCCTAATAGGTTTGACCACATATGTTAAGGAATGTAGTAGGATAGGATGAGAAGAGAAATTTTGTGCCTATAATAACTTGAGTCATTACTGATTTTACTACTTCCCTTCGTTATTTTAAAAGTATTCTACTTTGAACCATACATAGTTTTAAGAAAACATACATTTTAATAACCCCAATTATTGACAATATACTTTTAATAATCCCAAGTAAAGTTTATTATCTAATAATCATAACTATGGATTCGGAATCAGTTTTCCCTCAATTGTCCCAGTATTTTGCTCAAAGGGTAATTTATTTTTAATAAGTCACGCGTTAGTGTAATATTTTAATACTCCAACTACCCCACTTACCTCTTATTTTATTTAAGTCAATTAAATTGACTAAAATTATGTGCTGGTTAAACTGTAACATTTAAAAATAACACGGAGGAGTAACTAATTGTATTTTTTTCAACTTCAATGGTCAAACTAATAGTTAGGAATTATTTAATATTACAATCAAGTCCCAAAGTACAACCATTGGAGTTGTTGTGCTTCGTAAATCTAAATACCCCCCAAAAAAAAGCATAGGATTGTCCATGAACAGCTGGGAGAGCACAAAGTTACTTTTAAAAAAATGGAATAAAAGTTTAGAAGAGGAACCTGAGCGATACGGAGCGCAGCCGCCTTGTGACGCTTGGAGAGGTCTGCAGTGAAGCGAAAACGACGCTTTTTATCTTTGACGATGGCAAACACATTCCTCCATCTTGTTAACGCTTCAACCGATTTTGTGTCTGGTTTCACCTCAAAGTTTTGAGTCAAATAATTCCCCATTTTTCTCTAATCTGAGTTACAACTACAGAATTACTTGAACTTATGTTTTAAAGAAATCAGCTCCCCTCAACAGTTTAAAACGATGATTGACCCAATCCCACAAGTCGCGCCACCCTGAATTTCTACGAAGTAGCAGATAAAAATAATTTTTGTTTTACCCAATTTCTAAAAAGTTGTAAACGTGTTGTCAGAAAGTGTAACAAAAGTAACGAAAATTCTACTGTCCTCAAGTGCTTTTAAAACAGGGGACTTGTTAAACATCGCCCGCGTTTTTCTACATAAAGCCCACAATTTATAAAATTTTGACAACTTTGCCCTTGTTCTAATTTTAACCTAAAACGAAATTTTGTCTCACCCAAAATGTGGAACAGCGCCGGATCGCCGAGGGACACCAAAGAGCCGCCGTCGTAGCCGGAAAACGAGGTCTGAAGTGGTTAAAAATCAAGTTTTGGCGGCGAACGTCTGGCCAGGACGCCGCCACCGTGGATGGGGCGCCTGGCCAGGACGCCGCCACCGTGGATGGGGCGCCTGGCCAGGACGCCATCACCGTGGCTGGGGCGCCTGGCCAGGACGCCGCCACCATGGTAGTGGCGTCCTGCCCCAGCCACGGTGGTGGCGTCCTGGCCAGGCGCCCCAGCCACGGTGGTGGCGTCCTGGCCAGGCGCCACCTCCTCGGTATATTTTTTTTTAAATCTTTTTTTTCGTTTTGGTTTTTTTTTTTATTTTGTTTGAATTTTGATAAATTTGAATTTTTTTTTAAAAAAAACAAAAAAAAATATTAATTTATTTTAAAAATATGCTTTAGTAAATTCAAAAAATAAACAAAATTAGAAAGAAAAACCCAAAATAATAAAAAAAATTTAGGAAACAAAAACATAATAAAGAAAAAAATTGCAACGAAAATCCAAAAAACAAAATACATTTTAAAAAAAAAAAAAATAGGAAAAAAAAAATTGAAAAAAAAAAATTAAAAAAAATTTGAAAAAAAAAAAAAAAAAAAAGGCTACTGGCGCCTGGCCAGGACGCCACCGCCACGGTGGCGGCGCCTGGGCAGGACGCCGTAGCCACGGTGGTGGCGTCTTCAGTGGACGCCGCCACCGTGGCCACGGCGTCTTGCCCAGGCGCCGCCACCGTGGCGGTGGCGTCCTGGCCAGGCGCCAGTAGCCTTGGTTGTGGCGCTGCCACCACGGCTCCTTCGCGATCCGGCGACTTTGTTTACTTCCACCGCGACACCGCCTCCGGTGCCGCCACTTCCCGTTTATTAGCCATAACAGTGTGTTTTAAGATAAAAGTGTGTTTTTGATGTTGAGGGCAAAAATGTCATTTCATTTCAAATTTGTGGGCTTTATGTGGAGATTTGCGGGCGATGTTTAGCGTTTCACTAAAACAGAGGTAGCATAAGATATAACTTTCAATTCGGATAAATGGGTTGGGTTTGGGTCCTGTAAGAGTGGGTTGGATCAATTCAGATTAATTCCATAACCTATGCAGGTCGGATTTGGGTTGGGTCATGCTTGAATCGGGTCATACTTCTTATTGGGTTTGGGTCGGGTTACATTCGGGTCGGGTAAACAATAGGTCGGGTTTAATTCGGGTTTTCACGGGTTAGGGTAATTCTCAGATTCGAGTCGGGTTCGGTTCAAGTCAATTATTTGCGGGTTAGAATTAGGTCGGGTCATTCTCGGGTTTGAGCCGGGTTCGGTTCAAGACAATAGTTTGCAGATTATAATCAGGTCGGGTCATTCTCGGATTCAAGTCGTATTCGGTTCAAGTCAATAATTTGTGGGTTATAATCAGGTTGAGTCATTCTCGGATTCAAGTCGTGTTATGTTCAAGTCAATAATTTGCAAATTACAATCAGGTCAGGTCATATTCGGCTTCAACTAACTATAAATAGATTATTATCATTTTTATCAAGCTAATTATTTCCTTTGACTATAATATATATGAAAATATACTAGGGAACTATAGTCTATAATTTAGGAAGATAATTATCTCCTTTTACCATACAACAAATATATATACTATATATTTAACTCTAAAATTTGAGGATGATGCTCCTTTCTTTTGCTGGCCTGGACCGACTTGGTCGCCCAAGACAAAATGCTTTGATCAATAATATTAAGGTGGTCTAAATTGCATTTAAGGTGATTAGAAATCAGTTCAGGATCAATTGGGGTTGAATTTAGGTTGGGTCAATAACAAGTCGTGTTAATTTCGAATCGGGTTAGTAACAGATCGGGTTGAATTTTTGGGTTGGGTAAGTAATAGGTATGGTAAAATTCGGGTCGGGTCAATAACAAGTTGGGTTGAATTTGGGTTAGGTCAATAACAAGTCGGGTTGATTTCGGGTCGGGTTTGTAACAAGTCGGGTTAGGAACGGATCGAGTTGAATTCAGGTCAGGTTAGTAACAAGTCGGGTTAAATTCGGATTTTGACGGGTTAAAACGGGTTTGGGTCAATTTTGATTCAAGCCGAGTTCGGTGCAAGTTAATTAAATTGGTCGTTGTAATCCAGTAAATTGGTCAAGCTAAGTTGTAAACCGGTAAATTGGTCGTTTAAAAGCAAATTGAATGGTTCCATACACCCAATTGGACTCTCGGAGGTTATTATGGACCATGGTAAACATTTCGGCAATTTTTGTTTCTGGGAGAAAAAAAGTAAAAAAATTCCAAAATTGAAAGCTAATATCCACGCTTTTTGAGAAATTTTGGAGGTTTCGAAACCCGGTATCGAAAAGTCTTGAAATTCTATGGGATACATCTTCGGGTCATAAAATGCTGTTTCGAACCATATTTGTTGTCATAAATGTTCGTGGTAGGCTTAAATTAATGAAATCGCTGCAAGTTGTAAACTAGGAAATTGGTCGTTTAAAGACAAATTGGATGGTTCCACCCACCCAATTGGACTCCCGGAGGGTACTAGGGACCATGCATGGTAAACATTTCGGCAATTTTTATTTCTAGGTGAAAGAAAGACAAAAAAATATTCCAAAATTGAAATCCACGGCTTTTTTGAGAAATTTGGAATGTTTCGAGGCCCGATGTTGAAAAGCTTTGAGATTTAAGGGGATACATCTCGGGGTCATATAATGTTGTTTGAACCATATAAATGTTCGTAGTAGGCTTGAGTTAATTTAATCGGTGCAAGTTGTAAACCGGTAAATGGGTCATTTAAAGGCAAATAGATAGGTTGGTTCCATTCACCCAATTGGACTCCCAGAGGGTATTAGGGATCATGGTAAAAATTTTAGAAATTTTTATTTCCGGGCAAAGAAAAGTAAAAAAAATTCCAAAATTGAAGGCTAATATCCACGCTTTTTGAGAAATTTTGGAGGTTTCGGAGCCCAGTGTCGAAAAGCCTTTAGATTTTAGGGGATACATCTTGGGCTCATATAATGTCGTTTAGAACCATATATGATCATTATATGTTGTCATAAACGTTTGTGGTAGGCTTGATTTAATGAAATCGGCGCAGGTTGTAAACTGGTAAATTGGTCGTTTAAAGAACAAATCGATGGTTCCACCCACACAATTGGACTCCCGGAGGGTATTAGGGACCATTTGTAAACATTTCGGCTACTTTTATTTTCGGGGGAAAAAAAGTCAAAAAATTCCAAAATTAAGGTTAATATCCACGTTTTTTGAGAAATTTTGGAGGTTTTGGGGCACGGTGTCAAAAAGGCTTGAAATTATAGGGGATACATTTCGAAGTTATCTAATACCATTTAGAACCATATATGATCATTATATGTTGTCATAAATGTTCGTGGTAGGCTTGAATTAATGAAATCGGTACAAGTTGTATATCGATTAATTGGTCGTTTAAATGCAAATTGGATGGTTCCACCCGACCAATTGGACTCCCAGAGGGTATTAAGAATCATGGTAAACATTTCGGCAATTTTTATTTCCGGGCAAAAAAAAGTCAAAAAATTCCAAAATTGAAGGCTAATATCCACACTTTTAGAGAAATTATGTAGGTTTCGGGGCCCGGTGTCGAAAAGTCTTGAAATTCTAAGAGATATATCTCGGGGTCATATAATGCCGTTTGGAACTATTTATGATCATTATTTATGGTTATAAATGTTCATGGTAGACTTGAGTTAATGAAATTGGTGTGAGTTGTAAACCGATAAATTGGTCGTTAAAAGACAAATTGGATGGTTCCACCCACCCAATTGGACTCCCGGCGGGTATTAGGAATCATGTTAAACATTTCGGCAATTTTTATTTTCGGGCAAAGAAAAGTAAAAAAATTCCAAAATTAAAGGCTAATATCCACGATTTTTGAGAAATTTTGGAGATTTCGGGGCCCGATGTCGAAAAGCATTTAGCTTTTAAGGGATAAATTTAGGGGTCATATAATGCCATTTGGAACCATATATGATCATTATATGTTATAATAAATGTTTATGGTAGGCTTGAGTTAATGAAATCGACGCAGGTTGTAAACCGGTAAATTGGTCGTTTAAAGACAAATTGGATGGTTCCACCCACCCAATTGAACTCTCGGAGGGTATTAGGGACCATGGTAAACATTTCGGAAATTTTTATTTTCGGGTGAAAAAAAGTCAAAAAATTCAAAAATTGAAGACTAATATCCACGTTTTTGAGAAATTTTAGAGGTTTTGGGGCTCGGTGTCAAAAGGCTTGAGATTATAGGGGATACATTGAGTTATATAATGCCGTTTAGAACCATATATGATCATTACATGTTCTCATAAATGTTCGTGGTAGGCTTGAATTAATGAAATCGATGCAAGTTGTATATCGATTAATTGGCCGTTTAAATGCAAATTGGATGGTTCCACCCAATCAATTGGACTCCCATAGGATATTAGGGATCATGGTAAACATTTCGGCAATTTTTATTTGCGGGCAAAAAAAAAAAAACAAAAAAATTCAAAATTGAAGGTTAATATCCGCACTTTTAGAGAAATTATGTAGGTTTCGGGGCCCGGAGTTGAAAATTCTTAAAATTCTAGGGGATATATCTCGAGGTCATATAATGTCGTTTGGAACTATATATGATCATTATATGTTCTCATAAATGTTCGTGGTAGGCTTGAATTAATGAAATCGGTGCAAGTTGTATATCGGTTAATTGGTCGTTTAAATGCAAATTGGATGGTTCCACCCAATCAATTGGGGACTCCCATAGGATATTAGGGACCATGGTAAACATTTCGGCAATTTTTATTTGCGGGCAAAAAAAAGTCAAAAAAATCCAAAATTGAAGGTTAATATCCACACTTTTAAAGAAATTATGTAGGTTTCGAGGCCTGGTGTTGAAAAGTTTTAAAATTTTAGGGGATACATCTCGAGGTCATATAATGTCGATTGGAACTATATGATCATTATTTGTTGTTATAAATATTCGTGGTAGGCTTGAGTTAATGAAATTGGTGCAAGTTGTAAACCTGTAAATTGGTCGTTAAAAGGCAAATTGGATGGTTCCACCCACCCAATTGGACTCTCGGCGGGTATTAGGGACCATGGTAAACATTTCGGCAATTTTTATTTTCAGGCAAAAAAAAGTCAAAAAATTCAAAAAATGAAGGCTAATATCCACACTTTTTTGAGAAATTTTATAGATTTCAGATCCCGATGTCGAAAAGTCTTGAAATTCTAGGGGATATATCTCGGGGTCATATAATGTCGTTTGGAACCATGTATGTTCATTTTTTTTGCTATAAATGTCTGTGGTAGGCTTGAGTTAATGAAATTGGTGTAAGGTTGTAAATCAGTAAATTGGTCGTTTAAAGGAAAATTGGATGGTTCCACCCACCCAATTGGACTCCCGGCGGGTATTAGGGACCATGGTAAAACATATCGGCAATTTTTATTTTCGGGCAAAAAAAGTTAAAAAAAATTCAAAAATTGAAGGCTAATATCCACACTTTTTGAGAAATTTTGTAGGTTTCAGAGCCCGGTGTCGAAAAATCTTGAAATTCTAGGGGATATATCTCGAAGTCATATAATGTCGTTTGGAACCATGTATGCTCATTAGTTGTTGTTATAAATGTTCGTGGTAGGCTTGAGTTAATGAAATTGGTGTAAGGTTGTAATCCGGTAAATTGGTCGTTTAAAGGCAAATTGGATAGTTCCACCCACCCAATTGGACTCCCGGCGGGTATTAGGGACCCTGGTAAACATTTCGGAAATTTTAGCTGATTTTGACTAACTGATTGTATTAACTTAGTTTATTAACTTATACCATTAGCTAATTATATAAAAGTGTTTGGTAAATAGGTGATAGTTTAAAGTTGATTATGTAAAATGACCAATAAGCTAATTGTGGGGTAGGTAGCTTAGGTAGGATTTTAGTTTAAATGGGAGTATAAGTGTCATTTCATCATAAATTAATAAATAAGCTAATTGAAAAAGCCCCTAATGAGCTTTTTCAAAAAGAGCTTATTTAGTGGATAAATGACAGGGTAAAGTCGTATCCCTTAATAAAAAATAATTCCTAAGTCCTCTAACTAAAGTAGATAGGGAAGTAGGGTCGATCTCCACAGGGAAACAAGTCTTTTTACTCCTAATTAATTAATATAATCTAAATTATCTAAGTAACCAATATTTATAATCGAACCGGTGATTAAGGGCTCGGTATAGGTGATACCGGGGCATTTGGACCGAGTATTCAAGACCCAAAGAGGAAACCCAGATTGTCCTGAAGAATTGGAGCCCAATCAAAGTCCAAATATTGGCCCAAATGAGCCGCCCGGCCAAAAAGGCTGGCGCCCGGAGGCGCGCCCGGTGATGCGCCCGGCCGGGCGCGAGATTGCTATTAGAGATAAAAAAAAAGGCGCGCCCGATCGGGCGGTGCCTCGCCCGATCGGGCGCGTGTATATTTAGGAAACGATTAGCGTCGTTTTTTTTTGTTTTAGTTTAGGATTTTTTTGTACGGAGTATAAATACTCCTCCGTAATACGATGTTAGGACCTCTTTTCTTCTTCTCTGAATCTTCTTCTCTCTTAGACTTTCTCTCTCTACTTAGACTTCTCTCTCTAAACTCTCTCTCTAAACCTTTGTTCTTATTTCTTTGATTAATTCCAGATTATTTTGGTGACGATTTATCTTCCTTTAATCTTATTTATTTTTATTCCTTCCATCATGATTTATTTTATCACTTTGATTAGTTTAGTTTTTATTATGTGTGACTAGTTTAATTTCTAGGGTTTATGGGGATCTAATAAATAATATGAAGGGGTAAATTATTGTTGTTGATTATCAATACTAGATTAATTTCCTATTGATTGGATTAATGCTCTGTGACTAGATTAGGCCTATCTTTTATGCATGAGTTTGACAATATTGATTCAAGAATCGAGAGATGAGAATTAATGTTTAGGTCTAGTTTCAATAGGCAAGTTAATTTATAAATGGTTAAGTCAAGATTCGAGAGATGAGATTTAATACCGGTAAATTAATTGTGTGATTGTAAGTAGCGAGAGCCCTTTACAATCTGGTTAATTGATGCATTGATGATTGACTATTATTGATTATTGGTATTGCATGATAATTTCTTATTGGATTGTTTTAATGTTTTACAATTGCGGCTTGTAAAAGTATAGCAATATTAAATTGATGAATCGAGCAGATGTTAATTTGATATTAAAGGCTATTTTCAATGAGGACTTAGATCTAGTAAATTGCGAGAGCCTGTTAGATCTATGTTGATTAATAAATTGCGAGAGCCTGTTAATCATGTTATTTATGCAATGTCAATGATTGATTACTATGTTTTACCCTGGAGTATTATTTATTGGTGAACCTATACCCTAGATCCCTTTATATATTGTTTTCTCCCTACTCTTATTCTTTGTAGTTTAGTCTCATACTTAATTATAAATATTGGTTACTTAAATAATATAGATTATAATAATCAATTGGAAGTAAAAAGACTTGTTTCCCTGTGGAGATCGACCCTACTTCCCTATCTACCTTAGTTAGTGATTTAGGTATTTATTTTTTATTAGGGGATACGACTTTACCCTGTCAAAAATTGGCGTCGTTGCCTGGTGAGATTCTCTTTCCCTTTTCACCAGGCAACGGCGCCAATTTTTGACAGGGTAAAGTCATATCCCCTAATCAAAAATAAATACCTAAATCACTAACTAAGGTAGATAGGGAAGTAGGGTCGATCTCCACAGGGAAACAAGTCTTTTTACTTCTAATTGATTATTATAATCTATATTATTTAAGTAACCAATATTTATAATTAAGTATGAGACTAAACTACAAAGAATAAGAGTAGGGAGAAAACAATATATAAAGGGATCTAGGGTATAGGTTCACCAATAAATAATACTCCAGGGTAAAACATAGTAATCAATCATTGACATTGCATAAATAACATGATTAACAGGCTCTCGCAATTTATTAATCAACATAGATCTAACAGGCTCTCGCAATTTACTAGATCTAAGTCCTCATTGAAAATAGCCTTTAATATCAAATTAACATCTGCTCGATTGGGCTCTAATTTTTCAGGAAAATCTGGGTTTCCTCTTTGGGTCTTGAATACTCGGTCCAAATGCCCCGGTATCACCTATACCGAGCCCTTAATCACCGGTTCGATGGCTCTAACCAGCCCTGGGCTATAAAATCTGGTCGTGTTTCTCCAATGCTCGTGATTGCTCCAAAATATCTCGGGAAAATACTCCAAAAGCATAAATCCCTGCAAAAGTCAACCAAATCTACGAAAACACTGGAAAACACCAATTAGTAATAAAAGTGGCTCCAAAGAGCCAAAAACACTACTAATTATGACCAAGGGAGGGGGGTAAAATACTATATAAAATGGACACATCAAACTCCCCCAAGCCAAACCTTTGCTTGTCCCTAAGCAAAGATATCATCAATGAATCAATAAATATGCTTCACCCTAAAAGTAAAATCAAGCACAAACGATCCAAGGTAAATCAAATAAACACGCTTCAGAGTCAACCAATCAAATCCATCCAATTACCTTTCTTCCCTAACAATTGTCAAACAGAGCAAACCACAAGAGCATATAGAATTCAAGACTAGTGCTCACACACTCAACTCTCATTTATGTGGCGAGTAAAAGATGTACTCGATCGCTCTCCATCCAACCCCTTTATGTGAACAATGCCCTCCCAACTCACACTCTCGTGTGTATAAAAACAATGAACGTTCAATCCTAGTAGTCGACTCGAAATATGCCAAATCATAACTTGCATTGATAAACAACACTTTCACATTCATACAATTCTATGCACAAAGGTCAGAAGGTCTTTAAAGCTTGTAATGTAAGGCTAGGGTAAAAGGGTAGGATAAATTTGGGAATAAGTGAGAGAGAAGCTATGCTTAAAGGAGCCATAACCTAATAAATCCCATGATAAAAAATAACTAATGATCAACATCTCCTACATAACCAACTCTAACATCAACAAAATAAACTCCAATCATAATAAATAATCCCAACTCTTACAATTTCACTCATAAGATATAATAATGAAGGAGTAGAGTGAATAAACAAACTTTATTTTCCAAACTTGAATTTCTTTTCATTGAGGCTCAATTTTTTTTCTTTTGATCAACCTCCAAATAGAACATTTGAACATTTTTTTTCTTTTCGAAGTTCACTTATTTTTTTCACATTTTTTTTCTTTGAACTTCTCTTTTTTTTCATAATATCATGCTTTATTTTTTCCAAGAAAATATAACTCTCAAACTCATCAAAAATAAACATGAATAATCAACAAAACAACTTCTCAAAAACCCACCCAAATTGTGCAAATAGTAAGCACACTACAAACTCCCTCACCTCACTCACTAATAGCTCCCCCAAGCCAAGCTTGGGACTAGTAACCAATGGGGCAAATAGGCTTGTAATATGGCTAATAAACAACAAAAAGTCGAGGCAACAAAATGGGTAGCAAGAAGGGAACAAATGTATCTACAATGTCTGGAGGCTACCTAAAAGAACAAATGCCTTCGTCCTCCACAATGTGCATAATAATGAATCATATAAACAATACTAATAGTTACGAACCAATACTCAAATTCATTGACATACCAGGAATTATGGAAGTATCACACATTTCCTAACCAAATCAACTAGTCAAGCACTATATTCACAAGTAGTTGGACAAAATTGACGCATGTAAATGTTTCAAGGCAATTAAACATCATATCATGATCAACTAATCCACAATCATCAAATACCAAGAATCAAAACGATTTTCTCAAGTAAGGGGCACAGGGAAGCATAATTTATAATTCATTGGAACGTATTTTTGGATTTTTTTATTTTTCAATTTTTTTATTTTTGTATTTTTCATATATAAAGAAAGCAAAAAAACTAATCTAAGAAAACACACCAAAAATAAAAGAAAAGAGAAAAAGAAAAAAACCAAACCAAAATCTCCCCCAAGCCAGAATCAGACAATGTCCTCATTGGCTCGGAAACTAGCCCAGCATAGCTAGTCCTCATCATCCTCGTCCATCGAGCCGAAGCCCGCACCTCCACTGCCACCTGCACCACCTGCACCAGAAGAGCTCACCACCGACCAAATGCTCCAATCGTTCTTTATGTTCCCGGCTCACGATCCGGATCGTCGGCCAATACGGGAGCTGCAAGTCTGGGTCGTACTCCTCCCTCGAGCTGGAGCTCCTACCAAAAATGGATCTTGCCCTCTTTGTAGCCATGTGGAAGAAATGGGTCGAAAATTTTCTGAATTAAAACTGAAATTTTTTGTATGAGGGTAAAGAGGATGAAGAGAGGATCACGAATATGTAAAGAGTTTTGAATTTGGATTGGTAATGGAGGAGAAATCTTAGAGAGAAGTCAGAGAAAATTTGAGTTTTAGAGAGAGAAAGTAATGGAGGAAAGAAGAAATGAAGAAAGAAAGAAGAAAGAAAGGAAGAATAAAACGCGTCTGACACTCGCGCCCGGTCGGGCGGTGGGTCGCCCGGTCGGGCGATCTGATAGCCCAATATTCGCGCCCGGTCGGGTGCCTCTCGCCCGGTCGGGCGATCTTGGCGATTAAAAATTATGACCTCTCGCGCCCGGTCGGGCGCCTCTCGCCCGGTCGAGCGATCTTACTAACATTTTCATGGTGTTCTCGCGCCCGGTCGGGCGCCATTCGCCCGATCAGGCGAATTTTCACCCGGAATATCTTTACTTCTCGCGCCCGGTCGGGCGAGGCTTGCCCGATCGGGCGGACAAATTAGTCCGTAAACGACAAAATTCGCGCCCGTCGGGCGCCTCTTGCCCGGTCGGGCGAAATTTCTTGTTTTTGGAACCCTGCTCTCGCGCCCGATCGGGCGAGCTTCTATCGGTCGGGCCCGAGACTAAATCGGGGAATGATAATTTCCTTCTGTTCTCAAAAAGTTGTCTAACTCTTTTCCTTCAAACCTGTACAAACACTCATAAAACTCATTAAATTCCCTCATCTCTCCTCACATAAGAAAACGAAAAGAAAAACTAGTCTAAAAAGCATTAAAAATACGGGTTGCCTCCCGCAAAGCGCTGGTTTATCTAGGTCCCGCACGACCTTCTTACCAAGTACAATTCCTAGGACCCTTGGCTTAACGCTTGATCGGGTGGTTTCTCACCCGGTCTAGCGATGTTTAGGCTGCGATGCGGCTTCCTGACATAACCTGTGGGACGCCAAGTTGCCTTATCTGGTGGATCCTCCTTGACTTGGAATGGGGGATCTTCAATGCTACGCACTAAAAACCCTTCTTCGATCGAATGTTGCTTCAAATTGTCATTGCGTTCAACACTTGCAACTTGATCCGGCGGAACACATACTGTAGGCTCGATTCGCACAACTTGCTCGATCGGTTCCACTTGTTCATCCTCGAAACCAAGACCAACATTGTATAGTGCTCTTTCTATTGCATCGACTTCCTTTTGCCATCTTTCTATCTCATCTGAAACGGATGCAACACAAGATACCGCCTCCAAGAGATCTTTTTCAAGAGTTTGGGGCTCGTTAGAATAATTTACAACCACATTGACACTGAAACATTTCTCCTCAGTCATGGAGCTTTTGGGGGCATTATTCAGATTAAAAACCACTTTATCATCCCATACTGATAGTGTTAGCTTACCACTTCTTACGTCTATGACTGCTCCTGCGGTGTTAAGGAATGGTCTACCCGAAATAATTGGGGTTTGCATATCCTCATCCATATCAAGAACGACAAAACCTACAGGTATATAAAATTTACCTACTCTAACGGGGACATCCTCTAAAACACCTAGGGGGTATTTAAAAGAACGGTCGGCCATTTGCAGAGTTATATTGGTAGCTTTTAATTTACCCATATTCAACTTAGAACACACAGATAATGGCATGACGCTAACACTAGCACCCAAATCACATATTGCATTATCAATCAAGAGATTGCCAATATGACAAGGGATAGAGAAACTACCCGGATCTTTTAATTTAGGTGGAGACTTATTTTGAAGTACGACACTACACTCTGCAGTGAAAGCTACTGTCTCTACCTCACTAATAGACCTTTTTCTCGTCAAAATTTCTTTCATTAATTTTTCATATGAGGGGATTTGTGTGATCAATTCAGTAAAGGGAACTGTTACCTTCAAATCTTTAACCACCTCCAGGAACTTACCAAACTGCTTATCCAAGTTTATCTTCAATTAACGATGGGGAAAAGGAAGTTTGATAATTGGCTTTTGAGCATTCTTCTCTTTGTCTGGAGTAGCCACCTTCTCTGGAGTTTTACCCTGCAATGTAGAATTAGATGTGTTAGTATTATCCTCTAGCCCTGCAGGGCTAGCAACTACATTGTTTGGTTTAATGGAATCAAGATTAGCATTATTTAATAAAATAGGTTCATCAACTCTGGGCATAGAGGGCCCTTCATAGTTTGAACCACTCCTTAGTGTAATTGCAAATGCTTGATCCGTAGGCCTAGTCGGCTGTGCCGGCAGGGCTCCCTGTTGGAGTGCTTGTAGAGTGGCAGAGAGTTGCGCAATTTGATTATCTACAATTTTATTATGCGCTAAAATTTGATCAATTGTCGCATCTCTGCTCTCCATGTGCTTTTGCATATTGACCAACATTGCTCTAATTTCCCCCAAAGAAGGGTCAGAAGATGAGGGGGGTTGTTGTGGTTGATTCTTCTGGCTAGCATTTGGGTGATAATACTTCTGCTGTTGTTGCTGTGGCACCTGTGGTTCTTGCGGTGGTGGATTTTGAACATTAGTGCTCCGGTAGGAAAGGTATGGATGATTCCGATACCCAGGATTGTAAGTGTTGGAGTATGGGTTATTCTGCCTATAAGCTTGAAAGGCATTAACTTGCTCCACGGAACTCCTGCAATCCTGCTCCCAATGACCTACAATACCACAATTTTCACAGAAAGCCTCATTAGAATTATTATTAATTGCAGAAACATTAGCTACATTAGTAGTGCTCAGATTGTCTAATTTTTGGCAAATAGAGGTCAGTTGGGATTGCAAAAAGGATACAGAGTCGACACTATGTTTCCCCTTGTTAGCAAATCCTCTGGGATTCCCATATTGGGAATTGTATATTGCCATATCTTCAATAACCTGACCTGCATCATCAACATTAAGATTCATGAATCTCCCACTAGCTGCAGAGTCTAAAATTATTCTAGAAGAATTTCCAATGCCATTATAAAAGGCTTGGATTAACTTCCATTGCGCTAAATTATGGTGAGGGCATTCTCTTTGTAAGTCCTTGAACCTCTCCCAAGCCTCATATAAAGACTCGTCGGCTTCTTGGGCGAAATTCTGAATCGCACTCCGTAGTACTGTTGTTCTCTCTGCAAAATAATACTTGTTATAGAAATTCAAAACAAGAGTTTCCCAGTAAGTTATACCAAGTGTAGTTCTATTTAAGACATTGAACCACAATTTAGCTTTTCCAGTTAAAGAAAAGGGAAAGAGAATCTCCCTGATTTGGTCTTGAGTGACCCCGGCTTGCCTGATGGTGTTGCAATATTGACAATAGTCGGCAATGTGAAGATTCGGGTCTTCACCCTTGGCTCCACTAGATTGCTTCCTCTCTATCATCGTTATAAATTGGGGTTTAATTTCAAATTGAACCCCATCAAGAGCCGGAGTAGAGGTGAGATGTGGAAAATCCGTAAGCTTTGGTTGTGAATAATCACTAAGCTTCTTTGAAGCCGCCATCTCTGATTCTGTGTCTGATGATGCCTCTAAATCTCTAGAATCAGTTGGAGGATCGCGGTGATTATTGTTATTATCACCAGAATCCGCCAGGATTTGCTTGTAGAAGTTTTTCTGTCTATGGAAGGAGCGTTAGATCTCAGGATCGAAAGGGATGTAACCTGATCTGGAACACCTGGGCATAAACAAAAACTAGAAACAAATATGAGATTGGTCTCAGAGAACTGACGCTCTCTGAGACAAAAGAGAAATAATCTAGACTGTAAAAACAATCAGAAATAAAAATAAAACCGTTTCCCCGGCAACGGCGCCAATTTTTGACAGGGTAAAGTCGTATTCCCTAATCAAAAATAAATACCTAAATCACTAACTAAGGTAGATAGGGAAGTAGGGTCGATCTCCACAGGGAAACAAGTCTTTTTACTTCCAATTGATTATTATAATCTATATTATTTAAGTAACCAATATTTATAATTAAGTATGAGACTAAACTACAAAGAATAAGAGTAGGGAGAAAACAATATATAAAGGGATCTAGGGTATAGGTTCACCAATAAATAATACTCCAGGGTAAAACATAGTAATCAATCATTGACATTGCATAAATAACATGATTAACAGGCTCTCGCAATTTATTAATCAACATAGATCTAACAGGCTCTCGCAATTTACTAGATCTAAGTCCTCATTGAAAATAGCCTTTAATATCAAATTAACATCTGCTCGATTCATCAATTTAATATTGCTATACTTTTACAAGCCGCAATTGTAAAACATTAAAACAATCCAATAAGAAATTATCATGCAATACCAATAATCAATAATAGTCAATCATCAATGCATCAATTAACCAGATTGTAAAGGGCTCTCGCTACTTATTACAATCACACAATTAATTTACCGGTATTAAATCTCATCCCTCGAATCTTGACTTAACCATTTATAAATTAACTTGCCTATTGAAACTAGACCTAAACATTAATTCTCATCTCTCGATTCTTGAATCAATATTGTCAAACTCATGCATAAAAGATAGGCCTAATCTAGTCACAGAGCATTAATCCAATCAATAGGATATTAATCTAGTATTGATAATCAACAACAATAATTTACCCCTTCATATTATTTATTAGATCCCCATAAACCCTAGAAATTAAACTAGTCACGCATAATAAAAACTAAACTAATCAAAGTGATAAAATAAATCATGATGGAAGGAATAAAAATAAATAAGATTAAAGGAAGAGAAATCGTTACCAAAATAATCTGGAATTAATCAAAGAAATAAGAACAAAGGTTTAGAGAGAGAGTTTAGAGAGAGAAGTCTAAGTAGAGAGAGAAAGTCTAAGAGAGAAGAAGATTCAGAGAAGAAGAAAAGAGGTCCTAACATCGTATTACGGAGGAGTATTTATACTCCGTACAAAAAAATCCTAAACTAAAACAAAATAAAACGACGCTAATCGTCTCCTAAATATACACGCGCCCGATCGGGCGCACATTTTTTTTTATCTCTAATAGCAATCTCGCGCCCGGCCGGGCGCGTCATCGGGCGCTTCTCCCGCCCGGCCGGGCGCGCCTCTGGGCGCCAGCCTTTTTGGCCGAGCGGCTCATTTGGGCCAATATTTGGACTTCGATTGGGCTCCAATTCTTCGGGCCAATCTGGGTTTCCTCTTTGGGTCTTGAATACTCGGTCCAAATGCCCCGGTATCACTTATACCGAGCCCTTAATCACCGGTTCGATGGCTCTAACCGGCCCTGGGCTATAAAATCTGGTCGTGTTTCTCCAATGCTCGTGATTTCTCCAAAATATCTCGGGAAAATACTCCAAAAGGATAAATCCCTGCAAAAGTTAACCAAATCTACGAAAACACTGGAAAACACCAATTAGTAATAAAAGTTGCTCCAAAGAGCCAAAAACACTACTAATTATGACCAAGGGACGGGGGTAAAATACTATATAAAATGGACACATCAATATTCGAATAAGTAACTAAACTAATAAGATTGAGAATAGAGAGAAAACAATATATGAAAGGATCTAGGGTATAGGTTCACCAATAAATAATACTCCAGGGTAAAACATAGTAATCAATCATTAACATTGCATAAATAACACGATTAACAGGCTCTCGCAATTTACTAATCACCATAGATCTAACAGGCTTTCGCAATTTACTAGATCTAAGTTCTTATTGAAAATAGCCTTTAATATCAAATTAACATCTGCTCGATTCATCAATTTAATATTGCTATACTTTTACAAGCCGCAATTGTAAAGCGTTAAAACAATTCAATAAGAAATTATCATACAATACCAATAATCAATAATAGTTAATCATCAATGCATCAATTAACCAGATTGTAAAGGGCTTTCGCTATGTATTACAATCACACAATTAATTTACCGGTATTAAATCTCATATCTCGAATCTCGACTTAACCATTTATAAATTAATCTGCCTATTGAAACTAGACCTAAACAATAATTCTCATCTGTCGAATCTCGAATCAATGTTGTCAAACTCATGCATAAAAGACAGGCCTAATCTAGTCACAGAGCATTAAATCAATCAATAGGAAATTAATCTAGCATTGATAATTAACAACAATAAATTACCCCTTCATATTATTTATTAGATCCCCATAAACCCTAGAAATTAAATTACTCACAAATCATCATGACTAAACTAATCAAATAAATAAATAAAAGCATAATCAAGGGAGCAAATAAAATAACTGAAATTAAAGGGGAAGAAATTGTTACCAAAAGGTAATCTGGAATTAATGGAAGAATTAAGAACAAAAGTTGAGAGAGAATTTAAGAGAGAGAAAAATACTAAGTAGAGAGAGAAAGTCTAAGAAAGAAGGTAATCTAATAATTCCGTAAAAAATCGTATTTAAACGTTTTCTAAAACAAGAATTAAAACTAAACTTAATCAGGTCTTCCAGAAACGCGCGCCCGATCGGGCGAAGGGCCGCCCGATCGGACGTGCCTTCTTCTTCGCGTTCTTCCCAAGCAGCATCGCCCGATCGTGCTAGATGCTCGCACGATCGGGCGCGCCTTAGCATGCACATCACTATGGTTTGCCGCGCCCGATCGGGCTAGAGGTTGCCCGATCAGGTCTTTGCTCCTCTTGAGGCTTGGACTTCGATTGGGCTAGATTTCTCGGCCCAATCTGGGTTTCCTCTCGGGTCTAGAATACTTGGTCCAAATGCCTCGGGATCCCAATTACCGAGCCCTTAATCACCGGCTCTCACCGATCCTGGGCTCCAAAAGTGGTCGCGTCCTTCTAGCTTCCGTAGTTGATCCATAGAGCCCGGGAAAATGCTCCAAGAGTGCAATTTCCTGTAAAATACAACTAAAACTACGAAAACACTAGAACACACAAATTAGTAACAAAAGTGGCACGAAAGTGCCAAAAACACTACTAATAATGACCAAGGGACGGGGGTAAAATACTATATAAAATGGACATATCAATAAACTCTTCAAATAAGCTTCCCACCAAACACCTTAGATTATCTTATTTAATAGTCAATAAGCTAATATTAGTTAAATAAGCTAATTTTACTCTAATAAGAAAGTTATTTACCAAACACAACCATACTTTAAATATAATATATTAATTTTTATAATAACTAGTTTTGTGCCCCGTGCGATATCCGGATTTATCAAATTTTGATATAAATTTTTAATCTATATGTCAAATTTCAAAATATTTCTCTAATACAAAATTAGATAGGAATTGGTGTACTATTGTGACGATTTAAACTATGTAGTAGGCATATATAAATGACTAATAATAATATTGGTATTTTTTTTAAAGTTATAATCTTATATTTTTTTGAATAAAATTATAATTCAATTTATATATATGAAATAATGTTATTTATTGAAAATAAAACTCTTAACTAACAATTTTATCCTAAAATTCTATCCAAACTTGATTGAAAATAGAATTCTAAACTTTTTTTTATTTTTATTTTATTTTATGAAGTTTATCTAAAATATATCCAACGTGGCGCGACTCTTGGCAAAAAGTTGGAATGCTAAGAGCAAACACAATGGTTAACCACAATCTTTTGGTTATTATTTATTTTATTAATTTCTCCATCTTACACCTTACCTATAACCACTTTTATACCCATTTAATAACCAATATATCCCAATAGTTAACCATAAATTTTTTATTTTTTATTTTCTCTCTCCTACTTTTACCCAATCTCAACCCCACAATTTCTCTCTTTCTCTCTCTAATTTAAATCAACCCCACCAAGAACAAATATTGAAAGCAAAAAGTAGATTATTTTTTTTTTGAATAACCCAATGTTGATAACCAGGTTATTGTTGTAACCTGGTTACTACAATTTTTCCACAAAATTTTCTCTCTCCTCATTTTTTAATTATTTTTTCAGTTTCTCTCTCATGATAACCAAGTAATGTGGTTATCCACTATGTGTGCTCTAAGTGTCGTTGTTTCGTGTCCTGGTTAAAAGTTTAGCTTTATATATTAGTGATATGATGATATATAAAAATAATGATATTTATAAGGAAAAATTAGAAATAATAATCCCAACTTTCATCAATTTTGCTACAATAATCCCAACTTTGAATTATTCTGGAATAATCCGAACTTTGAGGGTTCCACTTTTTCTTCAATCCCAAAAATCGGTAACCGATTGAATGGGTAATTTTTTTTTTAAAAAAGTGACATGTGTCACAATTGAACTGGCTAAAACAATTTATATAAAAAAATAATAAATATAAATTAAAAAAAAAACCCCAACCAAACCCCAAAATCCCAGCCACCAGCCAACCCAAAAAACCACTAGCCAACCCAAAAACCACCAGTTTAACCCTAAACGGTGGCGCGAATTCCCCCTCCCCCTCCCGTTGCACCGGTTTCCCCCTCCCCACTCGTCGTTTCTCCTTTTCCCCCAATCTCCTCTGCTCAAATCGCCGCTTAAATCCATCTCCACTCCCGAAAACCCCCAAAAACTTCTCCCCACCGTCGAAAACCCTAGCCGCTTAGGGTTTCGGGCTGGTGGGAGGAACGATTGGGTGTTTTTGGCAGTGGGGAGGGGTTTTGGTTGTGGATTTGGGGTTTCAGGGTGGTGGATTCGAGGGGAATTAGGGGTGTTTCAAGGAGGAAAGAGGATGGCGATGGTTGTTTCATGTGTCTGGTTAGCGACAAAGGGGCTGCAAGCTGGCTGTGAGGTGGTGGTTAGGGTGGCCGGTGGGGGAAGGGGAGGCTCACTAGTGGTTGGTGATGTTTAGATTTTTTTTTTAATTTAATTTAATTTTTTTTATTTTTAAGGACTAATCCGGGATTGACACGTGTCAAGTGACCTGCTATTATAGGTCATTGACTTTTGTTGACTGATTTGGGATTGAAGAAAAAGAATACCCCCTAAACTTCGAATTATTCCTGAATAATTCAAAGTTGGGATTATTGTAGCAAAATTGATGAAAGTTGGGATTATTATTTCTAATTTTTCCTATTTATAATATAAAATGTGCATTAGCAACTGTGAAACTTACAATATTGCAATTAAAAAAAAAAATGGAATTACACTTTAAGCAATACTCCTTATAACGAGACTAACATAAAAACTGATACAATTTTAAAGAGAAAAATATATTAAAAATAAAATATCAAGTATGAGCAAACATTAGGTTTTAGCAAAATGAAAATCTGGAATCGATCATACATCCACGAGCACAAAGTTGATCAAAACATTTTGAATAAATAAATTTCCACAATTACCTGTATTGCCACAACCAAGGAAATCGATAATGCAGGAGAAGGGGAGGCTTTGGTAGTTAATAATGAAAGTGCAATACGGAAGGGTACAGGAAGAAGGAAATACCAAGAACTAGAAGCCAAGAACCTTCTTCATGCTTCTTTCCTAGTAATCCTGTAATACAGATATACGGAAAGTTTAAGCAAATTTGAAATAAACACTGAACAAAGTTGGTGTGTTCTTCGGTCGCAAGTCTAACTGGACCATTTAAACTTTCAAACCACAATAAAAAACATAGATTTCAAATGACTTAAATTAAGTAGAGTATACGCCATGGTCAAAGGCTCAAAGCTACCTTAACCATCACCATAATAAAGATTTTGTTCCGTAACCTCTTCTAGTCCTATATCATAACCTCTTCTCCCTACAAGACATGCATCGTACCTCCCTCTGCCATCACCACCCAAAAACTTCATCTCAATAGACTTCATTTCTCGAGCTGATGCTAATGCTCAATTGTTAGCACCAAGCCTTTTCCCCATACTTATATTCATTATGCTCCCTGTCATCTTCAAGTCTTTTCTATCCATTTCCCCACCTTATACTAATATGGGAACTTTTAGTGCCGACTCCAGTATGTTTATGCTAGCTCTACTTTAAAAAGTGAAGTGATACATGGGATAACATAAACGAAGAAGATCAGCACTCACATCCCTTTTATAAAAGCATAATGAGCTGTTGCAGAAATGGCCATGAATGCAATGCTTACAATTGCCTTCATGAAACCACAATTTCCAAAAATTGGGGTGTGAAACAAAGTATAAGATATTTATGCATTTGAAAGCAGAGGATAGAATTCAAACAGCAAGTCAGCAAGAGTACATGTAAAGTTTCCAAAGGATCTGGCAGTGTCCAAATTATGAGGCAGTGATAGAGAACTCAACAGCCATAATAATGTAAGAAATTGAAATCCTATTCTTCACCGCACTTCGTACCAGGAAATTTAACCTCAACCACCAGATGGCATGGACTCAAATTCCTCTAAGGTCATTGAGTCTTCTAAATAAGGCTATGTTACTTAACTGGCCAGCCTATGTCACATGAAACTATCTAATACACGGCACTGGGAAATTACACCCTAGTTCTGATGTAACAGATATACACAGTTCCAGTAACAAACTCATATAGCCTTATACACAAAGTAATTTACGGATGGATTGCTTTACAGTTACATGATTTCATTTATTAGGAAAATAAAAATAAAGTACATGCAACAAAACAGTTAATCCACCCTATTCATTTGTACAAAAGAAGTGGATGCAAATAAAATGTGAGACAATTTATAAAAAGCATTCAGATGGAAAGGTCACCTGAAGCAATAGATTCCCAAAGCAGTTGTGATTTCATTGATGACTGACGTTGCAAAGTGCAAGTACAGACAAGCTGGACCGGGCCAAAAAAGTCCATCAGGATAATGCAAAGCAACACCAAAACAGTAAGAGAATAATAGAATGCATCATGCATGTTCACCTTACTCCAAACGATATTTTTAGAAAATGGAGGAAAGCCAAAAATAACTTTGTATATGACTATTTCATAACTAACTTTAATTACATTTACTAAATTTATTCTATGAGCTGAGAAAATATATCCGCCATAATTTGAGTTAGGAAGACAAAGTTAATGTGAACACTCACGAACAATAAATAATAAGCTGATAGAAGTAATTTTAAAAGGGAAAGCAATCAGCTACATAAGAGTAAATTATTCATACCAGTAAAAGCACAATAACCGAGCAGCACTAAAGACTCGTCAACTAATGGAACTCTGTGAACATGTATAAATGAAAAAATTAGTAAGTTGAAGTCCTGAAAATTGAAAAGGCCAATAGGTAAATCTCCTACCCGTCATTTAGCCTAGCAGTCAAAGCGTTTGCAATTGCCAGAGGGAGATACAACAGAGACTGAAGCAAAGTAGTCAAAGAGTTAGTCAACTAAATGCAGAACAGAGATTTATTTAGAACAAAAGGACGAAAAAAAAAAAAAAAAGCTAAGTATACATTGCTATATTACTTCTTAGGAATAGCTTTCAATAGGGGTATTCAACAAGCAGAGACCCAATATTTTATCCATTTGGTCTGTCCAAAGGCTCCAATATAGGTTGACCAAAAGATACAAAGAGACTAAGAGAGTGGAAGTCTCTTATTACACAAGCCAATTTATTTTATTTAATTCAAGGCTTGATGTCCACATCTCAAGTCATGTTGAGTAGCTGTGGGGTAGTCAATCTATGCCTTAGCGGTTAAGTGGCCTTAGCCTCCTCCACCCATAATCATATTAAAAATAAAAAATAGAAAAAAAAATAAAAAAAAAAGTTGCCGACTTGCTAATACAACAGGTAGGAAAGGCCCCACTCTTATCTTCTCACAAGGAAGGTAGAAATTTTCAGTGAAGAAAAGCCATGTCTACATGGACATTATATTCTCTACTTAAAATCAAGCTTTCTAGATTACAGTCAGCAACCAGAACACGAATTAATAAATGAGTTAGCTAAATCATTTTCCTTGAATAAAATTATACATGAAAGTCAAGTTCATTTCTACCTATTATACATGAAAGTCAACTAAACAACTACTCACTCCATCCCTTAATATTTTAAGATCAAATAAACCAGACTCAAAAAAGGCAACTCTCAAACAGAAGCATGTTCTTTAGAATAAAAAACAGGTTACAAGCCCTCTCACAGATCACTAAAAGATATAAATATCTATGGTAAGGTATCTGTCCCCGAGAGAATATATGTAAAAAGCAATTTCCAAAAGATAAAGTAGCCAAGGCTTGACTGCACCAGTTGACATATAAAATTATTAAAAGACGACCCAAAAATATATAATGCACATGTAAATGGAACATTGCAAAATAATAACTAATCATCAACCAGAATCCATACCATACACATACTAGTTTTGAGACCCTTTGGCTCATCACACAAATGAGACAAAATCATCCTTCCCTGCAAATAATACTATTGCGTCAGCAAATTTACAATAGAAAAAGTACTATGGTAAAACAAATACTACAGACATATAGTATAAGCAATATGCACAATAATCTAACTAATAGAATATTTCGGAAAGTTACCTCAAGGGGAAAAAAAAGGTTACCACATAAATGTTCTCTTACCACAAGAAAACCAAATGCAAGTCCAGTTCCCACTACAACGAGATGGGGATAAGTGCCAATAAGATCAGATGGAGAGAGATAATCCCTGCAGAACCATCGATGTTGCTACATTAAAACAAAGGAAGAACCACCACAGTTGCTATAATTAAACAAGGGATCAAAGGACCAAAAGCAAGTGAAGGTCAGTGAGCTATACCACACAAGGACCCCAACCAAGAGCACCACGAATGGATAAAGCTGACATTAATATTATCAAAAATGAGTTCCGGATTGGAAATAAATAAATAAATAATCAAAGGATAAAAACAATATAAATAATGCCAAGCATAAAACAATTATTACCATGGCTAATGCTAGCAGCATACTTCCTTTTCTCAACTTAACTACATTATAGACATTCTGTATGCTGCACAAGTGCACAAGAAGCAAAATTAAGATGAGAACATTCCAGGCAACAAGGGGTTAAATGGCGTGCTGATACAGAACTTGTTTGAGCACATCCATTCCAAAGATTCAGTACAACACCAAATTAAAAAATAAAATAACTGCAGAAAGTATATACCTGTTTCTGTCAACAACATTATTGACATAAACTAACGCAAGCAGATATACAGAGAAAATTCAGATTAAATGTGTCCATGCATAGATAAATTCCTTATTTTAAGTTAAACCTGAACAAGAACCTCACATCCTATCCCGATTCAGCATGTAAATTAAGTCAATTTAATGTGCTACTAATCCATTGAAAAAGGAAATGATGTGCACATATATGATTGATATACATAGAAAAGAATACCCACTTGAATGCAACAGTCGGTATCACACCCGAAGCTATCATGAGGTACAACGCAACTTGGTATGTTGGGATCCCTAAAACAGAAAGCAAAGGACGGTGTCAACATTCAAGGATGCATCTACCGAGAGTAAAATGATATAGAGTAATTAGCCTATTCAATAACTTAACACAGATACGCATCCATCTTAGACCAAAAAATCAAAGACCAAAAATGAGGGAGAAAAATAGATAAATTAATATGTCTAGTAATTTGGATAGAAGAAATATAGATAAGGCAAACCCGACTTTTACAGTATTAGGCAAGTCTCATGTAGATTATAACATGCATGGATCCATCTTAAAAAATGACAACATTGACCAGGACAAAGAACTACAAGTTTTACTCCATAACATAAGCATCACAGGTTATCCCAAAGCCCAAATATTCATTTTCTATGTAAATGGAAAGAAATAAAAACATCAAAAAAAGAAAAAAAAAAAAAAAAAAAAAAATTCAATAATTACAACAAAACTACTGCTAGCAATTAGTAAATACAATAAACCTTTTATTCTAAGTTTCTAGCCATTCTAAAACTCTAATTTGGCTTACCATAAATGAAGACATTACAATTTTTGCCTAAAAAAAGATTAACATGATAGACTGAATAATAAGCAGCTGTCAATCAAAGGCTCCCTGTATATCTCTGTACTACAGTAAAAGACACATGACATTCCACAGCCTACAGAATTCAGACACATTCAAAGTTCTTTATGATACAACCAAACTAAAAAAGGCAATGCACATCACAATCTTATACTTTCATGGTTCAAGTAATGTTCTTTAGTATATAAATCATCCTATATGGAAAGCAATTAGCTGTAGCACATAGGAAAAGTACAAAAGCATCTAGTCCAAAAGTATACCAAGATAACATGTACCACACAACAGATTGTATGTTTCAAATCATTTCAGGAAGTTGAGCAAATTAGGAAACACTATCGTAGGCCTATGGATTCTTAAAAAACAGAATACAGGTCAATAGATGTTTAGGTTGGATGATTTATCAACCCTTAGCATGCCAACAATTCATAAATACTTCAAGGAGTACCAGCTAGTGAAGCATATATGAATAATTTACAAATATAAAACAAAAAAATGATAACTATAGATTTATATTAAAATAAAAATAAATAATCACATAAACACACTATATGTGTTCACAAGGGCCACAAATCCATAAAATACACATTCCGTTGTGATATATCCATTTTATATAGTAATTTACCCCCGTCCCTTGGTCATAATTAGTAGTGTTTTTTGGCTCTTTAGAGCCACTTTTATTACTAATTGGTGTTTTCTAGTGTTTTCGTAGATTTGGTTGATTTTTGTAGGGATTTGCACTTTTAGAGCATTTTCCCGAGATATTATGGAGTTTCTATTGGAGAAGCACGACCATCCTTCATAGCCCAGGCCGGTTAGAGCCATCGAACCGGTGATTAAGGTCTCGGTATATGTGATACCGGGGCATTTGGACCGAGTATTCAAGACCGGAAGAGGAAATCCGGATTGGCCCGAAGAATTGGAGCCCAATTGAGGTCCAAGGAATAGCCCAAGAGTGCCGCCCGACCATTAGAGGTCCCGCCCGAAGGCGCGCCCGGCCGGGAAGTAAAAAGACAGCCCGATCGGGCGGTGCCTCGCCCTATAGGGCGCGTGTCATTATTAGGAGGTTTAATCGTCATTTAAGTTTGTTTTATTTTAGGATTCTTGCTTGATATAAATACTTTTCCGTTAAGCGAGTTTAGGATCTTCTCTTTTACTCTTTCTTAATTCTTCTTTTAGATTTTCTCTCTCTACTTAGCTTTTAGATTAGTTTCTCTCTCTAATACTTTGTTCTTAACTCTACTCTTAATTCCAGATTACTTTGGTAACGATTTCTTCTACTTTAATCTCAGTTATTTATTTTAATTCTTTCATCATGTCTTATTTGATTGCTTTGATTAGTTTAGATTTAATTATGTGTGAGTAGTTTCTTTTCTAGGGTTTGTGGGGATCCATAAATAATATGAAGGGGTGATTTATTGTTGTTAATTATCAATGCTAGATTAATTTCCTATTGATTGATTTAATGCTCTGTGACTAGATTAGGCCTGATCTTTTATGCATGAGTTTGACAATATTGATTCAAGATTCGAGAGATGAGAATTGATGTTTAGGTCTAGTTTCAATAGGAAGGTTAATTTATAAATGGTTAAGTCGAGATTCGAGAGAGGAGATTTAATACCGGTAGATTAATTTTGTGACTGTAATACGTAGCGAAAGCCCTTTATGATCTGATTAATCGATGCATTGATGTTTGATTATTATGCAAACCCTGGAATGTTATTTATTGGTGAACCTATGCTCTAGGCCTTTTATTCATTGATTTCCTCTATTCTTATTCTTCCCTACTTTTACTCTTATAGCTTAGTTATCCTTTGACTATAATATATTGGTTACTTTATAATTTAGATTGCTTTAATTAATTAGGAATAGAAAGACCAGTTTCCTTGTGAATTCGACCCTACTTCCTATCTATTTTAGTTAGAGAATTTAGGAATTACTTTTGACTAGGTGATACGACTTTAGCCAGTCACGTTGTTAGTGTCATTTTAATTCTGTTGAGTTATCCTGTAACTATTGGTCCCGTTAATAAAATTAAAGAGTAACTTATGCATGATGCCGCAACAGATATTGTGCACCTGGTATCAATGCGACATAGCACGGACAACAAGTTAAGGATACATAAACCTAATCTTTATAATATGCAACAGAACAAAATTTAGTTATTTATCAAACACGACTTTGGAATGTACTCAAGTTCTTTGCTACATTACCACTAAAAAATGGCACCCAGCTCAAGAAGGGTATTGATGCTCCGAACTGTTGAGCCCACCATTCAGCACCTAATAAGCAGCAAAAGTTTAAAAAAAATTACTTACAGTGAAACATACATTTTCACATGCATGCATCAACAAAACCCTGTTGTAAACAATACAACCAATGCCACTATCTCAGACAATAAACACCTTACCACCCAGGTTCCAACAGTCCCATCAATAATACATAATACATCTATGCATGGATAACCAGTGGTTTTCCTCAGGGTTCAACATACTCGTAGAAAGTTACAAATGCAAAAACATAAAAAGATCAAAACTTAAGATTCTGCCAGCAGTATTCACCTTTAGCAACCCCAATATCAGAGAAATAAAATATAGAGATATGTTCTAAAGCTGAGCATTGTAATTGTCCAATGCAGCCAATTAGAGATATACATCACAAAGTGCCATAAATTAAATACACGAATACTCGGTAAGTTGGTTGAATCAGATTGTATCTAACTAATGACCAGTCAATCACAAAATAAAATTCCTAAACAGCCAGTGCCAACATAGGTTTCTTTTTTCAATAAAAGCACAAGAACATGAGGTGCCAATCAACTAAACACTACAGAGATATCTAATGCATGTGAATTGCATAAAAATGCAATGAGTGCTGCTGTAACTCTCAAGTTTTGCAGCGGCTTACCTACAAAAGTTGTGAAGAAGTGACACAAGTAGATCAGCATAAGACCTTCCGTCGGTCCATTGATTACAGGAAGTATTAGCGTATTGGTGAAGTAGCTGAGCATCACAACCAAAAAAAGAGGGGGCCAGTCAAGTTGCAAATCAGAAGGAAGAAAAAAGAAGAATTGAAGATTTAGCAAACAGAAAAATATAAATGTCATCAAGATGGGTTGAGGTCCAATACACAACAATACTCGTAAAAATTTACAAATATTGTAGAAATATTATTTCAAATAGTAAATGAAAGATATCAAATTCATTTTTCTATAATAAAATTTAATTTATTTGTCTACATAATTGCCAAAAATGGTGGTGCAGGTCATGGTGATGAATAATAATAAGGAAAATATAGGAACTCTTCAAAAGGTAGTAATGTAATTCTAACAAGGTAAAACACACTTTTCTTTTGGCTCACTTTTTTGGGTATTAGCTATAGTAATGTGATTGAGATATCAGCATAGAGCACTATCTGATGAGACTAAAGAAAGTGCACTATTACAAAACACACATAACTCTTTCAATGATTTGCCATTAACAAAATGAAAAAATTGCAACATGTACCTACATAGGCTATCAAGACTACACAACTAACTCAGTTGATTCGGGTAATAGAGTAGCAAATTTTAGACCACATACTGTTCCCATGTTGCACCATAAAATGGAATAGCTGCAATTACCCAAAACCAGAAAGTCGCTCTTCCGCACATAGCAGTACTCCCAAAAGCAAGAGCTTCAAACTGAGAGGAAAAATTTGGTTTAAGGCCATCTGTTTTAAGAATAAAACATTACTGAAAGGGAACACACTTACAGCACAAGCGAGAGCATCACATCCTGCAATGAAAAATAAACATGTCAAAGGTACATCACACAAGTTTTAAACATTTGTAACAAATGAGAGATAAACTGACAACAACAATAAAAGTAAGCCAAAGGGGAAGAAAAAAAAAAAGCTTAAAAACCTACCATGGTCAAAAAGCTCGCCCAACGAACTTGATGAATTGGTACGTCTTGCTTGCTTTCCGTCTACAGCATCAAAGGTCTAGAGTGTAATCGAAAAAGAGGAGAGAAAGTAAGAAATTTGATGCCAAGTGCAATAAACATCAAATAACGAGTGAATTTTGTGCGTATCTAAAAATAAAGCATCTAAATTTAGTACATTTACTATCATACTACTCCCTCCATCCCTTATTTGTTTTTCTAAACAGTGCTACTACACATAGGAAAAGTTTATGCTGACAAGCAAAAATCCTAAGTTTGTGCATTGGCTTATACATAAGAGTTGTGAAAATCACCAAATAAAAATAATTGTAGCTGATTAGAAGTTAAAATCATAGATGTGATAACACAATGTGTGCCAACAAGCATCACTATGCTCTATTTGATGTTAGACTAAAGTACTAAACAGTACTGTATGAAAGGGCATTGGGTTTTAGGGTTGAAGGAACAAAAATTAGGGTTTTGATTTTTCAGATTGGGGGAATAAAGATAGAAGAGAGAGCACCTGATAAAATCAACTTAACAAAACTGAAGTAACAAGATAACTGAATATTTTTTACTTAACAAACAGAAAAAGGTTATGATGTCACCCACAGGGAAAACTAACCTGGTACAAAAAGAGCAGTAATCCATGCATGAAATGAACCCATCTAGGTGGTGGTGAATCCAGACGAGGTGAGTATAGCTGAAAATGAAGACATTTTTGTGATTCATTAGCAAGCAACATAACAGATTCATAATCACTAAACAATTTCAACCATCTCTAAGAATAACATGAGCACTTCATACTACACCAATCATAATGTAACCAATTCTAGAGCAAAATATTTCATAAATGAGCTAAACTTGATACTATCACTTATTAGAGAAGTTTTCATGTTCTCACACTTTCATAACTAGCAAAGTCAATTGTAAAACTAATATGAGTAATCAGCCATTTAATCAGTCCACTAGTATGAAATAAACTTCAACTGTTTAAACTTAAAAATACTCTCAATCAAAATGCTACATAAATTACACACAAGGAAGAAAAATCTGACATAGGGCTACCAAACCATCAAGATTAAGACTGAACCAAAGAGAAATTTCATTCACTTACATATCCAAGTAATGCAGAAGTCATTAAGAACATGAATCCAGTAAGTGTTATCTGCACCAAAAATAGGTTGCCATTTACAAACCACAAACAATCAAGTTGATAAAGCAGAATTAGTAAGAAAGTGCAGAAAGATTAAGAGAATGAGAAATTAAAAAAGCAATTGAGTGATAATTACCATATTTGGGCTGAGAAGCATCCACATATGGAAAAGATGCACAAATAAAGGTAGACGATTAGTAAATAAGTATACAAGCTTATAAAAAAGAATTAGAATACTGTAGATTCAAGAAACCAACAAATGCACCTTAACTTATGCAAAACAAACATATGCTTGCGCTAAAAGTCTAAAACCAATGCCATATGAATTTTATACTTTTGAGATAACGATGAACTAAAGTTCAAGACACAAAGAAATGCAATATCAGATTTACCCACACTATTAAAGGTGGCTTCAACCAAATGAACCAATCAAAACAAGCATGTGCCTATTTCCTACCCACAGTACAGTTCATAACTTCCTGAATCCGGCAACGGCTCAATACATTCAATAAGCTAGTTCTAAAAAAAGGTGCAACTCCTTGAGATGGCTCCAAATGATACACGGTGATATTATAACTATAAGAGGGTGACAAAATTAGTAGTATATTTTCCTCCATTAATTGAGATTTTCCTAATTTCAATCACACTAATCACTATTAAGAAGCACAATTTATTTTCCTGTTTTGTATCAACATAGAAATCAATCTCAACTTTCAAATTAAATCAAGAAAATATCCAACTTCGAGGGCAAATCTACTCAACTATAGTATAATCGAAGCAAAAGAAACTAAAAAGGTAAAAATAAGGATGAGAGGATACTTACGGCATCCAAAGAGGGAAAATATGCACAAATCGAGTCCAGAATGGTTGTAAAATGTATTTGGCTGTGTATGAGTGATCCTCACCACTATATTTGTATCTATGTAGCGCAGCAATACCATGAGCCCCTATATACCCCATCTTCTCTCTTTCAAATTATTAGTACTTCCAAAAGTCCAGATAGTTCAATACAGCACAAGGCACAAGCAACCTACACAACACATCAAACCTACAAATCAGTGACCAGCTCTGCAAACCATCCGATTCACATAAAGGTAATGACAAGAGAGAGAACTTATTAAATATCAAATTGCCGGACAATTTAAGATATCGGATAAAACTGCCCCCTTAAACCTCTTTATACGGCACCCATTTTCTTTTTAAATTGTTTTGAGTAAAAAGACTCCATCCAAATACGCATAAATCAATCAATCTCTTTAAGTTTAGCTTTTAGTTTGTGTCAACTAAAGCTTAATTTTTTTTATGAAAATATATAAAGTTTATTTTCATTGATCCGCTGAGTAGTTGGAACAATGTAGTTAAGCTCAAGTTCGATGAAGTTCCCGATCAATGGTCACAACTCTCACTTAAAAACTTACTTTTCTAAATGCAAACATGAAGTACATGGTTTAGCACATGACATCAGGATATCATGGCAGAGGTATTGTACCAAACTACTATCAACAGAAATAATGCGATGTATAAAATGCCTTCCCTCTACCCGGCGAAGCTCCTAAATACCAATAAACTGAAATGATATAACTGCCATTTGCCAAGGTAAAGCATGATATGTAGGCATATTAACCTTAATATCTCCTAGCTACAAATTAAGTTCAAAAGTTCAACAATTATCAGAATTCAGATAAACAAGTCTCTTCTTATACTCAATTCGATCATCGATCAAACGAAACTACAGCACGGCTGTCTTAAGACTTAAGGTATAAAGATTGACACCTTAGCCAAAATTTCCATATTTTCTCAAAGTAACTTCATATAATATATACACAAATTCATAAATAAACCCAAAATTTCAACAAATTAACGACAATTTCACTAATTTGATGCCAAATAAAATCAAACTATAAATTCATCACAACACTAAGCATCAAATAAAATAAAAATTAGATTAAATTTCACAAATTCAAACTCAAATTAAACTCACTTTTCCACAAACAACAATAATTCGAAGAATACGAATAAAACTGTAACAAAACATTAACATAATGAGTTAAATTTTGCAATAAATTACCTTAAATTGGAGACTATAGTACGTTGAATGTAATCAATTAATGTGAAATGAGTGAAGAAGTTACTAGAAAATTAAGGAGTAAGATACGATCGATTGAAAACGAAGAGAGAAAATGATGAGTAAGCTAGAGAGAAGTTAAGTCACCGGAATTTATAAACCACGCCGTAAAATCCGCCGGAAACCACCGTTGGCGGTGGTAGTTTGAAGAGAGAGAGAGTGTGAGTGTTCGTTGTCTGGTCCGTGCATGCGCGTATTTGGGATATGACGACAGACTGAGGGAGACAAGGAGTGAATGTGTTTTTTTTTTGTTGTTTTTTTAGGGGTTTAGGGATTTGTTAAACATCGCCCACAAATTACTACATAAAGCCCACAAAATTCACTTGGTTTCCCAAAATTGCCCTTGACCTTAAAAAAAAAACACTCACACTCTCATCACTCACACTCTCATTGCTCATCTTCTTTCAACCTCTCTAAAAAAAAAAAATTCAAAATAACGGCAATGTCGAGGCGGCAAGGCAAGGAAGTGGCGGCGGCGGCGGAGGGAAGGATGTCCCAAGGTGGAAAGGTATATTTTGTTTAAAAAAAAAAAAAAAAAAAAAGGGGAAAACCGCCGTGAACGCGGTGGGGCGCCCTGGCTGGACGCCCAGCCGGCGGTGGTGGCGCCAGATGCAGACGCCGCCACCAGTTGGCTGGCGCCTGGGCTGGACGCCACCGCCACGGTTGTGGCGTTTAGTCTAAGCGCCGCAGCCGTAGCAGTGGCGTCCAGCCCAAACGCCAACCAACTGGTGGCGGCGTCTGCATCTGGCGCCACCACCGCCGGCTGGACGTCCAGCCAGGGCGCCCCCCCCATTTTTTTTTTATTTTTTTTTTAATTTTTTTAAAAAATTGTTTTTAAATTTTTTTTTTTTTTTTTTTTGTAATATAATTTTGAATTGTTTTTATATTTTGTTGTTTATTTTTATAAATTTTTTCAATTTCGTTGTATTTTTTCTACGTTTATATTTTGTTTACTATTATTTGTTTGTTTTTAGTGTATTTGATTTGCGATGATGATTATTTATCGTATAAATTTTTGTATGTTTATATATTTTAAAATTTTGTGTAGGGTCGTCATGGTGGGGGGAAGAATATAGAGCTTCTTAGTAGAAGTTATTCAGTGGAGAGGTCGGGGCATAGACATGTCAGATCCCGTGGTATTTCGGCCTCAGTTCGTAGAGAACGGATCCACCGTCGGGATGAGGATGACGATGACGATGATGATGCTGAGGAGGGTGACCAGGAGGAGGAGCAGGAGGAGGGCGCAGATGAGGATGAGGATGTGGACGATGGCAGTGGACCGTATGATGATTACGATCCATTCAGTCAGAGGGTTGATGACATGTACGAGACGCATATGGTGGAGGTGCGTAAGGGTAGGGGTGGTAGGTTTGTTAGTAGATCTGGCACATCATCTGCGTCCACTGTCTCTGGGGCAAGCAGGAAACGGTCGAGGGCGGGTAATGATTCTTGGGTTGTTAGGAGTGAGGTGCCCGGTGGGCCTGTTGACGGGAGTGTGATTCCTAGCTTTCTAGGACACATAGCTGCCCGTATTTGGGAGGACCAGGAGAGGCCTTCAGTTACGGGGTTGTTGAAATGTCATACCCGGGAAAAGACTTGTAGTTTTTTGCGTACATGGGCTGAGGCCTGGCCGGCGGAGAGCGAGATGTTCGAGCGACTGGAGGGCACTGGGGTGAAGCACGTTCCTGCCACCATGCACGATAAGATTGACAGTACGCTGATCACGGCTTTCATTGAGCGATGGCAGCCGGATACAAACTCTTTTCACCTTCCGTTCGGTGAGATGACGATCATGTTACATGACGTCGAGGCCATTCTGGGGATTCGTGTTGAGGGTAAACGACTTTGTGCTGTGGCTGATGCGGATCAGGCAGATTCGCTGGCGGAGTTGTTGGCGGTGGACAGGGTTGCACTGTACACCGAGGCGCTAGGTGTTTGGGAACACGGAGGTGTGAAGATCGCATCCGTGTTGCAGCGGTGTTTGTACCCGAGTGCACGTAGGACGCCCGACGCACAGCTGAGTGCTTATGTTTTTCTACTCCTCGGATGTACCTTGTTTCCGGATAAGAGCGGCGGAAACAAGCTCAGGCCACGCGACATCGTAGAGGCGTGTGACCCCGACAGTGTAGGCCAGTTTTCCTGGGGATCGGCTACGTTGGCGTATTTGTATCGCCAACTAGGATTTGCGAGTCGGGCTGACGCGGCAGGTATCACTGGGTGTCTGACTCTATTGCAGACTTGGATATACGAGTATTTTCCTGCATTGCGACCACATCGTGACCCAGTTCCTATTGATGAGGGGATGCCGCGTGCTTGTGCGTGGAGTCCCCGCTCGGAGAAGAAGTCCGTTGACCGCCTCCGATCGATACGGTTATTGCTGGACAGGCTGTCCCCCTTAGAGGTAACGTTTATTTATAGAGTCTACATTTTATTATTTGCACATATTATATTCATGTTATTATATTTTATATGTTGTAATTGTACAGGTGAACTGGATGCCTTTCGGCCCGAACCCTAGTGTTAGGGTACCCAGGACCCTGTACACGGGACTCATTCAGTATCGTGACATCGTCGAAGCGTACATGCCCCAGCGTTGTCTTCGCCAACTTGGATTTGTCCAAGTTGTCCCTCCTCCCCCGGCGTGCCCGATGAAGGCGGTCCGACCTGCATCGTCGAGGGAGTACGTCGTGGAATGGCCGGATATCATGACCGGGACGTGGGACCAGTTTCCGATGGTGGCTCGATTATGGACAGCGGAGTTGCAGCGGCCGCCCTCTGGGGTTACTCCCATGTGTGACCATTACTACATGGAATGGTTCAACCGGTATTCGCACCCGAGGTTGATCGCTGATCTCGACCACAGCGATGATGATTATGTGCCACCGCCTACTGCCACGGAAGCGGTATGTCTTTTATTATATTTATCGTTGTCTTTTAATTAAGTTTTATTTGTTGTTATTGTATTTCATCTTCTGTTTTTTGTTGTATGCAGTGGATGGGAAAGATAATGCAAGACGTTCAGAAACTCTCTCTTGAGAAGGACAGCATGAGTGCAACAGGGAGAGCTGTTGTTGATAGTCTGGAACAGACCCTTGCGCAGTGGGAGTCGTCGTCGAGGAGGGATTACTGATGGTTATTGTATTTTATTTATAGAGCATTATGTTGGACATTATGTTGTAAAATTGTAACATTTTAGATTGTTCTTTTAGCTTCCAACTTAAACATATTATCAGTGTTGTTTTTAAATTTTGATATAACCGTTCGTGGATCCGCGCAACTTACCCATGCAACATATAGAATGTAGTAAGCAATACAATATAAAATATTAATGTTCTCATTAAAAGAGCAACGTACAAATAAGATTACAAATAAAGAATGTAAACAAGAAAAACTAAAATGCAGCTAGGGTGTTCCATTCGTGGATCCGGTCATTATATAGCGCATCCCAACCCTCTACGCTCGCTGTGCGAATGTTGTACCACCGAGGTATAATCGGTGGCACCGGAAAATCGGTTGACATGTCTAGTCGGATGAAATGTCTGTATGACGACCCAAGAAACGCAATAGCTAGCTCTCTGACCGGTGTGGTGACAGTCTCACGCGACCGCCAAGGGAGAACCGTGGTACAAGGATAATAAGCTTGACTATGCACTCCCAGGCCGAAATGCATGACTGCGCATTTGTAAATGTTTGCAACGGCAAACAGATCTAGGGGCGCGTCAAAATAATGATTTTCGCCGCAAGGTCCACCTCCCCACCGGATACGTCGGAGAGCGCCATCCAAGTCATCCTGGTACACATGACGATAAACATTTCGGTTAGAGGCAATTTCGCTGTACATCAACTCACGCACCAAACCGTAGTTGTCTTCGCCCATTTGAAAAACATCAGTGTGTACTCGTTGAAAAACATGTGTTCCTGGAACCGTACACTCTAACAACCTCCACTCAACAACAGTTCCAGGATTTGATTCCTTGAGAGCTTGCATGTACTTAGGCAACTGTTCATATGAACCCTCCCAACCCCCATAAATGAGTTTTATTGCCTTTTGTTTCGCTAGCCATGCTCTCTTGTAGGTTATTTGGAATCCATCAAATTTCTCTTTCACAAGTTGCACCATTGTCTTGATTTTCAATGAAGGATCAACGCGAATGACATCTAGAAGAGCATTGCAAACGAACTCGGAAGTCAGTAGCTTATGATCTCCCGAGTCGATGTCACCAACACAGTTACTTGCATGAGGGCCGTTGTACCTCACAATTTTAAACGTAGAGAGTGTTGGATCTTTCACTCCTCTAAGCCTCCACGAACAACTACATTGTTCTTTCCTCTTGCACTCAACAACATATTTCTCTGGCTCTGCCTCCACAACTCGAATTGTTTGATTTCTAGCTACGGAGTAAGATTTCACAGCATCTTTCAGTTGTTGCAATGAGTCAAACTGCTGACCAACCTCAAATTCTCCCCCATTGTTATATGTCTCATTTCCTAACCAAGACATCCATGAGTTATTCAAACGAGGATCAACTTGTGCCACTTCATTGAAGTCTGAAGTGGGGGCGCTTCCTTTAATTGCCTTATCACGAGCTTCAATTACCTCTTCATCATCATCTTCATCAGTGTCATTCATCTCTGCATCGCCAAATACATCAACATTGTTTGGGTCAAGAGAATCAAGAATGCCTTGTGGTTGTGTGCTTGTCGAGGTTCCAACATTAGGCGATGAGGCCGGAGACCTAAACTGTGAGAGATGGTCATTGACATAATGTGGATCAACAAGCATTCTTGTGAATGACCCTATGCCCACACTTTGAACACCAGTGGAAAACGGTTGATCCACACTACCAAAAAAATCCATCCCCGGAAAGGAACCAGTGTTAGTTTGCACAACTGGCTCCTTTGGAACTTGTTCAATGAACAATTGCATTGCAACAGAAGAACTCTGAGTCACAGCAATCCACATAGCTCTAACAGCGTTGTCGTCATTTAACGGAATTGCAACATATGCCCCAGCCATAGGATAACGCATAACCACCTTCAACTCCACACCTCTAGGATCAACACTCAATTCTTCATATAGCTTGTTCAGAACTTGTGAATATGTCATCGCAGAATGTACAAACACAAATTTTTGATTCCCACCCCTATACGTTATATCGCTATCTTTGTGGACAATTTCTCCACCCCAATAGCAATATAGAGGGTAGTTCGGAACCTCCATGTTTCATTCTAGAAAAGACCATTATTAATCAAAGATATTAGATTGCAAAAATTCATTAACAGTGTGGCAATGTCCTAACATCAAGCAAGCAAACTACACAATTATAGCAACCTAAACTGAGCTATGAAGGTCTTAATACCTCTTGAAGCTCAACATGGGCATAAGTCATGACTACATGTACTTTGAGCTCATGTACTTTGTGTATAGAAGCTCTATTTTCACTTTCAAAATCAGCAATTATAGCAACCTAAACTGAGTAATGTGATCGAAACCATTAATAATTCTACAAGGGTTATATGTAAGGTAAGTAAATCAACAACAACAACCAAAACCAACCACAAACATACATACAATTCTGAAACTCAATAACAACAACAATAAACAAGAACACTAACAACAACAACACAACCAAAACCGAAACTCAATAACAACAACAATAAACAAGAACACTAACAACAACAACACAACCAAAACCAACAACAACAACACATACATACAATTCTGAAACTCAATAACAACAACAAACTCAATAACAACAACAAACCCAATAACTGAATACAAAAAATAATTAGGGCACTTACCACAAACAAGAAGATCAGCACGTTTCTTCTGAAATTAGCGAAGCCCACCACTAAAGTCGAACCCTCGGCGTCAACAGCGGCGGCCTTCGTTGCTGAGGAATGCTCCGGCGGCGTCGGTGGATTCCTTGGCTGCGCCGGCTTCCGTTGAAGGAGGTGTGATTTTGGTGGAAGACGTGGATGGGATTTTGGTGAGAAGACGAAAATGAAAGAGGAAAGTGAAATCGGGAAATTATACCTGCTAGAAAACCGCTACTTGAAGTAGCGGTTTATTAAACAAAAACCGCTACTTGAAGTAGCGGTTTATTAAAAAGAAACCGCTACCTGAAGTAGCGGTTTATTAGTAAAAACCGCTACTTCAGGTAGCGGTTTTGCTGTAGACCGGATTTAAAATTTCTTCCCCCTGAACCGGTGACGTGGACGGTAGAATGGGAATTCTTAAAACTTTGGCTGCAATTTGGGAATTGCGGTTCTTCTTGACTTTAATTTGGGAAAGAGCTCGACAAATTATTAAAGTGTTATTAACTTATCATGACCATATAACAATCACTCGTACATGCATTATATTCGAGGATGGTTATAACTTTTACACTCCAATACAATCTTCCCATGATTCTTGAATACAAAAAATATACAAATGCAATCAAACAATTGACTCTTATTTAGAAGGGAAAAAAACACATAATTGACTCATTGTTACTTAGTCATCATAGTATTCACATAATTTTTGTCAAAACAATTTAGTCCTTTTTAGTGTAATAATATGAAATGTTATTATAATACGAAGTACAAATTATCATGAAATCGTAACATTTTACTTGTTTATTTGGGGGCAAATCGTAAATCATAAAATTGTAAAATTTAACTTATTTATTTGGGGGCAAATTTGTACTTTCTCCACTTTCTTCCTCCTCCATCGTAGCAACGTCATCACCACCTAAGGTAGTTAAAATTGTTTCCACGAAGAAGATGTTATTCCTAAGGGATTGATATGACCCTAATTTACACTCTTTTGCTACTAGAGTATCTCTTTATTACTGCCACGAAACGACGGTGGAGTGGTTGTTAAGAAAGGAGAAAGAATGGAAGAAGGAGGAGGATGCGAAGAGGATGATTGTGGTGGTTCGTGGTTGATCAACAAGATGACAAAGGGTAGATGGAGATGGTGGTGGTTCAACATTCCTAAATCCAGATGCTAGCTTTAATAGTAAAAAAAATTGTACTATATTGCAAAGCTAATCCACAAAAGGATATGATTACAATGATTCATCAATCAGCCTGATTGATTGGGTTGACCTCTCTATATATATATATATAAGCTTTCACCATCTAATTATTTTTTAAAGAATTTCACCATTCAATCATTGAACAATGTTAAAATCACTTTACTCAATTTGAAATTTTACTCCGTAGTTAGAACTCGAAATTCAACATTTTCCAATTTTAGGGTTTATAGAAAAGTTAAAGTTAAATCACTCTTTCTTCCACTTCTTCAAAAACCGCCCTCCTGCAAATGGACGAACCCCAAACCTCCACTACTTAAACCACCAACTCACCACCTTCACCATGGAACTCGAACCCGAATCCAAGCCCGAATCCGAATCCGAACCCCAAAACCCACCTCAATCTCTCTCCTCTCCACTCCCTCCACCGCCAGACCTCCCGGAAAATCAACAACCACCCTTCAAAAAACCCAAAATGTCCTCCACCACCGCAACCTCCGACGAAGAAACAACCGCCGGCAACAGACCCCTCCGACTAAAGCGCCGGAAAGTCGCCATCTTCTTCGCTTATTGTGGGGTAGGATACCAAGGTATGCAGAAAAACCCAGGTGCAAAAACCATTGAAGGTGACCTTGAAGAAGCCCTGTTCTTCGCCGGCGCAATTCCCGAAGCTGACCGCGGGTGTCCCAAACGGTTTGATTGGGCTCGTTCTGCGAGGACTGATAAAGGGGTTAGTGCCGTCGGTCAGGTTGTTTCGGGCAGATTCTATGTTGACCCACCTGGGTTTGTTGAACGATTGAGCTCTCATCTTCCTCCTCAGTTTAAGATTTTTGGGTATAAGAGGGTAACGCCTTCGTTTAATGCTAAGAAGTTTTGTGATAGGAGGAGGTATGTGTATTTGTTGCCGGTTTTCGCGCTTGATCCTAGCTGCCACCGTGATAGGGAGAGTGTTTTGGCTAGTTTAGGGTCTGAGAATGAGCTTGCTAAGTGTTCTGGGTGTTCTGAGAGGGGTAGGAAGGTTATTGGGTTGATGGGTAATAAGAGAGATTGGGAGAATGGTGGGTTTGTTCAGTCAGGCATTTCGTCGAATAGTTGTGATGCATTGTTGTTTGCTGGTGAGAATGAGGGGACTGATGCTGGTGCTGGTATTTCGTCGAATTGTAATGAGAATGAGAATGTAGAGTGTAAGGATGGTTCTGAAGTTACGAAATCGGAGTCTTTGGTTGTGGAAGAGGAGGTGAGGGAGGAAAAGAAGAGTGAATTTAAGTATGGGGAAGAGGAGAGAAAGAGGTTTAATAGAATACTTGAGTATTATGAAGGAACCCATAATTTTCACAATTTTACCACCAGAATTAAGCCTGAGGATCCATCAGCTAAACGATACATCGTGTCGTTTGAAGCAAACACAACTGTTACGATAGATGGGATCGAGTTTGTGAAGTGTGAAGTTATTGGGCAGAGCTTCATGCTTCACCAGATACGGAAGTTGATTGGGATGGCTGTGTCTGTAATGAGGGGTTTCGTTCCTGAATCGATTTTTGATAGAGCATTTGACCAGTAAGAATCCAAGATTGGTGAATTTGTTGGCTATGTGTTTTACTTTAGATTGAGGAATGTTATGTTCTTTGTGTAATGTGTTTGTGTACTGAATTTTCAGGGATTTTCGCATTAATGTGCCTACTGCCCCAGAGGTTGGGTTATACTTGGATGAATGTTTCTTCACCTCATATAACAATAAGTGGAATAACACACACGAGGAGGTGTCGATGAAAGAATATGCTGAAGAAGCCGAAGAATTCAAAATGAAGTACATTTATTCCCATGTAGCCCAAACTGAACTTAGGGAAGGATCTGTTGCTGTTTGGCTACATTCCCTAAATCATCGTAACTACCCTGATTTCCGCCCTTTTAGTGATGAAGTGGAGAGAGCAGCTGACGATGAAGTGGGGAGGTCAGCTGATGATCAAGTGAAGGGAGATGCTAATGACAAAGTGGAGAAAGCGGTCAATGATGAAGTGGAGGAGAGAGCAGCTGACGATGAAGTGGGGAGGTCAGCTGATGACCAAGTGAAGGGAGCAGCTGATGATCAAGTGAGGGGAGATGCTAATGACAAAGTGGAGAAAGCGGTTAATGATGAAGTGGAGATGGCGACTAATAATGATGAGGTGAAGAGAACGGCTGAGGGAGAGACCGTAAATGTTCTTTCCTCTTAAACAGATATATTGCTATACTTTCTGATGGGGTAAATGAATAACATTTCTGGTTTCCTGTATTGGTTTCATATTCTTATAGAGCAAGGCTTTGTAGGCCTACTAGATTATGTGTTACGATGGTAGGCTAGCAGCATAGTAGGAAGAGTTGAAATAGGGGGAGTGTTTTGATCCCCCTGATCCCCTCTATTGATCAACCACACAGATGGAATTGTACTTTGCGACGAATTCTGATACTTATGTGTTTTATGTTCTGTTCCTGCAAATGAAATGTAGTAGGATCATTTTCAAGAGGCTCTTTATCACTATCTTTAGTTTGTTTTTTTTTTTATAAAAAACTTATCACTGATTTAATGCTGTTATTTGTTGAAGGGTTCACCACATGTATCCAGAAATCATCCTGAGATATATACTGGCTGAATTGGTGTCATTTTGGTATCTAGTAGGCCCTCTCTCCGGAGTAATAATAATTGTCATGTGAGTGGAATTGGAAGTGTTAATGATACAGATGTATTAGTACCAATTTCTGTCATACACTGATACACATGTATGGTAATCTTATATATATTCTGAATCTGTAGCTAAGTTATTTAACTGGAAACTTGAGAAGACAGTAGATACTTGGTGCCGTAGTATAAAGGTCAGACACAATAACCATTTTCATGAGAATTTTGTCATGCTTAGTCTAGTGCTTCAGAAAATGAAGTTGCAGTTGTAACTTGCGAAAACAAGGCTAATGCAGGCATTTCACAGCAAAAAAGGAATTTGCAGAATCACTCATGAGGTGAACCCTGCAGGCTGCAGCCAATGAGAGTAATAATGTATCAGATAACTCTGAGGAGGTGAGTTATGAGGAAGTTCCTAATTGTCAATCCTCAGAGCCTTTGAAAGATTGTGGGCAGAAGGATATGGTACTAAAGAAAGAAAAACTCGTCTTTACCTGTCTTTGGAATAGATAGTGGGCAGGTAGTTGCGACTCTGTTGTATACTCATCTGTTTCAGACTTTCAGTTGATTTCCAAGTTCTTACTTGTTTGTTTCATATGATCACTTGGTTTACTCCAAAGAGTTATATGGATGCCCGGTAGTCTTTAATCACGCCCTACATTTCTCTGGTGATAATTTAGAGGAAGGCACTGCAGGCTCTGCAATTGAACTTCAATTTAATTCTGTGAGTTGTGAAGAATTTGAATGGGAAAAAACTGATCAACTAAGCTAAGTTCAGAAGCTGAATTTTCTAAACCTGTTAGTAGATACTTCTTTGGTTTCTTAAAAGCATCAAGTTATTGGTACTTTGGAGATGCAAAATTTGCTGTTGAATTCTGTGTCTGTACTGCTATGCTATTTTCACTACTACATATTATTTTTACTTTCCCTTCTGGCTGTAGATTAAAGCGGTGCACTGGTCTTGCTGTCTGCTTCAATACACTACAGAAGATATATTCTTCTGCGATATTGTTGCTCCAGTTTTCTTCAATTTAACAAAATAAGGCGAATGATGTTACCACCAGAAATGAGATACTGTTTCCAAAGGGAAGTGCAGTTGCTGAGGACAGAACTAGGACCATCTCCTCGTAAAATAGACGTATGTCTCAAGAGACTGCTGAAACTGCTTAGTAAACCCGGAGGGAGTAAATCACCATCCATTGAAGATCAGGTCAGTATTTTGGCAGGTATCTTATCCAAAGTTTCAGGTAAGAAGCATCCTAGAAGAGGACCACTGATTCCATTAGCTCAACCTCGACACCAGTTGCCTCTGCTTAAGTCATTCTCCTTCAAATGTATAGTTACGCGATTCATTTACCTTCCATGTTTTAAACTGGTACATTATCACTTAATTTGCGATCATTGAAATCTTTATACTGGTGACCAACACAGGGTTAAAGCTATCTTGAGTTTACACCTCATAATTTGAGCATGCTCATCTTTATCAATGACCCATTTGCTACAATGATCACTTGTATATATACCACATCATTTGTGATCTTGCTGATTAGATAGGATGGGATATACATCGTACTAAATTTCTTTTTCGGTTTTTCTGTATAGATGGAGTCTAGCCTTAAAATCATATACTTGGGCTAGGCAATGTCCTCTAAACCAAATCGGCCAAAGTTTGTCCAAGATCAAATTAGCTCAACCCGAGAACGGATTTACTCAACAAATTTTCTTTCTTGTTTGACCTGTCCAACCCGGTCTAACTTGTAGTCAAGACAATCCATTCAACCTCGATACCTAAATCCGCCCTAACCCGAGCACGACCATTGACGACCACCACCACCACTAAAACAAAAACCTTATCATCACAATTAACAAAAGGATATGATCAAATGTGCACATGATGATCCATAATTAGCATAATAAGTAGGTCCCAAAATTGATGATACATTTAACCAATCACCACTATAAAATATATCAAACGGTCCAAAATTTCCCACATGAATAACCATAATAATAACTACTACAAAGACTACGTATTCATAAATAAATTAAATTAAACCTAACATTTCCGCAACATCACCATCTTTCCCTACCATTGTCGACGTGTACCCCTTTTTTTTTTAATAAATTAATTCTTTTTTTTTTTCTGCTTTGTTTTCAGTGTTTACTGCATTACTCACCTACAAAAAAAAATAAAAAAATAAAATAAAATCTATTTTTGGGGGTCACCTTCTTATTTTTGTTCTTCAATTTTTGTAATTTTGTTTTTGGATAATCCAATAATTCAATATATAATTATCTCAAAATTAAATTGGATTTTAATTTTGAATATTATTGGCAATTGGATTGAATGGCGGCGAACCCGAAGCCGTTACAATCGCGGCCATATGAAGGGGAGGTTCCCGTTGACGGAGAATATTCCGGCGAATCGGACGGTGATGATTCAATGGAAGACGACGGAGTTGATGAAGATCAGACGGTGAGGATTAGGAGAGAGAATGGAAGGATGGGTCCCAGTAGTGGTAGTAGTAGTAGCAGGACTAGTGAACTGACCTTGTCTTTTGAAGGAGAGGTCTTTGTTTTCCCTGCTATTTCCCCTGAAAAGGTACTTGCACTTCTGATATTCTATTTTGGTTTGGTTTAATCTTTATGAAATTTGTGTATAAATTATGTAAATTTTACAATTTGATTATCTCGAGGAATTTTATGTTAAGTATGAACATGTTACTATGTGAATTTGATAACGAGGTGGTACAAAAGACGGGTCGTAAATTTGTTTTGTTTTAATAGGTGGAGCCGTGGAGTAAGTGTGTTCGGGGTTATTTTGTTGGCAAATTGATTTTGATATCGAGGTTGTACAAAAGACGGGTTGTAAATTTGTTTTTGTTTTTAACATTTTGTAGTAAGTATGTTCAGAGCTATCTTTTGGTGTAGCTTTTGTTGGCAAATTGTGTTTTTGAGTAGTGTTTAGCAAAAGCTACCACGATTAGCGTTAGAATAATTTGGAGTCGTGGAGGTAAATATTTATCTAAATTTAAGGGTTTTAAGACTAGTGGTGTGGAAGGCTTACCTCAAACAAGTATTTCGACGATTTTTCCTCTAATAGCTAAGTGTGATACTCAACTAGTAGAAGAGTTCACAACTACTGCGGTTAATAATTTTGCCAAACATGGTCATAGTTGAACATTGTAAATTTTGTACGAGAAAGACAAAGGGTATATTATGTTTTGAGTGGGAGGCAAGGGAATAGTATTACAATACTCTTTCTCTCTTTCATACGGCTGAAAAATATTGAGAATGCATCTAAAAATTGCAAAGAAAAGGTTAAGACATTGATTATGCCAATATTCTTTGTGATCAATTTTAATTGGTTGATGTGATTTACTATTGTTTGTTGTGATTTAGAAGGTTTATTTAGCACTTCATGTGTACTTCTCTCACATAATTTAAAAAGGTATCAATACAAATTCCAATATTTGAAGAGCAAACATCTCTGTCTGTTTTCTTGTTCTAATGCATAGGATAGAAAACTTTACCCTAGAAAAATTCTAAGTGTGATTAAATATTGCTAGGAATTCCCAATTGTAAACTTCTATTTGTACTTTTATGGTACAGTGGTTTGGTTTGTTTTATTAATTTTGTTCATGTGTGATTTTTGCAACTTACTCCATTTACTATCCGAAGATGTCAAGTTATATACTTGCATTAGTTGTATCATTGTATGTAGTGTTATTTTTTTTAAAGGAAACGTGTTAGATTTCGAAACGTGTATAAATGTGATATGCAGAGCTGAGTAGTGTTCTTAGATTTCAATGTTCTGTTTGCTATTGATCTCATGTATCAACATTATTGTTTGTTATGCCAAGTGTTTTTGATTCCTAATTCTTACTGATGTTCCTTGTATATGGTATGCTGTTTATAAAATACTTTTGATAGTAAGCTTGTGTGATACAGAAGCATTTCTTATTGGAGTTTCAAACTACAGGTCCAAGCAGTGCTCTTGCTCCTTGGAGAACGTGAGACTCATGCTGGAGTCCCAACAACTGATGAGTCTGCTTTTGGACAAGAAAATAGGGTAATACTTTTCAAAAATCAAAAGAATTTTTTTCTATAGACAATAGGTGATGCTGGAGAAGCTTGTGACAAGGATATATAATAAACTATTTCCTATGTAGATGTTTTGAGCTGATTTTGTAATGAATTTGTAGGTCACTGGAAGTCCTGTGAGGAAATCCATTATTTCTCACCGGATAGCTTCCTTGGTTAGGTTTCGGGAGAAAAGAAAAGAGAGGTGTTTTGATAACAAAATCAGGTATACTATACGAAAGGAGGTTGCTCAAAGGTGAGATTTCTCTTTTTCTTTTTCCAGTTTCATATTTCTATCAGTCAGTTTACGAAATTTTTATGTCTATGTGCTGCTGAATTCACTGTTGGTCTGCTGGAAATGCTATTTTATCTATGCTAAGGAGGTCGTAGACATGATGTAGAACTTGTACTCATTAGTTGTCACACCAAATGTTCACACACTTACAAAGATTTATCTGCTTGTTCTGTTGGCTCTGTGCACCACGGATTTAAATTGCAGCAGATGTTTAGATACGTGTGCCTGAGTCCAACCCATGAGGTCTGTAGCTATCTTTACTCATATATAACACCACACTCCACAAAGTACATGCAAGCACACTCTTTACTTGAACCAACAAGGCAGACAGACTGTAAAAGCTTTGAGGTGATTACTTTTGTCAACTCAAGGGATTGCTTTTTGACACCAGTGGTGCTTTATTTCTCTTTTCTATTTCTAGGATGCATCGGAAGAATGGCCAATTTGCATCTTTGAGAGAAGGTTCAGCATCTTCCAATTTGGAAGCTAAGAAGAACTTGGTGGTTGGCAGAACCCTGGGACAAGATACTGTGTGAGTTCTTGTTAATTTAATCCCCCCTCTTCCCATATGCACACCGTGCTGAAGAATAACTAGCTTATCTCCAAATTTATGTATTTTCCCTTTCTAATTTTCTCCATAATTTTCAGTTCAAACAAGTGTCAGCATTGTGGTATTAGTGAAAATGATACACCAGCAATGCGACGCGGACCATCTGGTCCAAGAACCTTGTGCAATGCTTGCGGACTGATGTGGGCCAACAAGGTGTGAAATCATAATATTGTTTTTAAAATGTTATAGAGTTAAGATTCTCGAGAGAGATAAAATGTTATAAAATTTGCATATATGCATTAGGCTTTGACTGATTAAAAATAATGTGCTGTAGGATAGAGGAACCCATTTGTGTAGGATCCTGTCTGTGTAAAATGGTCTATGTGTGTACGTTTCTCATACCAAGCTTTTTTTATAGTCAAGTATAAACAAGTCTTAAATTTTGCTGAATGATATAAAATGTAAGTTCATAAGACAATGAAGGTTATGGAAGTTAGACAGGACGCCAGGACCACAGGATGCAGCTAGATACATAGATGAATATGGGGCAAAATTGCTGTAGTTTGCTAAAATCTGCTTCACCTATGCACTTGCGTTGAGGTTTTGAGCTATAGAGATTGACCTTGCAAGTTTACTGCACAACTTTTTCTCTACTAGGGTTATGATCTAGTTTTTGCTGTTCCTGGTCAGACGATCTGTATATTTGGTATGACATAATCTCTTCACGTTAAAGATTGACTGGTACATGAGACTTTATCTGAGAACTTCGATATATTAGCAAGTAGATGTCAAATGAGGACAGTTTCTCTAACACCCCCTTCATTGTTTTAGTTGTTTCACTATGCGGACCTTTCACAAAATAACTATCTTTTATTGATTCTTGTGAACAATAAGGGGGCACTCCTTAAAATATGATCATATAGAGGCTCTGCATGAACATTGTCTGGAGTTATGCTGTATAAATCTATGTTAACTTTTTCTCAGGACTCATGTCTTACCTGTGCTTTTGCTAAATACTGAAAGATGCACTTGTGATTTTACCGTAGTCTTGTACATTGTTATTGTAGTGTGGGTTCCTCGCTCATTTAGTTGCTAATATGTGTAGGGAACACTCAGAAATTTAAGTAAAGGAAGAAGAAGTTTCTTACTTGATCAGGCTGAACCTGTAAGTATCTTTAAGCTATTTTGCATTTCAAACTAACTAGTAGAAAGTTAGTAACTACTAACCACCCAGCACATGTTTTTTTTTTTCCTCGGGATAGCTGAGCTTGAGTGTTGTATGGGATATTTTTAAGCTCTTGCTTTGCTGGTACACTAAAGTTTTGATATTATACCAGAATAATTGTGGTGGACATAATTAGAGATCTCACTTTTATCTCTTAAAGTAGTAGTAACTCGTTGCTCAGTAGCCTTTATGAATTCAGCTAAACTCATGTGTAACTCATTAGAGCTGAAACTATTTTTATCAAGGTGAAAAGAACATGGTCTAAATTATTCCAATTTAATCGCAGGGAACCCCAGTTGATAGTAAACCTTCCATTGTTGAAGAAAATTCACTTGCCAACCCGTGTAAGCTTGTATGTTCTCCGTGTGTCACTTGTACAAGGTTGGTAGTGGTTCTGTTCCTTATGTCACTGATTTTTACATGCAGAGAACCCCAAAGGGTAATTCCAGTGCTGTAACTATAGCCTATGTCAATTCGTTTGCCAAACCCCATAAGGAGGTAATTGATATTTGTGCATGCTTACTGCTTTTGTATCTGTCCAATTTGCCTCAATTGGCTCAATACTTTTACATACAGTATTATTGCTTGGTTGCTTGAATTCCCTCAACTTGGATGCGATAAATTACTTTTGGACATTACATTGATTTATAACTTGGCATCATCCAGAATTCTCATAGGATAGCAGATGCAACTAGCATGCTAACAGAGATAGCCGCAGATTCATCTGGCAACTTTGACAAAGAAGTATAGTATCATTTAATATCCTTCTAGTTCAAGTGGTTGTGGATTTAACTTGGCTTACTTGACTAGTTTTCACTTAGTGATTATTGCTCAATTTCAAAGTGAACGTTTGCAGGATACTATGGCTGAGCTTGATGATAGTTCTGAGACAGACGTGGATATTCCTACCAACAGTGATTAGTAGGTATTCATCAAGTACCTGTATTACAGTTGGTTGTCGTAACTGATGCTGATAATTGATCATAATTATCTTGTCTTTTTTAAAATAGCTGATTTGTGAATTTTGATTGTAATATGTCCTTGACAGATACAGAGTGTAATTGCCTCACAAAAGAGACTGAACTTGAAGTGAAATCTCAAGAACATGCACTGATGCTGATTACAGTGTCAATCGATAAGACTTGACGTTAATGCTGGTTAGCATCAGATTATTGGAGTGATTGCTGCTATTCATTTAGACTTATGTCCTCACGAGCGAGGAGTCACTTGTCTTGATATGGCTCAAGATGTTGCTTGTGTGTGATGTACTGAGTCTCAACAGATGGGAATTCACCATGAGGTGAATGTAATCTTGTAATGTTGAAGACAATGTTTGTGTGATGATAAAATCAGTCACCGAGGTTATATTGTTCTCGTGATTGTGGCAATACTGATCTTTGATGATTCACGGTTAAATTTCTGTGTGTGTGCAAGAGAGAGCATGAAAAGTTTCATCGTCATTTCTCCACATTCTCGCAAAACCAACAAAATAAAGCATAATTATTTTTAGGTCTTTGTTGAGCCTCTAAGAACACGGTGTAAAGAGTCTAGACCTTTTGTTTATTCAATGCAAGTCTTGAATATTTTTTCGTAAAATTTTACCAACAAAACTAGTTGACAATCATTAAAAATAAAAAAATACTCCCTTTGCTTCTAAATAAGTGCATCACTAAATTTTGACCTTTTTTCTTCAAACAAATATTGACGTATTTACCTACTGATATAAAAACCAAAATTTTTTGAATTTGTTACCATATACATTTTCATAATATCAATTTTTTATAAGTTAAACTTATACAAAGTACACAAAATTAAAATATTAAAGGTTAAATATCGTCCTTTATTATGTGCTCAGGAGTAAGAAGTAAGTTTAGCATCCCAACGTAATATTCAAAAACAATATGGTATTACTCCGGACTACTAATTGACACAGGGTTTTTGAATTTGAATTTCTACTAGAATCTATGTAGTCTTGAAAACCAACCAAAACTAAATGCCTCAACCACTCTATTCAAAGGGGAAGAAGGATGAAGCCAACATTGATCTCGCCGAGAAATGAATATGTTTTTTTTGAAGAATGTTAGTTCTTCTGTTCTTCATGACAATGAACAATCTCAATAAGTCATCTGAAACTAAATGCCACAGGCAAATCACAAGGGAAGAGGGGTTTCACTTTTAACATTGTACTCATTGAGAACTAAATCATATTCCCTTTAATGATTCACTTTACATAGCACTATAGCAGTAATTCCAGTAAAATTAACTGGAGATACCAAGTATAAATCTAAGGAAAAGGTGGAGCAAAATTTTGTTTCTATACAATCTCATCTCTCTTTTCCTCAATTTGACGAGTATTTAGTCTTTTTTGTAAAATTTACAGGAGAACGGGTGACTTCAAAAATGTACCTACAAAATCACAGTGTCATTCATGGCTTGGAAGCTGCTGAACCCAGAGTGTTGAACAGCATATTTAAGTGCTCTGTGAGACACTCTCAGTGTAGGGAGAGAAAGTTTCAAGTTACTCCAGATATGTGTCTCGAGCTGGCATTCTGGCAATGAATTCATCTAAATCGTATATTAGACCCAGCTACATGTGTTAATCTGAATGCACTGAAGTTTTTCCACATAATCAATAGTGGCATCAGAAGAAGCTGTTCAATCAGGCTCTCAAAGAATTTCACTCTCATAAAAGTATCTTCAATCTGACTCTTTTAACAGGTTTCTGTCTAACCTTAATGTGGTTGTTTTTCGTAGTCACGAAAATCTTCATAAGGCGAGGATTCACTTGAAGAATCACTTTCATATATTGTGGTTTCCTTTGGAGATGAAGGAAGTGAATCTTTTTGTTGAATAGGACCTGGTAGAAAACAGTTATCAGTACAACAATATATATACAGCAAAATGATATTCCTCAGTTAATTTCAGAAAGACCATGAACATGGTCTAAAGGCCTAATAGGGTAATACTATCGTTATCATATCTGTAAGTTCTCACTTAAGTTAAAGTCACTGTCAGTCCGTCACTATTGTAACAGTGATAGGAAGAAGACTAGAATGTCCTAAAAAGCTGCTTTTTGCATTGTTACAGCCAACCTCTCGATATAGTACTCTTGATTCTACTTCCATTCATCAAAGCTCGATAATTTTGACTATGTATAAAATTAGAATTTAAATACACATTTGTTGAATTTATACTACAAATCAAAGAGATACTTTCCAAAAAAAAAAAAAAAAACTTTTAAGTTTTAGTGATACACAGAAAAAATCTCAAATGCTCAAAATCAAGTAGACTATTAGTTTGAAATAAGCCTCAAGCATATTAGTATAACAATTGTTCCCTCTGTATTTAAATATATGAAACGTTTTCCGGCCGTGTTTAAATAAATGAAACGTTACAACTTTTCTCTATTTTTTAATAATATTTTACCAACTAATGGTCCCCACAAAACCACTAACCTCTCTTCTCTCTCCTCAAACTAACACCCCGCTACATATTTTAATAAATTCAACCACCTTACACTCTGTGAAAGTCAAAAATGTTTTATTTATTTAAACACGGAGGGAGTATTCAAGTATGAGGGTGCACAGGCTATTAGAGAGATTAGGAGTGGACCAACCTTTTCTAGAGCGGAATTTCTTAGTATGTCGCCTAATCAGCTTCTTAGCTTTTGTTATTGTTAGTTGCCTTGCAAAAGGTGAGAACTCCACATCACTTTCACTCCATTCCCCATTATATTCATTATCTGCATCACCCCTCATGGTGCGTAGCACAAACTTTTTGGCTTTCCGACGCTGAGTATTAAATAGGCCCTTTATAGAAGTAACAAAACCATCACCTGCTCCATCTACAGGAAGCTTAGGAAAGGCCACTGGGAACTGCTCAGATTTACCAGCCTGACCACCATCACTGTCACTGAGGTTAAGATCATCAGGGATGCCAGGTCCTGTAATCTCCCTGTGGCTTTGTGCTTTGTCTTTGAACTTTTTTCCCTGCAAATTGAAAATGGATAATAATTAACTGTGCCTAAGACAAATTCCAATTATTTACGGTCAGTAGGTCAAACATTTAAAAAAAAATCACCTAAAACATATTTCCTCTGTTTAGCAATAGTTTTCACCATTTTGACTTTCACATTTGCCAACACAACTTTGACCATAAATATTTTAGCTGTCGATTAGCGAGCATTTTTTTTTATATAAAGTTGGTGAAAATATATACTTCGCATTTAAATATACATTTAGATCAATCCATTAACTTTTTAAATTATAATATATTTTTTTATAGGTTAGTAAAAAGACAGGGTCAAAGTTAAACAATTTAATGGTGAACGAAGGTAGTATTCAAGGGCTGCTCAAGTAGAAAGATTGGGTTGTGCATTTAAGCCCACTAAACATAGAGTAGGCAAAGATTAGTTTCAGATTCATCCACATCAATCACATCAGGACCCTTATGATTAAGGGTAAAACTTTTAGAGTCCAGTATAATTACGAAGAGAATAATAAATAAGACGTGGAGAATAACAAAGCGAATTTATAAGAACCAAGAAATGGACAACAGGTATATAGATATAATGTTACCTGCATTCCAGTCACTGACTTCAAAACTCCCCAAATTATATGTTTCTTTACTCTTGAAAAGAGTCTCCTCCAAGTTCCGGTAAATTCAACACGGTGAAATTGGTCCATGAGTAATCTCAAATCACTCACAGCAAATCTTGATCCCTCATAAGTGACCAGTAGCTCGACCTACAAATTTAAAATTATGATGCGTCATTTTTCAGGAGATGCATACATTCTTTAAGAAGTATCACAATCAAACAAAACTTACTGACCTGACTTATCTTGATATTGTGAAATTCCATCATTTTTCGAGGCCTTGATCTTTTATCATCATTAGACTTCCCTACCTTCTTTTCTTCATGAGATGCACGACCCAATTTGATCTGTTTGGGGTCTTTTGCTTTACCTTTAGAAGAGTCATCTTGTTGTTCGCTTGATGGCAGAGGCCCACTTTTGGAGTTAGATGTGCTTGAAGAATGAAGTTGTAATACAAGTTCATCAGCAATTGATTCTGCAATATTTTCTTCCCATGTTTTGTCAAATGAAGATGTTCTCCGCAGCTCTGACGCTGTACCAGTATTTGATTTGTTGTGTTTTGATGCCTGTTGAAAAACCCAAGATATCTTTGATTAACTTGTCATATGTTAAAATACTTGTGAATTTTTTACAAAATTAACTTCACAAATGCCAGAAAATTAAAAAAATAATAAATTTTTTTTATTTTTTTAAAAAAAAACTCTTCATGGGCAGTGGGCATCAGAACCCAATAACTAGAGCTCACCAGGGAGGTGTCAGTATGAGTGCTTCCAGATGTTGAGGGCACTCCAGAGGCACTTGTCCTAGAGGAACCTTCAGAGTCCTTAGATCCAGAACCTTCCTGTGGGAAAGAACCCTTTTTCACTCGTTTTAAACCAGCAGTAGTTGAAACCTTCCAAACCTCCTGCATGGCAAAATATGACAAGTCACAATCAGAACAATCTCAACAATATCCTGATAACGTGATGATTTAAATCCTTATCCTCCTGTTTGCACAGAGTGACACTGACACCAATTCTAGTCTTATACAATTTTTTTTTTGGGTCAGGTGTTTGGCAGGGGATGTTTAGGTCTTCATTAGCATTGGAGCATTGATGTTTATAGGAGTAAAGGACCACAAGAGTTGTAGACTAACCTGCCGCCTCTGAGAATCTTGCTCTTCTTCAGGAAAAAGATACTCCCACATCATTCTGTACATTGTCTCTGTCAAATGGATTTTTAGGGGATAAATCTCTACCTACAGTACATCGAACAAGTAAGATCTGTTAGCGCCTTTAGCGACATACATTGTGCAGCCAAATTAAAGAATTTCAATTGGTAGAGGAAAGTAGCTCTCTAAAGATTAGCAAAACTATATCAGGGGAAGAAAAGGAAAACAAAAAAAGGAGACTCAAGCCAATCAGGTAAACCAAGCTTCTACAGGATTCAAAGATTGATATTACCACACTTTCTGAGGTGCACTACTCGGACTCTTCATTTCACCTCACGTACCAATGTCGGACACTTGATACTCGGACATGGGTGGGATACTTGGACACTTCATTTTAGTTCAAAATCATGGAAAATTTTCACAAAATAACTACAAAATAGCTAGGTCGGATACTTGGACACGTATCCGTGTCGCACATGGGCACCCGAGTCCAAGTAACATTGTGCACTAAACCCATTCACAGACTTGAGCATAAAGGTGCTGTAAAATTAGTCTTTATCTAGTGTCCAGAAACGTAAAAATTTATCACCTATATTTACGAATATTATTTAAAATTGTTTCCTCAGATCAGCCAAGATGATGAAATCAACTGGGATTTATTTTGGACAAATTATGTAAGCAAACTTGAAAGAAGAAAAGAAAATGCAGAGCAATAAACAGTATAGTTGTATTATTGATGCTATTAACATCCCCAATTTGAGAAATACAGCCCAGACGTGAGATTGGCTGGTTACTCTTACAAAAAGGAAAAGAAAGATGATAGTTTCTGGATGCTCCTCTCTGGCATGCCTCCCTTATTTATACTATAATCCTTAAGACCTTATGTCATATTATAATCCTGTTCATGTTGTAAACCTTTTCTTGTTCAATTGCCAGCTACATAAGTGACCGTTTGGTTCGCAAAGTGAAATGAGTTTTTAAATCAGGAATGAACTAAAGGTGCTATGTGGTTGAAACTTGATACTTAATACCATGTGTTTGGTTTTGTTTAGGAATAAACATATTTCTTTTAATTGATACCAAAAGGTATGGTATGAACCATACCCACCACCTTCGTGTTTCTAAACCCCATGCCTTATGGGTTTGAGGTATGTGTTTGAAATTTGAAATTTCCTTAAACAAACACAAGGTATGGGTTTTACCCATTCTAAACCCATACCTCATATCTAAATTACTTGAACCAAACGCACCCCCCCCCCAACAAGTGTGCTACATTCCTAGTAGGGTAGTAGTTATATACTTATATGTTCAATTTTTTAATAAAACACAGTTAATAGTTTTCTTATAACACATATCCATTCCAAGGCAATTAAAGAAGTGCAATTAAGACCTAGGTTCAAAATTGACAAGCAATCAAGCGAGGCTGTGTAATATAAGAGTTATTTCCAAAGAACTTTTGTTTCCTTATGTAATATAAGTAGGTTCCTTTCTGCGTCAAAAACTGTGGCAATAATGTGTATTAGCTAAGGTAAATTTTAATTGATACCAAAAGGTATGGTATGAACCATACCCACCACCTTCGTGTTTCTAAACCCCATGCCTTATGGGTTTGAGGTATGTGTTTGAAATTTGAAATTTCCTTAAACAAACACAAGGTATGGGTTTTACCCATTCTAAACCCATACCTCATATCTAAATTACTTGAACCAAACGCACCCCCCCCCCCAACAAGTGTGCTACATTCCTAGTAGGGTAGTAGTTATATACTTATATGTTCAATTTTTTAATAAAACACAGTTAATAGTTTTCTTATAACACATATCCATTCCAAGGCAATTAAAGAAGTGCAATTAAGACCTAGGTTCAAAATTGACAAGCAATCAAGCGAGGCTGTGTAATATAAGAGTTATTTCCAAAGAACTTTTGTTTCCTTATGTAATATAAGTAGGTTCCTTTCTGCGTCAAAAACTGTGGCAATAATGTGTATTAGCTAAGGTAAATTTTATAATACATAAGACTGATAGACATGCCACTGGTGCAGTTTTCATGCAGTGTTTACATGTAAGCAACACCATATATATATATATATATATATATATATATATATATATATATATATATATATAATCATCTCTGTCAAAACCTAAAACCTATCAACAGAAGAGGATATACATTTTACGTACCTGGAAAAGTTCAAGTGAAGAGTTTCCATCCTTGGGAGGCCCTTGTTTAGCATCTACTCGAAGCATAACTTTTCTGCAGAACAAATTCAACGGTTCACAATTATGCACATGTAAATATAAAAGGAACTAGTGAAGAGGAAATAAAAATTAGCAGAGATATCTTTTGAAAGACGAAGGTAAAATATGGAGGCAAACCCACATGAATACGGAGTATCACAACCATTAAATAACAAAAATGTCAAGAGGCAGAGCAGAAATTATGTAAGAATAAATATACAAGTTCCTAAGAAGGTGCTTACCTTCCCCACTCAGGAGGAGGATTCCAAGCTGATAAAAGCATGTCAGATTTTGCATTTGGCAAGCAGTTTCTCACAACCAGATACTTTGTCGTAAATCTAGCCACACCAACATCTTTGTAGTCCCTGTCAAAGTCATAAATCTGCAAGCAAAAGTAAGAAAGTCAGCGAAAAGCTTTCAATGACATGAACGCCTCAACATGTGCAATGTACTACTTCCACCCAGATGCATGGAAAAGCATGCCTGGCGACTAGGGCGGTCAAATTTTCAACAGTGATGTGGAAGTCCCAAATGCTGCTTTTTTAAGATTTCAACAAAGTAAAAAGAAAGGAATAAAATAGATTATATAAAACTAGATTAAAGATTGATATAATAAAGGGCAACATTTGAAGGTAAACTATTAAATTTAAATCAGGTTGTTTGGACTAACACCACTTGCCAATCTCTCCTCATCATATAAATAAAACTCTATTGCACTCCCACCCTCCCCTCTATTCTCTTTTACACTTTCCTAATAAATAGAACTCTATTGCACTCCCACCCTCCCCTCTATTCTCTTTTACACTTTCCTCTTCCTTTTTCCTCTTCAATACCCATCACTGCACTCTATTATTTCCTTTTGCTTTACATGACATTGATATGAGAAAATTTGGAGATATACCGGGGAAACATAAAAAGGTAGTTTCTTTCTTACTATAAAAAAAGTTAATACTCACCATTTCGTTAATCTCAGCTTCAGCAAACTCTTTACCGTCGACAAGCATGCTCCAAACTACTTTGTTAATTTGCACAGAGATGCGCATGGCATAAGAGGGACTTTTATTCTTCTCTTTTTCCATCAATCTTAATTCAGCAGCTTTATGCAAGGTAATCCTTAATGATGCTGATGCCTCTTTTCTTAGCTTACGCACATTCCCAAGCTCATTCTTCAGCCTTTGAACCTAGCCAGAGAAAAGATATAATGAAAAAGAATTTAAGTTCATTAAAGGAACATTCAGCATATCTTCCAGGATTACATTCTACCATATATTAGAATGGCTCAGAAGGACAAATGAAGAGGTAGACTCAATTCTCCAGATACTATATAATCCAAGGAAATGTGCCAACATGACTATTTTGATTTTATATTTCTTTAAAAAAAAAAAAGACTATTCAAAATCGCTATTCCACCTTTTTACATTTTCCATTCTTTTTTTTTGGTGGGGGGAAAGGAAGGGCAATGAAGGCATTAACTAAATTACACATCTTATTTATACCAAAAGCCTCAGTTCAGAAGAAACTGTTCAGTTTATATTTGTCTATTTTGCAGATAAAGTCATATATGCCAAAGCAAGAATCTTTATGCCAACCAAACAATTCCTAAATCAAGAAAATGAACCATGAACCATACTTTTTTTTTCTTCTTTTTTTTTAATAGAACAAGTCCTGGTAATATGTTATAAGCCTATAACACAAAGTGTCACATATCATTCACACACCCTAAGAGTGTTGTCCAAGATGAAGGTTTAATGAAAAATCTAAACCTACCACCCAGGCAAGCACCAATCTAACAACAAAATCAAGGCAGTCAACTTAATGAAAATTTTTCTACACTCCATTTCAAAGGCCACTTCTTTCCATTTTCTCCCATCCATACAACACTACCAGGCTGAATAATGACAACATCAATGTTTTGTTTCAGGTGCGGAAGACTTATACTGGAAATGGCATGACAACCATAAAAAATATAGGTGAATAGAAAAGTCCAGTAGACATCTTGTCCATCAGATTCACACATCCAGAATTGAGCTCATGACATGGAAACAAGATAGCGTACAAAATGAGAGAGGAAAAACTTAATTTTTCCACAAGACACAAATAAATTCAACAGAAAGATAAATTCAGGCCGTTAATAGATTGATTAACTGAACACTTCAACCTAGAATTTTATCAAAGAAAAAGATTTTTGCATCCTAGAACCATATTGGTCTCGATTTTGATATAATTGGTAACAGGTAGCATCAATAATCTATAAATACCAAAATAAAATATTTATACTACATACAATTTATTTTTAAAGGCATCTTAACCACCTTTCCACCTATTAGGAATTCATTAAATTCAGTTGATGATGCAAATTGACATTAATAGTGTATTTATAGTATATGATAACCAATTATCTAACAGTTATATTATTAAGTACTCCCTACATCCCACATTAGATCACATACTTGTCATGATGGCTGTCCCAGTTACTTGGCATACTTACTGTATCAAGTAAATTTTCTCTTACTTTTGCCATCTCAACCCCACATTTTTTCTTACCTTTTCTTTCTCCAACTCCACAATTTCTTACTTTTTGTCTGTCTATTTTCCATTCTTTATCTCTCTTTCAAATTCAACTGCACAATTTGATAAAGGATGGAGGAGTAACATTAAATGTTACATCACTACAGTCTACAGTCATATTACTTATGCTTTGAAACAAAACTCTTTAGCTAAAATGCCTGCATTTCAAAAATTGAATAGTAGGTGGGGAAGGAATCAAATATTGCACGACGATAAGTAGCAGAACATATAGGCAGCATCAGTAAATAACGCAAAATTGTAATATAGTATTTGTAACGCACCAATGTGGATCTTCCACCAGATATCATCCACAACTCGCCTTCTTTCTCAGGAATTTGGTCTACAGAAGCATCATTACCAAGTGATAATTTCATGATATCATCGAGAAGCATCTTTTGCTCGCGCTCTTTATGTTCCAGCTTGATTCTAGCAAGTTCTACTTCTTCAACTCCATCAGGGACCACTTCATCTGCCTCTTCTTCAACATCATCGTCGTCTTCTGAAGGATAAGTTAGACTACTTTTCCTAGGTCTGTATCAGAGAAAATCTTAGCTAGTTTTAGTTACAAAAGACATATAAGATTAAAAATACACTGGTAATTTTTTACATCCACATCATAGTCATCTTCTGAAGTACTATTTATAAACAAGAGTTTCTATCTGAGGAAAACAAAATAAAAAAGCAATAATCCTCAAACACATCTATCTAAACAAAGAAACAACAAACAAGATTAAAAGTAGTTTCTTGCGACCAGTAGATCTGTAATCTGAACCCAGATAAACTAATATCCAATGCTAGTAATGGTGATTATACTAACCCTAAATTAAGTCTACACAGCAATTTTAAACCCACATGTTCTCAAAGTTGTTCTTTATACATAATCCATTAAAAGATTGCAGCGAACATGACTTCAACAAGGACACTCATGATTTAGGTTTAGCCAAGTCAAATATGGAACATCAAAGTTCAAATGAAAGGTGGTTTTGGCAATTGGCGAGTGGTCACTGGAATTTGATGTATCTAGTGGCAACTGGCAACCCGTGAATGGCCACTAAGGCCCTTATTCAATACAACTTAAAATAGTAATATTAAGTAAAAATAATTTCAATTCTGTAAAAATATGTTCTATTCCGTAAAAACAATTCCGTTTCAGTAAAAAGTGCAGTCCAGTAAAATTCAGTAACTATAAAGAAGATATAATATAGAAAATCAGTAAAATTAATTTCAGATCAGCAAATAATTTCAGAAAAAATAATTTATCAGTTCAGTAAAAATAATTTCAATTCAGCGAAAATAAGGTGAAGTGAACGAGGCCTAAGAAATACTTCCTCCGTTTTTTTTTTTTTTTTTTTTTTTTGGCATCACTTTGGATTGCACAAAGTTTTAGGACAGTAATATAATATTATGAGTGGGTGAATAAATTATTATAGTAAAAGTAAGATGGAGACCATGAAAGAGAAAGTATGTGAGAGAGGGTAGATATTTTTATTAAATAGTGGGACCATGGAAGAGAGAGATGATAAAATAAGTTGAGTGGGGTTTAAAGTAAGAGGGAGAAATGATAAAATATAGTATAAAGTTACCAAAAATAGATGTGATGCATTTAAAAAAACACCCCAATAAGGAAAGTGATGCAAATAAAAAAAACGGAGGGAGTAATCTTTCTTGCAGGTTATTCCTATGATAGTGTCACTACATTACTTTTCACTATAATTTGGAAGGGAGTGAAAAATTATGTTCATTTCCATTTCCTACAAATATTCTAGCGTACTTTAATTTCTAGATGAGAAAGGAGAAGACAAACAACAGACATGTATAATATTCTTGGTCTTTAGGAGTATAGCAACATTTAGAGTTTTACACTTTCAATGCACAACTATAATCCTTAATATCCTTAATTATCTATAATCAAAACTATGAAATTTCGATAATTATCCTTAATTTTCTATAAATCAAAATTATGAAATTTTGATAATTTAAAAACATAAATCAAGATGAATCTAACAAGACCCACATGATTATGTTTTTCCTTATATGCATATCATAATAAATGGTCAAAGTGGAATCTATGATTGGTATATAGTTAATGTTGCAATATTAATGGAGCAAAGGGAGTATTAAGGGGAAACTTGATTTTCAAGAGGAAAGGCAAAAGGGGAAAGGAAAAGAAAGAGTCCCAAATGTTTGATGTTATTTGCATAAATACAACAAAGGAAAGAAAAGAAAATTACCGCCACCAATCCACCATCCCTTCCTTCTAAAGAAATCGCCACCATCAACTACAACATGGAAAAATGCTAAAACCATAACCATCCCATACTCTTGGGTCTAACCAAAAAGGGAGTGGGTAGCTTTTCGCAAGTGGTGTGGCTTTTGTGGGCGGTGGGTAAGTTTTCGGTAATAATCTGATGGATGGATGGGGTTTTCATATATGTTGGTTATAGATGGTGGTTCGGTGGGTTTTGTGGTGGCCAACAGGCACGAGGTTGGGGGTGGAGGGATCAAACGTCGGGTAATTGGTTCGAGATTAACGTGAGTGGGTGTCGTGGTCAACAGTGGTTCGTGGTGGTGGTCAACAGTAGATAAGAGAAAAGGTAAGCGATTACTTAGGAGGTGGGGAATACGTGTAGAGGACTTTGGGGAGAAGAAGAGGGAAGAGGGAATGACAAAATATGCCTAACAAACAACAACTAAGGCAGTGAGTCTCATTAATTCTTGTATTCATTCCTTTATACCCCAAAGCAAAATATAATCTTATCCGCCCAAGTAGTTGCCCATGTTCAAAAATACATATAAGTGGACTATGCCCACATCTAAGCACTATATTCCCTAGTTAACCATTGGGGACAATTAAATCTTATATACTTCCATATAAAAGCAAGATCGGTATAATTTTTACAAACCTAGGACTTCCAACAAGCTCTTCTGCTCTTCCTTTACACAACATTTCCGCAGCAAAAAGAAACCAACTAAAATTACTTTCATTTCTCCTCAACCACAGAATTTTTGCCATTAACTTACACATCTCACTTAACTATCATTTGCTTCCTCCTTGTTGCAAAGTTATGGGTCAGATGCCTTTTGAAAAAAGGACCTACTTAAAACAGCCTCTTAGGTGTTGCAGGGTAAGGCTAATAACAATTGGTAGCTATAAATCTCCCTTTCTACTCTTCCTTAGCCGCTAGGGAACCCCTTGTAATGGAGTAACTCTATGATACGCTCTAAATAGCATCATAAATTAAGAATATTGGATGCAAGGTCCCAATGTTGACCGACAAAGTGGCAAGAGCATGGATAAGCACCAAGCCACCAACCATATAAAGCACAAGATAATTTTTTCACATTTTACAAAAGAGAAACTTTGTATTACGTAGTATTTAGTGAAGTAAGAGAATAATGCCCGTTAGACCATTATTGGTCTGAATATTAACTTTCAAGCAACAAGTAGGAAGAAGTTTCATACTTGGGAGGTCTTGCGAAGAGAAGATTGGTTAGCACGTCTAACATGACTTGAAACTGCCGAGAAGTCATTGTTGCCTTAATGTTATGTGAATTGAAAATCAGCTCTTTCAGGGGCTTCACCTGCAGTAAAATATCGGAAAGAATGTAAAGCAATCACTTCCAGGAAATGGAAGCTGAAATCACATTGTGACTTCAATGTTTTGAAATACATAATTATACTTTTCATCCACATAAAGTCTGTACCTTCAATTCAGGAGTCCCACCTTTATGCCTAGTATAACGGAAATACATGTCACATGGCATAAATACTCTTTCCAATAAAGCACCAGTACGTTTCACTTTAGGAGAGCTTCTGCGGATTTTTGGAAGCCACTGAAGCCCTGCCCCTGGATCAACATCTGTTGGGGCAACATGAGCTTGTACATGCTCCAACATTGCAGATAACTCCATACGTTTCCAAGTCATTTCAGGTGCAGATTCAGGGATTTTTGAGCTTTCTGAACCAAGTGCTTGTTCAATTAACTCATATCCAACTTGAAGGACAGAATGGAATGAACGTGCTAAGACACGACCACTTACAGCAGCAAGCAGAAATCTACCCTGTCAAAACATAAGGAAAAATATCAAAAGACAATAACAATCCTACTTCCAATTTTCTTACTTACTCCAAAAAAAGAATATGTAAACAATAGAACTTAAATCATGTAAGGTACATTCTTTAAGTCCCTGTGAAAAAGTTTTTTTTAAAAAAAAAAAAAAAAAAAAAAAAAAAAAAAAAAAAAAAGGGTAGCACACCCACAGGTACATTCTTTAAAATTAGCAGTAAAATGTAACACAACCGAAGGAAGAGATAAACAAGAAAATCTGGCTCAGAAAGGCCTTACATGCAAAGGGTCATTGTTTGAAAATATTTAAGAACTTACATTGGCTTCTTCTGAATGAAGATTGAATTGTGGCTCAATAACATTGACCATAAAGTGGCGAGTCCCCTCCTCTTCTGAGTCGGTTATATTTACACTATTTGCTGGTGAGAAAAGAAAAAGAGCCCTTGTTATGAACAAAAAATAATAGTCACCGAAAACTTGGAAAGGTATACAGCTTGTTACATTCTATACCCATGAGGTTAGGGGTAAGAATAAGTAAATTAAATTGGAGACAGTTGCATCCAATAACATTAAAGATCAACGGATACCAAACTAAGAATTGTAAGTATAGCTACCAACCGATTGAAATAGCAGAAATACTTTCTGTTTTGGCAGAATGAGATGGTGAGGAAACTGATGCTGAATTTTCTTGCTTTAACAAGGAAGGGTTTCCACCACCGCCAGCAGAGGGCTTCTCGGTGTCATCGTTTTTCTTTTCCATCTCAGCAATCCTTTGCTTCTCTTCAAGAAGTTTTCTCTGAGCATATTGCCGAGATGGAGAAGATTTGGGAGGAGCAAATGCTTTAGATAATCCACCAACCCAAGACCAAACAGCATCTCGATTCTCAATATTCCAAAGAAGCTTAAGGCCATAGACAAAGACCCGCTGACAATTGTCAGCTATTACCACATTATAACCATCATCATCGCTGGGGTCAGATCGTGCATGCTCATCACTGTCACTGCCATTTTCAAACTCTGACCTCACATATGTCATCTCAAGATTTTTCCTTCCAGCTTCTTGCCAAGCCAGCAACCTCACAGGATCTGCCTTTGGAGATTGTTTTCTAATTGTAAAGTAATCAGATGATAACAGAAAACCATCATCACGAGGCCTTTCCATACCAGCACCTGTGTTGTTGCTTTTTTCATTGACTCCTTTATCCATTGAAGAAGACTGTGAGTTTTTCCTGGTCATCTGAACTACTTTGGAAACACTAGTACAATCTTCTCGATCCAAATATACCTTGGGCACATGCAAGTCTAGACCTTGATAAACAAGGTCAAGAGGCTCACGCTTACTCTCAAAAGTATACTTTTGTTTCCCTCGACTATTACACATTTCAAATTTTAACTTTGACATCTTAAAAGTGAGTCCCTTGGCAGGATCATCACTATCCAATGGCATGTGCTTTATACAAGTGGGCGTAGCATCTACTCGGAGCATAAACTCAGTCATCACCCTATCTAGTGATAGATTTCCAGACCTTGGAACTCTTGGCACACCAAAACGAGGCCACCTAGAAAAGGTACGCAGTTTGTACGGAGGAAGGTAATTCAAATTCCAGAACTTAACAATCCATGCCAGATCATGAGCACCAAGTTTTAAGATTGGATAACCACCTTCCGTGTCATGTACTGAGGCACTGGCAGAACCACCTGGGGTCAGACCATTGTCAATGCCAGCTGATTGTGATGATTTCTCAGAAGGATGCGGTCTTAAAGAGAAATTCCACCGCAGAGACAGAGAGGTAGATCTAAATGGATCAAAAACTCTCTCACGGAGTTTTCCTTCATTAGGGAGTGCAAAAAGATAATGATTAAGTGGAGTTCCAGAATCACACTCCCAATCCATGGTAACTTCCAAAGTAAAAGTTGGGGTTTCAATAACAGGCACAGCTACACCAGCAGGAAGTTTCAAGCCACGACTTTTTGCCAAATTCTCCAGGCTGCTGGTCAAAATCTTAAAGTCCTTAGCAGAAGTATAAATACGTCCATCTGACTGATGGATCTCCATGTAACCTGTCTGAATTTGGAGCTTGTCAAACTTTTCGTAAGGGTCAGTAGTTGCAAGGGCAATCCAACGGGATTCAGAAAAAAATAGAGACACATGTCCATGCATATAGTTTCTCACTTCATCCCACCAAGGCAAGCTTTTTTCTTTTTTAATGGGTGGGGGGGGAGGATTAGGATTCCTGATGCTCAAATTAGCCCTGCGCAGGGCCACTGTGAAGGCATAGCTTATATCAGTAAAGACAGGCTCATGACCTACTCCAAATGAAACTTCCCCATTCTGAAAGTGAAGGGGAAGATCTAAATATGTTTTCATTGGCGGAGTCGTTCCACTTGCAGAACGAAGTAAGTCAACTTTTCTCCATTTCCCAACATACACATCTTGGCGCATCTGGGGCTGGAAAGGAGTTGCCTGCAACAAAACAAAGAAGGGAAGATTTAACAGGCAATGGAGAAACAACTTGCAAAGCCCCAATAGAACTTTCTTCACATTGTACACCAAAACATAAACAAAATAAATGAAGCCTAAAGCACATTTCCTTATATGGAATTTATGATGATTAGTTCCAACAAGAGGAGGCTTTTAAAATAAACCCGATACTTAATGCTAAATATGGAATTTATAATGTCTTGCAGCAAGTGAGACTGTGAGAGGTGTAGCACTATTAAGCTAGACTCCATAAAGGCCTATGATAAAGCAAGCTACAGCTATTTCAGAGATTGACACATGACAACAAGCTTTTGGGCTTAAATGTAGTCAGTTGAGCTGTAGCTGTCTTTCTACATCTTGTTAATCTGCAGACGGACAACATTTAAAATGACTCAAGACCTGAGGAAGAAAGGGGACCTTTTCTCCCCTTCTCATTTCACTTTAGAGGTGCATGTGTTAAGTTATTAATCCTCTAGACAGAGAAAGAAAGTCTATTAATGATTCTTGTCAAAAAATGAGGTCATTGACTCACATGCAACTTGATGACCAATTTTCCTCCTTACATGCTAGAGAACATCCATACACTATTCTTTTCATTGCCTATTTTGATTTTATTCATTACAGTATGCAAATATTCTCCCTTCTTCCCACACCTTACACCTGAACAGCTGGCTGACAAAATACTCTTGAATAATAAGCAAAAAGTAATAGGCTAAGAGAATAGATATTGTCAGAAGGCAATTTTTATATTGTTAGAATTGTTACCTGCTGCGCTAGTACCAAGCAACCTTCACAGTTACCAGAAGTTGCTGCAAAGATAGGAAATGTATAATTTCTAATCTGAACAACAAGAGTGCCAGTCCGTAAGAATAAATTGCTTCCATATAGTCTGGAAAATGGTATATCCTTCTCTTTCGCAACAGGATCAAGTTTCTTGACAACTTCTATCATTCCGGCTTCACCGCCTTCAATATTTACCAAGGTAAGATCCAAGTCTGTGGCAATAATGGAAAGAAGAGAAGTTCTAGACCTGCTGGGCTTAAAACCAGCTTGAAAGCCTTCCCTACAGGCTCCAGAGCCCTCAGAGGCCACAAGTTTTTGACATGCCTTGTAATATGATTGGAATGACTGCTTATAAATTTCTTCCTCTAACTTGTGTATAGCACAAGGATCTTGCAAATCTAAATCAGCTCCATTGTAGTTTAACTTTTTAACTGAAGTGGAATCACCAGTATCAGCAGCAGAAGTGCAATGCTCACCACCGGAGACAAGGTCGTCTAAAAAATTTAATCGAACGGCTAATTCGCGGGCCTCATTCTTCAGGAGCTGGTAATGCTCATCAAGCCAGCCCTGCATTGGCTCCTCTTCAATATCAGCTGTCAACTTGCGAATGCAAAATTTGACACTTCCAAATTTTGAAGAACCGGATTTTTTGGATTTAGAACTCTCTTTCTTAAACGGAAAAATGAGTTTCTTTTTTGCAGCCATTATAAGCTTCAACGCCCGCAACTGATCCTCAACGGAATCATCAATGGCACGTAACTCCAACCTATATGGCAAACAAATGTGTACATCAAGGCCTTGAATCACCCAGTCCCAAGTTGTGATTAGGGTTGCATCAGGGCCATTTGAAGTCTTCGGAATGCGAGAAATCTGCATCCGACTACTTCTGAAGATTCTACAATCATTAAAACTGAACATTAGCCCCTCAAGGAGCACTCCAATGCGAGCATTCTCAGAAAATATTGACTGAACTTTAACCATTGCTTCAACACCATCTCCGGCCTCAGCTGATATACTGAGCATTTCAACATCAACAGCAAAGACAGATTCCTTTTTCTTATGTTGTTTTTCTTCATTCCCAGATTCTGCAAGAACTTCCTTCCCTAGTTCAGGTTGGGTCATATTAGGGGGGCCTTCTGAGTTATCGTCAACGGCTTCTTTAAGTTTTTGGTTATGTACTAGTAATTTCAAGTGTAACATAAGCTCAAAAAGTGATATATGCACATCTGGCTCCCATCGAACTGCAATGTCAGTAGCACTGAAAAGAGAGCAAACAACTATCTCTTTAAGACCCCCAGTACGACGTACAAATTTTGCATTTTGCATATCAAGCAATAATACTTTTGACCCGAGAATACGATCATCTGGATGCTCCTGGTAGATTGACCTAGCTCTTTCAAGTTCCATCTGAGCAGACTGTTTGTCCTTGTTTAAACACACACTCAGATGTAAGATCTCAAGTGATACAGAGTACTTTAACTTCTTGCATTTGTCTGAAACTGTCGAAAAAATATTTGCAGTTCTTTTGGTACCATCATCTGAAACAGTGACCACAAACCGACCTCCTTGTGATCCATAATTTGCACGTTTTGGATCTTCAATAATTGTGTTTTCCAAGCCAACATTAGCACAAAAATTTACAGAACACCGTTCCAGAGTAAGCATTAAAAGTCGGGTCCCTTTTCCCGATGATTTTGATGAATGTTTTCCCCGAACTTGATTTTTCTTTCCAGCACCTGACAATTTTTTGAAAAGAGCTGACAAGGACAGAGCAGTTACTATAAGTGATTCCACCCGTCTCATGGTGAAGTAAATACCCACACCAGTCACATCAACAGTAAGAGCTGATATAGTCTTAGGACCGCCTTCTGGAAGCTTATCGACATCCTTTTTGCCCCAGTCTAGACTAACTTTTGCAACATGCAGTAAACATCCTGAATTAGTTTCAACACCAAATAGACACTCCTTCAAGCATTCTTGATACTCATCAGCCAAATGCAGATTTAATTCGCCAAATTCCGCATGTATTGCTGTCCCCTTGCTAGAAATATTATTCGCAAACACATGTGAAGATTGCGAGCAACCCTATTACAATCAAAATATAGATATAAGTTAGTTTAATTAATTCAATATTTAAATGACTTCTTGACAAGTTAACAAATTAAATAAATAAAGAAAAATACTCAATGCAAGAGGAAATGGTGGTTTCTGTAAAATCAACACTACTATGACCTAGAAGTACAGATGAACCATCACACTTGCTGGAAAATAGCTTCTTACCCAAAAAAAAAAAAAAAAAAAGGGGGAAAAACAAGTAAATTGTTAGCCTCTGACCAGTCCAAACAATACACTGGGAGGAAGAAAAACAGAGTAGAGGTTTTGGATGAAGGACCAGGGTAAAATTACTTGAATAAGGTTATGTTCATACAGGCTAAATTTTTTTCCTCAGAAATCTAAATACATCTAAAGAAAGGATAAACAATATTTGGACATTGCAACAGAGGACATGCATAACTTAACAAAAGATCCAACATCTAGTCTCCCCTTCCATCAGATAACTAAAAGCAATTATTTGAATAAGAAGAGACAGAACAATTACTTTTATACATAGAACAGACAACATACTTATGTAAACAGAGAAGACACTTATCAGCTGCTACTTACATGGTACAGAGGTAAACCACTCATATTATAAAGGACGACGGTCATCTCGGGAGCTGAAACTGTACAAGTCCACATAATGGCCTTGGATTCTTTGGACTTCGGTTTATCAACTGACACACCTTCTTCTTTAAGCACCATCTTTTTCTTCTTGGCAAAGTGCAGGCGGATCCATGGTTCCAATCGACTCAAGATCATGTTGCACTGAGTACCCCCTAACTTTACGTCAATCTCAGCCCTGACAGCTGAAGCTGACTGAAAATCCAAATATATTGTTTAAGACAAGAGCACAACAATACAAGGTATAAGGCATTATATCAAGCTTCCCATAACATAAAGTAAGCACAATAAATTAAAAAAGAATGACATGAAATCGTCACAACAAAGCTATCTAAAAAGAACACACATAGGACAGTTATAGTTTTCACTCTTTGATCTTTTATGTTTGATTAGTAAGTGAGAATATATTTTAGAAGTAAATTCAAAAAATAAATATTTATCCTGGTAATGCATAATAGACTCGGAAATTTTTGCGCTAAACAAGATATGCTAGGCTTATCTGGGACCTAAAGGGTTCAAAGTTGAAAGAAATATTTTTTTTTGCTTTGTTCCCTAGTGAGCTCAAGTAGTGTTCAACTGTTATAAAGTTCTCTAGCTTCAGATATTTCGAACAGTTCTTTGTTACAACTTTTTGTCAAGACTCAAGACAACGATTTTCAGAAAGTGACCAGCATGTTTTTAACCAGTCTTAGTACCATCTTTTCCCAATGTGCAAAGAATCATATTTTACTCAGATACATTCCCCCCAGTAAAGGCTCTTTTTTGGACTCTATTTATACAAAATTAAATACCGAGCAAAATCAGGTATTGCCTTCCTGAACAAAATATCTTTTCCACGTCAGCTTAAAAGCTTAGAAGAAAATATTGCACATGGAAATCATCCACATGTGATTCTGTATTTGGGAATCAAGAATAGGAGCTTTAAAAACAAACATTTGGAGATATTACACCCACTATTCTCACTTAGGACTGGCCAATGCACATTCAAATCTCCATCAAGGATAATTTACACTTCAGATATGCACATGGCCAAAAACCCCAGGTATATTATGTGATATTTTAACAACAATTTTGCACATAGATAAGTTTGAGGTGCTCTATTTCACTTCAATATTGAGATCATGTGAGAACCTAAGGCTAAATTGAGAACAAGGAACCAATTTGGGGCCCTGGATCATCCTAATTAGACGGACAAGGTGTACCTGTGTTATTAATGGCATTTTTGTAATTTTGCAACTTTAAAAACTGACAATTATTTTTGAAGCAATTTCATTTACTTTTTAATTGTTTTCATTTATTTTTAATAAATTTTCCATTTACTTGTAAAAAATCAAACTGGAAACCAGTTTATAAAGTTGCAAACTTACAAAAATGTCATTAATGACACGGGAAACATGTTGGTTGTCCGATTAAGATAATCTGAGGGCCTAAAATAGTTCTTTGTTCTCATACTAACCTTATCCTATTTGAAGCACCTACAAAGCCACAGATACTCTGCATATCATCTTAACAATCCAAAATTCTTTTTCCTTGATAAACTAACCTATTGCCTTTCCTAAGATGGAGATTATGGCCAACTACCATTCTTAACTCCTAAATGAAGAAAAAAAATAATAAGGTGCGCAATTATTTGACCCTCCTCTCTTTAAGAGTTTAATTTTCTATCTTTGACCAATCAATCTTTAACCTACAACCATACTTGCCTCCTAAATGAGGAACAAAATTATTCCATCCACTTCAAAAAAAAACATTAGCATATTCTGAGCCTCCCCTTAAACATGAAACCCATAATCTCTTCCATCTCTCCAATCATACCATATGCTTATAACTGATGAGGCAAAACCAGGAGTATAAACATAGCAATGATAAAACTATCATATAATTCTCCATATTCAAAAGCACCAAAATCCAAAAGGACACAAGCATCTAACATAAGGCTTTAGCTGCAAATTAATTGTTTATTTAGAACTAATGCCCTATTCATTTCACCTTACCTTATTTTTGCTGAACATGAAATTACTTAACTGAACCAAAAATAAATTTAACTAAACTGAAATAATTTTTACTAAATTGCAAATATTTTTCCTAATTTCTATTATATTTCTTCTTTAAAGTTATTGATTTTAACTGAATTGAAATTATTTTTAATGAACTAAAATTAGTTTAACCGAACTAAAATTAATTTAACTGAACTGAAATTATTTTTCTTGATTCTCTATCATAGTCTTTTAAATTTATTGATTTTTATTGAACTGAAATTATTTCAACTGAATATTATATTTTTAAGGTAAGAGAATAGGGTCTAATAAGGAGGCTTTAAATTTTGAAAGTCACCTTGGTGATAAAGAAAGGACAAAAAGTGACTGATATTCACAACACAATACACTCTTTTATAAACAAGAAAATCAACTGAGAATAAAAATTAACTATCCATCAAAAATTTTATTACAAAAAAATACATATAACTGAAATATATATTTTTTATACACACAAATGAAATATATATATTAAATATATTCTTAGTATCTCACCAATTAGCTAAGTTAGGATAATCCTCATGCATCATATGATTTCTTCTCTTGCATTTAGAATACTAGACAAGCATATGGGATTGAGTGATATAAAACCAGGGGAAAGGCTATAGGCATCTTGGTTTGACAAAGAAAACAACCATTAAACTATGTAAGAGCTATACCATTCTATCAAAATTACCTGTAGGGGAATATACACAGAAGAACCAATATTAACCCGCAGTATTTCCAAAATAGATGTACCACTATCTCTCAAAAGCTGAAGTGACCAAGAAAAAATGGGGACCAAGAAACAAATGATTAGTACATACCAACTAATATTAATACCAACTAATCATGAACCTTAACACAAAATATCATACATGAATCTCACTGAAATCTAGTTGAATGTCGAGGCGTGTACACTCCCCGCCATCTTCAACAGACCTTGATTTGACGCTTTTCATTTGGATACCTTTGATATGATTCTCCACTGAAAGACCTTGTCCTTGATGCTCAAATCTCACGCCCAATTTAGGCAGATTGAAGGATACCTGAAAAGTAGCACATTCTCAACAAAATGAAATTTAAGTTCAAATAGTCAATAAAACATAATAACGGAAAAGGAAATAGTCAATTAGTCAGTAGATATATGATGAATACTACTCAAAAGATAAGAAAAGAATTAAAAATTTTAAAAAAAAAATTAAAAAATAAATAAATAAATAAATAAATAAAGAAGAAGAAAAAGGAAAGGAGTTATTACATCTTATTCAAAGAATGACATGGGTTGACTTTTGAAGTAACATAAGAGAGAGGATCTACAGGGCATATGTACTTCTGAAAGTATAAATGTTGGCCACACAGATCGAAATAAGTAAGATAAAATATCATCAGAACTTGAGCTCCAAAAGCATAAAGGACCACTAATAATACAATAATTTGATATACAAGAAAACCGTATTACTATAATCTGGCATTGCAAGCCTATAACCTAGAATCCTGACCTGATAATTACTGTACACTCAGTGAAATCTAATAATACATACTCCATCCCTTTTTAAATACTTGCTCCATTTTTACTTTTTGCACTATTCATTTGTCCTACTTTAACTAATGTTTATGATTTATACATAAGAAAAGATATAGCCTTGTGGGTACTTGTTGGAATCGCCTCAATGGTTAGACTATTAATTCAATGGTTAGAATTCATACTTAATGATAATTAAAAATATTATTGATCAAAGACTAGCATCGGCATAAGTGCCCAAGAGAAATGGAGCAAGTATTTAAAAACGGAGAGAGTACTAATATTAGCAGCTTGGGGGTGAAGAGGGGGTGGGGGGTGGAGCTAAATTATTCCACTACGGTGTGTTCCTCCACCAATCCACTTGTCTTCTTTGGCTCCATAACATTATTTATCTTCTTTTTGAAACTAAGAGAAATATATAAATGACGCCATTAGAAGACAATCATTTACTAGTTAAGGGGAACAAGCTTGTGTCATAACTACCCCAAGCCTCACTCAGCTAGATCATAGTATTCCCTTTGTCATCATTGTTGTTGTTGCTAATGACAAATATTTTTCAGCCAGTGGTGCATTAGCTATTTCATCTTCTCTTTATTTGAAATTAGATATGTAGCCATGCCAAAATTTACAAATGTCAACCATGTAGGCTTTCTGAAATATCATAGTAGCAGGCAGCATATTTACAAGAATAATCAAATTAATCTAGCAGATATCATCTTTCAATAAAAATCCTTCCCACTTGTAAGAGCTCTACAAGTTTGACAAAGAATTTTATAACAAAATACTTATTTTAAAAAAAATACTATGAAGGCAAGGGGGAAAAAACATGGACAGCTGTAAATCAAAAAACAGCAACCATTTCAAGTGCTATGGATGCATAGTAACAGCAGCTACCACTGAGTCAAATTAATCAAATATCAAGCACCCATTCACCTATGCATAATGCAAAGTATAGAGATATGGAGCAAATAAGGTAGCCTAAAAAAGGAAACAGGAAAACATGGAAAAATGTAAGCTTTCAATAAAACTTTCTATTTTTATTTTTATATTTTTTTGGAAAAATTTAAAAAGAAAAAAAAATCTGCTATCAATTTAAAAATTATAATTTTAATTTCGATTGTCTTATGACACACTTGCTATTAAAAATATGCTTAACAATAGATACAAAGTCAAAAGGCTCCATGAAAATAGGGAGTTTCTCCAACTCTCTATAGTTTGACATGTTTTTTCTTGCCACATAATTTAGGCGGGTTTCAACATGTTTCAGCTTCTGAAAACGTTTCAAAACAAAAACATCAGCCTAGATGCAAAATCAAAAGGTTCCATGTAAATAGGGAGTATCTCCAACTCTATAATTAGAAAAAAATTCTTGCCAAAGAATTTGGGCGGGTTTCAACATATTTCAGCTTCAGAAACAGTTCAAAACAGAAACATCAGCCTAGAGAGTGTTCCGTGCAATGTAGCATACATGTAATGAGTCCTAGACTCCTATTTACTAAATTTTCAATGGAACTTGACCTTTAAAACCAGCTTGCAATATCCAATGACTGATCAGTTTAAACAGTCAGCAGTAAAAACAAGAAACTCCAAAAACAATGAAAAAAAATTATACAGTCCATAAATAAATTTTTAAAAAGTAGTTGCACATCATCTATGGAAAAACCTCACCTTTTCAGGAAACAAAGTTGAGAGTTTGCTCATTGACGACAGTGCTTCTTTCTGGGGTGGGCTCTTGACAGCCCTGTTATCACTGATTGATTCAGTGGTTGGGTCGGAAGTGACAGCAGAAGAAGTTTTACGTTTCTGAAGCAGTTCCTCGTTAAGATTCATTACTATTTCACCACATGAAACATCCACATCCTTCACAACTATCCCAAATTCTCTGTTGCACAAGCATCAACAACCTCAAATAAATCTTCTAGGAACAAAATTGCAAAAAAAAAATAAAACAAAAAAAAAAAAAACAAAAAAAGCTACTGATATATCTTACATGATAGCTATAGAAAAACTCAAGATCCAAGAAGGGTCACCTACGAATATACGGACACAAAACAGTCTTCATAAGTGAGAATGCTAAGCTACCTACATGATCAACACTTTAATCTCAAGAAAAGACAAGTACGGATTGCCAATTGCAAAGTCTGGCTCACCCACAACCCACCTCTGGCAGAGTGGCAGAAACCAATTCAAGCCCACATTGATCAGCCAGAAATAACGTAGTAAAACCTAGCTAGTTCATCAAGTTGTGAAGCCAAACTCAACCAAAAGGGTTGTAAACTGGACCACATCAAAACAGCCTGGGTCAAATAGGTCATACAGGCAAGGAAAATAGGATTGATCTACCAATCAAGTATGCTCTGTGTGCATTATTACAGCAAGCCAGAGGTGATGGATTCCTCATAATCCTCAGCAATGCCCCGAAACAACTAGACATGCTTAGAGATATATAAGCATAAGATCTTACTACGTTAACAAATGGCTTAGTATTAAAAGGTTCAAGGAGCAATGAGGCACAAAAGGTCCCTGCAGCTCAGGGGCCCTGGGTAGAAGGCGACCGCGTGCACAAATCGAATACGAGATGCACTTTTTATTTTAATTCTATTTGCAGCATTTAATTATTCCAGTAAAAGAGCATATATCTGTTAAACTAGAAACTAAAGTAGTTCAAAACAAGTGGATAAAAACCTCAAAGAATAAGAAGAGAGGAGGGGAGTGGAGAGGACATTTGACTGCCTCAAACCCTACACTCAATATTGTGGGGCACCCCAGCAGAAGTTAATAAGAGAAAAAATTATTATTAAAAAATAAAAAATAAAACAGAAAGAAGACCGAGAACATTTGGCACAACTCTAACCAAGAGCAATCACTCATCATTTTCTATCGAAAACATAAAAGACCTTCAACGATACTTCATATCAGGCTTACATAGTCACAACTCACAAAGTCATAACAATGGGATCTCACTATCGATCACACTCATCACAGAAAATCTTGTTTATTGCCAAGAATTTGATTTAATATTCCTTGTTAACAACTTGACTTGATTTCATTTACATCTTTATCAATGCTTTTTCTGTTTAAGACAAGGATATATTTGAGAGAATCACTCTAACATGTGTTAACCTTCCATAATTATTAATGGCATTTTGGATAATAAATCAAACCTCTTCAAGAATATTCAGAAACACAGGGGCAGTTTGAAAGTTTAGTTATACCAAAGAATACCATAGGAAAATTCCATGTATTTAAATTTCATCTCCATTATTCTTTCATTACTTTTCCTCTCTTTGATTCTTTTCACATCTCCATCAATTAGATATCAGAAACAGAACCAGGTAGGGAACTTTAGTGCCAGTTTTCACCTTTAACAGTAGATGCGTGTAGAAGGATATACAGTATGGTAAAAGTAAACAGACAATTGATAGATACTTTGTAAACAATTAAGGAAATTACAAATACATTGAAACAGTAGAGAAAATTTTGCTGGCAGAAGATAGTTCATTAAATAAATACGAGTATGAGGAGCGACCAAGCAAGGTTATCCCAATTACTAAATTGTCAGTGGTTGACAATCTAAGAAAACATTAATAAAAACAAGAGCAAACAGAAAACATCCACTTCAACCCATCTCTTCATCAGAATAATTTATACACATTGGGGAAAAAAAAACATTAAACAACATCCAGTGCAACTTTCAAATCAGCGCAAAGCCACAAGCATATACAGGATGCAGCCATAGGGTACAACCACAAAGAGATGAAATTAACCCAGAATACAAATAGAAAAATTATTAAGCCAGACAAGTGACAAAGCTACCAACCTGTTGTGACCAAATTCACATGAAAGAGAGAGCTCCTCACAGTTAAAGGAAGAAAAAGGTTGCTCCACCAATGGAATCGATGATTGACTTGCTACCATATATCCCTCATCAACCTGGCTTGATGTATCATCATTACTGATCCGTGGTTCTCCCACTTGAGCAATTATAGGTGAAAGGAGCAATTTAATGAAGAGACTTGGTTTGGTATTGCCATTTTTAGATATATCCACTCTCAGATCCTTAACTTCTAAGGTTGCCTTGGGTGTCTGCATGCAATGGCCACCAATCATTCAAGAGGAATAAAATCAGTCACATGCATGACTATGGAAATAAGGGACGGTAGAACATGGAAGCTTTAGAGAGAGAAAAAGAAAAAATAAAAGTAGTAGTAACAAAGATTTTTCCATCAGATAAAGGATGGCCAATTGTTAGCTGAAGTACTGCATGTGAACAAAATTAAAACACAACATTCTTCTTAATGATGTTCACAGACATTTTCCTTCAGTTTTTGGTTTCAATTATAACACCTCCACCTCATAAAGTTGACATAACTCTAAGAAACCACCCTTTTGAGTAGCACTTTGTAATAGAATAACAACATTAGCACAGATTTAGACCATAAGAACACATTTCCATAAACAAGTACTCCCTCAATCCCAAAATTAAGCGCCCGTTTGTAATATTTCACAGAAATTGAGGCAAATGGATAAAAGTGAAATTTTCTCAAAAGATATTCATTATTGTGGTACAACTCATCTTTTTTTGGTTGTTTCATGTGCAAGTACAAGCATTAATGATACATAAGATAAGTTGGTGAGAATCTTATGGGTATAATGGGAAATAACGGTGTAATGGTCCAAAAGAGTTTTTTATTTATAATAGGCACTTAATTTGGGGACACCCAATTAGGAAAACAGGCACTTAATTTTGGGATGGAGGAAGTATCTTGTTGCACCCCTCAATCACATTAATTCAATACACTCCATCAAGGAGACACATTGGAAGCTATTCAATAAACGTTGTTTGCTACTGAAACCATTGAAACTACATGTAATAAAACTTATAACATGTTAGTTCAATGAGATTTAATATATATATATATAAAAACAAGATGCCATGTAAGTCAAACAACCATAAAATTTAATGCCAAAAGAAGGCTATCAAAATAAGATCCTGTAACATCTCATTGATGCTCAGAAAAAACAATGGATACCTTTAATGACAAATCTGTCACGGAGACTGAGAGGAATCTGGCAATGTTAGCTATAACCATCCATTTTCCCCTGCCTGCAGAGCGGGGTTTACGGGTCTTAGCCTTCTGTGTACCCTTAGTTGTCCCTTTGTTTGACTTAGTTGTCCTCGTCACAACTTCTAAGTCACATATCAAAACTTGCAGCTTTGGATCCCTTGATAAAAAACCAACCCCAAGTTTGACCAAGGACTGACGTAAACTAAGTCTGATTTCACCAATGGAGACTGATTCAATAGGACCCTGTGAGTTACAGAATACATAAGAACTTGAAGAAAACATGATTATAGATTTATAGGAACACTAACTGGTAAAGCTAACAATGCTTCCATATATTGCTATACGCTATTCTCTGACAACCCAATCCAGCCTTACCTAATAATTTTTATTTTAAAAAAAAAAATGTATTGGAATACAATATCAATTCAAAAACTCAATCACTTAGGTGTCCAGAAATACTTCCTATCATAATTATTAACCAAGGTATTGATCAATATACATGCACCGTAAAAGCATTCAGCTTCTGACAACAATCAAAATTGGAAATTTAATCCCTTGATTACCTAATACAATTATACACAAGGAAAAATTAACACAATAATATGGACAATACCTTTTTAAATTTTACCACCACATCTCTTAAACATTTCCATCCGCCCACTCGAAATCCAACAGATGCTCCCACAACACGACTCAAGGCCCAAGCTACCAACCTCGCCACAAATCTAAACAGCACAAAAAAAAAAGACAAAAAGGTTATCAAGTCTTCTTTGATCAACCAATATAAACGAAGCAAAAAATTCATGGGATTCCAGCTTTCCGTAATTGTCCATTTACTTCTTTTAATAGTGTCATATTTAAATAAAAAAAATCTTAATTTATATTGTCCAAGGGGTGTTGCAGATGACCCTGATGGATGAATGCGCTAAGAACAAAAAATACCCTCAACAAAGGAACTTACTAAATTTGTCCACAGCAAGATCATAAGTTCTGAAGGACATTGTAAAGCGGTAAATGGAATTGGTGCCATTCCTTCTTCTCAACCATTAGTAAGCTTAATCATATAACTTAATGGTTGGAATAAAGTTCATGACATTGACACTATAAGTTCTCTTTAGTAAGCCCTACTATTACCTCAAAACCATAGCCTATAATACTCATTTACTTTGCCATCCACTTACTGCTTCACAGATGCAAACATTGATTTCTCTCCTTTTCAGCTTTTAGAAAGCTTCATCTTATAATAGGAGGCAAGCTGACGTAATGACATAAAAAGTGTATGTGTATATATCCTTTGCTAACCCTAAATTTATGTATTATACTCATTTATTCACAATTCAAAAAACTTGGATTTGTGTTGGCAACAAATAAAACAGCCAACTGATTTTCAATCTGCACAACAAATTATCAGTCAAGCATTTCGAATGTCATTCCTCTACATACTCTTCCTTCTCCTTCTCATTACACCCACTACTTTTTGTTACAGAATCAACAACAATGCATGTAGAATCACGTATATTTGTCATTTCCAAATAAAACTGGAAGGTTTTTGCAAACACATTTTGCCGTCTTATCCCCTTACTTCGCAAACTTATAATTTCTACTTACTCTCTCTTACTTTATCCACATATTTCTTAAGCTTAGCTACCTTTTTTACATTGTCTTTCACACTTTATCCACCTATTCTTTATACCACTAACCACTCCTTGAAAAAAGAGTTAAGTAAAATGGGTACATCAAATGAAATCAAAGGGAGTATTTAACCTCTTTCTCACTCTCCCAAAGTCTTTCTTATCCTTGAAAAATCACTTAACATCTAAACCCCAATTGTCACTTCTCTTTATATAAGATAATAAACAAAACATATGGTCCCAAAAGTTACACTCACTTTCTTGTGGCAAAAATCTATATATATCTACAATAAATGGATAACATATCAAAGAACAAAGGTAGTAATCAACTTATCATAGAAAATTCACTATAATTTGAAATTCGTTAATTCTAGTGCATACCAAGGTTGAATATAAAGATGTGTTTCATATCCCTAGTTGTGCTGGAGGTTCCAGGACTATACTAAGTAGAGGTAATATAATGCAATGTTGAGAATATAACTTAGCCCCAAAATATGAGACCTTCTAGGGTACCTAGAGGGTTTTGGCCCAAGAGAAAATGTCTCCCTTAACATGTGGGTTTCGTAAAATAATCCAAGAACTTTATTATGTACAAGTATGCCGGCGATACATGTCACGAGGGAGTATATATTCTTAGTATTTTTCCAGACAGATGATAATAAGTACATTGGAGGTGGCATAATACCCCTCTCAGAGCAACCATATGTACTATCTTCACACATTCTCGATTGTACATTATTGTACATTGAGGTTATGTTGGCTATCTTATTTCTCAGGGTGCTAAAACCTAACAATTGAAGTTCGATTCTCTTGACCTTCTAACTTAGAGCAAAAACACAACCACAAAAAAGAGAGCAAATGGGAAGGACACATATAAACCCATCAATTAGTTGATCACACGCCTTTCGGAGACAATCTCTCTCCCAATTCATATTGTAAAGGCCATTAAGGGTACAGCTGCCCACACCTAACACTTAAAGACAGGATTTTTCATATGCAATTGTTATAATTGTTCAGCAATTTCTTCAAATTACATACAAATACTAACCAAAAACACAAGAAACAGTCGAATTTCAGCTCAAATGCAGCAGCTAAAACCATAACAAAAGCACCCAGAAAACAAAAACCAACCAAAATTCAAAATCAAATGATCACTAGAATTTAAAGAGATGGGAAGTTAACTTACATAAAAATAACCCATAAAATAATGGAAACGAACAAAAATCTGAACAAAAACTTCGCCGGAGAAGTAGCCATTGCCGACGGTAAGGGTGAAAACCCCAAGAAACCCAAATCAAATCAAACAAAACCCATATGAATTTTAAAGTGATCAAGAAAAAAGGAAGAAGAATCAAAAGAGAAAAATTGCAAAAGGGGTTGGATCAATTGCATAATTAAAGATAAAATTGGGGAAGAATGTCCAAAATTAAGATGAAAAAATTGTACGAAGCACGAAGATCGAAGGGGTTAGTTATTGCTAAAGAAGGGAGAAGACGAAGAAAAGGAAGAGTCTTAATTATGTCATTCTGATCCGTGATGTGCTCTCTGATGAGAGAGAAAATGATGAGAGAGAAAGAGAGAAGAAGGTGATGAAATAATGTAAAATTAATTAATTATTTATTTATTTTATAATTATGGGATTTTATTACATTTTTAATTTCGTTATTAGTGTCTTTTAACTTTCTCTTTTAGGTTCTTTTTGGGAGGACTTGGAATTTTTTATGGGATGGTGTAGGACTGTAGGAGGACGTGCTTGATGTGTCCCTATTGTGAAGTAAAATCTCGAAAGTGACCTTGTGGGTGTTGTTTTCTTTTTTTGATGCAAGGTTTATTATACACTCGGGTTTTGGAGAATATCACGATTTGACGATGATTAGCAACGGAGATAGGGGTCTTTGAACTACACTTTAATGGATTGTTTGCTCTCCATTGTAATGTTTTATGTGTGTGTTAAGTATAAAATGTATATAGTTTTGGAAGGCCTAACAAATAAAATTTTTGGTGTTTAAATAGCCACAAGGAGGGTGGGGTGAGAATTAATCCTATAATCTTCTGGAATCGGGAGGGAAGCTCTAACCACTTGAGTTATCCTTCGCTCTCAAAATAGAAGTTTAATTATAGTGTTTAATTATTGATGTTATGTATTTTTATTTCTATAATTTGGACTAATACATGAAAGATGGGAAAGATAGAAGTCCCTTAGGCAATTTTGAAGCCTTTTTGGCTTTATATGCTCCCAAAAGTGAGTAAATGGTCACTTTTCATTTATTTCAAGTCATATAAACCAAAATATAAGTTAATTATGGATGTTACGTGTTTTATTTCTATAATTTGGACTGATACATGAAAAATGGGAAAGATAGAAGTTCCTTAGGCAATTTTGAAGCCTTTTTGGCTCTATACGCTCCCAAAAGTGAGTAAATGGTCACTTTTCATTGATTTCAATTCATAGAAACCAAAATATAAGGGTTCGATTGGCATTGTTGTGGTTTTCTTTTTTTGGTTTTTTGTTTTCTAAAAGTATATGATATGAGTCCCATAATGAATAAAAAATTATATAAACTTATTAAAATTATGATAATTTTGAAAACTGACAACACAAAAGTGGAAAACGTCTTCTTTTTTTTCCCTGTTTTTAGTTTTTGGTTTTTTAAAAAAAACAGGAAACTGAAAACCAAAACTGATGCCAAACAAACCCTTTCATTTATTTTGAGTTTTATTTCTATAATTTGGACCATCACATTTATTCTAATGATTGTTTTCATCATGGATTGTTTTTATTTTGTAACCTCATTCATATGTTTTTTTTAATAGGATTTTTGTCCAAGGAAAGCCCCGTATGATGTTGACGAGTTGAATGTGGTTCGAGAACAGTGGGCGCAATACTTTAGAACTAAATATTTATTGAATGCATAACTATTAGCTTAGGTAGAACAAAGAAATATTATTAGTGTTGTAATGTGTTGGATAAATATATACAGGTTTTTATTTGTAATGTTTTACTACTTAATTTTTATACTATGTCGTATTAATTTTTACGAAAGTTTGTTCGGTATAATTGTTTATTTACAGGAACATGTTTATTATAATAGGTTTTAATTAATATATATTAATTATATATAAATACATGCTGTAGAAATTTAATAAAAAAAAATTAATTTAATGACTATTTGTAACGGGCAGGAGAGTTTATTTGTAACGGGCATTTTGTTGCCCGTTACAAATAAGTATTTAATTATATACTATAAAACCTTATTCGTAACAGGCATTTGAGGTGTCCGTCACGAATAATGGGTTATTCGTAACGGGCGTTTTAGGTGCCCGTTATGAATAAGGACCTATTTTAGTACAAAAAAGGCTTTATTCATAACGGGCACTTGAAACGCCTGTTACGGATAACCCATTATTTGTAACGGGCGTTTCAATGTCCGTTATGAATAATGGGTTATTCATAACGAACAGTGCTCGTTACGAATAATAATGGCCATCCATAACGGCCGCATACATAACAGACGCTGCACGTTACAGATGGCCTTTTTCCACTAGTGTAAATATTAATTGGGCTTGTAAGTACTCATATGCGCTAGAATAAATGGCTTACTCTCCTAAACTATGTTCATGAAATAAGGCTCATATATATTAAAAATAATAACTTTATAATTAGAGTTTAGAAAATCATGTACAATTTTCTTATTAAAAAAAAACCCACTTGAAAGTTGTAATATGTATATAGGAAAAATTAATAATCTGAATATCTTAAGAAAATATTTTATAAGCGTATAGGAAAATTATTCGTCCATTTTTATAAACGGGATTATAAGATCCGAAATAAAGACATAGTTAAGCTTAATTATTATTAATTATGATTAATAATAATTAAATTGGTTTAAAAATTAGGGGTATTACAGTCTACCCCCCTTAAAAGAAGTTTCGACCTCGAAACTCTTGACTAAAAATTTGTATAACGACTTAAATTGACTCATGCACAACCTAAAATGGGCGAATAAACGACTTAAAATTGCATAAAGGCAAAAAGCGCGAAACTCTATCGCATTCTATCCCCCCGTAACTCGAGTACCAACCTCGTGAAACAACTCAGGGTACCTCTTCCTCATGTCGGCTTCCGCTTCCCAAGTAGCTTCTTCCGTCTTATGGTTTGACCATAACACCTTAACTACCTTAACATCTTTGTTTCTTGTGCTCCTCACCTTGCTATCTAAAATCTTTATAGGCCTTTCCTCGTAGGTCAAGTTTTCATCCATTTCAATGTTTTCGGGTTGTAAGATGTGTGAAATATTCGGTGTAAACGTCCAAATTACAAATTCTTGGCTACATTCTAGTGTAGCCAAGCTAGCTGCAACACCATTAAATGTGAACATATAGTACGTTAAAATGAACATACGTTTTTTTTCTTCCTTATATCTTAATTCTCTTTCTTCTTCTTCTTTAGCTAAATTATTTCTCTCTCTTCGGTTTTCTTCTCAATTTTAACATTTTCTCTCTCCTCTTTACCTCATTTCCCTCCAATCTTTAAAGTTTTCTTCCTAAATTTTTGAGTTACTAATTCGTGTTTTGATGGGTATACTTTTTTCTTTCTAAATCTATGAGTTTCAGATTCAATCATTTGGCTTTATCAAAGAGGAAAGAAAAAATGGAGGAGAGAGAAAGTTGAAGGTCAAAGAAAACAATGGAGGTTAGATTTTATCAATTTGTAATTGTATTTTGTATGATTTCGTTGACCATGCATGATGATTTATTGTTTGGTGTTTGAAATTATTATGAGTTTGTGATGAATATCAATTAAATTGCTAATGAATATCAATTGTATTGCTTAATTTGTAGTTATTTTCTCCCTCCCCCCCTCTCTTTTTCTTTTGATTTCTAATCATGTTACAAATCAATAATTAATTTCTCTATGATGAATCAAGATTAGATTTAAGGTATATATTCAATTTTTTAGAGTTTCAATAATTACAATCGATCTTGAATATAATTTCTGTAAAAAAAATGAACACGTAGGAATTTAAAAATGAACAAATTTTACAAAATGAGCATTTAGTACACCGAAAATGAATATTAAATACATAAAAAATGAACAAATTTCAACAATTTATTTTATCATTATTTTTCGTTAATAATTTATACACAATGAATTTGAACCTTTATGAAAATCATGTTCATTTTAATATCCTAAATGTTCATAACTTTTTGTTACATGTTCATTTTATAAGTGTTTATTTTTTAATACTAAATGTTCATTTTTATTAAGTTGAAAGTACAATATAATACGTTGAAAGTTAAATTATCTGAACATTTAGTGTCGAAATTCTGAACAATTTATTATGAATATATATATTTCGTTATTCATTACGAACATATCTGTTATTGATTATGAACACATATGACATATAGAGTGATAATTATTTATATTTTTAACTTATGTATTGATGATTATATATTATGAACATTCTAAATAATTATTATGAACATATGTTGTGATGGTTATGAATTTTGATTATTTGTTATATTTTAGTGAGTACAAATTAATTGTATTTGTAGAAGACAAAGACTCTGAATTAGTGAAGAAACAAGTAAGAAGTGATGAAGAAGTATATGATATTACAACGAATTTGCCTTTAAGTTGGAGAATTTCTGATGTATATGATCCCAATTTTATGGTTGTATGATAAATGTTCATTTCTAATATATTTAATGTTCATTTTATTTTTTTGACATGTTCACTTTTTATTACTAAATGTTCATTTTTTTACGTGTTCATTTTTATTACTGAACATTCTTTTTTTTTTTATTTTTTTTATGTGTTCATTTTTCTAACTAAATGTTCATTTTTAAGGTCGTGGTCTAGTAAATTTATGATTATATGATAATCAGATTCATTTTTAATAAATGATCATTTCGTTATAACATATAAACTTTTTAGTATTAAATGTTCATTTTTTTACGTGTTCATTTTTTGTTATTAAATATATTTTTTTTCATGTTCATATTTTTTAACTAAATGTTCATTTTTTATTTGGGCCGTGCGTTTTGGGCCTCACTTGTTGTGGTTATCTTGGCTGCACTAGAGTGCTGCCAAGGCCAATTGCTTCCGAATTTGGCTTACATGGAATACATTGTGGACTCTTTCTAACTCATTAGGCAGCTATCCTTCCTATCTTTTGGATGATTTTATATGGGCCAATGTATTTAGGGTTTAATTTCCCCCCGAACCTCATTACACCCTTTATTGGAGATATCTTTAACAAGACTTTCTCACCTACTTCATATTCCTAATCTCTTATTTTCTCTAGGATCATTTTTACTTGTTTTACCGTTTCCTCGATCAATTCTGGCCCGAGCACAACAGTTTCACATATATCATTCCAACGGGTCTATTCTGGCCCAAGCCCAAACACAACGGATCTATTCCTTTAATAATTGTGACGGGTCATAGGGATCCATAGAATTGCTCTCTCTCAGACTAGTGAGTTCTCCATTGAAGCGCACTCAACGTTCTCCATTGAAGCGCAGTTGGCGTGAATCTAGTTCTTGTATCCCCCATTGAAGCAAATTCTGAGGTACCCATTTGTTCCACACTTTCTTTAGTTTAACTCAGTACTCTCAATTTGGGGTTCTTCTTACTCGAATTAATTATTAATTATAATTACTGAAAGATTATGACGAACAATTTCATTGCTAGAATTCTTCTATTTAACGTGATTTTTGGTAATTAAGTGGGTGTTAATGTGTTGCAGGGTTTTGTTTTTATAATTTTTCAATGGTAGGACATAACCATGAAAATGGGGTTTATCTCCCTGAGCCCAGCAAAATACGCAAGTAAGTCAATATACTTTAACCCACTTGAATTTTCATGAATTATTCTTTATTTTTAATCTTTATGAATATCTAAAATAAGAACTAAATAATGAAATTTGCATATTGTTGTTAAATAACCTGATGCGATTATATGCCTTTTGATTGAATTTGCTAGAGAAGTGCCTCAATTGGTTGGTTTATTGAAAGAGATGAAGGAAGGTTTAGATGTTGTTACTAGCAAAGTTCAAGCTTTGACTGCCAAGGTAAGTTCTTTTTGCATAATTTATTTTTTATATACGTGCACGATTCTATGCAAACCGGGTTGAATCTGTTTTGAGTTGTTTGAATTGCTCAACACATTGCGATTTTCTTGTAGAAAAGTGTAATTTTCTTCATTAGTAGCCAAATTTTGCCAATCGTGTATTGTGTGTTTGCCTGTTTGGAAGTAAAATTGTAAAATGCATTTGCCGTTAGCTTTTAATTTTTATGGATTAGATGTGGTTTTTAGGAGGTGACATTATTTGCTCTCTTTGGTTGTACAAAATTTACCTGAAATGCCTTTTCCCAATCTTTGTACAAGGTGTCAAGGTTATTGTCTTTAATGTCTGGTTTTAATGTATTAGGTAAAGGCAAAACAATTTCCTACTGCAGATGGGGTAAGCTATCTCGAGGCAAAGCATCTGCTGCTTGTAAATTATTGTCAGTCACTTGTCTATTATCTTCTGCGCAAGGCAAAGGGATTGTCAATAGAGGGGCATCCTGTTGTCCGAAGTCTCGTAGAGATACGATTATTTTTGGAGAAGGTATGTCTGGTTGTCTGCCTATATATTTTCTTCCAGTCTTAAGAATTAAGTGATACCCTTGGTGCTATTTATGATTTGTATTTTTGGAATTTTTTCACAGATACGCCCTATAGACAAAAAGTGTGGATATCGAATTGACAGGCTAATAACATCTGCCTCAACCGATGGTGTGAAAGCGGATATGACTGAAGAAGTTGGAGGTGCCACTCAGAAGTCTGAGGATTTGTTAAAATGTCGTCCCAATCCAGACATGCTTGTCAGCAAAATTCCAGAGATGGATACTGATGTAAGTAGATATTGACATATTGTCAGCTTACCATGATGCCACCAGCAAATATTACACACTTATTGACTCTGTGAAAATAAAAGGATATGATAATTTGCACCTGAACTTTCAGGATCATGGTGGTATCTACCGGCCTCCCAAAATTGCTCCTGTTACCATGGAAGACAAGAAGTCTAAGCTGGAGAGAGATGCTGAGAGAAAAACAAAGCACACTCTACGAAGAGTTAGACAAAGTGAATATGTTAAGAGTTTGGTGGATGATCTAGAGGGGAGACCTGAAGAGGTCAGATTTTCCATCGATTACTCGATGTGATTTATTGGTGTATATTGGGTACATTTTATGCTTATTGTTTTCTGTCTATCAACCACAGGTGAAAGATTCAATCGGAGCTGGATCTGAAAGTAGAGAACTTTCTAAATTCGCAGAGAAGTGGCAGAAACGTGAAGAGCAAGAAGAGGAGATTTTTAATCGTGCTCCCATTACAAAGGCAGAGAAAAAGAAAACTAAACAATTAATGAGATCCAATGGGTATCTATTATTCTGTTAAAAATTTAAACTTATGTTGATTTATCGCTTCAATGATATCATAGCATATAACTTGTGCTGTTAATCCTGTTATTGAATTTGTTTTCTTTGATTTGTAGGTTGCAAGGTTTGACTAATGATTTCTATGATGAAATTAAAGGCTTAGAATTTGGAGATGACGGTGATGAGCAAAATACAACAGGTTTTGGTAGTGTTAGAAGCATGGGAAGAAAACATAAAAAGCAGAGGGTATGCATTAGTTACTGTGTATAATATATATCTAGCTTAGTTCCTTTTATTGATACATAAAAAATTCTTAGCACTTCTAATTGCAGCTGAAATGTGACTAGGCCTTTATGTGCTTGATATGTTCACAGCTTCACCATACATAGTAGTTATATTGGTGATAAGGGAAGATATAGTTATTAGAAACATAAAATTGCAAGGTTGTTTGTTTAACAGAACAGTAGGGAGTACAACCTCATGGATAAATAAATCAGTGTCCACAATTTACATTAACTCACTAGGTGTGGAACTGCTTCTAGTGAACCAACAGAATACCAGCTTGGTTTTTTCACGCTCATAAAGTCATAGATATTATCTTCTCTTCGGAAGCCCATTCTTCGAATTTGTTGATATATATGATGTATACATATATAAGATACTTATGGTGCCCTCTTCATATCTGAGGCTGTAATGATAGTATTATAAGTTGCAAGTAGCCATCAATATCTGATAGTGGAAATTACTAGTTTGCAAAACACAGCAAACACCAGCATTGCAGCTATCAATACTAATGCATGCTAAAAACATCAGAGGAAAGCAGAAACAAATACCTGTAAATGGGAAGTTAGTGATTCTAGAAAATACTGCAAAAGTATGGGATTTTGTGAGACTATGATTCATTGAACAATTGAAGCATTTAAATTCAGCCTTATACCTAAATGGCTGGTTTTATAGACTTGGTTTGTAGTAGGACAAAGTTAAAACTGATGATGTGGTTATTCTTCTTGTTCAGATAAGCAAGTATCATCTATTTGAACTCCCCTTCTCATCAGACTAAGGCCCCGTTCTCTACACCTTAATTTTATTGGTCTTCTGTTATATTTCTTCTTTAAAGTCACTTAAATTATTTTTATTGAACTGAAATTATCTTTACAATTTTTACTAAACTGAAAGTGAAATTATTTTTACTAAATTGAAATCATATTTTTTAAGGTGAATAGAGCAGGGGCGCAGGGCCTTACTTTGATTGTCAGAATGTCATGCAAACTTTCCATAAGAATATTTTCCATGTTGCATGATATGTTAGACTCCATATGCATTTTATCATTTCCACACATGCTAAATGATCTTTCTATATGGAAATTGTACCCTTTTTTTTTTTAACTCCGAATTGTTCATCTAGATTCTGATAGAGAAAGTTATCTTTGGGTTCTTCTCGAAGTTTTACACAAAAATTTGCAATTGCATCCTCCTTTTCAAACAACTTTCTCGGTATTGTAGAATTAGACCCTCTACCTGTGTGTCTGCAACTTCATATTATATTTTGTCCTTTGAAAGTAAAATATGCTTATTGACCCTGTCAACTATAGAGGTTAGATGTTTTTTTCCTCCCAAACTTAGTTTTCGTTCATATCTTTGTAATTACAATGGAACAACAACAACAAAGCCTTCACTAATTGTATTAGCTATAAAGCAAATTAGCTAATACAGTCAGTGTAGGTTGTGCTTTTTTTTTTTTTTTTTTTTTTTTTTTTTTTTTTTTTTTTTGGGGGGGGGGGGGTGTTCGTGCTGGTGAATGTAAATTAAAGGTTACAGACATGTAGTGAACAATCTTGGCATTTTGGAGATTATCAATTGTTTAAGTGTTGATGTATTTAAAATAATTATCTGTTACATACTACTAAGTGAAACTTAGGACACTTGGCAACATATTATTAAAAGTTGGACTGGTTCTAGTGTGCTTCTATATTACAGTATTACTTGCTCTAGTTATATTGGTTGCTTTTCTTTGGTGGTATCTTGATGAACTCAGATACTTTTCTTTACAGTAACAATTTGCCATTCTCTGCAGAGGAAGTATTGACAAGTGACTTCTAATCATGGAGGGTGTACACTGGTACGACAGGGAAATCGTTCTGAACGTTGTTCACTGTTGTCAATGTAATTTTAGTGCTGATTTGCTGTGCTTGAAAAATTTGCGAGCTACACTAATGAAGGAAAGCTTGGAATTGTACTTTTGCACTCGTCAGTGGTGAATCTGCTAGGAAATGCGTGTATGTTCAGTGGAGAAACATATAATCTAGGACTCTAGGCAAAATTTTGGACACTTCTATGTTTATTTTGCGCCAATATGGCCTTCCGTTGTTAAGCTATTTTAGGCTTTTGTTAGTGTTCAATACAATATGTAATGTTGTAAAAAATTTGATGAAAAATTCGTACTTTACAAATCTTTTCAGTAAATTGAAGTTCAACTCAAGTACTGTAAATTTACAACTATGTAGTACAGGTACAAGACTAACAAGAGTAATTAATACGGAGTACGTAGTATTAATTTATTTGCGGTGTAGTGTTGAAACTGAAGACTGAACTTAACTTAACTCGTTTACTTCGCACTAGAAGTCGTGATTGTAGTTTTATGAAGTACGGAGTACAATTTTTGGAGCATTCTTTGGGGTATTTGGTTAAGGAGGAATGCATGGCTATTCGAGAAAAAAGATACTCAGGTGGTGGATGTCATTAGTAAAGCGACAAGTATTGTGGGTGAGTATGACAAGGCAAATGCCATCCTCCCTTCTGAGATTGCGAATAGAAGTTCGGTGCCTCAAGCTTGGAGTCCACCATCTGTTGGACATTACAAACTCAACTCTGATGCTGCTACATTCGTAGACGATGCTATTGGATTGGGGGGCATTGTTCGCGACTGTTGTGGGATGTTATGTTAGCTACCTGTTGCAGTAGATATAGCTGAAGCCATGGCAGCTAGACATAGCATTGGGGTTGCTGTTGAAGCTGGACTTTGTAAACTCACTCTTGAATCCGACTGTTTGAAGCTGGTCCACCATTTAAAGAACAAGAAAGTCGTGTGCTCCTATTTTGGTCGTGTGGTTGCTGATATCCTCCATCTTGCAAAGGCCTGTACGTTTTTTTTAAGTGTCCCATATTGGCAGGAAAGGCAACGGTGCAGCCCACAAATTAGCTCAAATTATGTTGAAATGAGAGTTTGGATTGAAGAAACCCCTGCTAATGTAAACTCTATTATTGTTTTGAATTCCGTTATTGTTTAATAAAATTTGAGCATTTTCCGTAAAATAAAATAAAATAAAATAATATACGGAGTACAATTTTGAATTTGTGATTTGAGATGCTCTCTTTTTTATTTTTTGGTACCCTATTACAAATTTTTGCAACATTTCAACTCGATGTCAACTTTTTACATGAAATAGTATTAAATTAATCATTCATATATCAAAAATTTGATAATTGATGCTTGATCCAACAAGAATTTTAGAAAGAATCTGAAATCCTGTTGAAAACTTTCCCCAAAACTATAAGAATTGGAAATTGGAATTTACATGATGAGCTACCATTTACACGGCTGATGGCAAATGACCAACACAATTATTTGTCATTGATAGAGTATAAAACATGAATATGTTTTCATGTTTTATACTCTATCAGTCATCTTTTTTCCAAATCTACCTTAAAAAAATTGTTCTCAATTCTTGGTACACAGTAGTAAAGTATTTGATTGGTGGGAATGGATTTTCATGCAAATTTGGAAATAAAATTGATTATCATGGACAATGAGATGATAATTTGTATGCAAATTACACTCAATTCATTTTCATTACTATTAACACAATTTATGGGTGTTGTCCGCTACAAATTATAAAGACTATACAAATTCATGGGTCAATAGACCTTAAAATTAGTTCAATTATTTAGTTACCGTGGTTAAGAGCACCAGCAGCAATGAAGATTTGTATCCTTTTAGCTCACTTTTTTGTTGGCTAAAAGGATTCTCATTGATGTGAAAAAGGGGGAATGGATCCTCTTAAGAAGAGGAAAAGGTAGTTTCCTCTTAATGGAAAGGATCCTTTTCCTTGGCTCTTGTGCCAAAAGCTTTATTATTTTTAGTTTTTGTTTTTATTTAACTATTATATTAATAAATAATTATATAAATAAGAGATAGAATGTATAGTGGGGTGTATGTAAATAGGAGAAAGAAAATGGGAAAGGATCCTTATTAATGTTGAAAATATTAGAGAAGGAGAATGAGAAAAAGGATGGAGATAATGGGAAGTGATGTGGAAAAAAGAGAATATGATGTGTGGATTGGAGAAAAAAAGAATTAAAATGAGAAAGGATATATTTATCCTCACCATTGTTGATGCTTTAACTAATAAATTAATAATCCATGATCAATTATTTAGTTACCTTATACTTCCTCCGTTCTTTATTACTTGACCCGCTTTGACTTTTACACTATTCACCATCCCTCATTTGACCGTCTTTTGTGAATAATATGAAAGGAAAAATATATTTATGTGTGATCTTTTTGAATTCGTCTTAATAAGTACTATCATAATATATAACTTATATAATTTTTACTTATGGAGAATTTAAGTTATTGATCGTTAAAGTTTTGCATTGACAAGCGTGATAAAAGAAACAGGTTAAATAACAAAGAACAGAGGAAGGAAGTGATTAACTATTAGCAGTGCGTTTCTGGTGCGGCCGCACCATGCGGCAGGGTACCAAATCAGCAAATGACAAAGTAACCCCCCAGACAAAGTAACCCCGAGACAAAAGTAACCCCTGACTGACTTAATAACCCTTGACCTAGTAATCCCTAACTGACCTAGTAACCCCCGATCTAGTAACCCCTGACCTAGTAACCCCTAACTGACCTGGTAACCCCTGACCTAGGAACCCCAAGTAACCCCTAACCGATCTAGTAACCCCTAACCGATCTAGTAACCCCCAATCAAGTAACCCCTAGTAACCCCAAGTAACCCCTGACCGGACCTAGTAACCCCTGACTGGATCTAGTAACCCCAAGTAACCCTTAACTGACCTAATAACCCCAAGTAACCCCTGACCGTCGACCTAGTAACCCCTGACCTAGTAACCCCAAGTAACCCCTGACCGCCAACCTAGTAACCCCTGACTGGATCTAGTAACCCCTTATCCACCACCAACAAAAAACTACCACCAACAACCATCACCAACGAACCACTACCAACCTAAACCACCAACGAAACCAGATCTAGAACCTAGAACCACGAAACCACCACTACCCACCCACGAAACCACCACTATACACGAAAACAATTTGTTTTTCGTTCTTCAATTAAACAAAAAATTAAGTAATAAAATTTAACAACTTACAAGTTATATAATCAAAATCTTCAGCAAATAAGCTTGAATTCAACATAAAATTCGTAGAGCATAAATTTCCAAAAGTAAACCATTAATGAAGTTTGAAAAAATTTGGGCTAAGAAGATGACACCATTAATGAAATTTAAAGAAAAAAGAGGAGAGAGGAATAAAATTGGGGGAAAAGGAAAATGTTGTAGAAGATGGAAGAAGAAAAGAGGAGAGAGAAATAAAATTGGGGGCAGAAGAAAAATGTTGTAGAAAATGGAAGAAGAAAAGAGGAGAGAGAAGAATTTTTTTTAAAAAAAAATATATGGCTAGCCGCACCGTAAAGCCAGCCGTATGTGAACTTTTATACTTCCTACGTTTTCTTTTAGATGCAACACACCCTTTAACACGGTAATTAAGAAAGGTGGGGTTTAGATGATATAATAAATTTTACAATAGGATGAGTGGTTGTTAAAAGTGTAATTTAGTGGGCCATGTGCTTAAAATAAGGGATATTATATAGTTTTTCTCTAAAGTAACTTTCCTTTTATAGTGTGTTGCAAGTATTGTGACATTTCCTTTTTAGGGAAGTGTTGCAAGTAAAAGAAAACGGAGGAAGTATAAATTAATAATCCATGATCTGTGATCACATGACCTTAGGAGAGTGCATAACTCGTATGCTTTAGCTTTGTTTGTCTTATTAGCTCTATAAAATAGCGTATTTTGTTACGACTACTATTTTTTTGTTAAGTGAAATCAACGCAAGTCATTAGTCTTTATATAATCAGTGACTCGATTTCTTTTATCAACAAATTGCCTCATTGCTACCAAGTAAACATGGTAATACTTGGCTTCACTCGGCTCATTAATATTGTATCCTACGAATCAATTTTATTTCCGAGTTTAAATTTATGTTTTGGGTTCAGGTTGAGTCAATTTTACAAGGTCTTGTCACCTTGTCGGTCATAATTACTTAATTTCTGAGTTTCAATTAGATACTTCGGGTTCAGACCAAGTCAATTTTACAAGGTCTTTGTCGCCTTGTCGGACATAATTACGATTCAAAAGCTCATACGATGCACGAATCTGTTACACAAATTGGACCAAACCTACCATTCTAAAACAGCGGCATGCTTTCCCACCAATAACACGTATTGGCAACCAAGTTGACCCCTAAAAATTCCATATTTTGGCATGATAGTTGATACACTTGTTGATTAAGAGAAGTATCTTGAAAAATCTCCAACCAAATAGTACAAAATTGTTGTTCGAATAATATGATTGATTTGACAGCAGATTAATCCTCATTATACATTATTTGTAACGATTTGACATAAAATACAGTGAAAAAATGTCTAATCGTTGCAAATAATGTGTAACGGAGGTAGTACCATGAACTTCAACAAATAATTACAAAATTCACAATATAAAGTTGAGATTAAAGTAGTATTAAACACAATTATTTCAAATTAAACTGCTAAAACTCGTGATTAAATCACTAAAAACTTGAGATGAAATTAGAAATTTACGCTAACAATTCAAAGTACTAACAGTTAGCAGAAATTGAGAGAGAAAACCTAATTTCACGACGAAACCGTCTTGGCTTCCGATTTGCTCTTCGTCATCATCTTCCGAAACTCCTCGAAGCTAACATTACCATCACCATCAGAATCAACAGACTGAATCATCTTCTCACAATCTTCAACAGAACACCTCTCACCGAGTCGAGTCAAAACGAGGTGCAACTCAGTAGCAGAGATCAAATCATCACCATCTTGATCATACATCTTAAACGCATCATGAAGTTCCTGCGAACCAGACTCATCACCTTCAACTTTCTTCGAGCAGAAATCGGCGAATTCCTCGAGATTGATGAATCCATCACGATCGGAGTCCATTTCCTCCATCATTTGTTTAACTTCTTCCGGCGAGGTTTCCGATCCAAGCGCCTTCATGACGCCGATGAGTTCGTCGGCGGAGATTTTTCCGTCGCCATTGACGTCGAATTTGTCGAAGACTTTCTTGACCTCGGCGGTGTCGGAGAGGTACACGGAGGAGAGGGAGTGGGAGGAAGAGGAGTTGCTCTTGTCTTCGTTAATGGCCGCCATTGTTGAGGTTTTTGAGAGAGGAGAGAGAAAGTTAAAATGAGGAAGAAGAAGAAGTGAGGGGAGTATAAATAGGAAGTGAAGTGAGGAGAGAGAAAGTGAAAAGAGGGGAAAGAGGTGCGTGAGAGAGAAGCACGAGTTTGCGATTTTGAGAAGACGCGTGGTATTAATATACGGATTTTACGCGGTTTCGCCTTCGTAATTTTAAAGCTGACTTTTTTTAAATTTAAAAATTATTATGATACTCAGTAATTTATTAAACGGATATTTCATCAAATGTCACTGACAAATTTAAAAATTCATCAAATGACATTTCACTTTTCAGAATTCACCAAATGTCACTCACAAATAGTAAAATGTCACATCGTGCCATTAATGAGGCCTGGACGTTAACAATCCGTTATCACGAAATGACCTCTATGCCCTTATTGTCTTTTATGGTGCCCTAAAGTGCATTGACTCTCTGACTTCTAAAATTTAGATAAAAAAAAAATAAAAAAAATTCCCTCGTTGTTCTTCTCAAACCTTCCCCTGTTCTTCGAGCTTTCAGCAACACTCAGACCTTCAAACCATAATCAAGGAAGAAGCTTTCTTCGAACACCTGAACGACAGACGCAACTACATTGACGCTTTATCGTTTGTTGAACTTGGGCGAACTTGAAAATCGATGAATTGTACTCGGGGTACTACAAGGAAAATAGTTGAGTTCAAATTTTGCACGGGGTGCTGGAAATAGCAATCAAGGTATTATTTTCCCTTTCGATCTTCATTTCGCGCTTTGATTCTGAATTTTTTATCGAAAATTGAGTTAGGGTTAGGGTTTTATGAAATGATCAGTTTTATGCGCTTATTTGACTTGACCTATGTGATTTATTGTTAAAATTCATGTTAAAGATGGTTATTTGTGGGTATTGATTTTGCATTGATATGAATTTTGGGTTTGTGAAGTGCTTGAAATTCAATTTGGTCAATGTTGTGTTGGTATGTTGTTTTGTGATATGACTGATGTGTTGGTATATGGTTGTGAATTTGAATGATGTGTGTTGATGTTATGTGTAATTTGTTGATGATAGGATGAGTAGAGTGTGGCTTGATGTCCATTACAGAGATCAGGGCTTTGATGTGTTGGTTGATGATACTGACAGAACAAGTCTAATGGACTTGTATGAGTTTATGTTTGAGGATTCTATGAAACAAAATGTGATTCTTCCCAAATGCTTCACTTTGTTTGTATTGCCACCTAGAACTAATAGGAAGTTGGAGTTAGCTGGGGATAGGGACATGCTTAAAATGTGGGAGTGGTTTCAAGGGAAGGAGACAGTAGAAATATTCTTGGAGGAAGAGCAAAGTCCTAGGCAGGTGTTTAAGGATGCTGAGGCTAATTGGCAAAGAAGGGTTAAGGCCATGACTGATAAAGCTAGATTGGAGGAGGAAAAGGCCAAGGCTGAGAGAGAGTTGGAGGAACAACAACCTTTTAAAGTTGCAGTTGAGGTGCCTGTTGCTAATGTTGATGGTGGTGATATGGAGTATGTTAGAGTGTTTGACACTCCAGGAGCTGATGAGGTATTCCCAGGGGCATCTCAGCCTGAGCCTGAACAGAGTACTCAGCCTTCCACTCCACCTAAACACCCTCAACAAACTTCTCCTATGAACCAGCCCAAATCTTCAAGTGCAAGCAAAAAAAGGACTCCTCAAAAAAGTAAAAAAACAACACCCAAAAAAAGGTCAACTGGAAGAACCCAACTCTCCCCTCAACCAAAAACAACCCCAACACCTGAACCACCACTTTCACCTCAACCAAGAACAACCCCACCACCTCAATCACCTGAAACAGCAGTTGAACCTGAAACAGAAACATCTGAACCTCCACCATCTCCACCACCTCAGAAATCCAAAAAGGTGGGAAGGTCAAGACCACTAGGGTTCAGAACAAAAAAGAAGAGTGGGAAAGGGGTTGCTGGGGGAAGCTATGAGAGGGTCAGTTTAAGGAGATCTGAAAGAATTAGGAGGGATCCAGCTAGGGTTGACAGTAGTGAGGATGATAGATCTGATGATGATGATAGTGAGGACTCAGATTACATAGAATTTGGTAGTGAAGACTTTGATGATGCTGATGATCTTGGGGACTTCATAGAAGAAGAGGAACAATATGAATTCTTGTATGATGACATCCTATGGATAAAACATACAAGAATGGCAAGGTTTGGAGACACTGTGAATTTGGTAGCATTAAACTAGAGCCATGGCTGATTTTTCCAGACAAGTAGTCATTCACTGAAGTTTTTAAGGATTTTTGTGTACAAGAAGGATTTGGAGTCTTTGTTGAAAAGAGTGACCCTCAAAGGTTTATAGCAAGATGTGCTATTGATGGCTGCAACTGGAGAATTCATGCTTCAACAATGCCTGACAAAGTCAGTTGGGCAATCAAGACATTGACAGGGGAGCATGCAACCTGTGGCAGGCTTGAGGTAAACCCTGTTGTTAGCTGTGATTGGCTTTGCAGACATCTGCAGTCACATATTGAAGCCAATCCAGACATTCCAGTAGAGTCTTTGCAAAGAATCTGTATGGAAAGGTACAAAATTCATGTGAAACAAAGGTTGTTTTACAAGGTGAAAGCAGTTTCCAAGGAGATGATTCATGGTGGCTTTGGAGAGGCATACAGTCTCCTTCCAAGATATGCTGAGATGGTGAAAGAGACCAATCCAGGAAGTTATGCACTAGTGACATGGACACAATTATCTGCAAATGTCCAACCTAGGTTCAAGGCATGCTTCTTCTCCTTTGCTGCCCAAGTTAGAGGCTTTTTGAGAGGGTGTAGGCCTATCATTGGCATTGATGGGGCCCATCTAAGTGGTTATTATAAGGGGATTCTGCTAACAACAGTTGGAATTGATGGGAACAGTGAGATCTTTGTGTTTGCTTATGGCATAGTAAGCACAGAGAGTGTTGAGACTTGGGGTTATTTTATGAGGAATTTGAAGTGCCTTTTTCAGAAAGAGGGATGCAACAGAGATGATTGGACTTTTATCTCTGACAGGATGAAGGTAACTCTCAATTTGCTGTGATTTTTTTTTCCAAAGGGCGAAGTTCTCCCTTCTGACTAGTTACATTCCTATGCAGGGAGTTGATGCAGCAATTATGGAGACATTCCCCAAAGCCAGTAGAAGAATATGCTGTCAACACTTGTACAGCAACTGCAAAACAAATGGTTTTAGTGGAATAGCTTTTCACAAGCTCTTTTGGGTTGCTGCTGATGCTTACAATCCATATGTCTTCAACAAAGCAATGGAGAAGATTCATGCCTACAATCCAAAGGCTGTTGATTACTTGAACAACACCACTGAGGTTTGGTCAAGGCATCAGTTTGAGCCAGCAATTTGTTGTGACCATAACACAACAAATTTTGTGGAATCATTCAACTCTTGCACCAAGCCATACAGAGATCTACCTGTGTTAAAGCTACTTGAAGGTTTAAAATTGAATTTGCTCTGTTGTTAAGTCAGTTTCTAAATGCATTTTCTACCTTTCTTTACTGTAATTTCTATATTGATTTCTATTTTGCAGCTATTAGGCAATGGTGCATGAGTAGGATGGCTTCAAGGTTTGATAAAGCAACATCAATGGGAGATGGGGAGCTCACTGAGTATGCTACTAAGATCTTGAAAACAAGATCAGATGAGTCTAGGTTCTGCTATGCTACACCATGTGGGGGTGATGAGTTTGAGGTGAGGGATCAACATGTGCACTTTCCCATTAAACTTGGGGCTGGAACTTGTGGTGTTGGAAAGTGGCAACTTTCAGGGATCCCCTGTAAGCATGTGATTAGGGTGATTTACCACCAAAGGCTGCAGGCTGTAGATTTTGTGTCACCTTATTTCAAAAGGAGGGCATACAAAAGCACTTATGCTGAGCATATGCACCCAATGCCTGACCAAACCCAGTGGCCTTCTTTCAACCTGCCTGACATACTACCACCCCCCGTGAAACGATCTGCAGGCAGACCTAAGAAGCAGAGAAGAAGAGGTGCAAGTGAAGCAAGAAAAGGGAAGAGGCATAGCACAGTTAAGTGCAGCCTATGCAAGGAGTTGGGGCACAACATGTTGACATGTGCTGCAAAGAAAAAGATTGCAGCAGCTGAAGCAACAACTGCAGCAACCAACAACAATGCAGAAGCTGAAGCAAGCACTTCAAGGTCCAAGAAGAGAGCAAAGAAAGCTGCTTGAGCTCCAAACCCCTACACTTTTCACTGCACAACAACCTAGGTTAATGTAGTCTAGTTGTTGAACAATATAATTCCAATGTGTGCTGTGTTGTGATGGTATTTTTTTGGGAAATATTGTGTAAACTTTAGACAAATACATTGGCAACAGTGGCCTTAATTTTTTGGATGAACATGATTGAAACAGGAAGAAATATATGGAAGACATGTTCAACTAAACACTTTATTCAATTTCATCTCAATTACATGTTGTTCACTTCATCAATACACCTAATTTCAAAACAGAATTTAAAAGTTTTTTAAAGGCTTACATTTATACAAGAACGTGTGTACAACGGCTACTTTGCCCCATCAATAATTCAAAATTGTTAAAAAAAAATAGTCGTTACTTTAGAGGTATATTGTGTAATAACTTTAATAAGTAATGGCATTTGGTGAAATTAGAAAATATTAAGTGGCATTTGGTGAATTAGGAATTCCATTAACGGACTGTTAACGTCCAGGCCTCATTAATGGCACGATGTGACATTTTACTATTTGTGAGTGGCATTTGGTGAATTTTGAAAAGTGCAATGACATTTGATGAATTTTTAAATTTGTTAGTGGCATTTGATGAAATATCCGTTTATTAAAGTATTGGCAAAAGCTAACAAATGTCCCGGATGAGGGCGTTGGATAAGCTAACTAAAAGTATAGAGATTTAAAAATTGACATTAGTTACATAGATCGATGCGTGATTTTGTCATGCTTTCCCAAATTAATACTTCGTACAACTTTAGGTGATATTTTAAATGCTTATTCAACGCCTCCGGACGTTTGTTAGTACGATCCTTTATTATTTTATGTACTTTTTTGTATTAAAAAAGGGGAATTTTAACTTTTGTTTTAGACAAGATTTGGTGCTATTACAGTGATTCTGTACAATTGTACGAGTATTACGGATTTTGATTTGGGTAATTTTAAATGATTAGTTAGAATGGATCTTGATTAGGAAAAAAATATTCAGGAATCTTACCTAAAAAGACGATTGTAACGGAGCATTTAGATTATATTATCAATTGCTTTTAAATCATTTCCAAAATTAATATGACGAATTTAAAGTATTTGTTCTTTTTATGTGTAAAAGAAACCAATCTGGTTAATTTCCGTTCAGTTCAGTTCCCAATTTCCTTTTCTTATAAACAATTCATTTCAGTTCATTTCATTTCAAATCAATTCAGTTTAGTTGTTTTCAGTAAATCAGAACAGGCCCTACAATCGGTTTGCATATGATATTTTCGAAGGGGGAAAAACTTGGTTTACCCATCAAGGTCTTTTGTTTAATTTTATACGAGTATCAAAGTGGCAAAAGTGGGTTAACTTTTGCGCCCATACATGATTAATTGATTATCAATAGTTAGAATTTGTTATATACACCCAATACCATACACCCAATTAACCTTGGCTTAGTTTTTGTTCTTCATTTGGTGACAAAATGAAAAAAAATCATCAAAATGAGAACAAATACTCATAGATATACGGTACACTCGGGGTGTATATAACAAGCTCTCATCAATAGTGGGTCAATGTATCAACCCTTATGGGCTTATGTAGTACGGAGTACATCTACAAAGTAAAAAAGAATTCTCAATCAATAATTGATTAATACAAGTATTTAGAAGTGCGTATACCTAATTCCCAAATGATGTATACTTGTATCAGCCACGAAAATGCCATCGACCTGAACTAGTGGCCTAGTGGGGCTGTAATTTAGATTTTTAATTCCTTCCAAAAAAATCTGTTACAACTTATCCTATAACTAATTCATCAAACTGAACAGCAGTAAACCAGTATTTCATACTGACTATATATATACAAAAATGTATCAGGATATTATATATATTCAATGTTTCACAGTAGAAGAAAAAAGTGTCCGACGAATAGACAATACTCAAAATCTATGGCCGAGTCATAATTCGTTACGATTCCCCTTTTTTGTCAAGAGCTTTGCTAAAATACTGAGGTAAGTTGTAACAAACTAGTCCTAACATCAAAATTGCACTTCCAAGAACGAAGTATGAGCCCAAGCTTGAACTTTCAGGGAGATACGGCAATGGGAGGGAAAGAATATAAATGGAAATTGGCACTGCAAATTAAGAAGAAAATCACACAAGGAAGGTAAATATGAAGTATAAATTAAGAATCGAATTTGTGGAGGGAGAAAAGACAACTTGAGAGCAAAAAGACAACCTGATACCATAGTAACAAGTGAAGACACAACGGCACTTGAAATTTTTAGTAGATTGAGGACTGATATGTTGAATGCTATGTTGCTGACCACATACAGAAGGGGTAGCAGCGGAGCTCCATCACATCCTAAAGAAAAATCCATAGCATTCTAAATTATTTCAAATATATTAAACACTGTATTGGCTATATTAGGTTCTGAATCCGACCCCCCTCCCCCTTTACAAAAATTGTGCTGGTGCATGTGCCTTGACGGACCTCTTCTCAGTCTCTCATTAATCCAAAAAGAAAGAAGAACGTAAGAATTTGTTGGTTGTGAGCACAAAATGAAATTACAAGATCAGTCAGTCATAAAACAGAGAGTATTCTACAACGGATAAGTACACAAACTTGAAAAATGGAATTTAATATAAGATTAGTCTGTTGAATCCTTGAATACTTTTATCAGGTCATTTATTCGTCTCTTTCACAATTCGGGGTTAGAGCAGTTTGCTCACAGCCCAGTTGCTTTACCCCAAAGTGAGTGTCTTACCTTCCTCTTTCCCCATATCATCCAATGATTGGAGTTTGCATAAATTTTTATTTATTTAAAACGAAAAAAAAAAAGGTAAATAAAGACAATTCCTTGCTTCCTTTATGTGGATACACACAAAGAATATCACATTACAGCCTCTATAAAGTGACTAAAGACTAAGTCAAGAATCTAGATAAACAAGACTTACTTCTCGAAAACTGTGAATGGTCACAACTCACAACACCTTTTTTTTTTTTAATCAACCAATTCCATTGTTTCTTTCCTTCTACTTTAACTAATGTTGACTACCAAAACCCATTTTTACACAGTAACTAGTTCAATAACCTCCAAATTAGATCGATGCTCGAAGGACAGGTATGATATTCTATTCAGTCAAGAGAAGTAGAGGACTTGCCTGTGTTATTGGCTCCAATGTTCAATAAGCAACCAGCTCCACTTTTTAGATACTGAGGCAGTTGATCAAATGGTATACCTTTCAAATTTGATAACAATGGGAGCAAAACAAGAACAAAAAGAGCCTAGAATACCCAAATTTAAAACGAAATCGTCAATTTCTAATTTTTAAGAAAAGAATGTACAAGGCATGTAAAATTGTCCTATAATTTAACCATCTGTGAGATTCTGACAAAATTACCTGACAGCCAGATCCAAAGGAGTTAACAACAAATATGTAGACTTCTCCTGCATGATCAGAAAAAATTCTAAATATAAAGGAAAATAGACAAAAGAGCATTCAGATGTCTTCATCATCTGAACAAATAATTCAGGACAAGAAGAGTGTATGAAATCGTAATGACCAATAATACCTTGAGACGCGTTGCAGCATCAACAAATATAAATTCCTGATCACAAAAAATGTATTTTTAGTTTCAAGAACTATTATTGTCACACGTATGGACGTATCACGAGCTGTAGAAACTAACAAAATGAAAAAAGAAATATGACCTTCAAGATAGATGCAGCAGCATGGAAAGCACCTGAAGCAATCATGAGAGCTGGCCATGCAAATGCAATTCCAGAAAGGACTTGGTGACCATCAGACCCACTGCCGCCCAAATAAAAAACAAGAAAAAATAAAAAGTAAATACAGGGATAAGTGACTGCAAATGGTCATTTAGGACACCTGACATACAAAATTGACATCAGTATTTCTTTCTCGCAAACATGAATTCTGCAGTGAAGCATACGAGAACTCATTCACAACTTCCATGATCAAACATACTTCTCAAATGCTAGCATTATAGTGTAAAAAAATATCTGTATTACTGGCAAGTTGCCTATCTATAGCTACTGGCACACAAAAGGCAAGAGTGCAGGACTTATTATTTTACTACATTCAATTACCTATGGAATTATGGAAGTTGTGTGTGTGTGCATACACCTTCAGGAGTGCTGTATGAGAAGTGCAAAGAGTCAAGTTCCAAAGGATAGCTTATTGAACACAATTGTGGTGCATCAAATTAATTAGTTCATGATTGGAATTTTTGGAAATATAGTTGAGAGCTTGAACATGCCTAGAAACTGCAACGACGACACCAGCAGCAACGAGTAAGCAGCCAACTATTTGCATAAATGAATAACGCCAGCCCAAGATGATATAAGAGAGCACAGTTGCCACACCAGAAAAGTCTGTGAGAGGGCACAACATGAGGTAATATCAAAGATCAAATTCAGCTGAGTTTAAGGTCTTCTGTTGTTTAATACATTCAAAAGTTATGACAGGTAAATTTTGCATTAGATATAAAAAAAGCTCTGTTTCAGATCAGAATCACACTGGAAATACATTTACCCTAGCTCTTAGCAAAAAGATACAAGTAATAGTTCAGATATCAGTCCATAGACATTGCAATACAAATCTCAGTTTGGGGATCCAACACTGAAGTTATAGTGCACAGCGTCTATAGTGTCAAGGCTGTAGTAGCCAGTAATTTAAAGCTCTAAGATTTTAAGGCACAACCTCTGCTAAGCCCAAAATACAGATCTGTACCGTCAGCTGCGAGAATTCTGTATGGTTCCATACAGTATGAGTAGAGATAAGTAGGAAGTTACTATAGGTACAATACTTACTTTTGCCTCTTTAAGGGTCAGTAAACATGACTTCCATTAATAACAGCTCACAGAAGCACATATGCTAACTACTTTCATCTGATTACACGATAATTAATAAAATTAATCTACTCAGTATAAATTTATTGATGGCAGCAGTTTGCAAAGCTTGTTGGGTCATAGAGGAATAATAATTTAGTACGAGAACAAAGCCATAACCATATAAATCATAGTAGTACAATCATGAAACCAAACATCTACTTCACTTGCAACTTACTCAATTTACCTGATGCAGAATTGGTATCACTGGGCCAGGAATCATGGCTGCAGAAAAAAAATGGTACTGGTATAAGAAAAATGGTGACTAAGGAAAGACCTTGGGCAGGCAGCTGATCTAGCCTTGTGTACACATAACCACAGACGGAACCAGAGGACAAAGACTGGGAGGGAGTGGACCATGTTTGCTTTTTACGAAGTTAATCTAACTAATTGAACACAATACAAAGGAGTGAATGGCATTCTAGATTGCAGTTTTCAATAGACATACTGAGAAACAAGAACAAGATGAATAAGGTGAAATACTATATATATTGAATATTTTACTATCCCTTTGCCACAAAATGCTTCTAAAGAGGTTTCCACCTATAGCAGATTAGAGAGCAATGAAGTCAAAACCGTAAAATGATGCAGCCTTATCCTGGTTGCAATGAGGTTGTTTGGAACGCAATATTAGAAATTAAGGAACATCGGTAACTGATTCTCATACAAACCCATGAAAACTACCATTCACTACAAGTATCTAGTGAACAAGTCAATCAGTCAGCTGTACCTGCAGATGCCATGCCACCAGCAAGACCAAGTGCTTCAAGAAGACCAATGAGCACAAAACGAGATTTCGGAAATAGCTAGCATTTCATCAGTCACTATGCCTGCACGGTGTCGTATGAACAATATAGCAAAGTAAATAGCCACATACCTGTGTTGCATAAATCAGAAATTCAGAACCTCTTGTAAGACCTTACTACTTACAAGTTACAACCGCACTCAATCACAATACACAAGAAACAACATTCATAACAAAATCAATCTTTAGAGTCGTTCATTTATCACAATCAACGTTGCGTGGATGTCAACTAGCTTAATTGATTAATGTCGTGGACTCGTGGGGGCAACCCCCTTAATCCCGTCTACATCATAACCTTTGTGACTCTAGGCACCCTTCTCTATACTGCTATACCATATATAACAATGCCAAAATCAGCAATTAAGCCTTAATTCTATCATTAAATTGAAGTTCATGACAAGCGATCACCATAATTACTAAACTCATCAAAAGTATTGAAAACATAAAAATCAGTAAAAATGACAATTAATCAAGTCTAATAAAATTAGCGGTTACCCATAATCCAAAAGAATGCAAATAATAAAGGGGTGCAAAAGAAGTTACCCAAAAGTGATGAATTGAGCCAAGAAAAAGGGGTAATTCTGAAGAGGAACAAGAGCAAGCTTGTAAAAAACCCTGTTAGAAACCGCTAAAATGGCGGTAACAATTGCCCAGAAAACAATTGATTTTGTACTGCTAGTATTTGAAGAAGAAGATACAGGCTTACTAGAAGAAGCATTGACTCTAAATTTGAACTGGGTATTTGAGAAAGAAGGTGAAAAGGGGGGTTTAATTGGGGGACGATTTCTGAGAAGATGGTGATTTCGGAGGAGAGAGAAAGTGGGCATTTTAATGAAAGATGGGGTTATGGAGGAGAGAGAAAGTGAGTTTTGGGGAGGTGTTGTAATGGAGGAGAGTTTATGATGATGGAAGAAGTGTAATGATAGCGCCATTGAAATTGGTAAGAGTATGGTTTCAGACTTTCAGGAAGGAAGAGTGGGGAAAGTTGTTTTGCTTACAATGTGCTGTGCTGTGGCCTGTGGATACTGTGCTCCTGTTTCATTAGGAGGTATCGATCCATTAAGAAAAGTCATGCGACATCTATAAAAAGAACGGGAAAAAATTGAATTTTAATGAAAAGTTAAATAACGCGCACATTTAAACATGACTAGACGAAACTACGGTCACCTACTAACTTAATCTACTAGAAACATTTTTCTTCCAACAAGCCACCACCGACCAACGGTAAGCTAATCATCGGAGTTTAAATCTTGTTTTTTTCATTTTTCATTTTTTAATTTTTGGGTGTAAACCAAACGCCTGTTTTTTTCTAAAATCCGAGGAGGAAATGTCTAGAATTTTCGAAATTCCAAGACTGAAATGAAAATTCTAGGCGTTTCTCTTCCTGAAATTTCGAAAATTCTAGACATTTCTTTTACGGTTATTGATTATATCTTAACCTTTGAATACATCAGATTACTAACATTGTTATTAAAAAATACAAAAAAGTAATTCTAATTTAGTCTATGCTTATCCTAATGTGAAAACCATAATTTCATGATTTATCTCGCGAAGACTTATGAATTAAATAGTTGAAGAACATTGTGTTAATAATGATTAATCAATGCTTAATATTTTTACTTTAACTTGTTAACGATTCAATGTTAATGGATCCTGAGATGTTCTAGCTTAATACTTCGTATTAAAAAATTTCAATCGTGAAAAAAACAAAAAAATTGGGGTCATTTTTAGGCATTTATACAAGCAAACAAGACAGTGGAAGTCATGGAACTATTTAAACTCCAAAAAAACTTGGTTTTATATACTACGTACATTAGTTATAAAACCAATTGGCTGATTAATTGATTAACGCTTTCCCTTTATTAATCAAAGCTTTTTCTTATAATAAGTCTTACATTTCGCGCTCTCAAAGCTATGAAAAAATAAGATTAACTTTATATAATACCTTCAGCTAAATGCAAATTGGCAAGAACAAAAACTGCCAAGTACTCGTATCAATTATATAGGTGGACAAATTAATAGAACTGTACATTATATTAACAATTTTACCAACTCAAAAGTCCACATTCCAACTTGCCCTCCCAATTACAGCTCAATAATAACTAAGGAAACAATTTTTATCTACAGTAACTCTCGTTCCCACTACCCATAATAAATCAAGATTCTTAGCCAAATCCGAATCCCTCGCTAGCTTCATGGATCGCGAGCAGTAACCTCTCCTGCAGATGTTCTTTAGAAGGATACTCTGGTAGATCCAACTGGTTGAAGCTGTTTAAGATTTAAAATCAAAGTTTTAGAGTCATGTACAACAAATATAAACACATCTTACAATGGGACAAATGAATAAGTTTGAGCAAGAGTTTTTTTTTACCATGTATGCGCAGATGGTAAATGATCTGCACTTCCATATGCTTTGTGTATTTGAAACTTTTGTGCGCCTGAAATGCCTTGAAGGGCACTGAAACCTTCAAGAGGAACCTGAAAGAATAATAGATGGTATCATAATTAGATCAAAAACCATTGCAAGAAGACAAGGTCTAAAATGATATAACAAAAGGAATCACCCCACAACTTTGGGGCAATCCAACCAAAGAGCCAAATCTAAACCATGCAAATATAGTTTTAAGAAAAATAATTACCTTGGAAGTGCCAGTAACAAATTGCAGCAAGCGTGCCTTATCTTCCTTGCTAAATCCCTGGACCACTTCCCAGAACCACTGAATAACCGGAGATGCAGGACTGTACCCAGAATATTCAGTCTTCGCTCTCATATCCTCCACTGCGAAACAACAAATATGGATGGTAAGAGACCAGAAAGAAAGACACTAAAGAGAATTTCTTTGGGCCTAGGATGCGTGGTTAAAGAACACAATACTTACAATCAATATCTGGAAGCCCACTTATCAATAATTCAAGTTCTTTGTCATTGAAAATAGATATGAGGTCTCGAGCAATCAGCTCAGTGAATCCATCCAAGAAAGCATTAATTTGAGGACGAATTGCAGTTGTCAATCTGTGTTCCGCAACTAAATCTACATATTGATGCTTATTCTCCTCTGTGACTTTAATGTTTCGTCCACCAGGAATTAGCTCATAATCCGTCACCTGTATTTTTTAAGCCAAGTCTAAATGTTAAAACCTTATCTTTGACAGGGAAAAAATAAAAAACAAACCCACACACACACATGGTAAATAGAGAAGATTCATACCTGTGTCCTTTCATACAATATCAGCTTCTCCTCATCAGCATCAATGCTGAAAGTAAGGTCTAGCACATCGCTTATATCATGCTGCAGAAACATAGAGATGATAAGAAAGCCATTCTAAAAAGGCAAAAAGAAATACGAAGGGGGTAATAGAAGCAAAGGAAACTTTCACTTGTGACTTATAAAAAGAACACAGCAATAAAAGACATATACCTCAAGCATCCATTTAAGATTTTTGCAGTAGTCTGGATCAATGGCTTCTATGTCATGATAAGTCACTTTAACACCAAGGATATGCTTGTAAAATGAGCGAGTAAAATGAACATCCAAAAGCTGACCATCGAACAGGGCTTTGCCAACCTGTAATGTTTCATGTAGCTCAGCACCAATAAACTAAGTAAATGACACAAATTTGCATGGATGAAGAAAGTAAACTTACAACTCGCCCAACAAATTTGAAGTACGATAGATGCTCAGTCTGATACACAGAATTTGGGTTTGGCTGAAAGGTAGAATCATTGCCCACGGTAGTGAACAATAATGCACCTTTGTCAAAGATAACCCGGGACAATGACTGATACCATTCCCTAGTAAGCCCTCCGGCATCAATACCTTCCTCTCCCTGGAAATGCACAGTCAACCTTCCCTTCAATTCTTGGGTAGACCTCATTCGCAGTTGATTGTATGAATCTTCAAGAATGTACGCTCTTCTCACTGAAATCCTCAAAGGACTGTGATGATGGTCATGTTGATGCTTTATCTTTGATCTAAAGTGAGCACGTTTGTTATCAAAATCAATGAAACGAGGAACCTTTATCATCAAGGAAAAGGACTTTTCAAGCAGCCCAGGGTTCTGCCGTATAAAAGCATTCAACAACTTTCGATGCTTCTCAGTGAACTTCACAAAAGCAGCACGCTTCTCATCAACACAGGAGACAGGGCCTAATACCTGCTGCTTGCTAGCAGAAGTACTGGCATCATCTACTTCTGGAACGGCAGCAACAGTAAAGTCCTGACTTGCACCAGGCTGTCCAGGGTATATTTTCTCACACGTCACAAAGAAAGATTCAATGTAAGGCAGGACATTTTGGCTGCCAGCGGGGAGAGGTGGGCTTGCAGGGGAAGGTTTAGATTTGACAGCTAGAGATGGAGGTAGTTCAAGACCAGACTCCGAATAAACCTCTATTATGCTTATGCAACTGCTCAGCTCCAGCCATAAGGGTTCCAAAACAGAGTTGATTTTGCTAACAAGAGAAAGGGCAACACTGTGATCCTTTCCAACATCATTTTGCTGATCTTCTTGCTTCTCATTCACAGAGGAAACAAGAGAGCTAAGAGCCTGCAACACCCTCAGTATTGCTGCTCCGTCAGAAGAGGTAGAATGTAGGAGTGCTCCTTCAGCCTCTCCAAAGGAATGCAACTCTTCCATGGCAGATTGACTTAAATTTTGCACTGAGTTTGCAAGCTCAGTTATGAATAAATGACAATGAGATGGAGTATAAGCCACCAATTTCTTCAGCACATCAGCAACAAGTGCATAAGCATTATCTGACAAACTGTATAAAACCTTGTGTTATTTTAAAAAGCAAAAAGGAAACTCAAATGAGCTCGGTAGAAATGCAGAGCAACAAAAGATACACACGTCAAAGATATTGTGCAAAGTGACCATTCTCCGAAAGCCAACAAGGAATAGTGAAGAATGAGAAGCATACAATTATGGTGAGCAATGGAACCACAAGTGACACAACCTTATGAATTTTTAATTTCACAAAACAGAAGGAAATTTATGAAATTAAAAAAGGATTTGAAGAACTTACCCCTCAGTTGCAAGTAAAGAGCATAACAGCCTAAGATCAGACTGAGGAAGGCTAAGCAGAGCAGACTGAGCATCATATGCCTCACTTAAACCAGAAACTGAAGGTACCATAGACTCATCAACTTTAGATTCCACATTGACTTCAGAAGAAATTGCTCTTGAATCAGTAGGTTGCATCTCAGCATCGGTTGTAGGTACCTCAGAAGAGCCAGACGGCTGTTCTGGAGCAGGTAATGCAGGTTTATTTTGACTAGATTTACTTCCAGCATTGTCAATTATAACATCCAGTAGGCTTAAGAGCTGGCATGAAATAGAAAACATCATTATCAGACCAGCAAAACTAAAGCAAAAGATATAAATGAGACTAACACAGAAATTCCATCAACGTAATATCTTCACCTGTTCTAAGTGCGCATTGCTCCTCAAATAAAGAGGTTGATTCAAAAGACCCAATAACAGAGCAACAGAATGCAACTCCTCATGCGCCTCAGCATTTTGAGCATCAACAATCATCAATGCTTTACCGTGCACTTTATCTGCATTCTCAAATGCACAATGAGACAGAAGTGGCAGTCTAAGTTCGAGCAGAATCTTGGCAACAAAGGGATGATTTCGAGCCAGGTAGGTTAGAGTTTCAAGAACTCGCCGAGAAACCAAAGGAGGGACTCCTAATCACCACATGAAAGACCATACAATTAGAGGAAGGAAAAGAAAAAGAAAGAAAAAAGCAATTCAAAATGTGAAACTTCATATCAAAACAAAAATGGAATAAAGTGAACATTCGCATGTACAGGAATTTGAACAGTCTACAAATTCAAGTTCCGATTACAATTATACAGTGGGTCTTCTGGCAAACACATCCACGTAGAATCAAATCAAACAGAAGCAAGCAAAGCTCCATTAGTAAATAAATAAGTTCCATCAGTAAAATTACAACAAGTCTTACCATCAACAAACTGAGGGCGTGAATACATCACATGGCTTTGGCAAGCATACAGCCGATATAAAGGCTCAGCATCATTTTGCTGATTGCCCAGCTTATGCTCATCAAGCATCAGCATCTCCATCAAAATTTTAACTAATGCAGTCCTGGTCTCGGAATGAGCACACAGATTCAAAAGAAGTCTCTGAAATGAGCCTTTATAGACTTGCTGCAAAGAAATAAACATTAGAATCTTTCAAAAACTAACAAATAAAAAATTTCAGAAATTTCAACGAAGCATAACACACCTGAACAACACGCAGCAGCCTTATCATTCCCTTAAGAGCATCCGTATCAACTAAGGGAGCACCATCAGCTTCAAGTAGTCTACCTCCAACTGAACGACGTGAAGCAACCGTACCAACAGCTCTGTCCAGGCCAGTTCCTTCACCTCTTCTGGAAGACTCGCCTCTTCGGCTTCTTGGGTACATACCAAATAGTGTGCGACTGTGATAACGGTGAGCAAATCTTTCACGTAACATGTTTGCCTCAGCAACAAGAGCAGGAGTTAAATTTGCCAGCACAGCATCAGAAGATGTTAAAAGGACCTGGCAAAAATGTGAATTTATAAAGATGAAAACATGACAATCAGCACTTAAATTACTCTTTTAAAGAGATCTGCTAATTTACCTCTTCTCTGAGTTCTGAAGGAAAGGTAGCAATTATTGAAACAGTATCCATCTCAACGGGTTGCCCTTCCAGCTCCTGGGATTGATGTAGCCTCTGTGCCTGCTGCTGCGCAAGAACTTCAGCTCGAATATCTGCCGGCAGTGCGGCAAGAAATTCAGGATCGATATCTCCAGTATTCTGCTGCTCAGCATTAGCAGGCTGCGTAACCTGACCTTGCTGGGCAGATAAAACTTCAGCTCGCAACTCTTCTGGAAGTGCATCAAGGAATGCAGGATCAATTGAACCAGACTCACCATCACCCGTCGTTTGCCCCCCATCACCAGGAACACCTTCCTCAGCCTCCTGATTAGGGTTTTCTGCAACTTCACTTAAACTATGAAGTGGTGTATCCCTGCCACCAGCAGGGGTAGTCGCACCAAACGAAACAGTGTTTCTCCTGGTCCGAGTTCCCAGTGACTCACCCAATGGCATTCTGTCAGCAGAACCTTGTCTGTCTGCTCCATCATCATGACCATCAGCACTCCCGATTTCAACATCAAGGCTTCGGAGACTTTCTCCCAAAGTTGCCCCACTGCCACCACTTTCTTGGCTCACTGCCTCAACATCTCGAACTGCCGCATCATTATGTTCAAATTGCAAATCAACAGACTGAGACACTGCACATGGCTCATCAGTTCCTTGATGAGGTGTAATTGACCCCAATCTATTATCAGAATTAGAGCTGTCCATTGCTTCAGATGATGGTACGGGAGGATAAGAACTTTGGTCATTTGCATTATTCTCAACTGGAGTATCTTCCCTCATACTTGTTTCAGATGGTTGCAGCTTGCCAGCATCAATCTTTCTCTCAGAGTCAACACTGGTCCTGTTTTCATCAGAAGGCTTCTCCGTCTCTGGCCTCCTCAGCTGTGACACAATAAACTCCTCCAAGCCTTGTGGTATAGCAGTTGAACTAGAACCACCACCTTGCTCATTATCATCAAGCCACAAATTGAACCGGTGACTTTGACGTCCATTTCGCGCAGAACGAAATATAGTGTCTAGCCGAGAAGATGCACTTTCCAAGTTTCTATCAGAAAACAACAGATCACTTGTATTTTCTGAAAGTCAAAGCATGTGTTAAAGTCTACACTAAGAAAAATAAGATAACCAATCAACTGTGGAAGCCAAAAAAAAAAAATCAAATGCAACACCAATCTACCTGAAGCCCTAGAAGTCGTCGAAGTTGAAGAAGGGTGGGACTCAACGAGCAATGGATGTTGAGACGGCGCAGTGTTTTCACTTCGTCCAAGAAGATTGTATATGGAAGTAGAACGCCCTTGGCGCCTAGAGCCAAATAATTCTACAGGCATCACTTGCAGAGTTTCATTTGCAAAACTGTGATCTCTACCAAAAACCTCTATGTGATCAAGTAAATTGATCCCATTGATGCCTTCCTCCAACCGAAGTATGAGTCCATCTTCATCATCTTCATCCTCCTCATCTTCTTCCTCCAAAACTTCATCATCAAACTCATCTTCATCCATCTCATGGTCATCCTGATCAGTATCTGGATGGGGAAGGTGGTGATCCTCATCTTCTTCCAAATCATTATGCTCATCTTCATCTTCATCATCTTCATCATCATCTCCATCATCCGCATCATCTACAGACATCTCATCATCGTCGTCGTCATCTAGAGTTTCTTGTCCATCTGGTTGAATTTCAATTCTAATTCCTACATTAGCAACCCCATTCTCAAGGCCCCTTCCATCACCTGGTGTGTCATGCATGTAATCATCTTCGTTTGGAGCAAAGCCTCCATCAAGATCCTGGTCATGCTCCATATCATCTGTTACAGCCTCAGAGCCACCATACATATGCCCAACGCTAAAAGAATCGCCTCGAACATCAGTAACAGAATTATCATTCTCTTGAGAAGCAGCTGCTATAGCTTGCACACCATCGCTACTATTTTCAATTCTCTCATGCAAATTAATATCAGAGGGTTTGGCAGAGCCCTCATTCTTACCTGCATGAGCATCAGCAGAATGTATATATTCCTTTGTCACCAATTCTAATGCTTTGGTGAGTCCAGTAACAACAGTTAATGAGTCACCCAAGTCAAGGTCCAACACTTGTAGGGTACGAGTCAATGATCTGACCAAACCAACATCAATGAAAGTAGCAGAAGCTTCTGATGAGGTATATGAACCAGATGGGGATCGAGCACCGAGCACATCATTTATAAGTTCAATAAAGGCCAAAATTTCATTGCCTGGTGAATTGAAACCCTCAGAAGATTCCACAAAGTCATTGAAAACTGAATTAATCTCTGTAAATATTCTCTTCCTTGCCTCAGCAGACCGCACACATGCAGCTACCAAAAATTGACTGGCCCTGGTTGCAAGCTTGTGCTTCCAGTCACCATCTAATTTCTTTTCTTTTTTGGGTCTTTTAGAGTAGGGGACAAATTTGTGCAGAACATGGAAAAATAATCCCCCAGAGGTGCATCCAGAAGAGCCATGCTGTGGCAGGTTCTTGCAGCTACTAATTTCAACATCCTTCCGCAACAAAACATGCACAGAAGCAGAATATGTGACAAGAATCTCTGTGAGAAGCTTTAACATAAACACAATTTTGGCCAGTGAAGCAGAAACATCCTGGTTTTGTGCTTCATTTTCTTCAGATTCAATCACAGGAGCCTTTCCTTTTCCTTTATATGTAGCAACATCGATGTCCATTTTAGTTGTGGACTGTGTACCCGAAGCTCCAGGTAAGGAATCATCTTTCTTAGGGGGTTCAAACGTTACAACTCTATCCAGGAGAAGTTCGATTACATTGATGAAGCTTTGGGGAGGTTTCCTGTGAGCCTTAAAACTCTTGGATTCCTGAAGCTTCCCTTGCCCACCTCCTAACACCACAGGAGAAAGACCACCAGGATTAGGCTTCGCATCAATACCCAATGGTTTATCCTTCTCAGATGTTTTTTCCTTTTCTTTCTCCTTGTCCTTAAGTTTATCCTTCTCACGATCTTTCAGTAATACAATATATGGCCTGTCACCAACCATCCCAACTTGACAAACAGACTGTGCAGCCCTCATGAATACCACAGGGTCTCTAGATATCACGGATGTCAAATTTGACAGAAAGTTGCGGACAGTAAGCCTTCCACTAGATTGTCTGTTTGTTGCAGTAACAATATTGTGTCTTATCTCAGACTCCATTGCCTGCTGAAGGGTCTGAGGATCTTCAAGAATATGACGGATGATAGTAGATGCAATATTGTCAAAACCAGAGAACAGGCTGCTCGTCGGTAGATTGAGAAGCAAAGGAAGACCCCCCGCATCAAGAAAATTAACAGCAACAGAGTGGATTCGTGTCAGTGTCGCACATAGCTGGAGAACAGCATGCATTGTCTCTGAGGGCATTTGTTTCCTAATACAGCTACAAGCAACCTCAATAAGCCTCTTCTGCTGATCAGAATCAACACGCGGTTGTAATGATTCCAGCGGCTTATTTTGCTTATCCTCATCAATAATGACTGGTTTCTGCTGGCCACTCTCAGTGTTCCTCTTCAACAATTCAATAACCTCTGGATTCAGCTTCTGATCAACTTGTAACAAACGATCAACAGCAAGAAATGCAGCTGTTACCCATTTAGGAACATGTGCTTCTATCCCACCAGTTGATCCCCCATCCCATTGCCACAATACATCAGAGACAAGCTCAACCAAGCCATTTTTCAGACAAGTTTCTCGGGACACAGCATCTTCATGGAGAATCAAAGCAAGAACATGAAACAACGCAGACAGCATAGAGCTATTCCCACCATCTGTTACAGAGTTACATTTCTTTATCTGGTTAACAATAAAGGAGATAACATTAGGTCTGTATTGACCATTGTTCTGGGAGCACATTGTCATAAGCAAGTCTCGAACTGGAAATGCTAGGGATTCCTTTGACTGCAAAAGCTTAATACAAGTCAACAACAATTCATCAATTGGTGGAAGCTGTGCCATCTCTTCTTCAAAATTTTGATTGCTTTCAATCACAGCATCTTCTTTTGATTCTGACTCCGGGTTTCCCAGAGACATAGCAAGTGCACGAGCAAGCTCATCATCTTCTTGGACTTCCTCTGGATGATTGAACAGCCAATCCATTGCCAACTCAACACTGTTGGCTCCAACTTGTCTCAGAGATTCTTCAGCTCTGGCCCTTGAAAACCCCATATCTACAATTGTTGCAATAACTGCTTCATTTAAAGGTGGACCAGTTACACGGTTGCTGCTGCTACTACTACTGACATTTTTCACTTCAACTCCAGAATATATATGCCTAATAATAGAGATAATTGAAGTGATGAATTCATAGCTGCAATCAACAAATTGTGGATCGTTCCATACTGGAAGCACAGCCTTCAGGACTATAGACTGTAGAACCTTGACAAATGTCTCAGCATCCGGTGGAAATGGAATAGTACCACTAGATAAAGCTTGAACAAGCAAGTGTTTAGTAAAGGGAGACAGTATATATGATGAGGTGACCAGGTGATCCATCAGCTTCCCATAGCTAGCAAGAGGTCCATAGAGCCATGAATGCTCAGACTCTTCCTTTTTCTCGTGTTTCAGATTTCCATCATCTGTCTCCATAGGTGATGCAGGGACCGTAAACAGCAATTTGCTTGTAGCTTCAAATGTCGTCAACACAGACTGAATGACACCTTGCCCATACAAGCAATTTAACAGTACAGGATTACAGGAATCATGCCTGTCCATTAAGATGCCATCAATGAAATCCACAACCTTGCCAAAGTATCGGCACTTGCTGAATACTGATGCTTCAGATCCAGAAGGGCTCATATGACCCCCAAAATTCATATGTTCCAGACAGATAGAGGAAAAGGTAGATACTACAGCTTTAGAAGAAGGTGATATATTAACAGCATCCTCACGTCGACGAGAAGGCAACATCATTGACTTCCCCAATTCTTGAAGTAGATGCATAATGTGTAATACAAGTGATCTGACCATATCGCAACAAGATGAAAAATAATTTTTCTGCTTATCCTCCTCCCTCCTAGAAGCACTATCAGTATCTGAACCACCTGACTCACGTGATTGCTGGCTGCTTCCCAGACGTAGGTTTGAGCCATCAGAAGTACTTCTTTGAATCCCACTTGCTCTACCAAGATCTCTGTAGAGATTAATAAGATCAAAAAACTGGGACTCAACACTCCAACCAGACATCCTTCTTCTGAATAGTGGATCAAGCAACTGCCTAAAAGAAGTGACTCTCTGTTCCTCAGTCCCGCCAGAACTAGATACCTGCTGTGATTCTGGTGCAGAAACAGAATCAGCACCTTCTTGTACATCTACTTTAGCATCCTCAAGAAGTGCAAGCTGCCATAAACATTCACGATGCACTCTCCCAATATCTTCCAATACATCCTTGTTATCACCACCAAATTCTGTAAGCAATGCGGATATCCACCGATTTTCTTTTGCAGCAGCGAGAAATAGAAGAAATTCAACAAGAAACAATGAAGAGAAAACTCCATCGTCAAGTTTAGCCTTAGAATCCAACAAGAATGACCCTCCAACCAGACTAAATCCAGTCAAAGCCTTCTTTAAATGATCCCTCAAAAATGAACAGAAAGTACGAGCTAGCGGAGTAGAGTGATGCTGGGTGAAGCCCTTGAAAACCATGGTGCTGTGCAAAGCAATAGCCATCCCCTCAGAGGATTGGGCGATACTAGGCCGGAGTAAAAGCTTCAACAAAGCATCAATACCAGACTTCTCTACAAACAACCGACAAGTTTCTGAATTCTCCATTGTCCTGTGAATCAGCACCATTACATGGAAGACACTCAAGTTAATGAACTGCTCATCAGTAATCCCCTCCCCAGCAGGATCAGGAGAAAAAATACTGGAAGAGCTTTCACTTCCACTTGCTTTCGCTCCAGAATCCATTTCCATAGAATTGCCCTTGTTGACCTTTTCAGATGAGCCTGAAGAGCTGCCCTCCCCAAAAGAAGAGATTTTGTTGATAATCTCAATAATAATATCAACCCCGGTGCTTCTGAGTGAAGATACATGACGCAACAGCTCTTCCACACCATTTGCCAAAGGAACAATAGCTTCATTCATAGCAACAACATATTTCTTGCATGTGAAAATATCCAGAAGAAAACGCAATGCAGAACTTTCATTAACTGCCTCCAAACCTTTGGTATTAAGGCAAATAGCACCCAAGCCACTAGGCACGCATGTGAGAGCCTTCGAAGAAGGTAGTACACCAGCAACAACTGAAGATAAAAATGCATCTGGCAGACCAAATTCATGTAAAATAGGGAAACAAGTGGGGTCTTTATGGAGGATTTCGCTCATAACGGTAACAGCTGAGCAATAAATATCACCACCAAATTTCCCAACATTACCAAATATCAAAGCAAAAGTGGATGGCAAGGTACTATCATGAGAACTCTGGGAGCTGGATGCGTTTGTAGGAGCATAGGTCGCTGACCCAAGAGCCTTCAACAAAGCCCTAATGAGCCTCTTCTGACCATATAAATGATCCTCACAAGAGCTTGAACCCTCACCCAAAACCATCACAGTATCATCTGAACCAGCTGTACCAATTACTCTTTGAACCTCTATATGCAGTCTCTGGGCTAAAAGTTCAACACCTCCCGAATCTTTCAAAAGGGTAACAGCTGCATTACTGTAATCCATCAGCTTCTGAAGAGTTTTCACAGCATAACAGACAAGGTGCATATGTGCAGGATCCGAATCCTCCAAAAGAGGCAAAAATGTTGGAACCATTCCCGAGCCACGGATGATGCTCCCCGAACTTGAAGTAGATATAACATGAAGCAGATAGAATTGCAGAAGTGCCTCAACAAAAGCAAGAGATGAAGGATCATTAGAATTCTTCAAAGACAAAATTGCCTTCTGAAGTACATTCAGAAGAATCATTCGGTTTCCCCCAGCAAAATTAATGCTTGAACCACTCAGCATCCTGGCTCGATCATGAGATGATGAATATGCAGCCAATTGAGCTCCCAATGCAAGCATAGCAAGTGTTCTGACAGTTCCAGAAATAGTTTCCTCAGATCGAACTATCTTTATTAGCTCGTTAGTATATTCCGGCTCGTTAGCAAAAAAAGGCACAAGCTCGTCATTTGCATCGTTAGACTGCACAAGCACAATAAAAGCAAGAAGGCAAATTCTACTGTACAATCTGCCTAATCTGGGAGAACGAAAAGCATGTGCATATCTGATTCTTGTGAGCAGCGAGAATCTCTGCTCAATTGGTACATTATACTGCTCAATGCACTGCTTAAGGAGCAAAAGATCATCCTCTTTCCTTAAATGCAGATCTGGCATATGAATCATGGTTGAACTAGAAGATTTTACATCACTACTGCTTTCCCCACTTCTTTGAGGACTAACCCCGTGCAATTCAAAGTACAAGGTCGAGCCTAGACGAGTTTGAGACTTTTCATCTTTGTCCTGTGCGTCAGAGGGAAATAAAGATAATCCCTCTTCTCGACTCTTCTCATTTGCCACAACACATGAATACAAACCCAGGCCTTCTTCCTTGCTCCCCCATCCCTGGGCTAGTGACAATAGGCAACTATTGATAGAGCCAAGTCCAATCATCTTTCCACTTACATGCAGCTTAGAGGGAGGTATTTTTACTAGTGCAGAAAGAGTCTCTAATGTGGCCAAAAGAACCTCAGGATCTGTTGATGCAAGAAGAAACTTGAAATGCTGTCCAGAAAACAATAACAGTAAACAAAATTAGTTGGATCAAATGTAATAAAAACTGCTGATATAAACAGATAAACTAATAAACTTCACAGTACCTCTAGACCATCAAATGAACCCTTATTGTGACAGTTCTCAAGGATGATTTGCATCACCCTCAAGATCTGCAAAACAGCATGCTTTGGAAATGGGGCCTCATCCTCTGTAATAGTATCTGAGAGGAGGAGGTCATTCCTTTGAATTAGATATGCCTTGAAGTATGTATCAAAGTGATGAAACAGTGGTCTCCAATGATGAAAATTCCCCTAAAAAGACAGGAAAAGGAAAGTTGAGGCAAGCATCATACACAAATGTAAAAACATCATTTCAAATAGTACAAAGAACCACCTTGTTGTACTCCCAGCGAAAACCAGACAATGGAATTGCCAGGTCTTGCAATGGACTCTGAATAACCTTGTCAATAAATGCTTTGATTTTAGGAGGCTGCAAGGGAAAAAAAAAAGATCGAATCAACAAAACCCACCATTGAGATCATTTAACTGATTTGAGAATACAACAATATCAAATCATAGTTGGTAAAAAGTCTCCGCCTAAAGCCTTGGGCAGTAAGCATTAATGACCTCCACAATATTACCCAATCTTTCTAATATCAACAGTTCTGACTTATAAGAAAGCCTTGGCTAGTTCAAAGTGAATGAAAATGTGACACAATGAGAAAACAGAAAATCCAGATTATCATTTAAATTACAGTAAGAAATTAAACAAAAAGATAGAATTCATCATACAACTATTGTAAACAGAAGGAATGAGCTGAAACTAGGTATTGATCATACAGCTTTCGCACAAGACCAAAATAAAGCTTAAGCAGAATAATAAAGCTGCAAATACGCATTGATCATACATTTTCCATGTAAAAACACCAAGATAAATTCATTACTACACGGAAGACCTCACGGAAACAAATTCGTCCAATTTATTCAGTATAAGATCTCATCCATTCAAATGTATCCTTATAACGACTCCGTATTACGAAAACAAGATAAACACAAGTTCCTATCAATCTAATCAATTATTAAACAAGATTCAGAATCTTCACCTTCCCACATTGATCACGATGCGAAAAAACAATGGTAAAAACTATCTTCATCCTTTTATAAAATCTTGACACACATGGAAAATTTATCACATAGCTGCAATTAATCTGATCCATAAGTTTAGTCAATTGCCTCAGCCATCTTCACCTACTATTGTGGGGTGCACCGTGCACTAAAATCTAATTTACAAATTTAATAATCTAAACCAGACAATTTTCACACCATTTCATTTTACAATTATAATAACAAATTACTCAAATACCAAACATATATATCTATCCTGCCGCGCTATTTCAAATCCAGGCACCATTTTACATTTGCACAGATAGATTTCAATTCACCAATAAGAAGATTCTTCCACAGTGTTTTGAATGTTAATTCAACAAGCAAAGCAGTTGTTTTTATACAAGACTGATATGAAGCAAAAAAATATATTTAATTACAAAGTCACATACAAAAACCCACTAAAAGTTTTAAATTTGTTACATTTTGATAAAAGCACAATCAACCCAATACATTAAACTGCCAATTAATCAACTAATTTCCAAAACCCTTACAATTAACTAATTAGTAAACCCTAACAAACAACCCAATCAAAAATCCTTAAAGGAAAAAAAAAAAACCCTAAATCAGCAATCAATGCCCAAAAACCCTAGTACAAAAACAAATCAAAAATTCATAAAAACAACAGCAAAATCAAATAAACTAACCGTCTCAGAATCAAGTTGAACAGAAGGACCAAAAGATCCTTCATTAGAAAAGAGCTGCCGAAGCCGCGACGGCAAACTCGATCTTAAGGTAGCCATTTCTGCAAAATCCAAACTTCCCTTGATTAATTTCTCTATAATCAACCAAAAAAACACCCCAGAAATCAAAAATTAAAATCACAATCAAACTTCATAAATTAATCATCAATTCCAAAAATATAAACCCACAAATAAAAAACCCAAAAAATGAGGATAGATAAAATTAAAGAGTCAAAAGAAGAGTACCAAAGATTATGAAGAAGATGAAGATGCATACACATCCGAAATTTGTTCTTGGATTTTCGACTATACAAGAATAGAGAGAGAAAAAGAGGAGAGAGAAACAGAAGAGGCGGAACACCAAAGCAAAATGGAGGAGAGAGAAAGAGAAAAATGGTGTTTCTGTTTCTTGGTTTTTTCTTTTCCTTTTCCTTTTCTTTTTCTTTTCTCTTTTTTTTTTGTTTTTTTTTTTGGAGTTTTTTAAAAAGAAAAGAAAAATGTTTATTTGAAAATGAATGACATTTTAGGTTTTATTTATGAGCCCTTTCTCTAAATAATGTTGGGAAATTATCTAATTTCTAAATTACAGCTAGTCTTTTTTTAATTCCCACCGTACCGTCCACGTCAGCTAAGGAAATCAAACCGGTTTTTTTTTCTCGGTCCACCAACAAACCGCTATTTGAAGTATCGGTGTTATAAGAATAAACCGCTACTTGAAGTAGCGGTTTTAATTTCATAAACTGCTACTTCAAGTAGCGGTTTTACTCAGAACACTGCTACTTGAAGTAGCGGTTTCCCTCGCAAGTCGCAACTATCGAAGCTTTGTTTTTTTTTTCGTGAATTGCTTCCTGAAGGATTAAAAGTGATTTTGTAGAAAAAAAAATTACTTTAATCGAAACCACTACTTGAAGAAAGTAGCGGTTTTTATCTTAGACACCGCTACTTGAAGTAGCGGTTTTTACCTTAGACACCGCTACTTGAAGTAGCGGTTTATTAAAAAAACCGTAAAAAAAAATAATTTCTCTGAACCGGTGACGTGGACGATACGGTGGGAATTAAATAAAAAGTGACCGTATATTGGGAATTGGAGTTTTTCCCAACATTATTTTGGGAAAGGGCTCTTTATTTATATAGTTTTATGAAAAAAAAATGAAGAGTTAAGAAAATATTAAGATTAGAGTCGGTTTAAATGGGAAATTAGGGTTATTACTATGAGTTGTAAATTTTTAGTATACTTTTTAAGGTTATTCTAAAAGTTTCTTGAAGTTAGGTCATAAATTTGTGTTTGTATGTTTTCTAGATGGAGGGAGGGTTTAAATGGCGGTTTTTACAAGCATAATTTGTATGCAAATACAAAGTACGAATGACTTAAAACTGAGTACTTGTATTAGATAAGCTGATAAAGAGTGAGTTTCGGATGAGGTAGATTTTAAAATATCAGAATAATCTATGTACTACACATTATAGATTTGAACATAATGTATTTTATTCCTTATATTAATCCGATACATAATAAATGTGAAAAGTAAACTCTGTAAATGTGTGTCAAACAAAAAAAAAAAACCCTCTGTAAACGAATTTATTTTGATGGGATGTGTTTGCAGTGTTTTGGATGTGCTTTGCATAATATTCTAAAAAACATTGAAGTAAAGACCAGATTTGTAGAATAATGGTGTTGGATTGAAATTGAAGTTCTTTTAAAGATGTGGTTGGAAATGACATACTTTGTATTGTGTTCGTATCTTCATTCTATATTACTTGTAGCGTTGAAACTTCCTATTTTGTTGATGTATTGACGATAATGTAAATTGCTTACATAAAGTAACATAATAAATATAAATTTATTGTCAATATAATGTCTTCAACTAAAATGGAAAATTAAATACAAGATGTGATTAGAAATGGAATATTTTGCATTGTTTTTAATTCCTAAGTTTGTTTTTTTCATTTTAAATTTATGATAATGATTAAATAAAATTAATTAATACTTTTAACTAAAATATTTATTTAAAAAAATAAAAAAAAAAAAAGAAGAAGAAGAAGAAAGAAAGAACACTAAACAATTTATCACAAGCACTTCCAAAGATTCAATCCCAACAAAGTATCCAACCTTTAACAAGCATTATGTTTTATACTCGATGAAAATAATTTTCAAATCGACTTCATACATCAATTTTGGTCAACTAATCCAAAATGAACAAAATTAATAAAATTTACCAGGCTCATAATTCATCATTACCGATTGTACAAAGCATGGTACAATTGGTTATATGGTGGAGATGACATTGTGGCAATTATATTTATGATTTTTATTATCTAAATTTAAGGTCGGTTCTATTCACCTTATTTGTACTTATTTTAGGTGTAATAAGTTTAAATAAATTCAGAATAATTCATTTCATGAAAAATAAGTTGTGATAATGGGTTACTCAAGTACAAATTACAACTAAAATAAGTTAAGTTCCAAAAAACGGTGAACAATCGAAAAATAAGGTCCATTAATTCAAGCTTTTGTTATAAACAAAGGTCATAGTCACAATCGGTCACTCTATTTCAAAAAAACTAATTATTATACATAGTATTTTTTTTAATCACTTGCGTAATCATACAAAATTAAACTAGACCAATAACGTTAAGGCTGTAATCTATTTAACTTGTTGTTTTTCACTTGTTTCTGATTAATTGCAACAATTTTTTATGTGATAATAACTCACTATTATTTTATTACGAAGTACTTATTTATCCAGGTCACTAACAATTAAATACACCCCACTACCTATTAGAGCTGACAAATGTGTTGTGTTGCATTTGAATCGAAGTTAAATGTGTCGAAAGACCTCAACACTAACTCGGTCCATTTAATAAACTTTTCATGTTGACCCTTTTAACTAATCGTGTCGAAATGACCTTAACACTAACTCGCTTTTTCATGTCATGTTTGTGTCGTATTGTCTTGTTATAAGTATAAACTAGTTTTTGGGCCCGGGCGATGCCACGGACTAGGGCTGTTCATCAGTTCAAAACTGGATCGACCTGGATTGGATCGAAGATTGAAAATTAGAATTTTAAAAATTGAAGACCGGACCGATTTGGACCGATTTAAGATATTTTTTTAATCTAAATTTTTAATAAAGTTATGGAAAACACGAAAAAAGTAAAGGAAAAACTATATTTTAACGTCTTCTTTTGTATGTTTAGTACAAAAAAGCTTATAAAACTAAGGGCCTGTTCTCATTGACTGAACTCAGTTGAACTGAATTGAAATGAAATATTTTATAAGAGAAGGAAATTAGGAGCTGAACTGAACTGAAATGAATATTTTATAAGAGAAGGAAATTAGGAGCTGAACTGAATTAAACTGAATTTCAACGTAAGAGAACAAGCCCTAAAGTTTTCTAAGCTTATTAACGATAATCTTAACCATTATTTAAGAGGTATATTTTTGTGTAAAAAAAAAAAAAGAGGTATATTTTTAATAAAAAAAAAGTCTGTTCCAAGACCAATTTTTATAGGGTTTTGGACTGGACTGAATCGAAGACCAGACTGATTATTTCGGTTCGGTCCAGGCCCGTGGTGATCCGATCCATTTTTTTTTGTCCGGTCTGATTTATGAACATCCCTACCCTGACTATTACATGAAATTAACTGATCATTAATATACATTGTCATTTATGATTTAATTTCTTTGAATGAATGTGTTTTTTTAAAAAAAAAATATTTAAACCATTTGATTTATACTTTTATATGTATGTATTTATAACATGTTTGATAATTAGCTTAGATGGCTACATAGTCAATTTTGTTGTAAGTGATTTGGGGTTTGAATCCTCTTATCTTGCGTATATACGTTTTATAAACGTCTTTTAATATATTATTCATTGTCGAGTTGACCCATGTTATTAAGCGGTCATAAATCTTTGACACTAACTCAATTTCGTGTTCAATTCGTGTCATGTCAGCTTATGCTCTATATTTTAAAATTCTTAATTTGATTCTTACTTTATAAATTTCCAAAAATTATCCTCGTACTATTCATTTAATGTTACAATTAATACAAAAGGACTACGGTGATTGCGAAAAGAGAGAACACGAGGCAATAATACAGTAGTGTAGGGGCACAATAGAAAATAGAGCATATAAATGTGGAGTTGCCACGTGTATTACACCTCAAATAACACGCGGCAAACTACCTTCCCAAAACACTGAAACAAGTGAAGCAAATTCGATACCTTTTTATTTGGGAAAAAATACATTGATAATTTGAGAGAACTTTGAGATTCATTTTGGTTGAAAATTATGGAAGAAACCAATTTAAGCAGAAGAAATAGTAGGATGGAAGAACAACATAAATTATGTTTCTCAAATATGAAAAATAGTTGCCTCACTTTTTGCGTTTCCGTCCAAGAATGTCTTGGCTATTGCAAAGCATTTGTTGTTGGCCAGGTACCTCTTTTCAATCTTACCTTTCTATATTTTTTTTACAATGAAGTACTTTGACGATATTTCGATCGTATTTTGTTCACCTTATTTTTACTTATTTATTGGAGAATTCTCGTTATTTATTGGAGAATTCTCGTAAGTTTAGTTTTCAAAAGAAGCAAGTTCCGCTCATCTTATTTTTACTTATTTTTTAAAAATATGTTCAAATAAATAAGTTATGATAGGTTAGTTTAGATTAGATAATTTCAGCAAAAAAAGAATGTTTAGATTGATTCAAATAAGCAATTTAGCGCTAATACGGGTTAATTAGGATTACACAAGTTTAATTTTCAACTAAATGAGGTCTAATAAGTTCAGTTAATTTAAGTTTGGATACGTTCTAATAAGTGAAAATTTGGGAATAATTAGTATACTTCACCTCAGTTTTTGGCTTCTAAGGTATCAATTAATCAATGTCCCTCCCTATACACATGATTACATGAGTAGTATTGACTTACGTCAAACATAAATTACTTGTGGTGTCTATAATTCAATTTTGACGAATTACCTAGTATTTAAAAACGCAAACAATAATTGGGTATGTCTCGTTATTGTAAGAAATTACCATATCTCCTTATTACCCCGGGTAATAGTGAAAGATACCCCGATGATGTATTGGTCAATGGTTAAGACTGAGAGTCTGTGTACAATTGTACATTAAGTCTCAAGTTCAAATCCCTCACCTCTATTTGTAATTTGTATTACCGTTGTGGGCCTTGTGGCTCATTGAGTAAAAATCAGATGAATAGGACATGAGCAGATGACTTGCATCGAAGATTAGGCTAGGAATCACTTGAATTGCATCCGTTATTCGTATTCCACACTCGTGATCATAATGACTAACAAAGGTGTGGTGTCTTCAACTCATTTTTGGTAAAATCGGTTTAAGTTAAACTTTTCTGCATTTGTACATTCTTTTGTTCAACTTACATTGAACTTATTTGGGCTGGAAGCCTGGAAGTACTGACTTTGTTTTATCAGTTGAATTGAGTTGGAACTTTCGAACATCATTTATCATATCGGGTAGTAACCCTAGACCCTAGTTGATCCCCGAGATTCCAATATCATGTCATATACCCTGAATTTATATCCCAAAAGTCCCAAAAATAGACTAATCAGTCCAGCCCTTGGTAATATTTTAGTCCGTACAATGTTCTCATGTTGCTCAATTCCTATGCTGTGTGTGTGCGTGTCTGCAGGGGAAAACATTGATGGCAAGAAATGAGAAGGAAGCAACAATAGCTGATTTGCAAACAGCTAAGATGCAAGTAAACGCGACAGATGCTGCAGAGAAGAAGAAAAGGGAGATTCATAATTCTAACTAAATTACTCGCAATCTTACTGCAGGTTAAAGGTATTGTGTTGCTAATTAATAGTTATTCCATATCATTTTGTATTGTTATTTGTTAATTGTGATATATAGTTGCGCTTCAAATGTAATGTGTTTCGAAAGGATACTGAAATACCTTGCTTGCATTATCAGATTTTTTACCACCATGTTCAACTTTTTTCACCTTATTGTTTACATAAGCTAAGACATACTCCGTAATGCATTCTGCATATGGTTTTGAGGGAAACAACTGAATTATTTTCCAAAAGTTACTTATAATTGTTATGAATAACTACAGAGTATAAAGCTAAATAAGCCCAACTTTTATCCAAATCTGTGTGATTTTGAGATACAACCTAACACTTCGAGAAATTAAGATATAAGTAGATAGGGCTAGCAAAAGTGAGATATAAGTAGATAACCAAAGAAATATATGGCAAAAATCACCTCATCTCTCTACACTGAAGAAAAATACATATACACATCAATGGTTAGTTGACTCATAAACTGAAGCGATACTAATTAGACGAAAAAATAAAAAAAAATGTCCTCTCCTAAAAGTAAATTGGTAGAAATAATTAAACAAGTAACAACAAAAAGGGTTAGAGAAATCAGCTCCCAAAATGCCGCCAAAAAAATGCCCCCTAATAGTATAAGGATTGACCACAGTATATCAGGATTCAGGAGATAAATTTCTGCAAGATGCATCATTGTTATTTTCATCGATTTGATCGAGGATTAAACCAATTTTTAGCATTGTTAATTAGTGGGTTAGGTTTTTTTTTTTTTTTTTTTTTTTTTTTTTTTTTTTTTTTTTAACCCCCATGTCTTCACTTGGGACTGGTTGGAGGGCCTTCAAGCCGAAGATAATCATACATAATCCCTTGGAAAGGACTTACTCCCTTTGATTGAGTCAAAAATAGAGTATTGCTGCCTTTGTTGAGTTCACTTCCTTTGACATCTACGTTGTAAAGCCAATAAAGTCCATGAATACCATGCCTTGCAATTGAGTTATCATTCCCTATTTTCCCGGTTGTAAAGATTGGAAGACTTGGTTTTGGCTTGTTGAATCGTATCTAGTAGACACGAATGACAAAAATCTAAATTAGCATGCATCTAAGTAGTATAATGTACACTGCACTTAAGCGAAAGTCATTAGCAGTTTTTTTTGACAATTTATTCAAAGTTAGAAATCAAACTATAGTCGAAAGTCATTTAGGGTACATTCTGTTCACCTAAACTTATTTGAACTTAACTGAGTAGATCTAATTAGACCCGACTAGCCTGATTTTCACCCTATGTTTACACAATTACACCTAATGAGCCCTGAAACTTATCTTTTAAGTGAACAGATTGCACCCTTATTTTTCTTTATTCCTATAAAAGGCTAAAAAAGAATGCATTTGTACCTGCAAGTCGGAATTGGTGGCAGAGGCTATAGCCAACCTGAGTTTGTAGGTTGCATCTAATGCAACATCGTCCAGATTGAATTTGACTGACCATGTGGTTCCATTATACCTTCCGCCTAACGGCCTGTAACTCCGTAGGAAACACAACCATTGAAGTTTGAGAAACATTGTACAAGAATTATTTTTAAAATGTGGCATAAAAAATGTCCAAAATGATCGAGTTCAAAGGGAGTAACCTTGTGACTTGAGCATAGAACCAATCCTTTGAGTAATCACTTGCATTAACATCATAGACTAAGTCGTCTTTTGGATATAATTCTGCATATCTTTCCCACAAACCATATTGCCTAAACCTGTTCATAATAATATGAAATTGGATTAAGTTGTAAACAATCCGCTAACCTTATTGCCTATATTTCTAGAAAATAATTGAAATATATATGAATCTTAGTTGTCTCCAAAATTAGAGTTAAAGAGAAGTGTGAATATACCTATCAGGGTGATTAACATAGAGTTTATTGACGTATTTTGGATTAGGATCAGGGATGAAGAATTCCCTAGCAAGACGGTCAGGAACACCAATTTCCCATAAGGTTGGTCCATCCCTTGGTGGCTCAAACACAACCTCACCCACGTCTACATTCTGTCCTGAATTACCAATTAGTAATAATTTAGCATTAATAGGCTTCTTATATCAAGTACTCAATCCAAAAATGCAAAGATAACGCATTTGGAGTTCCATTCATAAACCAAGACTATTTTAAAAAAACATAACTTTTGTAGGAAATTCATATGTAGTGTACGGTTTTGTTAATTCCAAACAAAGAACATTATATAAGTTTATTGTGTCACTAAGATGCAAACGAACAGATTGATCAAGACTTTCAAAATTGAAGATGATCAAAGAAAATTTACCTACTGTTATGTTGATAGGCACATTGTGTTTAAAGTCTCCAATAAAGCCATCAACCCAACCATGAAGGTTGTAGCAGCCAACTCGTACAAACGAAATTGTGAAATTCCCATGCTGATCTGTTCGTGTCCAGAATTGGTAAGTCTGTTGAAGCAGCACAAAAAGGTTTTACCACAATATATTTTCTAAGCAAATTGTTATCAAGAGGATATATTATATAGGTATATACTCCGTACTTTGTAATTGATTTGAGATCAAAATGAAAGTTTTCTGATCAGAAAACTTCAAGAGTGATTTCTAAATTGGTTTCAATATGTCTTAAGGACAACAATCTTAGTTACTCCGATTCTTATTTATTGGATTGTTTCCTACTTCTAGGGTAACCCACTCGTTATTTAGGGCATGAACCTCGTTATTTAAGGTTGTTGTAGATCAACATAGGTGAGATCGAGACACTTTTAAAAAAAATTGAGACAACAATGTTAGATGATATAGGTATGAATAGAGAGCATTAGACAACATCTTTTAAGTAGCGGATACTGTTTTGACTTAACCAACGAACCATATAAAGTTAAAATGTAGTGTTTTAAAGGTAACATGTTAATACAAAGATTAATATAAATGAGGTGCATAAAGCCCATATTAGTACCTTGCTATCCCTTTGCCAAGATCCTGCTTCTCCTGGTGGGCCTAGTCCAATAAATGCATTTCTTGCTGGCCCCTTTTCTTTGCTTAGATATCTGAAACATTCATTTTGGTTCAACTTATGTAGTGTATGTCACATTACAACACATTTTAGATTCACCATACTATATAGTATATGCTTTGTATAGGAGTGTAAAATAGAGATTTACCTGTCATGAACGAAAAATCGTCCAGTAACGTTAACTCGTTCATTGGCTTTAGGGAAATCTTCTGATGCTGGGAAGCTGTATGGCCATTGTTTGACTTCAGACAACATCTTCAGAAATGAGATGAATAGAAATGTTAATTATGTAATTCAAGATCAAGCTAACTGCAGGAAGTAATTTAATTTAAGTATATTTTTGAGAATTATATGGAATGAAAAATTAATTGTACCCTTTCTTTAGCATCATCCCAAAGCAAAGGAAGATCTTGTCCAGTGGTCACATTATTCATATACATAAACATAGGGCCATATATATGATTCCATGGTTCTCCTTCCGCAAATCTTGGTATTAGGTCTTCTCCCGAGTAGTGTGCACTTACAAACATCTGTTCATCATATTCAAATCATTATCAATATATTGTATACTATTTTAAAATGTTCGGAAAGTTGTGATATTTTCTAAATTGTACCTAGAAATTATAGTCTCATGTCCACATGTCTATCGTACACTAATGCTTATCCAAAAATAAATACATACACACCAATTCTAGATGTAATGCGCATTTGCGCACCATCTACGATCTTGAATACCCTAATCAACGATTTATTGGTACGGTGTACTTATTTTTAGGTTCACTTGTGTTTACTAGAGATGGGGAAATCAACGGGTGTTTTAGTTATATCGTGGTGAATCCTTAATTATGTGGAATTGAGACAATGTGACGGTTCATAGAGGAAACTTACAGCAAGAGTGGATGGGCCAACGTGAGAGGTGAGGAATTGTTTGTTGGGGCCGCCCGAACGGAACTCGTAGCTAGGAGTGATTTGCCAGAATCCAGTAGGCGGGTCTTTACTGATCCACCCATGTACTCGAATGTCTTGGCTTTCCATTGAATACTGGTACTTATCATCCACCTGTGCCATAAAACCCAAGCTTATTAAATCAATCTTAGGACTATTCAAAAAATTCAATCTCTCCGGTATCAGTTGTCACGGACTCCCAATGGCCAATACAACGTGTTTTATTTTTAAACTTTAGAATATGTCAATATGTCATCGGTACACAAATAACTTATGGGTATGTTTTATATACCAATCTCGTTAATTGACCAGATTCTAAATGTCGTATGCATTATATTTGGTAGCATTGTATGTTACCGAACATACCTCTCCTTTAAATTGTGGATCGGTAGGATTCTTCAAAATCACTGCTTCAGGATAAATAAGCTCTTCAGCTCTATCCTTCATACGATCCTCAGGTACAGGCATTTCTCTTTGCCTATTATCTGCTATCACCATGTACTTAAACCTGGCCAAAATCACCATATAACATGAAAATCGATTAATTATATATGAAGTATGTTGCATTCAATTTCCGAATTCATACACCATACTAAAAAATGCAAAGATAGCAACAATAAACTTACTGCTGTCTTTGAAGCTTGAAAGCAAGCCTAGCATTAGGCATACCGAAAGCAGGCCAAGCTGCCCTCTCAAAGATACCGTAGGCATAAATGCCCGATACTCCACGAAGCATCACATACCTATACCATTTGTTCATGTTACCGTCGTTAGTTTTTGTTGGAAATGGAGCAACAAATGAACACAATAACGGGAAGAAATCAATTGGTATTATTACATTTGAGAAATCTACTCTCATGCTATAGCTTGTGGCTTGTTTCATCAAAGGCTAAATCGTGTACAAAATGGATTTATGGTAACTTAATTGTGCAACTTCTCGGGCTAGCTATAGTTATTTTTCTACATTCTACGTGTAACTTTTTACTTTTCTTAAGAATCGTTCAAATTTCAGAATAAATGAGTGTGAGACAGGCTAATCTAAGACTCATTGTCACAATAACAACCCGAAAACTATAATGTTTAGTTTGAGCAAAGGAATGTAAATAATGTTTGTAGAATTCGAGATTTTATTTTAATAAGATACACAATCTAATGAAGGGGTTTAAGTGATTTAGAAAGTTTCTTTAAATTACAACCCCCCTTATAAAATACAACACAAATTTCTTGTAGTTTTTTTATTTTATTTTTTTTACAGTGAAAATTTTATAGATAAATGACAAATTACAACCTAATAGAGCTAAAACAAGTCAAATTTGTTGTAGTTAGAATCATACCTTTGATCTATTTCCATTGGAGCAAACTTTTTACCACCCGTAGCAGGATCATATGATATCTTAAACGATAATTCTAATTGCTCTTCTTTTTCAAGAATTACTCGAAAGTCAGTACCAACTATCCTGTTAATTGAAAAAAAAAATAATAATTATTTGTGCACAATTTTAATATATACTACAGTAGTAACAATAGTACTAAAATTGAATATGACCAAATGGTCCAAAATCCAAGTCGTTGAATTGTGTATATATATATATATACCGATATTCCCTTATTTTTTTCCATTTTTTTTACTCTGTATTTTTTATTATTCTTTTTTATAATGATAAGAAAAAAGAAAAAAAAGAGTGCTCGAAACCTGAGTGTGAGTGAGTGCCCCGTGTGGGTTTGTTAGTGTTGCGTAGTCGATTTCGAGTGCTTTTTCAGTCGTATTTTCAAATTCGATTCAAGTTCCATAGTGGGAGCAGAGGCAATTGTGTTTATTTCGATGGAGATGGCAAATAAACTCCTGGAAGATTGGGGAAAACTCAAACTAACTGATGAGGAGGATGTGGTGGTTGGAGGTGATGATACGGAGAACAAAGATGACGTTTCTGAAATCAAGATGTCCCTCTCTCTCGTTGGAAAACTACTGACGAACAAACCCTTCAATATGGAGGTGCTGAAGAAAACCCTTACATCGATTTGGAGTTTGAAAGACGGTGTTGCCGTGCGTATGGTGGAGTCTAATCTCTTCGTTCTCCAGTTCTTTTGTGTTTCTGATAAAGACAAGGTTCTTGATGGTTGCCCATGGACATTCAAGGACTAAATTTTACTGCTTAAAGACCTAAGGGGGGAGGAACAACCGTCGGAAGTTGTCTTTGATAGATCACCATTCTGGGTAAGACTAATTGATGTACCGTTTAATAAAAGAAATCGTAATGTGGCTGCTGAAATTGGTGATGCTATTGGTGTGGAAGGTGGCAGGGGTTTATGGATGGCCTGAAACGGCGAATAAACATCTTACATGGGAGCTAATGGAGAGCTTATGGGGGTGTGTGTGATGTACCTTTGGTGGTTTTTGGCGACTTTAATGAGATATTGAATAACAGTGAGAAGGATGGTGGGGTATGGAGAGGTGAAAGGCAGATGGAAGCATTTTGAAAGGCAGATGGAAGCTTTTAGAAATGCTATGAATAATTGTCTGTTGCATGACATGGGATATAGGGGATGTTGTTTTACATGGCAAAGAGGAACGGATGTTACAACTATTGTTAGAGAGAGGTTAGATCGCTTTCTTGCTAACGAGAGTTGGTCTAATTTATTTCCTAATGCTGCTGTCCTACATTTGGCCCGATACCGCTCTGATCATGCACCATTATTATTGAAATCTGACTATTTTCTGGAGAGTCAAAGAGGTAACCGCATATTCAAATTCGAGTCTTTATGGTTATCTAAAGAAGAATGTGGGACCGTAGTGGCTGATGCTTGGAGATCAAATGAGGCCGACTTGGTTCCGGAAAGAATTGAAACATGCGCAGCAGCTTTGTCTACGTGGGCTGCTTCCACGTTTGGGAATGTGAAGAAAAGGATTAGTGATGCTGACAAAGAGTTGAAACTATTACAATGCCAACAACCTAATGCATATGTTCTAGAAAGATGTAATGCTCTTAGTGTTGAGCTTGATGAGTTGCACATGCTTGAAGAGTCATATTGGCATAATCGAGCAAAGGCTAATGAACTTCGGGATGGAGACAAGAATACGAAGTATTTTCACCATAAAGCAAGCCAACGCAAAAAACAAAATTTTATTAAGGGTTTGCACGATGAGCAAGGTGTTTGGCAAACAAGCAAAGATGATGTACAACATATCGTCGTTGATTATTTCACAAATTTGTTCAAATCTGATAACCCGGTGGAATTTAATGAGGCGCTGACTGGGGTTGATAGTGTGGTGACGGAAGAAATGAACAACATCCTTGATCGTGAGCCAACCGCTGAGGTGAAGAATGCACTTTTTCAGATGCACCCCAACAAAGCTCCCGGAGTTGATGGTATGCATGCTTTATTTTTCCAGAAATTTTGGCATATTATTGGAACTGATATTGTGCACTTTGTGAAACAATGGTGGAGGGGAAATGTTGATATTGAAAAAATAAATAGGACTTGTGTTGTGTTAATCCCAAAATGCAACGATCCTAAATTTATGAGGGAGTTTAGGCCGATTAGTCTATGTAATGTACTCTACAAAATAATTTCGAAGACTTTGGCAAATAAACTAAAACCTTTACTTGACTCCATCATTTCTGTGAATCAAAGTGCTTTTGTGCCCGGGAGACTCATTTCTGATAATGCTTTAGTGGCTTTCGAGATTTTCCATGCTATGAAACGTAGGGGTGAAGGGAAATATGGTAATGTAGCTCTGAAGTTGGATATGTGTAAAGCTTATGATCTAGTGGAATGGACTTTCTTGGAGAGAGTTATGCTGAAAATGGGATTTAGTGTTGGCTGGATTCATAAAATTATGGGGTGTCTCTCAAGCATCTCCTTTTCGTTCAAGATTAACGAAAAGATTTTCGGCTCAGTAATCTCGACTAGGGGTCTTCGTCAGGGGATCCTATTTCTCCGTATCTGTTCTTATTGTGTGCTAATGTTTTCTCTACTCTTATTTCGGAGGCGGAAAGAAATAGTTTGATTCACGGGGCTAGAGTTTGTAGAGGGGCTCCTAGAGTTTCTCATCTCTTCTTTGCGGACGACGGTATTTTATTTGCTAGAGCAAATGTGCAAGAATGCTCTAAGATTGCTGATATTATCGGGATTTATGAGAGAGCATCCGGACAAAATGTTAATCTTAGCAAAACGGAAGTGACTTTTAGCAAATGTGTTGATGTCGCCCGAAGGGAAGATATTGTGGCAGCTTTGGGGGTTAGAGAAGTGGTCAAGCATGAGAAATATCTTGGTTTGCCAACGATCATTGGTAAGTCAAAGAAAATCATTTTTGCCGGACTCAAGGAAAGATTATGGAAGAAATTGAATGGTTGGAAAGAGAAATTGTTGTCACGTGCCGGGAAGGAGATTTTGATTAAGGCCGTGGCTCAAGCTATCCCGACTTATATGATGAGCGTGTTTAGAATTCCAGACGGTTTTATTGATAGCATTCATTCGCTCATTGCCAGATTTTGGTGGGGTTCCACAAATACATCTCGGAAGATGCACTGGCGTAATTGGGATTCTTTGTGTATGCCAAAGTCAATGGGGGGTTTAGGCTTTCGAGATCTCAAGTCTTTCAATCAAGCTCTTTTGGCAAAACAAGCATGGAGGTTGCATAATGATACAAAGTCCCTGCTACATTCTGTTTTAAAGGCGAGATATTATAAAAATGCTGATTTTCTGGATTCGAAAAAAGGGTATGATCCAAGTTATACGTGGAGTAGCATTTGGGGAGCCAAACCTTTGTTGGTTGAAGGTTTAAAATGGAGAGTTGGCAACGGGCTGAGTATACGGGTATGGGATGAGGCTTGGCTGCCAGGTGAAAGTGCTTCAATTGTTCTCACTATGAACCTAAATGCTGATCCTGACCTTCGTGTGGCTGACTTGATCGATTTTGCTAGCGGAAAGTGGAATGTGCCTCTGATTAGAAGTATATTTGTGGTGGATGAATGTGATTTAATTCTTGAATTACCTTTATCTGATTTTTGGCCTTCTGATCAGAAATTCTGGTGGCCTACGAAGAACGGATGCTATACTGTCAAATCGGGGTATCTACTTGCTAGACTTGGGAAACAGCGTGCATGGTCTCTGTCTCATGGTGTACACGAGGAGGAGCTCTGGAAAAAGGTATGGGGATTGGACGGTCCTCCTAAGCTGCAGCATTTTATATGGAGGGGGTGTAAGGGAAGCCTCGGTGTGAAGGAAAGGCTTTTCTATCGTCACATTGTGAATGATAGTACATGTCAGGGGTGTGGGGTGGCTGCTGAGACTGTTATTCATGCTCTTTTTGAATGTGCTGATGCTTCGATCATTTGGTCTTATAGCAATTTCTATGACCTGTTAATTGATGCCCCCAATTCTTCTTTTGCTGACCGCTTTATGTGGGTTGCTAATAGGCTAGACAAGAACGACCTTGGTCTATTCTGTGCTTTATGTTGGGCTGCTTGGTTTTGTAGAAATGAGAGGCTGCACAATGAACCTGTTAATGACCCTGTTATTGTGGCTACAAATTTTACAAAAATGTTGTTTGATTACAGGGTTTATGCGGGTAGGGTCTTCAAGCCTGTTGAGAATTTTGTGAGTAATGTGATGGCTGGGAATTGGAGTGTGCCTGCTGCTGGTGCAATCAAAATCAACTCTGATGCACATATGGCAGCAGGGAATAAAATTGGGATGGGTGTGGTGTTAAGGGATGAGGCAGGGAGTGTTGTGGCTGCTTCTGTTAAGTGGGTGAAGGCTCGATGGTCAGTGGAGCAAGCTGAAGTTGCAGCGGCAAGGATGGGTGTGCAGCTAGCAAGGGATTTGCAATATGATCGTGTTGAGCTCGAGTGTGATGCAGCAACTGTGGTGAACTACATTAACAGTGGGGAGAAGGGCTACTCTACTTTAATGCTTTTTTATGAAGATATTAAGAAGTTGAAAAAGTTCTTTGTTTCTTTTCAATGTAAACATGTTCGTAGATCGGGTAATACCCTAGCTCACTTAGTTGCTAGATTTGATGTCAATGAACCTTATCATGTATGGCTCGACAATTTTCCCCAAAGCTTCTTAACTTTGGCGGAAATTGATATGATTTAATAATATTGCCCGACTAACGGTTCTTTCAAAAAAAAAAAAAAAAAAAAAAAAACCCTCTTCACAAGGAGAATTCCTAATGCGACACATTGAAAGTAAACCCATAACGTAGATAGAATACACTACCTTTGGAAATTTCCTTTGGTTCCTTTTATACCGGGTGGAGCCCAAACAACATCCCAATACCTGAATAGAACATCAACATTTACTCGTATATTAGAGGTGGTGAAAAGTTAATACTCTGTAATATAATATTTTTTTTTCAAACCCCGTAATACAATATAATACTTCAAATTATTTATGTTAAACATTAAGTTTTGTGTAAGCAATGTTGAGAAGTGCCTAACTAGTGCCCAATAGTTAGTGACAGCCTAATTGTACTCGTGTATCTTTGTATTAAAAAAAAATAGTTAAAGTGACATAAGTATTGAACATTTATAAGTATACCCTCTATCATCTTCTGGATTAATTGTATCAAGAATGTTATCAACTCCGTTGTATCTAATGCCAGTGACAAATCCACCAGGTTTGGCTATTGTAGCTTGCAGAATTCCGTTATCCATAATAACCTAAAACAAAACACAACTTATTCTACTAAATAATTTGAACTAAAATATAGAAAAAGTGCTCGATTTTGGTCCCACTAACGGATTTATGGATAAAACGTTTATTGGTAGTGTCACATAGAGAAAAACTTCATATTAAGCACGTAGTTTTTTTAAACAAAATGTAGGTAGTTTTTCATAAGTTTCTCATTGAACTAAAACATGACTAACTTACGAATTTGTCTTGGACGGTGAGTTTGACCGGTGGGAATGATTTCGCCGGAGGAGTCGATGCAGGCTCATCTGCGGCTGGCTCTTCCGAAATTGGTCCTTCTGCAGTTGGCCCTTCTGCTGTTGGACTTCCATCATTTGGCATTGCTTTTGGTGTTTGTGATGGCGTTTGTGACTTTGGCTTCAATGGTGCTTCTGGTTTTTTGCTGCCCAAATGAACAATTATATACTACGTATATACAGATAAAACATACTTGATAAAACAATTCATCTTCTATGGTGACACATTTTTAATAAGCTCATTAAACTATATATCCATAATCCACTAATCCCATATCATTAACCTCGTATAAGGTCAATAGTAACTTTTTTGAGCACATCACACTATTAACTAATAGTTTAACACGTCTCATCATATAAAAATCTGTGAGGCAATTTATACCTCACACATTATTATTATTGGATATTAGTCCTCGACTCCTCCCTTAACATAGTACTACTATCAAACCATTCATTAGAGATATATAATTTTCCGAAAAAATTAATTAAAGCTACAATTCTTTTCACATTAGGTACAATAAACGATGTCACGTGTTGATACGTATATGACACACATTCTTATGCGTATCACAAACGCGTCACAAATTAAATTGCCTAGGCATATCCGCATATGTAGACCAAATGAATAAAAGGAATGAACATAAAGCAGTATGAAATACATAAGAAAAATTACCCATTGTTATACATTTTGGAGGTACAAGCAGCATTAACCGAAACACTGGATATATCATTGCATGAAATCATGAAGGGATAATGTTTGGTCTTAAAAGGACCAGAAAAAAACTTGAGATCTCCACTAAGGGATAATTTAAGCTTCATATCCTCTGGTTTCACATTCTGTTTTAGTTCAACCTCATTTTTGGTACTTACTTTCAACTTTGATACACCTTTAGACTTTTGTACAAAATTTTGGACGTGGGTTTCCCCTAAATGTGCTTGTACACCATCCCAACTCGTGTCCATCACCATATTCCCAAAATCAACGCCAACCAAAGGATTTTTGTTATCGGATTCAAAGAAAAAATCAAGATATGTTGATAATACTTTTTGTTGATCGGTTAACACGTTAGCAACACTAAATTTAGAAACTTGAACATTTTTTACTTGGAAATTTGGCACATGAGCCTTCTTGAAGGCAACAAACAAAACTATGGCATTAATACCTAAGGCGATTATGATGATAATAACTAAGGCAATGCAAAACCATTTTATGTAGGCGCCCTTTCGTTGCCTAGGCCTATTTGTAAGGAAGTCATACTTGCCATGGGCAGGCGGTCTTGGGAGCTCCGCAGAGGCTGAGTCCATTGGCGGGAGAGTGTTCGTAATCTATATTAGCCACTCTCCCTCGTCGTGATTTCTTTTTTTTCCTTTTAACTTTTGATTTTACGTTGATTGTTGGAGGAAGAGATGAACTACTATGCCTAAAGAAAGGAAGACAAAGGTCCTAAACCGAAGTTTGATGTTTGTCAAATGTATCTATTGGTGTCAAAAGGTGTTTGCCTAAATTTAGTGTTATTTCTTCATGGTTTAATCCAAGTTGTCATGGGTGGAGAAATGACGCAAGTAAAGTTGACGGTTGATATTATCTATCCTTTTATTGGGCTTCCAAAATTTCAGGAAAATTTAGTGATTCTACCATAAATTTTTGGCATAATTTTCTCCATGTTTTGAAGCCTAAGCAAATTATAGATTTTCCATTGCAAGGGTAAACATTTCTTTCCTTTCTTAGAATTATTACAAATAATACGTTCTAAATCAATCATTAGAAAGATGATTATTCCATTTCATAAAATGTTTTAACAAAATTTAACCAAGAGTTGTTAAAACACGAATGGATCAAAAATCGCTTCAATAATGAAATTTTGAGGAGATTTTATACGAATTAGCGTGGTTTCTGTATGTCTAAAAACCGTTGGCGACTTGGAACATGATGGTTTAAATGAACAACACTACCGCTGGGCAGGCCTGCTCAAACGGCATGTTTGAGACAATGAGACCCATAGACGATTACGCGGTGAACCAAACCATCCTAGAACAATCTAGCCCGAACCAACTTAAGTCTCTCATAGGTAAATAGGTATCGCGATGTAACAGTGACAGCAAACTCTTCTTGCCAGACCAAATTTAGCTCCCAAAGCGCACAAGCTAAGGAACAACTAGCCATATTCAATAGAAACCCGACCAGACAAAGATTGGAAAAACAAACAAAACAATAATACTACCTCCGGTTCATATTATATGCAACTTTGGTGTATTATTTGTGAGATATAAATAATTCCAAAGTTGCATATCGGAGTATTATAATTTCTATTCACGACGTTATCCCAAGGAAATGATGAAAAAAGCATAAAATAATACTCCGTACTACGTATGTATGTATTAATAATACAATCTAGCCTAGATAGAAGTTGAATGATAAGCAATAATGATAACAAAAATAGAGAGAAAGTGGGACCAAATTACACTTGAAAGAGCATGCAATACAACTAACACATACCCGCATGACGAAGCAAACTAAAGATGTCGACCTCAACACAAAGAGATATGAAAATGCTCCAAATCTGCTGTAAAGTTAAAGCACATTCAGTACACCAACAGAAGACAGAAAAAACCACACTAAATCACTAATAATTACAGCCACCCAAAAGATCCCTCTAACAACACATTCACAAGTATTAACTTAACTCTACCCCACTCTCCAACCCATACAAAAAATATTAAAATAAAGCGAGCGAATACACGAGGGAAAAATTCGAAAATATAAGGGACCAGTTGAGCAGTTGTGGACATGAATTTTGTTAATCTTTGTAAGGTAAGAGTCCGGAATCTTACGCACATTGACAGGCTGATCTTGGGTGCTTTGAGGTTCAACGAGGGGATCCGTAATCTGTGTTGATGAATGTGGCTGGATCGCTAACCTCCCTAATGCTAGGGCTACATAGTTCCTCAATTCGTTTTGTTACTTCTAGCATTGAAGGGCGAGTGTCAGGGTACTGAGCTGCACAGTCTACTGCGAGCTGCAAAAGTTGAACCATCTCCTCCTCGGCGTGTTGGTATCTAAGGAGCTCGAGATCGAACACCTCTGAAGCCCAATCATCCTTGACAACAGATTGTACCCATCTTGGGAGATCAACCCCTTCCTCGTTTAACAAAGCGTGTGTTGGTGCTTTGCCGGTGAGGAGTTCCAAGAGTAATACTCCGAAGCTGTAGACATCTGCCTTTTGGGATACTTTACGTGGCTCTGTGACTTCAGGTGCACGGTAGCCATTGACACGGGTTGGAGTGGATGATGGCCCCACAAGCTGAGCTAGGCCGAAATCAGACACACGAGGTTCATAGGATTTGGTGAGGAGAACATTGGATGATTTGATGTTTCCATGAGAGACATCCGAGCCTCTAGAATGGAGGTAAGTAATCCCACGAGCGACTCCAAGGGCAATGCTTGACCTCAATTCCCAGTTTAGTGGTGTTCTACCAGCCCCTTTGTTTCCTATTAGAAAATAATAATAATAGTAAGACAAGCAACCATTAGACGGATGACCTTAAGGATTGGCAACAGCGAAAAGGTATCCTAGACTACGAAAAGTAGAAAGCATTTCACCTCATACATTCATAAAAAAGGTTACATGGACCTCGGCTAAAAAAAAAAAAGTAGTCTAATAAGTACTCCCTCTACCAAAATTGTAATCAGATAATCCCAACCCTCTCAGAAAGGACATGACATGATTGTATGCATAAAAACACCTCTTATGATAGTTGTATTATTCTTATCCCCTCCCGCTCACTTACTTTCCAGCAATCTTAAAACAGTACATGCAATTATCGATTTCTGATGGAAGTTATAGTTTTAAGACAACAATGACAGGGATGGAAGAATAGTTATAACAGTCCATAGCAAAAACAGAATAAACATGCAATTAAGCTTGAAGAATCAAATATATCTTCGAAACCTGATTGATAAAATTAGAATAGTATGGAGTACCAATTATCAAAAGAAAAACTCTCAAACACTAGAAGTGAAGAAAGGCAATTCCGGAGACAAATAAACCTATTGTACAGATGTGGGGTTGATTGTTGTGGAAAAATAACAATAGCATACAACTCACATTTGATCCAAGTAATAATGACTACAGTTTAAATACAATTCCAACAAACAAATCTTTTCAACATAATTTAAGCAACATTTCAAGATATAGTAATGCCAAAGAGTAGCAACGGCACTAATCAGCTTCTTTTATGTTGGGCCCTTTATTGACTTGGCAAGCTAAAGAAATAGTCCGAATTTTATATCAGTTTTACACTCGTGAGGGTAAACTTCCTAGTTTTCTTCCCTGATAATTTACTCAATCCCCACTTATGAAGACAAAGTGCACAATATTTGCTAAAATTTAAGTTTAACAGCCTAATGATTTGAGGTCATACAGTACAATCTTCTCTTTATTTTAGTTAGAAGCGGAAATGTGCTAATTTTATTTAACCTTCTTATTTTATCAAAAGTAATACAACCTTTTCATCTTCTAACATGGGTTAAAATACCAGAATGCATGACCCTATGACTTGTGTCTAGATTGGAGTCTTTTCGCTAGATATTAAGGGTATAGAGAATCCTTAATAGGCGGTAATTGAACCCACACTATGCTCAATGGTTAAACACCCTTAAATATAAATACAGACTGTGATTAAGATCACCTAAAACAACTTGAAAATTGCAAGAAAATATAAACAGTAGGAGAATGCGGTTTAAGAGAAGTCGCTCACCATGCAAGAATGCGGATAAACTTCCCGTAGGCATGTAGTCAAAGACAAGAAGCTTCTCATCCCTACTGTAATAGTAAGCTCTGAGAGGCACCAAATTCTCGTGCTCCATTGCCCCAACAGCTTCTATCTTCTCCTTGAATTCTACCTCTCCAAGAATCACATCCTTCAACCTTTTTACAGCAACCACCGTACCCATCTCCATAACCGCCTTGTAAGCTGTTCCAAATGTACCTTTTCCCAATACTTCAGCAGAAGCTCTCAACAATTCCTCCAAATCAAACATTTTCCCACCAATCCCATTTCCGAAAAACACCAGCTTTTTAGTTACACCTCCACCATTCACCTCTTCTGCTTTCGTATGTCCAGGGGTTGCCAATGCAGCTGCTGCAACCGCCGGCACTGAATACCCACCTCCTCCATATCCACCATTCTCAATGTCCCCAGCAGGCTTCTCCTCCTCCGGAATATCGAATCCCAATTGCTTATTGATTGATGCAAGATCAACTGCATTGCTTTCCTTATTCCTCTTCTTACCACATACAAAGACTATAATCATCAAAATCAAAGCAAATGCCACCACAGCTCCAATCACAATCCCGGCAATCGCCCCACCCGACAATCCCTTCTTCTTCTTCTTTTGTTCTCCAGTCAATATACCAGTACCTGCTCATCATACCAACAAACAACCACCTTGTTCTCAACAAAAAATATCTCCTCAAACACAAGTTAACATTACTAAATACAGCAAATAGTCAACCAACAAATACTAGGTCCAGTTTGTAGTTTCTAGTTGGTACTTGGTAGTTGGTTAATTACTATTGTCACCAAAAATTCATCTCTCTAAAATCCAAATACTATCAACCAGAAACTAAATCTAAAAACTATTTTCCAAAATTTAATTTTAGTTTCATTCAGAAAATCTCAAAATTAAAAACAATCAAACCCCAGATACTCAAATAAATGTTGACATAAGACAGAACAGAAATAACCAGACTAAATATAGAAGCAATTATCCAACAGAATTTCTTTCCCTACTTGTAGCTTTCTAGAGGATAATGATGTAAACGAGATTCGATCCCACATACGAGTAAAACCCGAAAACAATAAAAACAAAAGGAAGAAAACCCATTACCTGCAGCAAGACCAGGGCAAATTTGAAGGGGCTTTCCACACAATCTGTTACCCTGAAAAGCAGTGACAGGCATTGAACTAAGACTAACAGGGATTGACCCATTTAAATTATTACCAGACACATTAAATTGGTCCAAATCCAGCTTTAATTCTGGCATAAACCCTCTCAAATTATTTTCTTGAAGATACAAAGTCTTCAACCTACTCAAATTCCTGAAACTTCCAGGAACTTCACCACTAAAATTATTATTAGCCAAATTAAGCCGAACCAAATTCTTTAACCCAGAAAAAAATTCAGGGATTTCACCCCCAAATTTATTATCCTGCAAATAAATGTTCCTCAACTCAGAACATAAACCCAAATCAGAGGGTAAATTTCCAGATAATTCATTAAACCTAAGACTGAGAGTTTTGAGAGATGTTAAATTTGTGAAAACCCCAGTTGGAATTTCACCGGAGAGAGAAAATCCCGGCAAATGAAGGCCTATTACGGCGTCGTTTTTGCATTGAACACCTGACCAAGAACAGGGGTTGGAATTAGAAGTAGTGTTCCATAAAATTGTCCGACCACCTACTGCAGAGGAGAGAGAAATTAGTGCGGATCTACTTGATGAAAGATCTGATAATGCAGTTGGAATTAGTGTTACTACCAACAAAAATAGCAAGAAATTTGCAGTTATTTTACAATCCATTATGAAAAAAAATGGTTTTTTTTCCTTTTTTGGAAATTATAGAGGAAATAGAAAAAAAGATCAAAACTTTTCAAATGGGTAGTTTCATGAACAATGCCATTGTTGAAGATGAAGAAAAAAGATGGATTTTTCAAGGGTTTTAGTTTTTTTTTTCTTTTTTTTTTTTTTTTTTTTTTTGGGTTTTTGAGAATTGTGAAGAGTGTTAATTAGAGAAGAAATTGGGAAGAGGGTAGCTTAAGATTGAAGATTTGGGGAAAAGAGATGAAATTTCTGAGAAAGTAAAAGGGAAATTAAAGAGCTTTTAATTAGTGAAGTGAAAAGAGTGAGCAAGTGAGTGAGTGAGGGGAGAGCAGGTGAGAAAGAGAGAGAGTAATAACAGGCTGTGTGTAATAAAAACCCTACCTGTTACCTGTTTTTAGTGAGTGATAAAAGTAGCCAAGTAGGTGCCAATTGCCACTCATATTGTCCTTTTTTTTATTTTCTCTCTCCTCTTTTTTTTCATTTTTAGGGTGGTGTCTTTCTTGGAGTCATGGTTGGTCAATTAAGTGCTTTTTGGCCTTTTTCTATCTTAAAATTACTTTTTGTACATTGGGTCATTAGTTAATTCAAAAATATTTTTTGGGTTTGAAATAATTTAATTACATACAGAATTCTTGGATGGTTGTGGTTTCATGCTTTGAATTAGAGATTGGTCCGTTTTGGATTAGGCCTGTTCTCTTACGTTGAAATTCGGTTCGGTTTAGTTCAGCTCAGCCAGCTCAGTTCAGCTCCTAATTTCCTTCTCTTATAAAATATTCATTTCAGTTCAGTTCAGCTCCTAATTTCCTTCTCTTATAAAATATTCAGTTCAGTTCAGTTCAGCTCAGCTCAGTTCAGTTCAATTCAGTTTAGTTTAGTCAATAAGAACATGCCCTTAGTGATTATGGATCATGTTGTGATGTGTAAAAACTTTTAGACGACCAACCCTAATTTAAGTAATTGTCTTGTTAAATCATGTTGTATGTACTTTGAAAAAAAAATTAGCTATTGTGTTAGGTCATGTTGTGATTTTACAATAAAAAGATATTGGCATTGCATGATTTGCATCAAATAAATGCCTTATTACTTAAAGATTAATACGAAGAAAGTAGTACGACTAATATCTTGTGTAATAATTCTAATTGGTGCATTGCTACCTTAAACGATAGTTTTGGGCTTTGTTATTTTGAGATTTTAATGTACGTGTTGTCTAATGGACACCTAACTTATTGGCCCAACATTGGAGTTTTTCAATTTCAAGCAAAAGTCTAGCCTTGTGAGGTGATAAGTATACCAAAAGTTTAACACGAGTATCAATCAATTAACCTATACTAAAAGCGAACCTAAGATAATATTTGTCACGATGTCATTAATAATTTTCCCTCCTTTTTGCACTTTTCTTTTTTTTCCAAATTTTAACGACTTCCATTTTATAAGCTACAATAATACTTATTTCTATTTTGACAACATATCTAATCCAATTATACTCAATTAATATATTTTTTAACATATATTCTATATATACTATTAATCTTTTAGTTACAAGTATACAAACATAGATTAAAAATAAGGTATTAAATATTAAGGAGTATCAATTTTTTCCTCCAAGCTCCAAGATTAATCATTTGACATTAATCATTATGCAATGTGATTATTAAAATTAAAATAAAAACCGCTACTACTCACTATAAATACATTTTAAAAAAGTTGATTATGGAATACTAATTATCCTAAAGTAATATAAATCAACTAAATTTCCATTTAATGCCGGTCAAAGTGTGTCAACAAAAATATAAGGACGAATGTATATGGGTTCGTATACGGGTACTAACCTTTTATTTTTTTTTCCTTTTTTTTAAGACATATACGGGTACTAACCTAAGCTTATATTTTCGTTTTCTTATATAAAACCCAATAGTATCTAAATTTCTATTAATAAATTATTTTTTATAAAATTCAAAACAATAACCTTTACGCATTTGGTATAAATTAAAATTCAAGTTATTTTGTCACAAATATTTTTTTTTGGATAAATTGTTAAATTAACAACCATTTTTTATTCACCTCAAAAATAAAATAAAAAATAAATAAAAACCATTCTTTATAATTTTTGTTGTAAAGTTTAATTATAACCGTGCATGGCACGGGACTTAACCTAGTTATTCTTATAAATGAACACTTTGATTCTTAAAGGTGATAATTTGTATGATCATTTCATCCACTTTGAAATAATATCTTGTAAATCCACTCTGTCATGGTGATATGTAAAAGATCTTCTCTTTTTTTGTTTAATTCATTATTTTATGTATGGCTAATTGAGGTATCTATATATATATATATATATATATATATATATATATATATATATATATATATAGCAACATATTTTATGGCCATTGCACTACACTAAAAGAGCACCACAAAAATGTTACTAAGGGTCTGTTCTCTTCATCTTATTTTCAGTTCAGTTCTTAATTTCCTTATCTTATAAAACATTTAGTGCAATTCAGTTTAGCTCATTTCAGTAAATCAGAACAAACCCTAAATTGTATGATCGGTTTTCTTGGGTTGTGACTGGAACCTTGTGCTCGCACTATTTGCTCTACATACAGCTTCTGGCCCAGGGGTGGATACAGGTTGGGTTCAAGTGGGTTCATTGAACCCACTGAATTTTTGAAAAAAAATTAAAAGTTTTTTTTTTTTTTAAAAAAAAAAAAAAGAAAAAATGGATAAATACAATATCTTTACACTAAATATCAACAAAACAATGTTCAGCCTAGTGGCGATTTGTCATCAGCTTCAGTCATTCCCCCAAATTATTTCCCCCAAATTCGAAAACCCTAACTCTGTAACTCACCTCCCTGCCTCTCCTCGTCTCCTCACCTCCACGCCACGGCTCCACCCCACCGGCCACCGCGGCACGCCGACACACCACTCACGGTTCCTCCTGACTGCTCCTCCACGGCTCCACCACCTTCCCAACAACCCAACGAGTAAAGGAGTAAGGTACTCTACAATTCTACTTTTTTTTTTAGGTATTCTACAATTCTATATAGTTCAATACTTAAATGTTAATTCATTTAATTAGATTGTAAATTTGTGGTGTTTATAATTGATTTATTGATTGAAATATTGAATACTTAGATTGTTGGGGTTTATAATTGATAAATTGATGATTATTCTTAGCCATTTTAATTGTGTGCTTAGTGTAAGCGTGTAGTTAATTTATTGTATGATTGTTGTTTGATTTCAGTTTGCAAATGAGTTTAGAGTCTTTTTGGAAACGTGTGGGGAAGTCACAAAAATCCTCTACTTGTTCTTCACCTAGTTCAAGGGATCCTCTTATAGAAGAAGATGATATTGAGTCTCCGAATGATGATGCAATTCCTGTGGCTGCTTCCATTCCAACCCCTGAGAGCACACCTCAAACTTGTCAAAGGGAGAACAATCCAAATGCTAGTGTTGAAACTGATGATACTCGCATTTATGATGTTGATCTTCTTCCACATGACCCTGGGAAGAGATTCCAATTTTGGAGTATCCTCTTAATGATCAAGATGCTGTGAGGAGAGGTTATATTACAATGAAATGTTGTGCTCCACGAACACATAATTTCCCTCGAAGACAAATAGGAGGTATGCGCCGCTTTATTGTTGCTTGGTTTGATAAATATGATTGGCTTGAATATAGTGTTGAGAAGGATGCAGCTTTCTGTTTTGTGTGCTATCTGTTCAGGGATAAAGATACTCATATGGCTGTTAATGATAACTTTGTTAAAGGGGGGGTTTAGAGGATGGAATAAGATTGGTAGATTTGATGTTCATGTGGGTGGTATTGGTAGTTTACATAATGAAGCTAATGAGAAATATAAAAATTTCATTAACCCAAAGACATCTGTTGCTGAATCTTTTTGCACTTACTCCTCGAAAGCTAAACTTCAATACAAATCTCGATTGACTTATTCTTTGAAATGCATTAAGTTTCTTTTAAGTCAAGGTTTAGCTTGTCGTGGGCATGATGAAAGTGAAGAATCTTGGAATAGGGGTAATTTTTTTGCACTCTTAACATGGCTTGTAGAAAATAATAGTGATGTTGCAAAGGTTGTTCTTAGTAATGCTCTTGGAAATAATCAAATGACTTCTCCTTTAATTCAAAAGGACCTCATTAACTCTTGTGCCAAAGAAACCACTAAACTTCTCATTGATGATATTGGGGATGATTATTTTGGGATACTAGCTGATGAATCTAGTGATATATATCAAAAGGAACAAATGGCCCTTTGTTTACGTTATGTCAATAAAAAAGGGAAGATAACTGAGAGGTTTCTTGGAATTGTACATGTAAAGGATACCACTGCTTTGTCACTAAAGAGTGCAATTGAGTCTTTGCTTATGGAGCATTCTTTGAGTTTGTCTAGAGTTCGTGGACAAGGTTATGACGGTGCTAGTAATATGAGGGGTGAGATAAATGGCCTCAAGACTTTGATCATGAATGAAACAAAACAAGCTTATTATATTCATTGCTTTGCTCACCAACTTCAATTAACCCTTGTTGCTGTTGCTAAGGATAATGATGATTGCATTTGGTTATTTGATCAACTTGCTATTTTGTTGAATATTATTGGTGTTTCTTGTAAGAGAAAGGAAATGATAAGAGAAATTCAATCTCAACATGTTCTGGAAGCATTAGATCTAGGAGAAATTGAAAGTGGGCAAGGTTTAAACCAAGAACTTGGTTTAGGTAGGCCTGGTGATACTAGGTGGGGGTCACATTATAAAACTGTTTCAAATGTTACCTCATTGTATTCTACTATTGTTAAAGTTCTTGAGAAGGTTGGATCAAATAAGATTTATAAGGATGATCGTGTGAAGGCTATCACTATTATGTCTACATTTGAATCATTTGAATTTGTTTTCATGATACATTTGATGTCTGAAATATTTGGCCAAACTGATATACTGTGCCAAGCTTTGCAAAGAGGGGACCAAGATATTGTTAATGCCATGGCATTTGTAACATTAACTAAGGAGCGATTGCAAAATATGAGGGACCATGGGTGGGAAGACTTTTTACATCTTGTAATTTCTTTTTCTGATAAGTATAATGTGGAAGTACCTGCTATGGATGATATGTATGTTCCTCGTGGAAGATCGAAACGCTTCTTTGCCAAAGTTTCTAATCTCCACCGATTTCGGGTATAAATGTTTATAAGTGTCATTGATTTACAACTCCAAGAGCTCAATAATAGATTTGATGAGGAAAATATGGAGTTGCTTATTTGTATATCATGCTTAAATCCGGTCAATTCATTTGTGGCATTTGATAAGCAAAAGTTGATGAGACTTGCTGAGCTATATCCCAATGAATTTCCAACTAATGATATGACAATGACTGCACTTCGTCATGAACTTGGATTTTTTATTGATGATATGCGCAAAGATGCAAGGTTTGGAGACTTGAAGGATATTAATGAGCTTTCTATGGTGCTTGTTGAAACAAATAAGCATAATTCTTACAAATTGGTTTACTTGCTTATACGACTAGCATTGATCCTTCCGGTGGCGACTGCAAGTGTGGAACGAGTGTTTTCATCAATGACTTATGTAAAAAATAAGTTGCGGAATAGTATGGGCGATCAATTATTGAATGATAGTTTAGTCACTTTTCTTGAGAGAGACTTATTTGCTAGAGTGAGTGATGATGATGTATTGATACGCTTCCAAAGTATGAAAACTCGAAGAATGCTTTTTTAGGTTTTTTTTTAATTTATTATTTTTTTTTTCATTTTTCTAAGTGTAATTCATTTGTAATCCGAAATTTGAACTAATGTACTGAATATTTAATTAATGTATTCGCGTTCCTTTTTTTTTTTTTTTTGATTCCGAACCCACTGTTCGGAAATCATGGATACGCCACTGTTCTGGCCTTTGCCATGCTAGATAAAATTGTGTTGGGTCATTCGGGACTTCATGTTAGCTCAACCCGCGCATTACCATCTATATAGTTTGATACATATATATGACCTACATATAATATAAATTGAAATGATTCAAACACGTAATTTTAAAATCATGGAGCAATGCAATTATGCAAGTGCGCTACACAGGAGTATAAAATGATGGTTAAGGGCAACATGAAAAGCCTAGAAAGCGTTACGTTCCTCTCGCTGGCCAACTTTCAAAGGATCTAATAGCTTGGCAGACCTTTAATAAAAGCTGAATTATTGTTACTATATTACAGTACTCTGATTTTTGAATATATTCCTAAGTTTGTTATCCATTTACATTACATACATGGTTGGCATTTGACAGACAGACTCACTACTCAGATTCTTATAGAAAAGTTCTATGGGTCACATCGAATTTTCAAATTTTGATTTTGAGATCTTAAAAATCGTATGATTCAAGTTATACTATAGGCTACTTATCAAGGTTGATTTTTTTTTTTTTTTGTTTTTGTTTTTGTTTTTTTTTTTTTTCCTTCTTTTCTTTGTTTTCAAGATTTTAATGGGTTAAGTTTTGCAGGTGACACTCTAAGAGCCTGTTCTCATTGATTGAACTGAATTGAGCTGAGTTGAAGTGAAAAGAACTGAACTGAAATGAATATTTTATAAAAGAAGAAAATTAGGAGCTGAACTGAACTGAACTGAATTGAATTTCAACGTATGAGAACAGGCCCTAAGATCAGATTTTGTTTATATCAATGTGACTCTTGTAGATATATATGTGAAAAGTAAGAGTACACGTAGATTTAAACGCTAATGTTAGAAGTAATGTAAGAGCAAAGCCAGCCATTAACCAATTGGCTTGGTTATGGGGAGAGAGAAAGTGAAAGGTATTTAAAAAATGAGAAGAGAAAAATTTTTGTTGAAAAAAAATAGTAACTAGGTTATGAAAGTAACTAATTACAAGTTTTGGTTATTGATTAAAATAATATTCACGTTTTGTTTTTGATGGATGTCCTTGGTGACGTGACAAATGTATATAATAGGATTTAAGATAAAGATTGTTTGGTGGATAATGGGGTTGGGTTAAAGTAGGAGAGAGAAAGTGTATAACCAAAAAGTTATAATTAATTATTTATTTTATTAGGAAGAGGCGACAAACACTGTTCAGATCCGACTACATCCGATCTAACCCGAAAGTGAATTGATTTAAATTTCGACTTATATGAGTACAGTACAATAACGTACGTATACATGACTCATTCCTGACCTAGACGCAACCTAATCTAATTAGATCAACTGAACTCGACTCATTGACCCGAATTAACACCTTTACACCTCTAAGAACTATTGAGAGTATTAGGCTATCAATTAGGATCCTTTGGATTGGTTTGGGGCATAAGTGATCAGTAAAGATCCATGACAAAATAAGTTGATACCTTAGGGCAATCATTGAGTATACTCTAAGTTGTTGAAAACTTGAAATATACATCGGAGCATCGGACTAAGTTTGATGCCCCTTTGTCTAGGGCTATTGTAAACTTCATGACAAGTAAAGTTAGTCCTTTTTTTTATTGACTTTGCGACTAACAAGATCGAGTAACGACACAATTCAAGGTACGAGTATCTCAATCTACTGCAGAAATAAAGGCATCCAAGAACTTGCTCTATTATTTCGGCTTACTTCTCCTTGGCCCTGAATTTCATTGTGCCTTTGGTCCAACATTTCCCCAATCACACAAGTTAAGTATGATTAAGCCTACTTAGTTGGAGGGCATCAAATAATTCAAGCAAGCATAAGGTGGGTCCAAACTCCAAAAGTCCATAATTATTTGAGATTTGTGAAACTTATATAGTTATATCTAAAAAACCACTAAAAATTTTGTATTATCATCCTAATTTCCCATTACACTCGGGTCGATTACCTGAGTCAACTAGTTAGATTCGGATCCATGTTATTTACTTATATATGTAGTATTAAACTATTATTTTTTTTAGTAGAAGAATTCTCTTACAAGTAAGTGAAAAATGTGGATCAAACATATTAAGCTATTATTTTTTTTTTAGTAGAAGAATTCTCTTACAAGTAAGTGATGTTTGGGAGAATCAAACATCACTTATTGATGTGAAGAGTGCCTCTAACTAACTAGACCAACCTTGATTCTTGAATTTGGATTAATATTGGATTATGCTAAAAACTTATTAAAAGTAAGAGTAATATAAACGTAATAGTAGTACAAAATATGATTTGAATCAAATTCGGTTGTCCGAGTTTCTCTCAATAGTTTCAATATAGGTGGTTTGTATCAGATATGATATAACCAGCTCTACATAATACAACTATATACACTACAGCTTAGATTATGTGCGAAAAAAAAAGGGGTCATATGCTTCATTGGCTCATTGACAAGTTCGTTACATTGCCACATTTGACCAATGCTTTATACATAATGTCAATTCTGTAGGTGTAATCTATCCATTGAATTTGATCAAGTTTTTACCCTTTACTTGACACTCAATTTAACTTTTTTACCAAAACAAGTATCACTTATATTTTATGAGTTTATCATAGTCGATGTATGGTCAATTATGAGCTTAAATAGTCGATGTATGGTCAATTATGAGCTTAAATAGTTCTCCATTCGTCCCTAAATTACATTCCTACTTCTAGCATTTATTCCTCAAATAATAGAGATAAGTAGGAATTTAATTTAGAGACGGAGGGAGTAATGTAATAATTAAACTTCATTAAAACTAGTATATCACCTTAACTCCATTTAAAAATCAAATAGAAGATTAAAATAATTGCTTCCAAAATCTCCAATAGCATTGGCCTAAGAACTGTTTGCGTCAAACATGTCTTTCCAAGCAAGCGTAACATCGAAAGCAACTTTGATTGCCAAAGTTTTCTATTATATTGGAAGCCCACCATCAACTTTAATTAAACAAACTTTATATAATCTAACTTTACTTAAGAGGAAAGGGGAAGGATTAGATTTTGCTAAAGATACCTTTGCCTTCCAAAAACAGTGGATTTTGTAATCTTAAGCAACTCTTGATTTCTGAAAGAAAGAAAAGACTCTATATTAAATTCATGGTTTAATTATCAATTTTTATTGATACAAGTATATAATGATATTCATGAGAAAATAAATAATGCTTCCTTGACCATAACTTTTAAAATAATAATAATAATAATAATAATAATAATAATAATACCTTAATAGTTATCTGCAACTTTGGGTATTATTTGTGAGAGATAAAATATTCCAAAGTTGCAGATAACTATTAACGGAGGTAGTAATAATAATAATAATAACACACATGATAATCAGTAAAAAACCCTAGCCTCCTTTTCTCTCTTCTCTCTCCTAAACCTAGTCTCCTTTGTTAATTTTAAGGGGCTTCCATCGGATTTCACCGGTGGAAAGCCCCAATCTTTATTTTCTTTTAAGCTTTTTAATTTGTTTTAGGTTACAATAATGTATCCCTCGAAAGAAAGGGTTTATCTCCTTCGAAAGACAAGGTTTTTTCGATCTCCTTTGAAAGACAAGGTTTTTCGTTCTCCTTCGAAAGGCAAGGTTTTATTTGTGCTTAATCTGGTCTCCGGTTGTGCTGGGCTACTATTGATTGTGGCTCGGATTCGGGTTACGGAATCAACACAAGAATTTACTTTCTCATAAAATTGCGAAGCGATGACGGATCCACTCAAAAAGTTGTATGAGACAACAAATCGAGAATATGTTGAATTGTTATATTTATGTATTTGGATTCTTAGCCCTTCCCCGATTAATTCTTGTTTGATTTTGTTAAATTCGTTTTCATTATCGTTCATTGTCAATTGTAGATGCCGTATGGCTTACATTAATGAAATTTAGTATCCTTTTAGGACTTTTTTCAAAAAATAAATAATAATAATAATAATAATAATAAATAAATAAATAAATAAATAAATAAATAAATAAATACTACATACAAGTTTTTACATTGACTTTAGTTTTTTTGTTTTTGACCCTTCAAATTAAAAGATAATTATTTTCGGTTTTAAATTAATAACCATGTTTATTTGAATTTTAAAGAGGTTTATATATAGCTTAATGGCCGTTTGTAAAACAATAATATATTTGAATGACTTTGTTCTAATTTGGTGAGGAAACATGTTCATTACTAAGTATGTAACTTCTTCCTCAAACATGTATTGTGATGATAAAAAGGATATTGGCATGAAATTTATTCGCAAACTTATTTGTGAATCCATTACCATTACCATCATTTGTATCACCAAACAAACCGTAGTAATTATTTTGAAATCAGTGATAACTGTATGTCTGTATTAGATGACATAGTTGTAGATTGTAGCTTGTTGAAAATTTGTTTGCAAGAACATCGAAAGCGATAATTATGTCTACTTCAAAGTCGTGATGGTATGTTTCACTGTAATGAAAATTTATTCAAAGGATTATACTATTACATCAGTTGCCTTTCAGTTTAATATTGATCGCTTGGAGTGTTAGGGCCTGTTCTCTTACGTTAAAATTCAATTCAGCTCAGCTCAGTTCAACTTCGCTCCTAATTTCCTTCTCTTATAAAATATTCATTTCATTTCAGTTCAGCTCAGTCAATGAGAACAGCCCCTTAGTACTTTTCGAGTTTTCGACGCCCTCCATTGTGAATGATTTTGCATTTTACAACTGCATGTCTACATCACCACATAACTCTTGTAAGCTGAATACTCAGTTCAGAAGGGAGTTTTTAAATTTTTTGATCTTGCTACAATGCCACTCCATGCAGATCTTCTAACCCTCAAATAGTTAATCCTTTATCTCGATGAGGGGAGTAGGTTCACTTGACCCGGGATAACAGGCTAGGTACTTTAGGGGGTTTAATCCCACAACCTCTTGGATGAGAGATTCAACCTTATCCACTATACCAAGCTTAGCTCGGTGATAAAGGGAGTATAATGTACGGAGTACTAATCCTATATCTTGATGAAGGGAAGTATAATGTACTTCGAATACTATGTATTTTTAGTTCAGAAAGATATTACTGGTACCAAACCTGATTTTAAAAAGCGCTCCTAAATAATTCAAGTCCTTTAATCTCTTTTCAATGAACAAAGGAAGCTTTTGTAATTTAGGCAACCAACAAAAACAATGTTAATTGTCAATGTGTCGCCAAGTGAGTCATACGGAACTACGGAGTAAATAAAAAAACGACCAAAACAAACAAAACCAAATGCCTACAAAAATCACCTCATTTTCAATACATTCTGACCTTTAGCAAACAAACCACAAATGTAGTCATCTTCAACAATCTCATCCAAGAAGGCTCATATGGTTCCGAACAATATAGTTATCATAATCTGAAAGATATCGAGAATTGAAATCCACAATTTATTTTTGTTTCACATAAGCATTGAAGATTATGGCGAAAAACAGAGCCACATGAGAAGATCAAAAACCTGAGGCTGCAGCAAGGTGTGACCCAGAAAAATAGTAGAGTATAGAAATTAAACATTCTGCAATCCGCAAAGATTACATACCATAATTCTCGAAAAATAGTTACAACAAACAATAGAAATTCCAAGCTCCTAAACCCTCTCCATCTCTCTCGACCAAATCAAATCAAATCATACACCACACTAATACGTTTTTTTTTCTTTTTTTGACCAAACAGAAAGAAAAACAAAGAGACAACAGGAGACTATGTAGGACTACAATCTCAAAACTTATCTTCTTAGAAGCACTTTCGGTGAACAATTGATGGGCCGGATTCATCGTATTCTCCCTTGGAGATCCACATCTGTAAAAACACAACATTATGAGTTATATGCTTTGAAATCAAAACACTGCAACAAAACACTAACAATAAAATACATAAACGATGCAGTACCTGTTGGAAGGTGCTGAGAGACGCAAGGATAGACCCTCCTATCCAGACACTGTACTTCCTCTCAGGAGGTGCAACAACCTTGATCTTCATGCTGCTGGGAGCAAGAGCTGTGATTTCTTTGCTCATACGGTCAGCAATGCCAGGGAACATAGTTGTACCACCACTGAGCACAATGTTACCGTATAGGTCCTTCCTGATATCAACATCACACTTCATGATGGAGTTGTAGGTAGTCTCGTGGATACCTGCAGCTTCCATACCGATCAATGATGGCTGGAAGAGGACCTCTGGGCAACGGAATCTCTCAGCTCCAATGGTAATGACCTGACCATCAGGAAGCTCGTAGTTCTTTTCAATGGCAGAGCTGCTCTTGGCAGTCTCTGATTCCTGCTCAAAGTCAAGAGCAACGTATGCAAGCTTCTCCTTAATATCACGGACAATTTCCCGTTCAGCTGATGTTGTGAACATGTAACCTCTCTCGGTAAGGATCTTCATGAGATAATCGGTAAGATCACGTCCGGCAAGATCCAAACGGAGGATGGCATGGGGGAGGGCATAACCCTCGTAAATGGGAACTGTGTGACTCACACCATCACCGGAGTCAAGCACGATACCTGTTCAATGGACACAAATGAGATGATAACAAACATGACAGCAGACAATTATTATACAGGGAAATTAGGAAAACATAACAGCTTTATTAGCTACAAACCTGTGGTACGACCACTAGCGTACAGAGATAGAACGGCCTGGATGGCAACATACATAGCGGGCACATTGAAGGTCTCAAACATGATCTGGGTCATCTTCTCTCTGTTAGCCTTAGGGTTCAATGGTGCCTCAGTAAGCAACACTGGGTGTTCTTCTGGGGCAACACGAAGCTCATTGTAGAAGGTGTGATGCCAAATCTTCTCCATATCATCCCAGTTGCTCACAATACCGTGCTCAATTGGGTACTTCAAGGTCAAAATTCCTCTCTTGGACTGAGCTTCATCTCCAACATATGCATCCTTCTGTCCCATACCAACCATGACACCAGTGTGTCTGGGACGACCAACAATACTTGGGAAGACGGCCCTTGGAGCATCATCACCGGCAAATCCAGCCTTTACAATGAAACACGAAAGCAAATTTAGATCCAACACAAACCATTAAACATTAAGAAAAATTGCAAGTTGTGCAAGAGTGTCATCTTACCTTGACCATACCAGTTCCATTGTCACAGACAAGGGGTTGGATCTCCTCTGCATCAGCCATCTCGATTTATATACTACATAAACACAGTCAACACGTCAATACAAGGTAATTGTGATTTGTAGGCACAATAAATAATGGACTCTATCACCCATATCTCATTATCAGACTAGTTCAACATGAAACAATCAAATAAACACAATCTATATATAATTATTAGTTCAACATGACTCAATCTTGATTATAACAGCAGCTTTGAAACTTCAATGAGGACACATACATGGCAATTAGTCAATGCCAATTGAATTTTGTTTCGAATTCTTAACTCTATTTGCACCTCTGCACCAAACTCAATCACAACACATTTCATGCTGCCAATTGTTCTTACAAACTAATTCACTCAAAAAGAACTACAATGTCAAACGACCTTACAGCAACATAGAAAAACCAACCTCTTAGGAATCTCTTGATTTAAAAGACTGAAAAGGAGCAAATTACTTTTTAGATCTCTAATTCAAGCTTTAGTATTTGTTACAAATTTCTCAACATTCTATTCATACCAAAGTACACGATCATATATTGAATAAAGTGAGTCTAATACTATTAATTCATCCGATCCAATTAAAATTCAACAATCTGAGTTATAAGCATTCTACAGCTTTAATATGAACATATAATCATACTTAAACCAAATAGCTTGTCAACTAATTACAACCTCACATTCAAATACTACTTCTAGCAACTCCAAATGACAGAAATCTAGAATTCAAGCAAAACAATTCATCAAACAGTATACTCGTAACATTTTAGCATCTCCGAATGACAGAAATCTAGAATCAAACTTAGCAATTCATCAACAGTTTCATATCTCCAAATCGCAATCAGCTTATCAAATTAAACTCGCAAATCGATCCAAATGACCGTAATCGAGCATTTAAGCATCTCCAAAATACTGAATCTAATGTCATTATCAATTACAGTAAACCCTAACATTTCAATAATCGTCAAGTATCATAAATCGAACAAAAAATTATACAAAATCAACAGATTTCAGCAGATCGAGCTAGTCAAATCACAATCAATTCAAGTCAACAGAACCAAATACTTCAGATCGGAAACTAATCCACCATCAACAACACTAAATCGAGCAAAATATCATCAAATCAACATCAAATATCAACAAATTCAATCTCAAATTCAAAGCCAAAAGAAAGATCCAGAATCACAAATTACAAAAAATTGAATCTAATCTAAAAAATTAAACACAAAAACAAAAAAGAGGATCCGAAATTCAAAGTGCGAGAACTTTTTAGCGCTTACCTTGAAGAACGAAGCGAGCTTGCGGCTGCGAGAGGAGAGAGAAAGTAGAGAGAGAAAGTGAAAGAGATTAGAGAGAGAATTTAGAGAGAGAAAGCGAGAATTTTGAGAGAGAGGCGATTGAATGAGTGACTTGCTATCCTTTATGTTAAGGAGAAGCTCCGAAATGAAATGCAAATGAAATGTAAATGCGGCTTACATTTAATTCATCTTCATTTCAAATATTTTTAAAAAAAATTAGAGGGTTTTTATTTTATTTTAATATTAATAATTTTAAAAAAGAAATAAAATAATTTAAAAATAGAGAAAATATTTGGGGAAAAATGAGGACAATGATTTAAGTTCCAGGGAGGAGAGAGAAAGAGAGGGCGGGCGGTGTGACATCATGTGAGCTGGAAGCACGTACTTGTCCACGTGGTCACTTTTTGCTTTTTAATTTTTATTTATTTATTTTTTAAATTTTTGGAGAAATTAGATTTTTATTATATTTAATTATTTTGGGGTTCTTTTGAAATAGACATAATTATTTTAGAAAATTGATTTTATAAGAAATTTGACAGAATGTTGTTGTGAATTCATGTGCTAGAAAATATTGAGAGAATGTGGAAGCACGTTGTGTTGGGATTATTGTAGTTATTATTTTCCAACCCCTTTTTAAGTTGGGTGTCTTTTGAGGAATTTTTTTTGCCCTACATGTTATTTGTTCGAAAATCGTTGTCGAGTTTGTTATTTTATAATGTTCGAGAAAAAATTGGTGTGTTTCGGTTTCTTAATAGAAATTAATTATATGCTAGAAAATCTCTAGATAATATCTAATTGGAATAGAATGGTGAATGCTGGAGGTCTGAAGGATGAGAACGAGACAACTATTTTAGTCTAATACTAGACAAAGATATTCCGATGAAATATGTAATAAATTATCATGTGGTGATGAGATAATTGTATAATAGCTCAACTAAGGGCCTGTTCTGATTTACTGAGCTGAATTGAGCTGACCTGAACTGAATTGATTGGAGTTGAACTGAACTGAGCTGAAATGAAATGAATTGTTTATGAATGAAGGAAATTAGAAACTGAATTGAACTGAATGGAGCTTAACTGAACTAAATTGAACTGAATTGAAATGAAATTAAGTTGAAAAAAACAAGTCCTAAATGAGAATGTGAGATTAAAAAGTGTGACACCTAGTGCATCCTATAAAGAATAGATGATTTACTATGTGATTAATATATTAATCTAAACCTTGAGGACAACTTATCATGTACTCTATGTGTTATAAAGTATACATGAATAACGAGTGATAGTCAAATTATAAGGTTTTCATTCATATAAAAATAAGGATAGGGTTAAAACAGTCATAAAATTGACATAGAGTTAATTAGTTAAACTTGCAGGGGGATTGAAAGTTGGTTCGGTAATATGAAGTGTTGTATGGTTATGTTGCGCACCTATCAACCTATGTATGGAATGAAGGAATGCTCCAAAATTAAAGAAAATCTCACAAACGTAGAATTGAATCATTTATTTTAAATTAATGCTCAGTTTTATTTTATGTTCCTTTGCTATGTTAAACTGTATATGTTAGACAAAGAATTCCTTTTGACAAAATTTGGTTTTTAACATATTTTTTCAATACATCGGCAAAGCATGATAATGTTTTTATTGTTTAGGGATTTCTTATTATTTTTAGAAGTTTTATACACATGTAACCAAGTTTGGTGTAAACATCTAAACTTATTGGCACCTATATATATAGTAGTTTGCTTCATAAATCATAAATAGATTTGGTAAATTTCGTTATAAGACTTGCATAGTTGCAATATAATGTTAGGTTCATTTGATTAATAATCAAAGGCATCAAAGATTGCCAATTCTTGGAAAATCAAGCTTTTGTTTGCACAATGCCCTTTCTTTCCTCAAGTGACTACTTTCATGCCAAAGGTGAGATGATAGATAACATTGGTAGTATAGTTTTTCATAAAAATTTGAAGAAACTACCACTAAAATTAAATGAATTTCCTCAAACCATATTAGTTTTGACAATAATCAAGGCATATAGTTTTAGATGATCAATAAATTGTTATTTTATATGAAGTATAGAGATGTGAATGGAAATTGTGGAATATTAATTATTTTTTTTAAATACATGTAATACAATGTATATACAATAATGACGTATATAATGTATATTATTTTAGAGTACAAAAGAGAGGCAGTGGAAATAATTATTTTTAAAAAATTAAAGTCTAAAAAATTGTAATGTGAAGCATATAATAAAGTATAGTATAATGTATCCGAACCAAAAATTGTAGAACAAATGACGTATAATAAAATAGAAAGATAAAAAAAGCATGGGTGGTAAATAATATTATTTTTGATCTTCAACTACACATATAACATATACTGCGTATATAAATAAATAATTACTCATACGTACAATTGATATTAACTCATTAAAAAAAAATATACAAGTTCGATCTTAAGTCTACCTAAGAAGACATTTATATATATGCTCTAAATTAAGTTCATGCCTCATCAATGCCATATTACCTGAAAACATCCAAACCGGCCGGTGGGTCAAGAATTTGAACAAATTGATATATAGAATATTCACAAACTAAAGGAAAATATATTATGAATCAATAAGGTTGAACAACCTTGATTACAAAATTAATCAATTAATCCATAACTAGTTGGCATTGAAGAATACATACTCCATATGTGAATATATAATCGGTGGCAATATTTGTCATTGCATAATTTGAATTTAGTATTTAACTTTAATTTCCACTAGTCCTTATTACACTTATTTGGGCTGTTCACTTCAGCTTAATTTCAGTCCAGTTCATTTCAATTTAGCTACTCCAATCAATCCAGTTCAGTTTAACTTCTAATTTCCTTCTCTCATAAAATATTCATTTTAGCTTTATTCAGTTTAGTTCAGTTCAGCTCCAACTAATTCAGTTCAGTTCAACTTAATTCACTAAATGTGAACATATATGCCCTTAATCTATCATAAATTATTTATAACAATCTATCACAAATTACTACTCTTAGCTTCTATAGAGTCCACATTAGGTATGTAACACATTAAAATAGGGAACCTTATTGAAATGCGGGTGTAATAAAGTTCCCCATTTAACGATCATAGCATTGCCACTTGACGATGAATATAGTGGACAAAAATTTTTGATTTTTCAACCTTTTCTTATATAAATATTTTTCCTTACAAATTATCATATTTCTATATATCACATTGTACAGTGTCTTGAGAGGCAAAGATATATTCTCTAGAATGTACACCGATTAGGTCATTCTTCTTTCTTTCTCAACTCTCAGATCAAATAGGCATTCCTTTTGTTTAATAGTCATCAGTCACACACGAGCACAATTAAGGGAGATCCATGTAATTACCAGTTCTTGTGTAGAAATAGTTTTTTTTTTTTTTTTTTTTTTTTTTTTTTTTTTTTTTTTTTTTTTTTTTTCTTGTGTAGAAATAGTTAACTGAATAACATCACAAACAAAACGAAGGGATAAAGACGGAATACTCATGAGTCACGATATTGATTTTTGGTTATAAATTTCAAGAAAGACTTTTGGCCCATGTAATATACCAAAAGATAATTGTAACACTAGGGGAAACAAATTACAATACAACCGATGGTTTATATAATTTATTAATTTTCACTTACCCCTAGATGTTACAAAATTTGTGGTTAGTATAATATTACCCAAAAGTACTTTACAATCGATGATTCATTCTATCCACCTGATTTTTACTTAGCTAACTTATACGAGTACATAATACAAACTTATTCAAAAGGTCGGTGATACATAGTACTTGCTCTGTTCTGGGAGCACCTGCCTCCCATCGATCCAGCGCTTGTGGCTGCAGCCATGCTACGGATCCCCATGTCCCTTTTAGACAAAGAAGATCTAGGTTTACAAGGAGGGAGAAGAAAGTACCCCATATCTAGGGATGACAATCCAGTCCGGCTCTGACCCTACTCCGCCCGGCTCCGATCCGAGAAAAAAAATCCGCTCCGAATCCGAGAAAAAAAAAATCCGCTCCGAGTCCGAGAAAAAATTAAGTCGAGTTCGACTCCGTTAAAATAATCCGACTTCGAGTCGGAGGAAGGTCGGAGTCGGATCCTACAAAAAATCCAAGAAAAAAAATCCGACAAATGTCCGACTATGACGGATTATCAAACTTCGACTTCGATAGATCGTGGATTTTGGTGTGGGTCATGGTGGCATTGGGTGTAGGTTGTAAAGGCCCAAATAGCCCAATCTCTCAAAGTATATTAAACAACGAAAAAAACTCGGAGTCAGGTTAGATCTGATTCGAAATCGAAGGTCGGATATTGAAGTTGGAGTCGGAGTCGGATTTAGCCTCCGACTTCCTGTAGGGTCGGAGTCGAATTTAGCATAATCCGCTTTGAGTCCGATGCTAAGATTTACGATTATTTGGACCATATTTGCCAAAATTTTTACACTAATTAAGTCATTGTAACAAAAATGGTTTCAATTTCCACATAAAATTATTAAAGCACCGATTTTATTATTCATTTTTTTATCATTGTTTTTGGCTATTAGAAAAGCTTGGAATGTCATCAAGATTCTACAAGGAAAAAAAAATAAAATAAAAAAACATTAAAAAAAAAACAGAATCTCCTAATTGTACAATGGACTAACGATGTAGGGCCTAATTAGGCTGTTTAGATTGATTGGCAATAAGGCGGCACCGGCCTTGAGTTTGGTTTATAGCCTTTTTCTCTTATTCCTTTCTTAGCTTGCTTATTTGGAGTTAATTTCAACGAATTCCTGAGTTTTCATTGAATACTTCTCTATATGATTTGATGAAATAATCAAACATCTACAACGAATTGTCCAAGGATGATTATATCGCCACTAAGAGCGACCCATGCTTTATAGGCTAACATGCTAAACAGTAAAACAGGTCAAAGTTAATCTTGTTATTACATCGGGATCAATCTACCCTACAAACCTGTTAGAGATATGAGATATCGGAAAATATACGTATGATATATTTTCCGTAGATATCATTAAGAGAATAATATATTTAGGATATTTATGTTAAGATATTATTTTGAGAATATATCTTTAGGGTTTATGGTTATGTTAGTATATTTTTAGGAATATTGTTTCCTATCTTATGAGCGTAGGTTTTGTATAAATACTCTATCTATTGATAAATAATAATCAAGCCATTCATTCTCTCTTCACCCTAATTTGTCAAAACCCCTTTGTATTTTTGTCAAATTGCTAAAATAAATAATAAGTGGACCGGTCTGTCATGCACATGACGGACTCGTGCCAAATTTCAAAGATACATGTACATGAACAATCTATGGCCCACTGATGTGTATTTAGTGTCATGTCGTATTTGAAATAGGTTAAGCCATTTTTCGTGCCGTGTTTGACAAACCCTCATGCCAGTTCAACCTAAGCTCATCTCTAATATATTTTGTAATTGGTAAATATTTATAACTTGAATGAATCTGTTGTACTTTAAAATAAAAGTTCGACAACAAGGTCGGCTGGTACAAGAAAAAACCACGAGTCTCATTCACCTTACCAAATAAAAAAAATAAAATTAAAGATTGTCAATTTAATAAATAGGAGTTGAGCAAGACTCATTGTCAAAGCATACAGTATAGGAGAGGAGTATTAGTGGTAGTAAGACTTAAAAGAGGTAGGATGGTAGTGGCTGGGATTATTTGGAAGTTAAGCTAATTGGAAAATACCGGTAAGGTTTAAATAGTGGCTGAGATTCTTTGAAAGGTAAGCAATCTCAATTTTCCATTATTTTCTAAACTTGGACAATTTTTATGACTTGTCTCCCAAGGGAAGTACCACTAATGTTTTTAAAGTTAAACCTTTTTACTCATACTACTAGGAATTGAAGTACTGTACTACTGTAGGAGTGACCAAAAAATATTGACCCAGTTACGTATTGTTAAAGTTACTACCTATAGATACGTGAATTTTACTTTCAATATATTGTTTTTTTTTTCTTTGGATTTTTTTTAAAGAAAAAAAATAAAGTTAGTTGAATATTAATTAAGATTCATGTTCAATTTGATTTTTACTAGTTAAGTTTGACTTTACAGGCTACGCTTTGTGAGAGTGAAAGGAAAGGATAAGGGAATCTCTACTCCTAAAGAGCTTATATTGAGATTAGATATTGACCTATTGTCACCCTATCTTATGTCGAGATGACCTTCAATTAGGGGTGGCAATTCGGGTCAGCAGGTCGGGTTCAGATCAGATTTCGGGTCGATTTCGGGTTATGCTTAGAAACTATTAAAAATAGTGTAAAACTTAATATTATTACGAAATATGAAATTTGGGTCAAATCGGGTCGAATTCGGGTTGTTCGGGTTCGGTTCAGGTCGGGTTCGGGTCTCTCTCAGTAACTTCGGGTCGGGTACGGATCGGGTTTTCGTGTCGGGTCAGGGTTTGCCAGCCCTACCTTCAATTCATTTTACAAGGCATGTTAAAATTGGCCTTAAAGTTTCCAACCATAATGTCACTAGCTTCATAGTTCTATGGACTATTGAGTATATGGAAAGATATAAAGACCTCTAATTAAATGAAGAAACCTTAGACAGTTAGACTCCTTTCCAAAATTCACATTCATATCATTCAAATTTCCCAAAAGCCACCGTAGCTTCTTGTATGGGAGCTGCAAACAGGCTACGCTAAATTCAACTTTAATGGTTCGATCAAAGCAAATTAAGATTTGGCATGGGCCGAGACAACACAACTAATGTCGAAGCACCCAACAACTCCCACTTGGGGAGCTACTTCGTCCATTGTCGCATTGGAATCAAGAAGATGCAAAACGAGGGTGACAACCTTCTTGTTATGAACATCAAATTGAGGAAGACAAGCCCATGTTAGTCTAACTTAACACAAACGAGGTTTGCCCACTACTAGTGTATTGTATGACTTGTGCCACAGGTACCATCGTAACTCAATACAACACGAATTGAGTTTATGCCCGCCCCGCCCCATGCACACCTCTATCGAAAATCTTGATCTAAGTGATCAACATGTATATTGTTCTCAAAGTGCTTCCCAGGACCTCACAGTTATGCACAAGTAAATACATAACAATGACAATTTTGTAAATTATGACATTTTGACAGAGATCATATAGTACTACTGAAACAGTAATACTACATATGATTTCAGTAGTATAAAAGACACTCTTAGTACTACTTAAAAAAATATCTCAGTAAAACTATTAGGACTTTCAGTAATACAATTTTGCTTGTGTCTAACGGTAATATATTAAGACTTCCTCATTGTTCTCATACTCATACCCAATGAACTAAATTTTCCCATAACAAATATCCAAAACACACCCTTATATTAGCATAACATGATTCCAAGGACAATGAGACATGAAACAACAAAGATGCCATCTCTATTTGTCAGCTTCAATGTATCTCCAAATCATCTATTTCAAAATATTCTCCCTTAAATCGAAACACAATCCATTTTGTTGCTTTGTTCGGTGTATAATTGGTCATTTCAATGATTTCGTGCTCAAACACCACCTGAATAATGACCTTAAAATCATGTACAAAAAAGTCTCAATAATTTTTTTCTTCTTGGTTTCAAGTGTCACAACTCTTTCCTACGAGCTCTCTTGTGTTTGGATGAGACAATTTATAACCAGGTAACTTTTAATGGCCCTGCATTTAACAAGACCCAGGTTCTCGGGGTCCAAGATTTCTAGCTCAAGTTATAGTTCAAAGCATCATAATTGTAGCCTAAGATTACGCCCACACATAACTACCTCGCTAATACGAGTATGGAGTATTCCGTAGAGTATGGAGTACTCCGTAGTTGATTACACCCTTTATCTCCTTCGGTCTGGGGATCAAATGTAGTGAATGTAAGAATAGAGCGAACTCTGATAATTTATTGTTATATTGTATGGGGCTAAATCAAAAGGGATAAATCATGGAAGGAAAATGGGCAAACTTAGGTAGTGGGGGTGGTGATGGGGGGTAGGCATGGAGCACCATTAAACATGGGTGAAGGGTAGATCCGTCTGTTTTAGTAAAAAAAATTTACTAGTACTTCGTCCCTTAGAAAGATTGCCCAATTTTCATTTTATGTCGTCTTGGAATCGTGGGACAAACTCGAAGGGACCGAAAGGGTATATATAACTCGAGACAATTTTAGGAGATCATTCAAAATTTGTCAAAATTGACACTACCCAAAACCCTATACCACATCACCATACCAAGAATAGACCAACTTGAAATCTTCAAAGCCCATGAACAGTGTTATTCAAAAACACTTCAAACCCAAACTTAAGGCTCGACCAACCCAAACCCAACCTATAAAAAATAAGTACTAGCAAGTAATTGCAACTATACAAAATCAGAACACACTATATAATGAATTAATGGGGTACAAAAATACTCTTCAAAAGTCCAAAATTCAAATGTTAAATCAACTAGGGTGAGTAGCTTAAATTAGAGAGGGAAAATAATAAACCCTAAAACAAATTATTTAAAAAACAACACTAATGCATAATATAAAGAACTATACTTGACAGTTGAAAAATAACATTAAAATGTAAAACAAAATCTCAATTCAGAAAATGTGTTTTCTTTCGTGTGAAAATCGCCTTTGTAGGTAATCAATACAATATACAATGCGAAAACTCTCATACAAGACAAATTCAATAAGGAAGCTACCAAAACCCTTAATTCGAGCTTGATGTACGAAGGACCAACTCCTATCATAGCAAATTTTAACAAACCACCAAACAAAGTTACAAACGAAATATCATTAAATTGCAGTTACAAGCACCCAACAACAGTAACAATTCTGTTCCTTAATATCCTACAAAATCCGTAGTAACTAAGCTTAAATTCATCTCAACCAAACTAAAATTATACAAGACTTTAAAAGTTCCACCACACTGGTATGTTCCTAGAGGCAGAGGTGGGGGGGGGGGATTTTAGGCCAATAATTTCGGAAACACGACTTAGAAGCACTTACGATGAACGATTGATGGGCCAGACTCATCATACTCACCCTTGGAGATCCACATCTGCAAAATATTGAGGATATATATTAATGTACTACCCTGAATAACTCTAATAATTCTCCTCGACAGAATCATAAAGTGCATTGGAATTGTGGTACAAGGGGAAAGGGAGAAGGGGCAGTACCTGTTGGAATGTGCTAAGTGATGCAAGGATAGATCCTCCTATCCACACACTGTACTTTCTCTCAGGTGGAGCAACAACCTTGATCTTCATGCTATTAGGGGCAAGAGCAGTAATCTCTTTGCTCATACGATCAGCGATACCAGGGAACATAGTTGAACCACCACTGAGCACAATGTTACCGTAAAGGTCCTTCCTGATGTCGACATCACACTTCATAATGGAGTTGTAGGTTGTTTCATGGATACCAGAGGACTCCATTCCGACTAGTGAAGGCTGGAAGAGGACCTCTGGGCACCGGAATCTCTCAGCTCCAATTGTGATCACCTGACCATCAGGTAGCTCGTAGTTCTTCTCTATTACAGAGCTGCTCTTGGCCGTCTCTGCCTCCTGTTCATAATCAAGAGCAACGTAGGCTAGTTTCTCTTTAATATCACGAACAATTTCCCGTTCAGCAGATGTTGTGAACATGTAACCTCTCTCGGTAAGAATTTTCATGAGATAATCAGTAAGATCACGACCAGCAAGATCCAGACGGAGGATAGCATGAGGAAGAGCGTAACCCTCGTAGATTGGCACAGTGTGGCTCACACCATCACCAGAATCGAGTACAATACCTGTTAAGAAGACCAAAAAATTCAGGAAACAAGAAGAAAACAGAAATGAGAAGGAAAACACAGAAAAAGCAAAAAAATGCATATAGTCAGAAAGTAGGAACAATTAAACATCTGAAAGAAAGTGAAAAAAATGACAGCAGAACACCAGATGGATATGAGACCTACAACATCTGAATTTTAAATTTTAAAAGAGATCATTAGAGTAAATAGGTGGGTTTTTTAAGACAATATGGTCCAAGTGAGGCAAGAGCCTAGAAGTAAGAAAGGTTATAAATATCAGGTAAATCACTTTGTTCACCAAGTGATTCTAAACGAGGTCGAGAAGGTTCTGAAACGCAGTGACATGCCCTTTTATCAGTTTTAGACTTTTATGTCATTTCCATGAAATGAAGTTTATCAGCAGAGGAACAAGCAGAAAAAATGGGGAACATAAAATCAGGTTGGCAAGAGTTTTGACACAGAACGTATTGAAAGTGGGAAATGAAACCTTTGCAACGAAAAAATTTAGCATAGTGTAAATGTGGAATCACCAGATAAAGGTTACGATACAAAAAATAATGATTTGTGATTAAATCACTACCAACCTGTAGTACGACCACTGGCATAGAGTGAGAGAACGGCTTGAATGGCAACATACATAGCAGGAACATTGAATGTCTCAAACATAATCTGAGTCATCTTCTCCCTGTTAGCCTTGGGGTTCAGTGGGGCCTCAGTTAGCAAGACGGGATGCTCTTCAGGAGCAACACGAAGTTCATTGTAGAAGGTGTGGTGCCAGATCTTTTCCATGTCATCCCAGTTGCTAACAATACCATGCTCAATTGGGTATTTCAATGTCAAAATACCTCTTTTAGACTGAGCTTCATCTCCAACATATGCATCCTTTTGGCCCATACCAACCATGACACCAGTGTGCCTGGGACGACCAACAATACTTGGGAAAACTGCTCTTGGTGCATCATCTCCAGCAAACCCAGCCTGTCAAGGAAAGTAGATTGAATTAATTCAACACTTCAAATTTCTCAAAAGACGTTAAGTAAACTACATAAAGAAAGGGAAAAAATACAATATAAAATGTCACCTTAACCATTCCGGTTCCATTATCACAGACAAGGGGTTGAATATCCTCTCCGTCAGCCATCCTTCTTTATGCTACACAAAAAAAGTGTAAATCAAAAGGTTAAGTAAACATCAATTCTTATTAAGAATTTGAAAATCTAGAAGTGAACAAGTGACATCAATCATATAAAACTTGTCAAGTTGCTATCCCTTACCCCACACTGTTTTTTAAACTGATCCCTAAAACTTCAGCGATCTGATAGACTGCTTCAAATGTAATCAGTAAAATGTCTTTTTGAAAAAAATAACCCACTTGTCTTTTGAAAATAACTTTAGATATGCAAATCATCCAACTTTATTAAATCATAAATGACTCATAGACTGGATCTAATTTCTAGTAAATTGAAATTTCAAAAATTACACCTAAGTTAAAATAAAAAAAAGCATATCCATCACGAAGGAAAGTTAGACAAGTAAAATGTGATGGAAATACAATGAATTTTTCAATAGTTTACTTAATCTGATAGGGACTTAGTAATCAAAAAAGTTAGGAGAAACAACTATTTTTTGATTTCACATGGTGAAAAAATCAACCTGCACCTAACTTATATTTGAACATAAGAGAATTCCCAAATCCCAATAGAGCTCAAAGCAAAGAGCATATTGTAGATGATTAAATTCTCATGCAAGGGCAACAAAATTTAGACCTCAAATCAAATTCAAGTAGCACAAATGCTTCCTCAACGTACGCATCATCTATGATGATTAACATTTGCTATATTGCTCTTTCGTGTTAAAATTTCACATAAAAAACATCATAAACCTAAACCACCACCATCATGATGCAAATTACTTGCCTATCTATAGTCTAGATTTATAAGCAACAAAATAAAGATACTACAACTTTCAACAGTCAAGACAACATAAACTTTGATCAAATCAAAGAAAAACCAAACTACACACTGGAAAAATCAAGGGCCTCTAATATAACTGCTACGCCAACATCCGTATCCCTGAGTGGCTAGAGTTTGCACCTTCCCCACCCAGCCACCCATGAGCTTAGAAGTCCATTTCTCCTCACCTTAAAATCCCTGGTTAGTGAAGGTGGCCTCTTAGCGCCTTTTGTTTAGTTTCAAGCCTTGGGCCATTTATCTTATAATCGAGATCCAAATGGGCTAGGATTCCAGGAACATTGTTCATTAAAGCAAAAAAGGGAGATAAGACAAGGGGGAAAAAAATAAAAATAAAAAAAATAAAAAAATATAATAGCATGGATAAGGACATTCTGCCAATTTTACAAGTTCACCAGTTGTTAGTTCCTGCCAGTTTTCCCATGGGAAATAAAAACTAGTTAGGCAAAACCTATATGGATCAAGTGACTCGGGATACTTGAAATCTCATTTTGGATTAGAAGCAAACATAATTTCCACAACATGTTAAACTTGTAAACTATTTCACATCTAAGGGTCCGGACAACGTTTATTGAAGCACAACACATTCCAATACCACTCAGAAGATCTAATTCTCCCCCTCACTCTGTTATCAAAAGTCAAGCAATAGGCATTACACCACATACCATACATCACTTCTCATGTCCTAATTGACCAAAAGGAGTTATTGAACCAACTCAATTAATACACATAGGACTAGAGCCAAAAGATTAAACAATCAATCCTTAAGATTCAAAACATATGACACCATAAAAGAAGAAACTTCATCCATTACACATAGGACTAGAGTCTAGAGCCAATAGATTAAGCAATCAATCCGTTCTATTCAAAACATATGATATGACATCGTAAAAGAAGAAACTTCATCCATTACTTCTCTCAATTTGATTTCACAAAAATTAACCACACAATTACTTTTACAATTTTGGCTACAATGTATATATTGTAAAAAAAATTACCAGTCAAAGTTATTACAATAAATCCGAGGGCGCCTTCATAATACGAAAAAGACGGCCCTTAACACTAAAATCCAACCTACCAACCAACAATCAAGCCGAAAGCTACCGGTTACAACATACAATTATATAGAACTAACAATCAAGCCGAAAGCTACCGATTACGACTTACGATTGTATAGAACCAAAGGCAGCGGCGTAAGATACACATTTAGACCTCCCCAAACCCCACCATAGACAAGATTCTCTAGTTAATTCTTCGGGTGTTTTCAATAACATGCAAACTATTATTCTGATTTACTCCATCATAAATCACTCAAATAAACTACAACAAATTCCAACATACTATCTAACACTCTAACCTAAAACCCTTACCCTAAACAAAGCACAACTCATTTTAAATTTATATAATTGATTTTAAACTATGGGTTCAATTTATATCACAGGTTAAAAAGCATAATAATTAAAGCAAAATATAACAATAGATCGGACCAACAAAATTTCTACAAATTTAAACATTAATTCAAGCTCATGCACGAAAATCGATGAAGCAAATTCATTTCTAAAAAATTATAAACGCAACAAATTCAAAATTTAAATCAACAAAAACATGTAAATATTAAACAAGATTAAGAACAAAAACAAATTGAAATGATATGATGAAAAAGAAAAATATTCCGAAAAAAGATTTTACCTTTAGAGTAAGGAAGATGCCCTGCAAAATGAAGAACAGAGAGAGAAGAGAGAGAGAGAGAGTGAGAGGAGAGAGAAAGAGAAGAGAATTGGAGAGAGTGACAGCGAGATTGGCGGAATATATTGATGGTGCGCTGTCGTTTTATTCAAATGTTTTTGAATGAGAGAATAAATCCAGTGTATGAATTTGTGTGTGATAAAAAAATTAAATTAATATTTCAATGAATTTGTGTGTGATAAAACAATTAAATTAATATTTCAAAAAAAAAAAAAAATTAAGGTTTTCATATTGGCAATTTAGGCAACCCTAATGAGTGTAATAATTACTTGTATTATCATTAAATGGAGGTGTTATTGTCATACTCCCCCCGTCCCCGAATGATAGTCACTATTTCCATTTTTGGACACCCAAAATGTTAGTCACATTTCACAATTTTAGGTCCCATACAATGACATAAAATGACCTTAATTGAATGAGTTGTCTCCCTTTTTAATGACAATGAGTTTCTCTCTCTTCTTTTTGTTTTGCAAATGATTGAATTTTAATTCCTATGTACTTTATTTATTTCTCCTTAATTCTCGTGATTTTCACCCAAAAGTGACTATCATTCGGGGACGGAGGGGGTAGTAAGTAAGGAAAGTGTTGAGTTTATTATTATTATTATTATTATTATTATTATTATTTTTTATCATCCAACAATTTAATGGCTTTAGTGCTTTACCTTGTAACATGCAGATTTTAGGTTGAGATAATATAATACGTACTCCATAATACATTTTAGGAATTTAGTGAAGTCACAAATATGATTTGCAAAGGGGTTAGAAGCACGGTTTAAGTTATAAAGTAGTGTGTAGTTCGGGTGCTGTCCCGAGTTGATATGTTACATAATCTTATAATATTACAGTTTTCATATATATGTATTTATAATTTATGTACATGAATTTGACTTTTATTTTAGATTAAGTCTAAGAAAATAATATGGCTTCTACTCGAGCATTCTCATGGCCTACATATATTTAAAAAGAATAAATAAGCAAAATTATCAAATAGCAAAAATGGTATAACTCTTTATTCATTTCCTAATAGATCTAATAAGTTCAATTCTTAACATAAACAATTTTTAATTAACATGTACTGTTCTAGACTTCTAGTTCTTTGTCCTTAGGGACAAATCAAAAGTCCCATGGCTTACAAACTCTTCTTACTGAGTACTACATAGTTTCTTACGTGTGGATCATAGAAATAATGAATAAAGAAAATTAACCTAAACGTAAACAAAAGTACTTTATAGCTACTAAATGTGTAAAGGGTGTCTATTATCTAGGGATGGCAATTTAATCCGATTTCGATTCGAATCTGATCCGATCCGGAGAAAAAAAATCCGATAATCCGTTTAAAATTAGTCCAAATCCGATAAAATAGATCCGAATCCGAATAGGAGGCGGATCGGACTTGGACCCTACGCAAAGTCCGACGGAGTCCGATCCGAGTCTGAATCCGAGAGTATGAGCATATTCTTTATAACTTGGGACAATTGTTTGTTTGTTTTGTAGCAAAATTTATTATGTAACTTTCTACATAATTTAAATTTGTTATGTTTATACTTTACTTGGTATGACAATACAAGCAATTATAGATATATGTTACATTACAAAAAAAAAAAATATTCGGATTATTTCGAAGGTCCATATAAACGGACTGGATTTGGATCCGGAAATCACGAGTCGGATCGGATTCAGATCTGAGTCCAGGGTCCGTTTACTAAATGGATCGGATTCAGATTTAGCTACATCCGACCCGTTACCATTCCTACTATTATCTATCACTCCAATAGTCCAATGTAATAATATGACTGTTTTTTCACTTCAGTTCAGTTCAACTGAGTTCAGTCAATGAGAACAGACCCATATTCAAGACTTCACACTCTAATACTCCTTTTTAAATTTATTGCATGATTCTTGTCCAAAAATCTTACAAAAATAAACCAAGCTCAACAATAAATTGCTTTAAGAAAACATGAAGCCACTTTATGATCTAAAAGTAATTTATTTAATTATCATAGCAATATAAATCTTCCTGCCTTCTTTTCCTACAAACATCTGGAAAATTAGCTGACAAGAGCCAAAAAAATTTAGAGACTAATGTAAATCTCTCTTCTATTATATCTCTTTGAGCTCAATAGAGCTAATCCAATCACCTATTTTCCACAAAAATGTGTTTAATTTGTATATTTACATGCATAAGCAATGAATTTGAACCTAATCAATTAAAGAATTAGTAGGCATCAGCAACAGGAGCTTCGAGACGAATGTAGTCATACAAAATGCCTCTCCAAGGACTAAGACCCCAAACTTGTGTCAAGAAAATGGTATTATTACCCTGCACTAATTTGTTGCCTGGTATGGTCACATTGTAAAGCCAATATAGTCCATGGATGCCGTGCCTAGCAATCGTATTGTCGTGCCCTATTAGTCCTGTTGTGAATAACGGAGGATTTTCATGTCGATCATTAATCCTAACCTGTAATGTTGGATGCACATATGAATTAGTCAGTGCATTAGGATTGCAGAATTGTTTCAGAGGATGGGATATTACAAAGACTAGCATTTGGTAGATACCTGTAACTCTGAATCAGTTGCTGATGCAAGTGATAGTCTCAAGTAATAGGTTCCAGAGGAGATGAGTTTATCGAGTTGGAATTTGATCTGCCATGTTGTTCCTTGATACGTGTTGCTTACGTTCCTGAAAGAGTTGGATCAAAGCTATTTGGTTAGGCCTTCAAAAAAAGAACGCGTCTAGTCTAGTTCCAAAATGTTGTGCATTTGTCATTAAAGTGTACTTCAGAAAACTAATTAAAGAAGAGTACTTAGTAAATAATTTTGAGGTAATTAGAGTGGAAATAAAAGAATAAAAGATCAGATGGAGAGGAGAAAGCGAGTAGGAAACTTTACCTAGTAACTTGAGCGAAGAACCAATCTTTCTGATAGGTGCTAACATTAACAGTATAAATTAAATCTTCGTCAGGATACAAATCTGTATACCTTTGCCATAGACCATACTGTCGATACCTGTTAATAACAAGATCATCTTATATCAAACTAATCTTTGTAACAATGGATGTGCATTTTATTTTTAAGTTTTGAACAGCAAAAACAAGAATAAGTAATTACAGAATTTAATCAAGATTATAAAGTGAAATGATTCCTATAGTCCATAGAAAACTAACCTGTCACGCGTCAGATAGAGTTTATTGACAAGATTTGGATCAGGATCAGGAATAAAGAATTCTGCAGCAGAACGATCTGGTATGCCAATCTCCCACAATATAGGTCCGTCTCTTGGATGATCATACACAAGATCGCCCAAATCAATAGCATGTCCTGTTTTCCAAGAAAATTTTACTTGCATAAGTTTTTAAACCATTAACTTTTGCTCATCTTTGTACATACTCCTGTGACATAAGAAAACCAATGTGAGTTCAATATCAGACCTGCTGTTATATCAACTATGTCGTTGTATTTGTAATCTCCTATGAAGCCGGGAACCCAAGCATAGAGATTGTAGCTCCCAGGCCGTATATTTTCTATGGTGAAATGACCTTTGTCATCTGTTGTTGTCCAGAATTGATATCCCTAGAAAGAGATCATCTTACATAATTGGTTAAAAACTCAAGTTAATGTAGCTAAGAAATTAATGAGTTTTGTTACTATAAACATATCATGAAGTTGGAATCTTTATGTACAAGAACTTAAGTTACCTTGCTCTCTCTTTGCCAGGATCCAACGTCTCCTGGAGCTGCAAACCCTACATATGCTTTGTTTGCTGAAGTATTCGTTTTCAGGTAACTAGTAATACGGATTATAAAAGTACATCAGTTCAAATTGACTGAATCGGAGTACAGATTATATATATAGGAACAAAATGCATGACACAAAACACCAAAATAAAGAGTAAATTTACACAATGAAGTGTTCACTAACCTATCATAGACTAGTAAACTACCACTAATGCTGCCACGCTGGTCAGCTGATGGGTAATCATCCGAAACTGCAAAGGTGTAAGGCCAACGCTTTGCCTCAACACTCAACTGCAATAAGTTTATAACATATTTTACTACTACTATAGTAAAAAACTGACAATTTATTCTTCAGTTCCCGTAAATTGGAATTTTGCTTGATTAGCTAACTTTGAAACCTGCTGTTTAGCATCCTCCCATAATTGCTGCGAGTCACTCTCATTTTTCGCAGAATTAGCATACACAAAAAGAGGCCCTAAAACTTTTTTCCATGGTTCTCCATCTTTAAATTCTGCCATTAGTTCTTGACCCGAGTAATGAGTACTTAAGAGTACCTGATAATCACCACACATGACACATGAGCACAATAGATGTTGTACAGTACATAATCAGCAATGCACACAACTAGAAGATTATAGGCATAATTATACACTAAGTCAACTTACTGAGAGGGAAGTCGGGCCAACATGGGATGTCAGATATTGTTTGGTTGGTCCAGCAGACCGGAACTCATTGTTAGGAATGATCTGCCAGAGTCCGGTGGGTGGATTGCTGCATATCCACCCATGTACCTGGATGTCTTTGGCTTCACCCGAGTATTGGTATTTGTCATCGACCTATACATTACCAAACAAGATATATTAGTCAGAAATCTTCGCATAATTCTGATTCAGAGACAAACTATCATAGTACAGTAGCTGTATCAAAATAAATAAGAATTTACCTCCCCTTTAAACTCTGGCTCGATTGGGTCGGTAAGTAAAACAGCTTCAGGATAAGCTAAGGCCTCGCTTCTGTTAGGTGAACGATCATCAGGAAGAGGCAGTTTTCTTTGCCTGTAATCTGACATAGCCATGTAGTTAAACCTGTACACCCCATAAATCAAAATATTAGTTCAAGTATCACTTACTAGTACCATAAATTTATGACAGTAAATTACGTTACATGCTCTTTGGGACATGATCACATGAATAATGTTACAATGCACATATCTTACCATAGTTTGTTGAGCTTAAAAGCAAGCCGAGTATTTGTCAGAGTAAAACCCGGAAAGTCTTTTGGATGCTCATAGATAGCATAAGTGTAGAAGCCAGATGAACCTCGAAGCAGAACAAACCTGCATACAGATCAAATTTCCATGACTTAGCACAAAGTAGTGTATTGTACAATACTCAATTACTCGTTTTCGTACCAAAACAACTGTATCACCTTAGACATTCACAAGATCAGAAAGATTCATTCATAACATAAAGGGGAGCATGAAATTTTATGTATGCGGTAACAAAAAAAAGTTACACCTATAACACAAAATGTACAAATTAAATTAGATTTTGAACAAGTTTAAGTCAATAATCTAATAAGATGAACTATCATAGTATAGAAAGTAGGACCTTTTGTCAATGTTTAAAGGGGGAAGTTTGGTTTTAAGAGATGAGTTCCATGTTCTTGTAAATGAGACCTCTACTTGTTCACTTGTCTCCACAATGACCTTAAAATCTGTTGCATCAAGCCTGCACACTCCAAAACGCGACGTTTTTTTTTTATTTTTATTATTAGCATATGAAATGTAATACAGAAAGTATATTGAATTACAATGTTTGTTACATAGAAGTACACTAAAACTCGAATTTAACAACCACCTAATTGGGTGGTTCTAAGGAAGTTTTGTACCTATCCAAGTTGCCCTTTTTTCTTGTAACTCCTTCGCCTTTCCAGACTATATCCCAATACCTGTACATTTTAGTCACGTAAGCTATATACATACATAATACAATTGGTACAAACTCGAAAGAAAAAGGCGTCCTAGAAGAAACACAAAATTCAGGTTCAATAAGACTACACTACCTTATTCCTTTTACCTCAAAAAAATAAGTTTAAAACAGGCTGATATTTTTTTTTTTTTTTTTTTTTGGGTGAGAAAAACAGGGCGAAAAATTCAATTAGTGAAACGTCCTACAAGTTCAATTCACAACTCAATGTACCATTAAGTGAAAATAGAAGCAAACACCTAATAAGATAAATTGATAAATTAAAAGGGGGGAAAAATAGAAAGGTTACCCTCTGTTGGATTCATCATTGAGCTCTTCAAGCAAATTAACGATGCCATTGTATTGAATTTTGGTGACACTTCCCTCGGGATTTAATAGTGTCACTTGTATTATGCCGTTGTCCAACACAATCTGTCACAGCCATTTTCAATTGATAAAAATTTCAAAGGTTTATTAATTTTATTTTTGGTTGTGAGGACAAGGACATTACAAATGGGGTAGAAGGATTCTTTCAAAAAAAAAAAAAGTAGAAGGATTTGAACCTGCGACTTATCGACTCTCACACTTAATCAATAGGCCAGAAGACTCAGAACATCATTGGTTAAAAGATTTATTATGAAATAAACGCTTTGAGGCGTTAGACATTTGAGAATCCATGACAAAATCACGCATGTAATTAATGTTCATTTTAGTTTAATATTTTTACTTATTGTTATTTTATCTAACATTCCTGAAGCGTTTGTTAGCTTTTGCCTATTATAAAAAAAATTAAATGTGAAGTGAGTATATTATCTTCAACATAAAAATAAACCTATATTCTGCTCAAGTTAGAGCATGTTCACATTTATTGAAGTGACTTGAACTGAACGGAACTAAAATGAATATTTTATGAGAGAAGGAAATTAAGAGCTGAACTGATTGGAGTTAAATTGAATTGAACTGGACTAGAATTAAGCTGAAGTGAACAAGCCCTTAATTACGGAGAATTAAGTATTCTTGTGGAACTACGAATTTTTTACTACAATTTGACTCTTATTCATGTCAAAAAAAACAACGGTGACCATGATAACTTCAAATTATATATAAGAAAAATCATAGCTAATTGGCATGATTAAATGTTATATATATTGACTAATCCAACAACATTTTATATGATCACGTTTATTTTTACAAATTAATACAATTAACGTGATCAAGTACTTTTTCCGTCTCTTTAAATTTCAGCACTACCTCATGACACATAATTCAAGGAGGAGATTAGATGATGCTAATGAACTAATTTATCAAAATAATTTATACACACAGATACCATCCTTTTCCTTTTTCTAGTGTTAAATCATATTGATAAAGTTGTCATTTACCTTCTTTAATTACTAGCCTTGAGACAGTGTTGCAAGTTAAAGAAACGGAGTAAACTTAATTACAATAGTCATAAATTAAAGTGTCATGGGCTTTTTAAACTAAAGTTTTTCACCTTTAGTCCTTTACTTGCATATAATTTTCAAATTAGATATCATTAAACGAGTTAGATTTGAGTTGAACACGAATGTATGAGACTGAATGCAACCTATATTCCTATAATAGTACACATGAAGAAAATAACAATTAATTTTATTTTTTTAAGAAAGAAGAGACAAAAAAGAGAGAAGGTAAGTGATTACATGGTTGTCTTGATAATGAAGTTGCACCTCTTGTGATGGGCCTTGGACATCCTCTGAATTTCTACAAGTACAAAATCATAATTCACGAGGCAATGTAGTATGAGTCTAGTGAAAACCCAAAATTAATTGTGCCAATTAATTTAATTTTTAGTAATTAAAACTGACTTATGACAAATGTATGAGTTTATTTTCATGAATGAACACTTATTTTAAATAAATGACCAAAAATATTTTTTACTACTGAAAATTGCTTGTCACTATATATAATATTTTCTCCTTTCGCAGCATAATTGTACATAACAATAAGTTATGAATTGGACTTATAGAAATTATACCATATAAATAATATTTCTATACACATTGTTTAAGCAACTTATTACTAAGAATAATTAAGATGATCCTATCATATGAGATTAAAAAAAATAAGAGCAAATTAAATCATAAACAATTAAAATAAGATCATAATACCTTATAGTATTTTTTTTTTTTTTTAACACGAGGGGCAAGCCCCAAAAAGTATTATTTTTATTTCACGTAAAAAGAACATATTGTTTCCCAGGAGGGAATGAAGAGGTTAATAATACCTTGTCCATTGTATAGATGATGATGTAGTGATATAATTAGCATGCAAAATTTGCATGAAATTAACCAGAACCACAATTGCAAGGCAAATTTGAGCTCCTTGCATGATTATCAACAAAGATTAAAAGTATGTTGATATGAGTATTGATCTGTTGAAGAACAAGATGAAAATGTTTAAGAATTGCTTAATTTTGAGCTAATTATAAGATATCATATAATATAATGTATAAAGATATATAGTATTATAAAAATTGTGAATGGAATTGAACTACATGGGAGATGAAGGGTAGATGCACCAATGAAAGTAGAAATTAGTAATTTTGGTAACTTTAATAATATTTGATTTGATTATTCTTTGGTAACTTTAATAATATTTGATTTATTTGAATGTTCTTTGGTAACTTTAATAATTTGATGGATAATCTAGGCAAAATCAAATCAGCACGTAATCATTCTTTAACTAATTTTGATGATTAATTTGTCACTTGATTCATATTGCTTTTTATATGTACAGTGGTAAAAAACTATAAACCTGTTTAAACTTTTAGATGACTCGCTTTCTATGCATTATGAGTGTTCAAATAGGAGAATTTTTTTGAGATAAAATGTTGACCTAGTTGAGCTCGAGCAACTCACAAGCGACATGGACAACTATTATCTATTGACACAATAATAAACAGTTGAATAATTGTTATTCTTTCTTTATGAAAAAATAATTTCAGTGCGGTAAATATAATTTCAGTTCATTAAAATAGGTTCATTTCTGTAAAAAAAAAATAAAATAAAAAATTATCAGTTCAGTAAATTTGTATGTTTAGAGAAGAAATATAATTGAAAATCAGTAAAAAAATGATTTTAGTTCAACAAAAATAATTTCACTTCATCTTCAATAAAATTAATTTCTATTTAGTAAAAATAATTTAATTAAATTTAGCAACAATAATTTCAAAAAAATAATAATTTCAACAATAATTAAGTGAACAAGCTAAGATATTAGCTCATATATAGTTTATTATAATTCGGTAATTCCTTTTCTACCAATTAAGTAATAAAATCAAATCGATAACATTCAAAGCTCATATCTTTTACCTTAAATAGTGAGATTAATGTAAAAGATTCTAACCGTCAACATACACATTAATGATCAAACCAAGTTTTTTGACTTCTTGAGAATTTACAATCTTTTTCTTTTTTTTTTTTTTTTTTTGACAATACTTAATTATTTTTTGAGGTAGGAAAACAATAACAAACTAGAAGAACTATATATACTTCGGGATTGTTGTGAAACTTATAAGTTACAAATGTTACTACTCAATTGGGAACAAGGAATAGAGGGAAAGAAACATACAAAGGAAAGGTGACAAACATTAAAACAAAATGAATAAAAGGGTATTGGGATGTACATTTGTTCTTATATGCTAAAAAAAAACTGTTCAATTATCATTATGTTAAGTTTCGTTAGCAATGGCCATCGGAAGGCAAAATATCTTATAATATCTAAATTTAAATAATCCCGAGGTATATTTATTAAAAAAAAAAAAATCGTTGCTAAAACTAAGTCATAAAAATATGGTCGTAATTTGAGAAAATGTAAAAGAAAACATTGATAATAATTATAGAGCATATTTTTCTTTTTACAGTTTTCATTCAATGCATATATTTAAAAGACATACAAAGATAAATGGACAATAATGTAAACAAGGCTAACGTAGTGTATTGTAGTCTGACTGTGTTAAAGGGTACCGACATACAACAATTATCCCAAGAAGTTACCATATTGCAGTTGTTAAGTAACATTACTGATGGAAACTTGACAACTAATACCCGTAATAGAACTAGTTGTACATAATCATACCATGGACTAGTTCTTATTATTAGAGAAACTAGTGCACACAAAATCTAAGTGTACTAAATTGATATTCAACAGCTAGAAAGCCATAAATTGGCATTCTAATTGTCCAAGTCCACCTAATACAACTTTATGGACAATTATTGTGGCCCTTTTAGGATTTTTTTTTTTTTTTTTTAATTTTTTTTTTTTAAAAATCAGTTTTAATACTGTAATAATTATCTAAGATAATAGACGAACTAATATAGTTAGCTATTTTTTATAAAGGACAATTATCCTTATATGTATGACTATTAGAGAATTTTAATTAAAAACAAAACGTTGGTACATTTTATCTTTTTTTTTTTTTTTTTTTTTTTTTTTTTCTTTTCGGAAAAATGACTACGAGGATGACAAGACCAATAGCTTTCATTAACTGCTAAACAAAAATCAGCAGCAAATACACTACATCCTTATTAGTGTAGACAATTGAGTACGATTATTTTTATACCGTGTTAAAAAAGTACGGAGTAACATCCAAAATTGGTGTGATCGAGGTTATCCTCAGGTAAAAATGCACTTGTAGTTAAGACAAAGCCCGTGTCACCTACTTATGCAATTGATAGACCCAACAAACAAGATACATACATAACAATATAACATCATAAACTAAGCTAATTTAAGGTATTTATTTCATTTTATTTATTTATTTGTCAAGAAAATTCAAGGAAACTTTTAGATAAATAGAGAAATAAAACTTACATGAAGAAGATGAAGATGAACTACTTGTAATGGCGTAGGCAAATCATACAACATATTCCAATAACCTTCAACTTGAAATTGGACCCTCTTTTTCCTCTTTCTGCTTTCAAATTCATACACAATACATGTAAATTACACATATATATACACACCATATAATAATATTATACCAATATTTTACAAAATAATATATACAAAGTATTCTATAATATTCCTCGCTTTCTCTCTCTAAAACTCGAAAATTAAATTACATACCTGAGGGTAGTAGTAGTAGTATGCATGGAGGAGAAAAATGGAGTGGTAGGAAGAAAATGGGAATTTATATTATAAGGTGGGTATAGATAAAAGAATGTTTGGCAAACCAAATAATAATTAATAAAAAAAATTATCTAGTTTGAGAGAAGCCTTCACATTGAATTAAAGCATTCTTACTATACATACTAAAAATAGTGTTTTTTTTTTTTTTACTTGTATTTTATTGCATCCTTTCTTGTAGTTTACTCTTTCAAATTGAGCCGACTTTTCTTGTTTAGATTCTGTTGGTAAAATAATAAAATTATTGAAAATTGGAGAAAATAGGAGTCACCATCTTAGCTTAGCTTCTTTCCCAAACTCAACATGCTGCTGTTGTGAAATGGAAAGCTAAGCAAGAGAGAGAGAGAAGAAAGATGTATGTACTCATGTACACGTTATAAGAACTAACTTTAGGTGTGTTTAGTTGGTCCATGACTTTCTTGGCCAATGAAAGTCACATTATAAGAGGGATCTAACGGCGCACCGTTGTTAGTTTTTATACATTTACTTTTTGGCCCGGTATAATAAACTAATAAGGAGTCATAGAGCGTGATGATGTAGGCGAGATTTTATGTAGTTTTCATGCATGACAAGAATTCGTGTTTTTACAGACCGTTGTTATAGTCTTACAGATGATCACTAAAATTCACAACTGTTAGTCATTAGACTTTAATAAACAAGTGATTTTTCTTACGTTTCTCATACAAATCGAGAATTTATGCGATAAAGTCACTTACAAAAAAGGAATAGAAAACGGTCGTAATATATAGATCATACAAAATAATATGTTAGAACCGTTTTTCTACTAAGTGATATATAAAAATCTCAAATTTATCATTTTATTTACAATTTAAAGTATGCTATGATTACTTAAAGCATTGAAGTAGTACCAAACTACAAAATAGTGTTCAAGTGTGAAACTAAGCATGTGACATTTTTGGTTGTCTATAGTTGGGGCCCTTAATATTTTGTGGTAGATATACTTTGCTCAAAGACAAAGCTGAAATGTTTTTCTGTTTCAAAGTTTTTTTTTTTTTTTTTATTTTTTTTTTTTTATTTTTTTTTTTTATTACAAATTTCTGTTTCAAAGTTGGTTAGGATTAAGTTATATTAGGACAAAAATAAAAATAAAAATAAAAAAGTGTTATGGAATTTTCTTAGATTCTTACTCCGTGAATTGGTTTATCATTTTTCTTCAATGAAATTTGAGATACTGATTATAATGCAGAGAAAAAGACTTTGTCACGAGCACAATAAGTCAATTACCATAATTCTAAGCCCTTCAAATTTTGGCCACTTGCTTATGTTGTTTTATCCTACTTGGCAGTTAACTCTCCAGGTAGGTGAAAGCGCGAGGTGGAGGGTGACAGAAGACGTGCTCGTACATACCTGGGTGCATGGTGCATCCAATGTATTTTTTTTGCTTATTATGATGATTAAATGAGGACGGTTGTTGCTTATTTAAACATCAAATGAGCAAAAAATAACCTTACTGCATCTTGCATCCGAGTGTGTATAAAAACTTACATGCTTATGTAGACGAAATGCAATCACAAATCTTGAATTTTACTCTCAGTTCATTATCGGCTTAACTAGTTAACTTATATTTACCTATCACAATTTAATCTCAAACAAATTGTCACTAGTAAAAGTAATTAGTTTCAAATTAAAGGCTTCTTCATGAACTAATTATTTAAAGTAAAGGGTGAAGCAAAAGGCAAGAGCACTAATAAACAGGAAAATATGGTTTGGTAAAGTTTCATCTACTTATCTAGTTCAATTGGTAAAGTGTCACTGCTGTAAAATGTAATTAGTTGAATTGGTCTTTGATTAAATAATAATGGAGCATTAGTTTGGTGACCATTTACCACCATTAGTTTATTATGGCAAACCCATAACAACTTTTGTGCTACATTATGTCATGCCATAAATCTTGATAGTTTGTCAATGAAATAGTTACTAGTTTCAACTAACTTTGTAAAAATTTTCAAAGGTTAATGGGATTGAAATGTCAACGCATTATTGAATTCAACTAAAGTGTATTGCATTTCATCGATTAATGAATATAAGAAATTGATATATACAAGCATTGAAGCATATAACAATGGTCAAAGTATTAATCCATGTAAAATTATGCTCTTTCTACCAAAATGTATAGTATCTTCATTAATTATTATGTACAACAAGAAATATCTTATGTCTTACACATAGTTTATTTTTTATTTTTTTTTTATTGTGCATAATAATTAATGGAGGTAGTATGTCTTAAAAAATAAAAATAAATAATTTAACAAAGGTAGTATAAGTGTATAATTGAGGAAAGGTAAGCTTCAAAGTTTGGGCTTACAAGTGAGTACTGCAACTGTCTTCTCCGGTTTAGATTTTGGGCTTAATTAATTTGTTGGGCTTAAGACAGTATTTGAGAGTTGGATTTTTGAGGCCCAGTTTGATCAACCTCTTTAAGATATTAGAATTGCCCAAATATTTAGCTAATCAAGAAACAAAATTATTTCAGTATGATTAATTTTTTTTATTTAAACTTAAAAACCATAATTTAAGAATTTTTATTTTGGTAAACCTTTTTCAGATTATATATATATATATATATATATATATATATAGGGGAGGGATCCGGTAAGAACCCCTCCTTATATAAGAACCTTAGTTATATAAGAACCAATCTCATTCGTAGGATTATATTAGAATGAGCGGTCAGGATTAAAACCAAAAACCCTCCCCCAACCGTCCAAAATCTTCTCTCTCCTCAAATTTTCAATCCTCTTTACTTTCTCTCTCCTCAAATCCTGTAAATTGAACTTATTGAAGTATTTTCTTCAAATTTCGCATGAATTTCGCATAACCAACCTAAATTGTTCAAATCAAGTACGTTTTTTTTAGATTTTATTCAAATTTCGCATGATGTTCAATTTTTTCTTAATTTCGACTTCAATTTTTAGATTTCTGTGTGATTTTTGTTCCATTTTTTTTAATTGTTTTGTTGCTTTCGCTTTTTTGATTTCATCTTGCGATTTCTATTCGATTTTTTTGGGTACGATTATTAAGTCCTATTATTCACTTCGAATTCTATTCTGATTTGATTTTCGTTAATTTTTGGCGATTATAGGGTTCAAACTCAGTGATTTTAGGGCTGGAATTTCAGCGATTTTAATGTTCGAATTTTAGCGATTTTAGTTTCGAATTTCAGCAATATGGGGTAATTTCACCGCTGCTCTTGATTATTAGATTTTTCAGCCCATTTTTTCGATTTTTTTTCTTTTTGGCGTCATTTTTAGTGAGTGAAGGTGGAGATCGAGGGTGAGTAACGGTGGTGCGGTGGTTAGGAGCAGCGTGGGGTGCTACTGAATGGTGATTTGGTGGTCCGCGACTGCTTGTGGTGTTGGGGTGGCTGTGAGTTGTGGCATAGAATAGTCGTCTCTTGTTTATACTCGTACTCATATCTGCTCATATTGTTTGCGTTTTCTAAAGAGAATGCTAGTATTTGTATTAGCTTGGTAATTTGGCTTACTAATTTTTTGAGATTATATGAATTTGATTGTTGGGTATATATATGTGGAGCCATGATGAGTTGATGACCGACTAATTGGATGCTGTTATTTATATATGTAGTTGGGTATCTTTATTCTTGATTCCATGTCATTTTAACTAATTATCATATCTTGGAATTAAACTAGATAGCTTGGTTGATTAAGCCACAAATTTTGCTTAGTTATTGCTAGAGTAGTAGTGCACGAAAAGTGAAGAAAACTAATCTTATTATAAATTTAGAATAATATAGATTTAGAACAAAAAAAATTAGAACATAAGTAAAAAATTTAGAACATATGAAAAATTTAGAACATAGAAAAAAATGTTTAGAACATAGGCAGAAAAATTTAGAACATAGGGGAAAAAATTTAGAACATAGTCAAAATTTTAGAACATATATTTTGATTATTAGAGAAAAATTTAGAACATAGGTATACAAGTTTTCAATATGGGTATAAGATCGAGTTTAGTACATAGGATAAAAGTTTAGAACATAGAAAAAAAAAAGTTTAGAACACAACAAAAAAATTTAGAACATAAGAATTTTAGAACATAGGGAAAAAAGATTAGAACATAAGTGAAAAAAATTTTAAAAAATTTATAATATAGGGAAAAAAAAATTAGAACTTAAGAAAAGGTGTAGAAAATAGGAAAAATAATTTAGAACATAAAAGAAAATTTAGAACATAAGTTTAGAACATATGGTGAAAAAATTTAGAACATATGAAAATAATTCAGAACATATATTTAGAGCTTAGACAGAAAATTTAGAACATAGATGAAAACTTTTAGAACATAGGTAAAAATATAGAACATAGATAAAAAATGTCGAATATGAAAAAAAAATTTATAACATAGTCAAAAAGTTTAGAACATAGGGTGAAAATATTTAGAACATAGGGTGAAAAAAATTTAGAACATAGGAAAAAAAGTTTAGAGCATAGGGCGAAAAAATTTAGTACATCAGAAAAAGTTTAGAATAGGAAAAAGTTTTGAACATAGGGTGAAAAAATTTAGTATATAGGATAAAAGTTTAGAAAATAGGGTGAGAAGTTCTAAGATTATAGATAGAAAAAGTTTAGAACATATGGTGAAAATTTTCAGAAATATATGGAAAATTCAAAGCATAGACAGAAAAATTTTAAGTAATGGATAAAAAAAGTTTAGATGATAGGAAAATAATTTAGAACATATAAAAAGGCATTGGCAGAAAAAAAAATTAAAGTATTAGCAAAAATACTTTTGAAAAACTAAAGTATTAGCAAAAAACTTATGAACATTTACGGTAAATGAAAAAAAGAAGAACATATGCTAAAAGGCCTAAAACCTATTAGCTCAATTGGTAGAGCACTATGCAAATGCATAGAGAATGTAGGTTCGATTCCTACATAGGTTATCTCTATAAAAAAAAATAAAAAAAAATCGAAAGTAAACAATAATAACTTAATAGTAAAACATGAAAATAAATCAAATTATTTTTTCAACTTATGTTCTAAATTATTTTTTTTTATGTTCTAAATTTTTTTTGCTTATGTTCTAAATTTTTTTTGTATGTTCTAAATTTTTTCTGCTTATGTTCTAAAAATTTTCCCATATTCTAAATTTTTTTCTATGTTTTAAATGTAAACTTTTCAAAATTACAGAAACGTCATTACTAAAGGATCATTTTAGGTGGTTAGATCAAAACTAATAAAGGGCTGAGATTGGTTCTTATATAAGATTGGGTTCTTATATAGAGGAGGGTTCTTACATGAGCCTTCCTCTATATATATATATATATATATATATATATATAGGGGAGGGATCCGGTAAGAACCTCTCCTTATATAAGAACCTTAGTTATATAAGAACCAATCTCATTCGTAGGATTATATTAGGATGAGCGGTCAGGATTAAAACCAAAAACCCTCCCCCAACCGTCCAAAATCTTCTCTCTCCTCAAATTTTCAATCCTCTTTACTTTCTCTCTCCTCAAATCCTGTAAATTGAACTTATTGAAGTATTTTCTTCAAATTTCGCATGAATTTCGCATAACCAACCTAAATTGTTCAAATCAAGTACGTTTTTTTTTAGATTTTATTCAAATTTCGCATGATGTTCAATTTTTTCTTAATTTCGACTTCAATTTTTAGATTTCTGTGTGATTTTTGTTCCATTTTTTTTAATTGTTTTGTTGCTTTCGATTTTTTGATTTCATCTTGCGATTTCTATTCGATTTTTTTGGGTACGATTATTAAGTCCTATTATTCACTTCGAATTCTATTCTGATTTGATTTTCGTTAATTTTTGGCGATTATAGGGTTCAAACTCAGTGATTTTAGGGCTGGAATTTCAGCGATTTTAATGTTCGAATTTTAGCGATTTTAGTTTCGAATTTCAGCAATATGGGGTAATTTCACCGCTGCTCTTGATTATTAGATTTTTCAGCCCATTTTTTTCGATTTTTTTTCTTTTTGGCGTCATTTTTAGTGAGTGAAGGTGGAGATCGAGGGTGAGTAACGGTGGTGCGGTGGTTAGGAGCAGCGTGGGGTGCTACTGAATGGTGATTTGGTGGTCCGCGACTGCTTGTGGTGTTGGGGTGGCTGTGAGTTGTGGCATAGAATAGTCGTCTCTTGTTTATACTCGTACTCATATCTGCTCATATTGTTTGCGTTTTCTAAAGAGAATGCTAGTATTTGTATTAGCTTGGTAATTTGGCTTACTAATTTTTTGAGATTATATGAATTTGATTGTTGGGTATATATATATGTGGAGCCATGATGAGTTGATGACCGACTAATTGGATGCTGTTATTTATATATGTAGTTGGGTATCTTTATTCTTGATTCCATGTCATTTTAACTAATTATCATATCTTGGAATTAAACTAGATAGCTTGGTTGATTAAGCCACAAATTTTGCTTAGTTATTGCTAGAGTAGTAGTGCACGAAAAGTGAAGAAAACTAATCTTATTATAAATTTAGAATAATATAGATTTAGAACAAAAAAAATTAGAACATAAGTAAAAAATTTAGAACATATGAAAAATTTAGAACATAGAAAAAAATGTTTAGAACATAGGCAGAAAAATTTAGAACATAGGGGAAAAAATTTAGAACATAGTCAAAATTTTAGAACATATATTTTGATTATTAGAGAAAAATTTAGAACATAGGTATACAAGTTTTCAATATGGGTATAAGATCGAGTTTAGTACATAGGATAAAAGTTTAGAACATAGAAAAAAAAAAGTTTAGAACACAACAAAAAAATTTAGAACATAAGAATTTTAGAACATAGGGAAAAAAGATTAGAACATAAGTGAAAAAAATTTTAAAAAATTTATAATATAGGGAAAAAAAAATTAGAACTTAAGAAAAGGTGTAGAAAATAGGAAAAATAATTTAGAACATAAAAGAAAATTTAGAACATAAGTTTAGAACATATGGTGAAAAAATTTAGAACATATGAAAATAATTCAGAACATATATTTAGAGCTTAGACAGAAAATTTAGAACATAGATGAAAACTTTTAGAACATAGGTAAAAATATAGAACATAGATAAAAAATGTCGAATATGAAAAAAAAATTTATAACATAGTCAAAAAGTTTAGAACATAGGGTGAAAATATTTAGAACATAGGGTGAAAAAAATTTAGAACATAGGAAAAAAAGTTTAGAGCATAGGGCGAAAAAATTTAGTACATCAGAAAAAGTTTAGAATAGGAAAAAGTTTTGAACATAGGGTGAAAAAATTTAGTATATAGGATAAAAGTTTAGAAAATAGGGTGAGAAGTTCTAAGATTATAGATAGAAAAAGTTTAGAACATATGGTGAAAATTTTCAGAAATATATGGAAAATTCAAAGCATAGACAGAAAAATTTTAAGTAATGGATAAAAAAAGTTTAGATGATAGGAAAATAATTTAGAACATATAAAAAGGCATTGGCAGAAAAAAAAATTAAAGTATTAGCAAAAATACTTTTGAAAAACTAAAGTATTAGCAAAAAACTTATGAACATTTACGGTAAATGAAAAAAAGAAGAACATATGCTAAAAGGCCTAAAACCTATTAGCTCAATTGGTAGAGCACTATGCAAATGCATAGAGAATGTAGGTTCGATTCCTACATAGGTTATCTCTATAAAAAAAAATAAAAAAAAATCGAAAGTAAACAATAATAACTTAATAGTAAAACATGAAAATAAATCAAATTATTTTTTCAACTTATGTTCTAAATTATTTTTTTTTATGTTCTAAATTTTTTTTGCTTATGTTCTAAATTTTTTTTGTATGTTCTAAATTTTTTCTGCTTATGTTCTAAAAATTTTCCCATATTCTAAATTTTTTTCTATGTTTTAAATGTAAACTTTTCAAAATTACAGAAACGTCATTACTAAAGGATCATTTTAGGTGGTTAGATCAAAACTAATAAAGGGCTGAGATTGGTTCTTATATAAGATTGGGTTCTTATATAGAGGAGGGTTCTTACATGAGCCTTCCTCTATATATATATATATATATATATATATATAGGGGAGGGATCCGGTAAGAACCTCTCCTTATATAAGAACCTTAGTTATATAAGAACCAATCTCATTCGTAGGATTATATTAGGATGAGCGGTCAGGATTAAAACCAAAAACCCTCCCCCAACCGTCCAAAATCTTCTCTCTCCTCAAATTTTCAATCCTCTTTACTTTCTCTCTCCTCAAATCCTGTAAATTGAACTTATTGAAGTATTTTCTTCAAATTTCGCATGAATTTCGCATAACCAACCTAAATTGTTCAAATCAAGTACGTTTTTTTTAGATTTTATTCAAATTTCGCATGATGTTCAATTTTTTCTTAATTTCGACTTCAATTTTTAGATTTCTGTGTGATTTTTGTTCCATTTTTTTTAATTGTTTTGTTGCTTTCGATTTTTTGATTTCATCTTGCGATTTCTATTCGATTTTTTTGGGTACGATTATTAAGTCCTATTATTCACTTCGAATTCTATTCTGATTTGATTTTCGTTAATTTTTGGCGATTATAGGGTTCAAACTCAGTGATTTTAGGGCTGGAATTTCAGCGATTTTAATGTTCGAATTTTAGCGATTTTAGTTTCGAATTTCAGCAATATGGGGTAATTTCACCGCTGCTCTTGATTATTAGATTTTTCAGCCCATTTTTTCGATTTTTTTTCTTTTTGGCGTCATTTTTAGTGAGTGAAGGTGGAGATCGAGGGTGAGTAACGGTGGTGCGGTGGTTAGGAGCAGCGTGGGGTGCTACTGAATGGTGATTTGGTGGTCCGCGACTGCTTGTGGTGTTGGGGTGGCTGTGAGTTGTGGCATAGAATAGTCGTCTCTTGTTTATACTCGTACTCATATCTGCTCATATTGTTTGCGTTTTCTAAAGAGAATGCTAGTATTTGTATTAGCTTGGTAATTTGGCTTACTAATTTTTTGAGATTATATGAATTTGATTGTTGGGTATATATATATGTGGAGCCATGATGAGTTGATGACCGACTAATTGGATGCTGTTATTTATATATGTAGTTGGGTATCTTTATTCTTGATTCCATGTCATTTTAACTAATTATCATATCTTGGAATTAAACTAGATAGCTTGGTTGATTAAGCCACAAATTTTGCTTAGTTATTGCTAGAGTAGTAGTGCACGAAAAGTGAAGAAAACTAATCTTATTATAAATTTAGAATAATATAGATTTAGAACAAAAAAAATTAGAACATAAGTAAAAAATTTAGAACATATGAAAAATTTAGAACATAGAAAAAAATGTTTAGAACATAGGCAGAAAAATTTAGAACATAGGGGAAAAAATTTAGAACATAGTCAAAATTTTAGAACATATATTTTGATTATTAGAGAAAAATTTAGAACATAGGTATACAAGTTTTCAATATGGGTATAAGATCGAGTTTAGTACATAGGATAAAAGTTTAGAACATAGAAAAAAAAAAGTTTAGAACACAACAAAAAAATTTAGAACATAAGAATTTTAGAACATAGGGAAAAAAGATTAGAACATAAGTGAAAAAAATTTTAAAAAATTTATAATATAGGGAAAAAAAAATTAGAACTTAAGAAAAGGTGTAGAAAATAGGAAAAATAATTTAGAACATAAAAGAAAATTTAGAACATAAGTTTAGAACATATGGTGAAAAAATTTAGAACATATGAAAATAATTCAGAACATATATTTAGAGCTTAGACAGAAAATTTAGAACATAGATGAAAACTTTTAGAACATAGGTAAAAATATAGAACATAGATAAAAAATGTCGAATATGAAAAAAAAATTTAGAACATAGTCAAAAAGTTTAGAACATAGGGTGAAAATATTTAGAACATAGGGTGAAAAAAATTTAGAACATAGGAAAAAAAGTTTAGAGCATAGGGCGAAAAAATTTAGTACATCAGAAAAAGTTTAGAATAGGAAAAAGTTTTGAACATAGGGTGAAAAAATTTAGTATATAGGATAAAAGTTTAGAAAATAGGGTGAGAAGTTCTAAGATTATAGATAGAAAAAGTTTAGAACATATGGTGAAAATTTTCAGAAATATATGGAAAATTCAAAGCATAGACAGAAAAATTTTAAGTAATGGATAAAAAAAGTTTAGATGATAGGAAAATAATTTAGAACATATAAAAAGGCATTGGCAGAAAAAAAAATTAAAGTATTAGCAAAAATACTTTTGAAAAACTAAAGTATTAGCAAAAAACTTATGAACATTTACGGTAAATGAAAAAAAGAAGAACATATGCTAAAAGGCCTAAAACCTATTAGCTCAATTGGTAGAGCACTATGCAAATGCATAGAGAATGTAGGTTCGATTCCTACATAGGTTATCTCTATAAAAAAAAATAAAAAAAAATCGAAAGTAAACAATAATAACTTAATAGTAAAACATGAAAATAAATCAAATTATTTTTTCAACTTATGTTCTAAATTATTTTTTTTTATGTTCTAAATTTTTTTTGCTTATGTTCTAAATTTTTTTTGTATGTTCTAAATTTTTTCTGCTTATGTTCTAAAAATTTTCCCATATTCTAAATTTTTTTCTATGTTTTAAATGTAAACTTTTCAAAATTACAGAAACGCCATTACTAAAGGATCATTTTAGGTGGTTAGATCAAAACTAATAAAGGACTGAGATTGGTTCTTATATAAGATTGGGTTCTTATATAGAGGAGGGTTCTTACATGAGCCTTTCTCTCTCTCTCTCTCTCTATATATATATATATATATATATTTTTTTTTTTTTTTTTTTTTTTTTTTTTTTTTTTTTTTGAAGGAACACTTTTAAAGATTATAGCTGTGCTGAAATTAAATTTGTAAAATTCAATTCTAAAAACTAACCAGCTTTAAAAAAAAATAAAAAAAATATTGAAGGTTCTCTAGAATATACTACTAGTAATACTACTACTATGTATAAAACAGAATTAATGCTGAAATAGCAACAAAAGGAAATGGACCTAAACATTTGGGTATCATAAATCAGCCACTTTATCCAATCATTTATTTAATTACAAGATTATGAATACATCAATTTATACAGAAAAAATAAAATAATATCTAAAATATAATAGCAGAAAATACAAGAGGTTATTACACTGCTTTAACTTTATTTTTATTATTAAAGGTAAGGAGATGTAAGTTTATTCATTTCGTAGTTGCAGGTAAGGTAGCCTCACTCGATAAAATTCAAACATATATATATCATGATTTCAAGTAAGAGTATTACCAAGTGAGTCAGTCCTTGGTACTCGTATTAGATTGCTTCATTGGTAGGAGGTCCTTCGAGACGTATATAATCATACAATATTCCTTGGAATGGGCTTTGGTTCCTTGGTTGAGTCAAAAACATAATATTATCGCCTTTTACAAGCTTTGAACCCTGTATGTCCACGTTATAAAGCCAATATAATCCATGACATCCATGTCTTGCAATTGAGTTATCCCTCCCTATAAGTCCTGTTGTAAATATGGGTCGATTTGCATTTCGATCGTTCATCCGTACCTATAAATATAATATGTACAAGGACATAATGATATAAGAAAATTAAGATTGAATTCATAGATTATATTATTATCAAGAACATATGGGAGTAATTCATTTTTTCAGTCTGGCTTAAAGATCAAATTAGTAATTTTCGGGAGAATTCAAGTTAATCTCCTCTCACAACATTGTTTTACTTGTGAAATAGTAAAGTGGCACGAAAACAAATGCATAAAGTTGTGAGAGGAAATTAACTTGGAATGTTAATCTCGGAGATTAACTGGGGCTTCCTCGTAATTTTCAGTTTTTAATACCTCTTTGTCCCTTTTTGTTTGTAATACTTTAAATTTTTTGAGAGACAATACTAGTCCAAGTAGAAAGAACAAAAAGTGAAACCGGAACATTTATTAAATGAATGGAACATAAAAGGAGCTTGAAAATGAGATGTTACCTGAACCTCAGCAAGGGTAGCAGAAGCAATTGCCAGCCTCAATTTGTAGATCCCTTTCTGATCTACCTCATCTAATTTGAATTTAACTTGCCAAGTTGTTCCTACAAACACGTTTTCTGTCTTCCTGTGTGACAAAATAAGCTAGGCTTTCTTAGAGGATCTTACACTTTGATACAATGTTGTTACTTGGCAGCGAAAAAATGTATTACAACAGACATTCTTTTCACAGGTTTACGATCATATATGTATCAAGCAAGTGAAAGTGGTACAAGTTCTGTAGGAAAACTGAGACTACGTACCTAGGAACTTGAGCAAAGAACCAATCCTTTCGGTAATCACTTTCACCAATGGTAAAAATTAGATCATCATTTGGGTGCAATTCTGTGTATCTCTCCCACAATCCATATTGCCTAAACCTGCCAAAGATTTCATGCAAATAGTTGTCAAATATGAGCAACTACATCAAGTTGACTGTTTTTTCAACAGAGATTGTGTTTTAAATTGTTAAGAAACTCGCTAACCTGTCAGGATGATTAACATAGAGTTGATTGACATAATTAGGATTAGGATCAGGAGCATAGAATTCTGCTGCAGTGCGATCAGGAAATCCGATTTCCCACAAGGTTGGTCCATCTCGAGGAGGTTCATACACCAAGTCACCCATTTGTGCATCACAACCTGATATTAATTCAATACTTAAGTTCAATATAGTACTGTAAAGTGTAAAGTGCTATTTTTTATTAGCTTATATAGCTTAAGCTACACTAATTTCATGATACTATGTAACGAATGACTGTTCATTTAATCAAACCTGCAGTTATGGTAATGACAGCATCACATCTATAGTCTCCAATGACACCAGGAACATAAGAGTAGAGATTATAATCTCCTTCTCTTATGCCCTCGATAGAGAAAGAACCATTCTCATCTGCTGTTGTCCAGAACTGATAACCCTGGAAAATTGAACAAATGACAGCCGTTTTTAGCACAAAAGTAGAGCTGAAATTAAGGTACCAGTGATAATATGGTGAGACATAGATGGTCAGGTCAAAGCGATTTCAGTTATATGCTTGTAAATGGTACTAAAAAAGAAAAATTACCTTGATTTCAGTTTGCCACGATCCAGGTGGTCCTGGTGGGGCTAGTCCCACATAAGCTCCATTTGCTGGAATATGATCATCACTAACATACCTAAACAAAATGATATAAACCATATAATTATCGCCAAAGCACAAGTGTGAAAAATTAAAATATAAATGAAATACGAATGTATAAATGCTTAATGTCTTTATAAACAACCTGTCTCGGACTAGTAATCTGCCACTGACTTTACCCCTTTGATTAGGTTTCGGAAAATCTTCTGAAGCTGGGAAACTATAAGGCCAGTTCTGAGTTTTTACTACCAACTACTCATGGATGAAAATGAAACACAAAATATATGGTCAGAAACCAATTTTCAGTGCTAATCAATGAGGATTACAAAACATTATCAAACAAAAGCATGTTAATAGTACTCCAGTAATGTTTTAGAGGTTAACCTGCTTTTTAGCATCTTCCCAAAGCGAATGAAAATCAACATCTTTTGGACAGGAATTGCAGTAGATGAAAACAGGCCCAAATACCCTTTTCCATGGCTCATTATCATCAAATTTCGGCACCAGAGCATCCCCTGCATAATGACCACTATAAAACACCTGCAATCACAATAGTTTTTCATCAGCAAAGTTCATACAGAAATAACACCAGCAAGAAAAATCCATACATATATTGTATATTCTATGTGTTTAATTCTTTGGTACAACTAGCTGAATGTCCGTTCACTTACTGATAAGGATGTAGGCCCCACGTGGGATGTCAGGTTTTGTTTGACGGGCCCACCAGACCGATACTCGTAGCTAGGTGTGATTTGCCAAAATCCTGTAGGCTGGTCAGTGCAAATCCAACCATGGACTAGGATATCTTTGTTGTCACATGAATACTGGTATTTGTCATCAACCTATGTAATATAACAATTCATTAACTCACAAACATGATTGAACAAATCTCAAAATACTTAAAATTAATGCATAATTAACATTTATCTACATGAGATAAGAGGAAATGATACCTCTCCTTTAAGGCTTGGTTCTACAGGGTTTGTCAACAGAACAGCTTCAGGATAGGCAAGTTTTTGGCACCTTCCGGGCATCCTATCATCAGGCAAAGGCATGAACCTTTGCCTGTCATCTGCAATAGCCATGTAGTGAAACCTAATACACAAAACATATCATACTTTGTTACTTAAAACTTCTTCTAATTAACTTGGTTTGCCATGAAACCTGTCCAAAGAAATAAATTTCCTCATACCACTGTTTATTGAGCTTGAATGTGATCCTAGTTTCACCCATGCTGAAGCCAGGCCAATCTTTCATATGCTCATAGATTGCATAGGTATAGAACCCGGATGAGCCACGCAACATTATAAACCTAAAAGTATAACGATTATTGGCTTAAATTACATTATTAACATGACAACTAATTCCAGACAGAGGGGTACTAATATATAGAGGAAGTGTGCTCTATAAAAAGTAGTTTATACACTATGGCGAAGATTAAAGCAACTACCTTTTATCGATGTTCAATGGGACTAACTTGCCCTTGAGTGAAGGATCCCACTGTCTACTAAAGGAAACTTCCACCTGATCATCATTTGACATAATCACCTGAAAAGTTGTTGCTTTAATCCTGCATACAATCAGCAAATAGCCTTGATCAAATTTGTAAACCAAAGCCTAAAATTTACAAGTTTATCCATTTAACTTTGACAAACTAAGAAAGATGAAGGCGAGAGGAACAAACGTGTCAAATGTCCCTGGTGTATTAGCATCATTCCAAACAAGATCCCAATACCTGCATACAGCCATACATAACACAGTTAAATATATCATAAAACAAGCGAAAATAATGCAATTTTTCCCATGCTATGATCAACTTTTCTTTCATTATCTTGAATTTTGTTTCTAGATTCTATATAGAGACTGATTGAAGTATTGAATTCATTAAGCAAAATGATTGTACAAATCTGATTATACGCAATGTTTACCCTCTATTGTCCTCAGGATTTCGAGATTCAAGCAAATTGTCAATGCCATTATAAGCTATTCCAGTAACAATTCCTCCTGGTTTCGATATTGTCACTCGAGCAATGCCATTGTCTAACACAACCTGCAAGTACATACTCCAGCTTAAAATCCATGCAGAAATATAATCTCCTAGAGAACAAAGGTTGAAGATATATTACTCCATGTCAATATGTTATTCACTATCAATTAAGCTTACTTTAAAGCAAAATTAAGCCTCTAAAAATTCCTTTTGTTACATTATTGCTCTGATTTTGACTCAAACAACTTGGTGAGCCCTGATACTTGACCAATTTAACCAATTGAGTATTATCTCCATCAATTCGAACTTAGTTGTTACGTTACTAGTTCAATTTACACTATTACAGATGTTAACTACTCTTATTACCCTAAGGTAACCATCCAAAAGTCCAAAACTAACAAAAGTAACAAAGATAAGATAAATTATTAGGTGCACTTGAGAATATGTGCATTTAAACCCGACAATCCAATAAAAGAAAGTACATCAAATATATTCCCTAGGCTCAAACAAACAACCAAACATAACCAACATAACAAACATTCCAAAACCACTTAATAAAAATAAAAACTTTATTTAGAAAATAAAAACACCGACACTTACATAACGATCAAGAATCTGAAGTTGAACAGCTTGATCAGTTGGTGCATCTGGGCCTGGTTCCACACCCCCACCATTGCCACAACACCCACACATCCACGATTTCGCTTTCGATGATGACGACGACAACGACAACGATGACATTCTTCCTTCTTAGATCAACCAAAACAATTTCTACGATTAATCAAATTTGCACTGTATGAAATATGGTAGATAATTGTAGCCTTTCTTGGTAAATATCGAATATTTATAGACTTTAGTATAACTGTATGCGTATATATGTACAACTATATGTATGGTCTGCCCCTAATTAGGCAGCAAGTTGTATATAATAAAATTATAATTATGGATTTAAACTAGAATTAAAGCATCAATTTCCCTGAAAATAAAAGGATTAAAGCATAAATAATCTTTATCTTTGGACCTCCTTTTTTTGGGGGTTCTTTTTAGGTTCCTTTTCCTACTCTTGACTTGGTCGTTACTCGCTTGGTGGATGGATGTTCTTATAAAAGGACGTGCAATCCAAGAAATTTGGATAATTTAATGAATTTTGATTTTGATTTTATTGTTTGTTTTAATTTATGGGAATGTTTGTGGATAATTTGATTTAGTGTTTTTTGATTTGGGTGTTGTGGGGATGTATAATTTATTTATTTGAGATGTTGAGAAATTGGTGTTTGATGTGGATACGTAATGTTGGTTTCGTTTAAATAATTATTAGATCTATTTTTGAAGGTGGTTTGAGATTTAGGGAGAGGGAAATGATTATTTGTTTTAACTATTAGGTATTGTGTGAAGCATGAAATGAACAATTGATTTACTCTTTCACTTGTAGTTTGTTGTTCGTTGGGTCATCATATTCGTGTATCGAATTTGAAAACAATATATAAAGACCACACAACACATGTACTACGATATTTGAAGGGACGGGCATGTGACGTTATGTGACACATTAAGATGATGTATAAACATTGCATCATTTCGTGTTTCTGCACATAACTATAAAACTATTCTTGAATTCGAGATCAAGCATGAAATAAATTGCACTCACATGGCCTCAATTGAATTGGGGATTTGTCTTTTTTACTTTCTTACCTTGGCAATGACTTCTTATTCCAATGGAATTTCATATACAAAAAGATATTTAGCCAAATTTCTATTATATTAGTCAAATATGAGTTTAGTGTCTTTCTAAAATATCGCTTACTTCTCCTATATGTACTTTTTAAATATAATTGTCGCCATGTTTTTGGGATTTTGAAAGTGAGGGAAAAGGGTAAGAGAATCCTCACTCTAAAGAGTCTCTACTCCCTAAGAAGTTTGATTTTATTACCTTAAAGTCATAACAACAAACCTTTCCGGAGTTGGCACTTGTAGGTGTCATTATAAATACTGGCTCTAAAATGCTTTGTATGATCTCTAGGTAACATATAATTAAGAATGCTTAGTACTTTGAAGAGCTTCCTTGTCATTTTGTCAAACTCTCTACTTATTAAAATAGGATCCTTGTAATTCATTCAAACATATATTAAGAATGCTTAAATAAAAAGTAGTTAATACAGATTTTCCTAGTATTGATTGAAATTGCTTTATACTTCAGAAAAATCCATACTACATAATCAATAACTTGCTTCTATCTGACAGTCATAACATAATAACATTTCACTGCCGTGGCATTGACAGCATATACATAATCATCTTGTTTATATACATCAGAGAAAATAACCCTTGGAACGTTAACTTTGATCAGAATCAGGAGGCCCTTCGAGGCGAATGTAGTCATACATGATTCCTATAAAAGGGCTACCACCATTTGCCTGAGTCAAATAGATTATATTGTCACCTTGTACAAGCTTATTTCCTTGTATATCTGCAGTATAAAGCCTATATAGCCCATGAATCCCATGTCTTGCAATCGCGTTTTCTTTCCCTATTAGTCCTGTTGTAAACACCGGAGGTTTTGCTTTTGGATCATTTACTCGAACCTAAACATGGTTTTCCACATACATATGTACAAAATAAATTTTCTCCAGTTTAAAATCATTGTATGTGGTAGATAAAAATAAATAAATTTGTTACATGTTTTTGTGAATAAATTACCTGTAATTCTGCCAAATTTGCAGTTGCAAGTGCCAATCTTAGTTTATAGACTCCATGTTGATCAACTTCTTCAAGGTTGAACTTGATTTTCCATGTAGTGCCTTGGTATGTATTCCCATTCTTCCTGCAGTTATATTTTTAAAATCATTTTTTTTGTTTGTGAATATTCATTAGTTGTACTTGTACAGCTTTACCGCTTTACGCGAGCACATTTGTTTTGCTTATGGCTTGTTTTTCCATTTGGGTTGTGGAATTATGAATACTCATTACAAACTAAACTAATTAAGAACAGAACTCGACTGATTGAAAGTGTCTACTGATAGAAACTAATTTAAGCTGATTATTACTGATAGAAACTATTTTATATAGATTAAACTATTAAAGTCTTGATTGGTTATATATTTCCCTTTGAGCCATTGTCAAAAATGACCGCTGACAAAAGACATTACTTCAGGAAGATGCATACATACAACATTTTTATCAAAGTTTTAATGACATTTAATTAAAGTATGATGCCTTAGTTACCTGGTAACTTGAGCAAAGAACCAATCCTTTTCGTAATCACTTTCACCAATTGTGTAAACTAGATTTTCATCAGGATATAATTCGGTGTATCTTTCCCATAAACCATACTGTCTAAATCTGTTTAAAAAATTGACACTAATAAAAGTTACTAATGGGTGATTAGCCTAAATAACACTGCTAAACAATATGCAAAAGCTTGACAATTCAGAAACTTTGACAATGATATGAGAGCTAACCTGTCAGGGTGATTGAGATAGAGTTTGTTGACATACTTAGGATTTGGATCAGGTATGTAAAATTCCCTAGCTGTTCGATCAGGAACACCGATTTCCCACAGTGTAGGTCCATCACTTGGAGGTTTATACACAAGTTCCCCCATATCAATATCACAACCTGTACATATTTATTTTCTGTAAATCATTTTTTCAAGTCTTATGTAGTAATGTAAGATTGATGCTTAGACACCGGAAATTTTGTATAAATTTCGTATAAATGGGAGTAAGTTTAATTTGAAGACCTGGAGTTACAGAAACATTGTTGTCGTATACATAGTCTCCTATGAAGCCAGGGACCGAAGCGTACAGATTGTAGTCACCAGCTCTTATATTATCTATGAAGAAATAGCCATCTTCATCTGTTGTTGTCCAAAACTGGTAACCCTGTTATATGCAATTTATATCATATATTCATATAAACAATGTACAACAAACACTGTACTCGAACATTTTGAGATCATATTCACTATGCTTTAATAGTTGTAAATCAATCACCTTGCTTTCCAGTTGCCAAGATTTTGATTCATTAGGAGAAGCTAAACCTATATATGCTCCATTGGCTGGAATATGATCATCATCAAAATACCTAACAATTCATGTAAGTTTTGGTTAGTTAAAGTGACACTATATCATAAGATCATGTATACATATAAATAAAAACTGTCGGGACAGAGGTTGTGAGTTGAAATCCAACATTCTCTATTTTTCATTAGAAAATAGAAGACGAGGTATCTTAATAAAATTATGACACGACACAAAGTCACGTACATATATAATGTGACACCAAATCGTTAGCAAAGTATATTAAATCATACAGAGTAAATAAAATAACTAACCTGTCATGGACTAATAATCTACCAGAGAGGCTACCCCTTTGTTCAGATGTTGGATAGTCTTCAGAAGCTGGAAATGTGTACGGCCAACTATCAGCTTCAATCGCGGCCTGCATATTGTTATGTATCAGTACTTTATGATTGAGAGAAATTCATTTTAAAAAATACATACACCAAAAATTCATAGGTAAAATTGTAGTTATTAACCTGTTCTTTAGCATCATCCCATAACCAATGCCAGTCATCTTCTTTAGACCCGCAGTTAACATACGTAAAAACCGGACCAAATACCCTTTTCCATGCCTCATCTTGTGCAAATTTTGCTACCATGTCTTCCCCAGCATAATGTGCACTTATGAACATCTGAATTTCAAAAATTTGTATTCATTACTTCAATGTAGTAACCATATTGGACTAATTGGAGTACCTTCAAATTTTCACATCAATTGCCTAGTTCTAAGATGGGGTACAAAAAGTTAATACTTTCACGTGCATCTAATAATTTACTTACTGCAAGGTTGTAAGGGCCAACATGAGAGGCTAGATTTATCTTGAAGGGCCCACCGGTTCTGAACTCGTCACTGGGCGTTATTTGCCAAACTCCGGTAGGGGGATCGGTGCATATCCATCCATGGACTTGGAGATCTCTGTCCTCACATGAATACTGGTATTTGTCATCCACCTAGTCCTATATATATATATATATATATATATATATATATATATATATATATATATATATATAAAAGTACACATTTTATCATACAATAAAATATATTGTAAACCTGTATAATAGTGAGTTGGATCAATATATATATATATACCTCTCCTTTATATTCTTCTTCAATTGGGTTTGTAAGAAGCACTGCTTCAGGAGGTTCAAGGATTTGGCACCTTCCTGGTGACCTGTCATCTGGAAGTGGCATTTTTCTTTGTCTGTTGTCTGCTACTGCCATATACTGAAACCTGTTCATCAATTTAACTGTCAAAAACTGCTTGTTTAACTCAGCCTTATAACTTTACTCTATCCGTCTAGAATTATTCGTCACATTATACATACCCTATAGGAGGTGTAAGGTTCACTGTTCACATAGTGGTATAGATTTGGAATTACAAATAAAAACAAGGTGGCATAGGATTGATTAGAACTCGATTCTTAATCCTTTATGTTGGTTGTTGTTAAGGAGTACATATTTTCTTTTTATTTGATACTTGAGAGGTATGATATGAGTTAGACCTCCCCTTTGAGTTTCGAAACCCAATAAGCCAATACTATACGTTATAGGGTTGAGATATGGGTTTGAAATTGAAATTTTATTAATCAAGCCATTCTAAACCCATATTGGCCTCATACCTTAAAATCTACTAGTCCCCTAAGCTAAAGGTTAATGATTAAATGTTAACGGTGATTTTACTAAAATACTTTGTAAGTCTTATAATAGTTGGCTCATTCCTATCAACTCTCCTTGCTATTACAACAACAACAAGGCCTTAGACCCAAAATGATTTAGGGTCGGCTATCAACTCTTTATGTTTGCAACACCAATTAATAATTATTATGACATTATGAGGTATATGTACTACCATCCCCTTGTTTTTGCTATAAAGTAAGTGACGATTTTATATGCACGTGTCCAATTAATATACGTGACTATTATTTTTGAATAGAGAGAGAGTACGACCTAATTTAAGACATTAACAATGAGAAAGTAGAATAAGAAAAGGTTTTTACCACTTTTTATTAAGCTTGAAAACAATCCTTGTTTGAGGAAGATTGAATCCAGGCCATCCCTTTAATTTCTCATAGATACCATAACAGTAGAACCCTGATGAACCTTGAAGCATTATGACCCTAAAGAAAGTTCATAACAATTTTAGCCATAAAATAGTACTCCCTCCGAACCGATGCCTACTTCTCTTTATTACGTGAATAATAAATGCTATTTGCATCTAATAAAAGGACGGAGGGAGTAGTTAACTTAGCGTAACGACAAAATCATGTTTTATATTATGAGGAGGAAGCAGTACCTTCTATCAATGCTCAACGGCACAAATTTGGCTTTAGATGAAGGGTTCCATGTTCTTGTGAAAGACACTTCCACCATTTCATCCTTCTCTACTACAACTTGAAAATCGGTTCCTTTGATTCTGCACAATTTAACAACAACAACAACAAAACATTAGTCTTGAAATAATTTGGGGTTATCTAACATGAATGAAATTAATCATCGATCTACAAAAAGTAATTCACGATTAAATTAAAGAAATTAAACAAAAATATTGAGAAAGTGAAAGTTCAAGAACTTGGCATTTACACAGTCTTCAAAAAAAAAAAAAAAAAAAAAAAAAAAAAAAAAAAAAAACATACACACACAATATTATACGTACCTTTCGCCGTAGCCTCTTGTGCCTGGAGTTCCAAGATCACTCCAATTAAGGTCCCAATACCTACATATAGTATATCCATCATGAATCACGATGATATTTTCTTTCAAAGATCAAATTTGAGCATCAATAATGCGGTTTTATTAAGAAGAGAGAAATTTTAAAAAGAAAAAATTATTAAGATCCACGTAATAGGTCATTTTGTCAACAACTCTTTTTTTTTTTTTTAAATCTACTCACTAGATTTAAAAAGTTTAAGAAGCACTATCCTTTTTGGTTTTCCGGCAACAAAATTCGGATGAATTTTATTATTTTCCTACAAAACTTAAGCTTGTGCTTATATAACAACCAACCTAATCTCCTTTGCAACGACTCAACCTAAATACACAAAATTTTCAATATTTTTCCAATTAAATGGGCGAAAATAATTGTGATTTTAATTAAGAAATATGTAATGCATCTAAATTGATCTTAAATTCACTCGTTATGGCTTCTTAATTGAGTGATTAATTATTTCATGTTTAAATTTTGGAAGAAAAAACAAAAGTGAGCACCATTCGCCAGATTTTGTTGCTGGAAAACCAAAATGGATAGTGTTAGTCAAACTTTTTAAATTTAATGGGTAGTTTTTTGATAAAGATTTTAAGCGAGTAGTTGTTGACAAAATGACCTATTAGGCGGATAGTTCCTGACAATTTTTCCTTTTAAGATTTAGTTCTATGTAAGATTTGGGAATGTCTAACTTAGATTTTGCAAATGGGGCCAAGTTTAATTGAATTGAAAGTAAGATTAAAACTTTTTGCGTGGGACTATTAAATGTGTCAAAAATAGTGTTAGATCTGAAGACTTTACGTAACATCATCAATTTCTAATTTTGTGGTCTTAAAATATGACTTTATGGGGGTGTTTGGCAAATGGGAATTGAGGGGGGATTGGGAATTTTAATCCCAATTGAAAAAATAAACCTAGTTTGTTGGGTGGGAATGGGAATAAAAAAGGGTTCGGGAATGAGATTATTTAGGGGTGAATTCCCACCAATTTATTACCTAGGGAGGGTAGGTAATAAATGGATGGGAATGAGAATAAGGGGAAAATGACATTTTTGTCATTAATGAAAAGTATGAAATAATAATCTTAGTAAGGGTATTTTGGTAAAATTGTTATTTATTCCCTATATATTCCCACTCACCCTCCAAACAAGGTATTGACATATTTTCATGTATTCCCATCAATTAATTCCCAATCCCATTCCTACCTTTTAATCCCCAAACTCCCATTCCCACGATCCAAACGCCCCGTAGTTGTTGACAAAGTCTTGTGTATAACTGGTGTACTTTAATTTTATTGTAAAATCGTCAGTTTAAACGCAATTTTAACTATTTTTATGGTAACTTTAACCATTTAAATGGTAACTTTTAATTTGTCGTTGGTTTGAATTTATTTTAATGTGTAATTTCTTATAAATACGTGATTACATACTATAAAGAGCAATATATGATTAATCTAATACATTATAAGTATTTTGTAAGATAAAATTTATTAATAGAAGCTTAATAACTTTTGCAATATAAATTATAGGGTAACTTTAAGTCTTTAAATACTTTTAACATAACTTTAACCCGTTATACAATAAAGTAACGTACACCCGTGGTACACAAGACTTTGGGCCTGTTCACTTCAGCTTAATTTTAGTTCAGTTTAGCTCCAATCAGTTCAGTTCTTAATTTCCTTCTCTCATAAAATATTCATTTTAGCTGATCTATTTAGTTCAGTTTAGTTCAGCTTCAATCATTCAGTTCAATTCAACTCAGTTCAGTAAATGTGAACAAATCTTTTGTCTTATTTTTTTATGCATTTAATTATGTAGTTTGGTCTTAGAGCAAGATGACATCTAGTACTCTAGTAGTGCCTACATCCTAATAATCTAGATGACATCATCAATTTCTAATTTTTTGGTCTTAAGATAAGATTTTTTTTAAATGCATTTATGAAGCTTTGTCTTAACAAAATCTGAAGAGAAGTCTTGAAAATAAATTTAAGACTCAGCTCAAGACTCACTTTAACACTCAATTAACCTTTTTTTTTAAAAAAAAAAGTTAATAATTATTAGGGATGAGTGTTAGGGAGTCTTAACATAATTATAAATTAAAAAATAATAATTATTTTAAACTAACAACTGATGTGGCAATGGATTAAAGTCTTAAGACAAGACTGCGTTAATCTTAACTTGCTCATAAGCTCTAATTCTTAAGACTTGTTATGATATCATCATAAAATAAAATCTCACAAATTTTTGTATAGATGTTATTTTGTTTGATAAAAGTTTGAATTGGAGTTTTGATTTCTTAAGATCCGCGTTAAGACTTGAATGGGTGATACTGCTGATTTTGGCTTTGCATAATTGTATTCTTGTATAGATTTTGAGATGTCTAAATAAATTAGTTTATTAGTAAAGTCTTAAAATAAGACTACGCTAAGCTACTCTTGCTTCAACAATATAATCTCTACATAGCTAGCATACCCTCTATGTTCTTCTACAACTGTGTCTTCAAGCAAATTCTCTATACCATTGTACTTTATCTTTGTGATGATCCCATCTGGTTTCGATATTGTGATTTTGAGTATTCCATTATCAATAACAATCTGCAAGTTAAGATCACAATGTAGAATAATTGTGTACATTATCATATAAAATTGCATACAAAACAATACTTCATGGTTAATAAACTTAATATGTTCATTATTGTTTGTAATGCACACTTACATAATGATCTTGGACAGTAAGTTGGACTGCCTTGAATGACATAGCTGAAATAAATTTTGTACCTTAAAAAAAAGCACAGAAGATAGCAATTAAAAGTAAATTAATTACAATACTCAATTTTATTAATCATATATATTGATTGATTGTTGAATATATATAGAACAAGGAAGCTCTTTTGTTCACTGTTTACCTTATTGAATTAGTTAGCATAACATAAAAGTAGAGCGTATATTGTCTCAATATATAGTAGTATAACACATGAAATTAAATTTTCTTGGAATCAAATAAAAGCAAAAGGGTTTGGAATTTTAACCTTTTTTGGTTTATCTCTTTACTTAGGTGCAACCATTTTTTTGGTGATAATGGATAAAATGGAGAGAAGATTGCTATGTTTTGAAGGTAGAGCAACAGTAGTTAGTGATTTATTTACGTATAATTTGTGTGACCACTTTAGATACTACTTGAATGATGGTAATGTATACAATGAAAGTTTATATAATGCTACGTATATGAATTAAGGTATGAGAAATTTGAGTAATTTAAGATCATCAATACAAAAATTTAAGGTGATTGTGTATAATTCACATAAGAAATAACAAAAATCGTGCACCATTACCACATTGTGTTGAGTAACCTAGCGCCTCATGTATATACCTTTATTCGTCTGTCTACAAATGGTTGTCAATTATTACAGTCTCATTTTTCTCATAGTTAAGAGTATAATTCCTTGAGTAATGAAATTTGTCTAAAATTATGACTAATTAGTGCAAATCATTAATCTTTCTAAAGTTCTGATCCATCTAGAACCAATTGCTGAACTAATTAGACGGGCCACTTTACATATTTCTCTAGCATTAGACCAAACTTGGAATTTTAGGGAATATATGACGCCAATGATGATATCTTAAAATGAGGAAGAGAGTTTGGACCACTTACAAATTCAAAATTTATTTTAACTTTAAAATCAAATGGAAACAATAGTACGATATCTATGTTGACCAATATTTTGGCATTGACCCACCATAAAAAAAAAAAAAAAAAAAAAAAAACCCACCCTCCAACCCCGAAAAACCCTAGTCACACATTTTTCGGGGTTGGACTGTGGTTTTGTCCTAATGGAGGTAGTTTTTAGACAGGTTGTGTTGGTTTTAGGATGAAAATGAATGGTTTTGAAGGTGTTTTAGGGTGAGTCAATGTCGGAAAAGTCAGTCAAAGAGTTAAATCTAGCTAAAGATATTCTTTTACTACATTTTACCTTTTATTAGGTAGTTTTTTATAACATTTTTTTTTATTAGGTAGTCTCTAAAAAATTATAGGTTTTATTAGGTAGGATCTCACTAAAAATCCAAAAAATAACTAAAATCATTACGGTATTATTATTTCAAAAAATACATGATGGTTCTTTTACAAATTTCCTAAAATAATGACTAATTAGTGCAAGATATTCACAAGTAATTCCTTCTACTCCATGTAGAACCAATTGCTTAGCTCATATGGGTGACTTTTAACTCTCATTAGACCAAACTTTTATATTATAGAAAATATGTGACGCCGTGACAGTACCTTAGAATGAGGAAGAGAGTTTGGACCACTCACAAAGTCACAAGTTCAAAAGTTTTTAAACTTTAAAATAAAATTGAAACAATAGTACCTACTCAACTAAGCTTATAATAGGATATTAACAAGCTCGACCTTGATCTTATGTTTATTTCCGATCCTTGATCAAATCACTTAGCTTGTACAAGTAACTTGCTTGTTTAAAGTTTAAGCATCCTTATAACCAACATCAAATAATTATCACTCCACATATCCCAGCTTAGCTTCTCTACATTTTCAACTATAATCAATTTTTCAAAATAGTTTAATTTATCTTTCATGTTTATTAAAAGCTTTATATAAATCTCAAATATAAATAGGTGTGTAATACAAATTAATTTTCTCAGAACATGAAAAAACATGCAATTTTCCATAATGTGGCCCTTATAAATCAAATAATTTGTTTGAAAAGCTTTATCAAAAAATTTAGCAAGGTATCTTTTATTGGTCCTAAATGATATAATGAATACAACAAATAAGTGGTATCTTAATTTCTTGTAGTCCCTATGTCATGATTCATGAAGTTACTTCAACGTAAGATTTTCATAGTACCTACTCTATGACCTAACCTAATGGTCATTTGTTCTAATAAGTCATACTACCAATAATCACAAGTCACCTTTGTTCTAATCAAATTCATTACCCAAATTTGTTAGGTTTGTTTAAAAATATGTAGTAGGGGAGATTAAATTAGTTAAGGATTAAATATGTGACTAAGGGTCTGTTCTCATTGACTGAACTGAGTTGAACTGAACTGAATATTTTATAAGAGAAGAAAATTAGGAGCTGAATTGAATTAAACTGAAGTGAACTGAATTTCAACGTAGGAGAACAGATCATAATTCTTTTTCGCCCAAATTTGTAAAAGTAACATTTAATCAAGAGTATTCCTAAAATATAAGAATACTAATCATAAAACATTAGGCCATTAGGGGGTATCGATCATAAAATCTTAGGGGTACCTAGTGAAAAGTCCGTTATTTACTGCTCTGCACTAGTTTGCCAGGAGCAATTACTGATCCAAACTGATTGTCAAATCTGATTTATACAAAATTTTCACTTTTTCATTATCACACTTGTTAATATATATATTTTTTTTAACTTTATCAAAACTGAGTTATATTCCCTCCGTCTCATAATATATGAGACGTCGGACTTTTTTCACTATTCATGCATTATGTTTGACCATAATTTAACTAACAAAATAAAAATATATTTTATCATAAAACATGTTGTTAGATAATTTTTAATACAAGTATAAAGTTTCATAATATATTTTTTAAAAAAAAAAATTCGTTAATATTTAATTATATAAAAATAAAGTCAAACTAGTGCATTGACTTGTGTGCAATAATATTTAATTGTGTCATGCGTTATGGGACAGAGGGAATATATTTAACTGTGTGTCATGTGTTATGGGACAGAGGGAATGAGTAGTGATAGACCACTACCAGGTATGGGCTTGTTGGGCCCATACCAGGGGCAAAAATGTAATTTCACGTAAAACTTACTCATGTTGTAAAAATGTAGTCTCTTTCCTCTCATTAACAGTATATAAATTATGAATAACAGTATAAAAACCAAGAATAACCGTATACAAACCAATAATAACAGTATAGAAATTAATAATAACTTAAGCACCGACAAAAAACTACCAGCGTCAATTTCGACCGAACTCAGCGATTTCCAGCATAGAACTCACCGTTTTTAATGGCTAGAGCCATAAGTTTGTGTCTCTTGTTTTTGGGTTATGTTTTTTTGTGTGGTTTCCGGTGATTTTTAATGAAGGTAGTTGCGTGTTTTTGGATTTCGATCAAGGTAGTAGCCGGTGGGGTGGGCTTCTTGTTGTCGGAGGTGAAGGTGTGGTGGGCGGAGGTTTGGCTGGCAATGGGAGCTATCCATGGAGGTGGGGAAAAGGGTTTAAGGAAGGAAAAAGATGAAGAGGAAATGGGAAAAAAAAAAAGGAAAAAGAAAAAAAAAATATGGTATTGGGTAGTATTACCCATACCATGGTAGTGGGTAATACTTACTCCAGAGGGAATATTAGTTGAAGTGCATAAAAATAGACCCTAATCCTCTTTTAGAAAAGTGTTTGTTACAGATTTTCCTTGTATTATTGTTTGAAATTGTTTTACACTTCAGAAAACTTCATACTAGTATATAAGCAAGAGTTTGCTTTCTATTTAACATGACAAGACTGACATACATCATAACATAGTAGCATTTCATAATGAAGATCTTCGTGGTATAAACAAAATATACATATTCATCTTGTTTATATACATCAGAGAAAATAACCCTTGGAACGTTAACTTTGATCAGAATCAGGAGGCCCTTCGAGGCGAATATAGTCATACATGATTCCTACAAAAGGGCTACCACCATTTGCCTGAGTCAAATAGATTGTATTATCACCTTGTACAAGCTTATTTCCTTGTATATCTGCAATATAAAGCCTATATAGCCCATGAATCCCATGTCTTGCAATCGCGTTATCTTTCCCTATTAGTCCTGTTGTAAATACCGGAGGTTCTGCTTTTGGATCGTTTACTCGAACCTAAACATTGTTTTCCAAATACATGTTGAGAATTGTTGTATGTGGTAGATAGAACAACAAAATTGTATCGATTTGTGTGACTAAAATTACCTGTAATTCTGCCATGTTCGCAGTTGCAAGTGCCAATCTTAGTTTATAGACTCCATGTTGATCAACTTGTTCAAGGTTGAACTTGATTTTCCATGTTGTCCCTTGGTATGTATTTCCTTTCTTCCTGCAAGATTATATTATGAAAAACAATTATTGTTAGTGATTATGTATTTATTATTGTACTCCGTTACTGCATTACACGAGCACATATGTTTTGCATCACGGCTTAATTTAATGTAACCTTTCATCTTATAATTTGGCTTGAATTATGAAAACTTGGCTAACGTGTTCTGTTCAGCTGATTTTCACTTAACTGTACTACGGAGTAATTAAGAACATAGATCGTGACTGATCATATCAAAAGTGTCTACTGATAGAAACTGCTTAAGTTGATTGTTACTGATAGAAACTAATTTCTATTAATCAAGCTTAATTATTTATTTGACTCGTATCGCTTTCAGCCATTGTCAAAAATGACCACTGACAAAAGAAATTACTTAAGGAAGATATAAACAATCAACATTTTGATCAATATTTAAGGAATGACTTTTAACCAAAGTCTGATGCCTTAGTTACTTTACCTGGTAACTTGAGCAAAGAACCAATCCTTTTCATAATCACTTTCACCAATTGTGTAGACCAGATCTTCGTTAGGATATAATTCAGCATATCTTTCCCATAAACCATACTGCCTAAATCTGTTTCAGAAAGTGACCCGAACAAATTAAAAAATATTACTTCTATATATGCTATACATTAGGGAAATTCCCTGTTTCTCATGGTGAGAAACGAAATTTGTTTCTCATAGGAGCATTTTTGTGAATAAATCAACAACTTTTCATTATTGTAGGCACCACAGTTGAATAAAATTGAATAAAGTTGTTAGTTTATTTACGAAAATGTCATGTGAGAAACTGGGGCATACTCTATATTATGCTAAAACTTGTCAGTTCAGAAACGCTGATAATGAGAGCTAACCTGTCAGGGTGATTGATAAAGAGTTTGTTGACATACTTAGGATTCGGATCAGGTATGTAAAACTCCCTAGCTGTTCGATCAGGAACACCGATTTCCCACAATGTAGGTCCATCACTTGGAGGTTCATACACAAGCTCCTCCATGTCAATATCACAACCTGTACATTTTTGCATTCAGTAAATTATGTTTCCAAGTTTTATGTACTAATGTAAGATGCTTAAGCAACTTTTGTACAATTTCGTGTAAACCGGAGTAAGTTTGAAGACCTGGAGTTATGGAAACATTGTCGTCGCATACATAGTCTCCAATGAAGCCAGGGACCGAAGCATACAGATTATAGTCACCAGCCCTTATATCATTTATGAAAAAATAACCATCTTCATCTGTTGTTGTCCAAAACTGGTAACCCTGTTAATATGAAATTTACTTCATTAAAACATTAACCAAATCATACTGACATTAGTTCATGGTTAAGACTAAATTAGAAGCCTCTTTACAAAGGATACTCAAATATGCTAAGCTAATTTTCGCTAAGTAGTCGTAAATCAATCACCTTGCCTTCCAGCTGCCAAGATTTTGATTCATTAGGAGATGCTAAACCTATATATGCTCCATTGGCTGGGATATAATCATCATCAAAATACCTGACAATTCATGTAAACTTTGGTTAGTTAAAGAGGCATTATATTAATTCATTATCATTGGATTGCTGGTATAGATAACAACAATCTATAATTCTATATCCTAGAGGACAGAGGTTACGAGTTGAAATCTTAGACGAGGTATCATAATAAAAATATGACACGACACTAAGTCATGTACATACAATATGTGGCACTAAATCGTTAGCCAAGTAGACTTAATTAATTATACAGAGTAAATAAAATAACTGACCTGTCATGGACTAATAATCTGCCAGAGAGGTTACCCCTTTGATCAGATGTTGGATAGTCTTCTGAAGCTGGAAATGTGTACGGCCAACAATCTGTTTCGATCAAGGCCTGCATATATTCATGTAGCAGTACTATATGCTTGAGATAAATCTAATTCGAAAATTATTTATGACATGATTTTAAAGGTAACATGGTAGTTATTAACCTGTTCCTTAGCATCATCCCACAACCAATGCCAGTCATCTTCTTTAGGCACACAGTTAACATACGTAAAAACCGGACCAAACACCCTTTTCCATGCCTCACCTTGTGCAAATTTTGCTACCATGTCTTCCCCAGCATAATGTGCACTTATAAACATCTGTAATTCAGATTTTCAAATTAAAGGCCTAGCTCTGAAATGAGGTTATATCACTTGTACAGAGATTAAATATTTTCAGGTGCACCTAATAATTTCTTGATCCGTAATTTACTTACAGCAAGGTTGTAAGGGCCAACATGAGAGGTAAGGTTTTGCTTGAATGGTCCTCCGGTTCTGAACTCATCACAAGGTGTTATTTGCCACATTCCAGTAGGGGGATCGGTGCATATCCATCCATGGACTTGGAGATCTCTGTCCTCGCACGAATACTGATATTTGTCATCCACCTAGTTCAGCATATATATATAGGTAAGCATTTTATCATACAAAAAAATATACTACCTCCGATATTTTTTTAGTTGCAACTTTAGGGTATTATTTGTGAATATAAAATATTCCAAAGTTGCAACTAATAAAAATCGGAGGTAGTAATGTAAATCTGTATAATAGTGAGTTGGATTATCAATATATACCTCTCCTTTAAATTCTTCTTCTATAGGATTTGTAAGAAGCACTGCTTCAGGAGGTTCAAGGACTTGGCACCTTCCTGGTAACCTGTCATCTGGAAGTGGCATTTTTCTTTGTCTGTTATCTGCTACTGCCATATACTGAAACCTGTTTATCAGCTTAATTGTCAAAAACAGCTTGTATTATACCCATTACAAAGCACAAACACTTATCCAAATTATTTGTCACATTGTACATCATACCCTTAAGTTAAAAGGTTTATGACTAAATGTTCACGATAATTTCACTTAAATACTTTCGAGGATGCCCCAGTTTCTCATGATGAGAAACAAATTCACGAAAATAAATCCAAATTATTTTGTTTCTTACATGACATTTTCGTAAATAAACCAACAACTTTATTCAATTGTGAAGCCCACAATAATGAAAAAGTTGTTGATTTATTCACGAAAATGCTATTATGAGAAACAAATTTGTTTCTCACCATGAGAAACATGGAATTTCCCAATACTTTCTATGCCTTATAATAGTTGTCTCATTTCCATCCATTTTGTAAGCTAAGTCATTGCCAAGAAAGTAGAAAAAGAAAAGGATTTTACCACTTTTTATTAAGGTTGAAAACAATCCTTGTTTGAGGAAGATTAAATCCAGGCCATTCCTTTAATTTCTCATAAATACCATAAGAGTAGAACCCTGATAAACCCTGAAGCATTATGACCCTAAAAGTTCATATATATATTAGCCATAATATAATGTAGTAGAATTAAATTATCATGTCTAATATGTGACGAAGAAGTATGTACTATGTAGTACCTTCTATCAATGTTCAATGGCACAAATTTGCCTTTAGATGAAGGGTTCCATGTTCTTGTAAAAGACACTTCCACCATTTCATCGTCCTGTACTACAACTTGAAAATCGGTTCCTTTGATTCTGCACAATATTATTACAGCAACAAAGCGTTAGTCCCAAAATGTTTTGGGTTAAATTAACATGAACAGAGACAAAACACAAAAAAATTAAAGACATGAGTTAAACAAACTAAACAAAAATAATAGTGAGAAAGTGATAATGGAGTATAATTAATAATCCAACAAAATCTTGTCATCAACAAAGTTAGCTAGGGAAAACATAAATACCTCAATTTTTAAATGTAGGACTCAATTACTATTCATGTGGTTAAACATATTTCATGATTGTTAAAATAATCATATATATATATACACAATTGAGAATATTAATGATAAAAAATATGTACATTGGAGAACGTGTAAATGTCAAGTTCTCAAACTTTCAAAAACAGAGGGTGAATGATAAGGTAAAAAAAAAAAAACAACAATACCTATCGTAGTAGCCTGTTGTGCCTGGAGTTCCAGGATCACTCCAATTAAGGTCCCAATACCTGCATACAATATCACCATCTTTAGTATCACAATAACATTTTCTTTTCAAGAACAAATTTATCGAGTTTATTTGACGATGTAAAATTTCTAATGTACAAGAAAAACATAATTGTGTGGGATCATTAATACGAACTACTTTAACTTTTGATGATGTTTTTAACCATCAAATTAAAGTTATGTTTAATTTGAGAAGATTACAAAAATTGCATGTGTTATCAACTTAACAATATTATTTCTACTACTAGTATATATGTAGCTGTCAGATCATACCCTCTATGTTCTTCTTCATTTGTGTCTTCAAGCAAATTCTCTATACCATTGAACTTTATCTTGGTGATGATTCCATCTGGTTTCGAAATCGTGATTGCAAGAATTCCATTATCAATAACAACCTGCAACATAAGATCATAATGTAGGATATTATTATTATTACATATTGAGACATTGTTTATTTTAATTTTAATACGCGTAAATTAAATAAATAAAACTCCATATATATAGTTACTATACTATATATGCTCATAGTTTGTAATGCATACTTACATAATGATCTTGGACAGTAAGTTGAACTGCCTGGAAAGACATAGCTAAGAATGTATTTTGTACCTAAAACAAGCAATAAAACACAAATAACTAGCAAAAGTTTATTACAAGATTTAATTTTACTAATAATTACATTGATTATTATATTGTTGAGTATATATAGAATGAAAAATGAAGCACTTTTAATCACTGTTTGTCTTACTTTAAATTAGTTAGCATAACATAAAAAGTAGAGCAAATATTCTTGTCTATATATATAAGATATGAAATTTTCTTGGAATCAAATTAAAGCAAAAGGGTTTGGATTTTTAACCTTTTTGGTTTATCTCTTGACTTAGGCGCAACCATTTATTTTGGTGTTAATGGATAATATGAAGAGAGAGAAGATTGCCATGTTTTAAAGGTTGAGCAACAGTGGTTAGTGATGCATTTACGTATAATTTGTGTGACCACTTTTTATACTATATACTCGTATATATGATTGTAAATTTGTAATGTATATAATAATCAAAGTTTAATGTTACGTATATTAATTAAGGTATCTGAAATTTATGTAATTTTAGATCATTTAAACAAAATTTTTAGAGTGATTATGTGTTTGTTTGACAAACTCAATGTATATAACTCTAGCATTAGACAAACACAATTTATTAAATTAATTAATTAGAAAATGCGTAAGTAGGAGAGTTTATTTGGATCACTTAGTTATAACTTACAATTTCACAAGACTTTTAATTTTATTATCAGATAAAACTGATAGTGTCTCCTCGAACTTATAAGGTTTTAACAGGTCCGAACTTGATCTAGGTGTGGTCTTTGTTTGTCACATGTTATGGGATATGGTGTATCCTTTGCTGGAAGGCTAAGTTATTTCCTATTCTTGATCACATGTACAACTGTACAAGTAGCTTGTTTAAACATGCTCATAAGTCATAACTAACATCAAATAATTGTTGACAAAAGAAGAGATGAATTCTAACTCCATTCATGACTCATGAGTTAGTGTTTTGGACTCATATTCTTCTATATATTTTCATAATAATCAAAAAATTCAAAATAATTTGATTTACTACGTATCTTTTAAATTAGTTAATTGTTTTGAATAAATTTCATATAGAAATAAGGATCTTGCTAAAGAACGTCTCTGGGGCATTGGATAAGGGTTTGTTCTCATACGTTGAAATTCAGTTCAGTTCAGCTCCTAATTTCCTTCTCTTATAAAATATTCAGTTCAGCTCAGTTCAGTTCAGTTCAGCTCCTAATTTCCTTCTCTTATAAAATATTCAATTCAGTCCAGTCAATGAGAACAGGCCCTAAGTATTTAAAATATTACTTAAAATAGTACTAATTTGAGAAAGCATGACAAAATCACGCGTCGATCGATGTAATTAATGTTAATTATAATTTAATCTTTCTACTATTAGCTAGCTTATCCAACGCCCCTGGGTTCGTTAGCTTTAGTACATTTCGTAATACGAAGTATAAATTTCTCCTTTCCCACATTTTTAATGAACAAGACATGGAAAAACATGCAACTTGCAACTTTTCCACAATGTGAGTATGTGACCCTTATAAATCATTTTAGTTAGAATAGAATTATCAAAAAAAAATCAGCAAGGCATCTTTTATTGGTCCTAAATGATATAATGAATACAACAAATAAGTGATGTCTTGTAGTCCCTAGATCATGAAGTTAGTTCATAATATAAGGCTATGAGTATACGCAACGTAAGATTTTCACAAGTCATACTGCCAATAAATTATTACCTCAGCTCAATGGCCTAACCACATTGTCCTTTGTTCTAATAAGTCATACTACCTATAATTACAAGTCACCTTTGAATGTGAGATGAATCTCTATCTTTTAAGTAATACTATTAGTCGTCACCAAAAATTATTAAGGACTATGTACATTCCACCATCTTGAGTTACTATCATGAACTTCCTTTTTTTCTACAATGGTGAACCACCTCACTAGAGGGAGGTGCATCGTTGCTAAATCTAATCAAGAGTCACCTTCTACAATTGTGAAGAAGCTCAATGGATCGAAGGAGAGATCGTTATCGCCTTATCGGGAGGGTGTGAGTTGTCCATTACGGAATTTCCCTAATAATGCTTCTTTAGTTTTTTTATGTATCCCTCGTCCTAAAAAAATATAAATAAATAAATAAATCATTATTCTTGTACAATGTGTTCTACGGGATTACTTTTTACTTCTACAGTCCCCTCAAAATATCTATTCCTAAACAAAGTAGTCTAGACGTCTATATAAACCATTTCAACATTCTCTAATTTTTCAATGTGGGACTTTTAGCAAAACACTTCAAAGATAACAAAACACTTCAAAGATACGCCGTAATACTCCTAAAAGTAATTAAGTATGATGACTATAACAGGGTGCATCAGCAATTGACTAAGAGAATCAAATCACGTTTCACATGAGCTAAAGATGATTCAAAAGGAATTAAATATAACTTCACCAATCAAAGTCATGACCTAACTACTTGACCCACTAAAATATAGCCTAGGTTGAGTGCAGTAACTAAGAGGAAAACGTCATTGATAACAAGAATTTTTTTACAAAAATAAATATTACCTCCGTTACAGGTTATGTGCAACGATTTGACATAAAGCAGAGAGGGAAAATGTCTAATCGTTGCACATAACTTGTAACGGAGGTAGTACAAAAGATACTCTTAAGTTATACCTTTTCCTCCAAAAAAAAATTTTGTTATTAGTTGTTGGTTATCTGCCTTGTTTATAAATAGTTTTGGTAAAATCAAATGTTAGCATATCATTATAACAGTAAATCAAAGCACACAATTAGCTTTAGTGAGAATGAAAACTTAAGAAGAATCGTGATTTAATTAACAAAGGATAACCTCAGCATGCATTACATATTATGCACCAAGAATGCATGTGAGATAGATGCCAAACAATGTAGACGAGATTTTGTCTCTTAAGAAAAAACTGAAGTTTATCATGTGAACCCGTCCCATATATTTACTGCTACCAAACAATTTAACCTCATTGCTCAACTAGACTCAACGCCTCGAATTTTCAGTAAAAGCTGATCTCAGTTGCTACTTTGGGTTATACACAATACAGAGCCTCAAAATACAGAAAGAGCTACTTGTACGTGTGTGACTGCCACTAGTGCCCAGTAGAGTTTTCTGATTTCTTCTGGTAGAAAAAGGACCCTAGAATAAATGCAATTCCTGTGATTGCGATTGTGATTAGCAGATGTCTTTTGGGGAATGCTGGTGCTGGTGTATCTCTTCTGCGAGGCCGTGGTTCTCTCTCAGCAGCAGGCCTGGATTCCCTAGCAGATTACAAGATAAAAGACATCAGTAAGACACTAAGAATACGGGTCAAAATTATACTACTGAAAAAGCAGAAACCCCCAGATGGTCGTTTATAGGAGTCAAACAGTAAGAAACATTTAGGGGGTGTTTGGTTCGCAGAGTGGTATAGGTTTAAAATCAGGAATAGGGTTAAGGTGGTATCGGGTTGGAATCTGATACTTAATACCAAGTGTTTGGTTCGATTCTGGAATGGAATATCATCCCCTTAATTTCATGTATTTGAACCTAATGGAATGGAATAAGTCAAACCCACCTCCCTCCCAAAGTTTCTAAACCCCATACCTCATGGGTTTGAGGTATGGGTTTAAAATTCATATTTTTGACAACCAAACATATGGTATGGGTTTTGGTCATTCTAAACCCATACCTCATACCTATAATCCGCGAACCAAACGCCCCCTTAGAAGTAGATTGGAATCCTGAAGAAATTCTATAGTTCTAGGTTTGAATATATCTACTCCCTCCGTCCCCAAAACTTCGACCCTTATGGCCTAATTTTAGTCCCAAAATGATCGACCCATTTGCATTAAAATACCCACCAATTTACAACAATATTTGTGTAAAATTAGCTTCCCCATATAAATTTTTGTTTTTTCATGTATTTTTAATAATTTCTCTCTCTACTTTATTACAAACCCCATGTAAATATATATTTTCAATATGTTTTTATTCCTTTTTATTTAAGTTTCTTAGTAACCGCGAAATCAACCCAAAAGGGTTGAAGTTTTGGGGACAGAGGGAGTACAAGGTAAGAGACATTGAAACGAATTCAAGTTGGTGAATCTACTTGGACCCCTAGACTGTAGAAAGAAATAACTGCTGACTGCAAGCAACTTTCAAGAAATGCCCATGAGATCATTGGGTTTGGAAACATTTTAAACCTTCTTAAGCATGGCAATATCAAAAGGTTGGTTATGTTGGGAAAGCTCAGAACTACTTCCTTTCTACTCCCTTATGGAGTTAGCTTGGAATCTTTGGATCTGTCTGTGTCAGATATGTGGAAGCAAACCTGGCCTGCAACTCTTCCTCAACTTTTCAATCATTGTGACTTTGTGAGTTGGGAGGTAATTTTGTTTCTGACGCGAGTTTGTAGTTAAAAATTACTTGCAGAAGCACTAATTTACAGGTAATTTGGAATGGATTTCGAGGAAAACTAAACTACATACTTCCAAAAGAAGTTTGTCTTAGGGCTCTCAGCTTGTCTATATGAAGTGTAAAGGTGTTGCAACAGAGCCTATTGAGATCATGTAATTTCCTCACCCCAAGTGATGGTGCGATTGTATGAATGATGCAAAGAACTCTGAAGACTATTATCTATGCTATTTTTCTGAGGAAATTTTCTGATTCTAATAAACAATGGCCTGACTCTTTGTGACCCTTTGTTTATGTTGGATTGTTTCTTTGAGTTATAATGCATTTTGTGTATACAGATCTCTCCGTGTTTTGGAGTTATGACTGTAATGATAACATTGGTTGGGCTGTTCAGAAGGTTTACTTTGAATGTGACAATCTTGGGGCCTTTTTAAGGATCCCATATCAAGTGCCTCCTTTGAAAAATGAAGGGGAGTGAGTTCATAACCCACAACCCCCAAAAAGAATGATACTGAGAAGTAAAAACCTCAAGCATAAAGTAAAAAGCTACCTAAAAAAGCAACCACGCATTGTGAGTGCATGTTGGATTGGAAAAATGAACCAAAACAGACCAGAACCTAAAGAAGGTCATTAAAAGGCCCTCAACACACAAAATAGAGGCATAGACTTCAAAACAGGGGAATTTGAGTAAAAAGCCACTCCATTGAGGACATAATCAGCATGACAGCAGATATGAGAATTACTGAAAAAGTTTAATAAAGCTCCAAAGTCCAAACAGCCAACAAAAAAACTAAAGCTACAATCAATTCTAATATGTCCTCCCTTCTTTTCACTCAAACCTTGCATCTATTCACCCGCATATGTCAATATTAATTCCAAGACTTACTTCTTCCTATTTGCTCAACTTCCATCCTTTTGAAGTTAGACTATTTAGCTACAGACAACAATTACCACAGCAAGAACATGACTCCAAATAGACGAGGTGTATTAAGGATGTCAAGCATACACAAACTTGTCTCTTTTTCATACTTGTAACATTCTAATCTAGTCTTCCAATCAGTCATTGTCTGCCATCCTAACCAATTCAACACCTCCACAACTATTTATGCAGTTTTACATGCCATATGCATGCAAGTGTAATTATGTCAAGCATAGCCCAAACCAAAAAAGCAGACATAGTTTTCCAGATAAAGTTCTAGCTAAAATTTTATGGGACAGGGGGTGTGCTGGTGTGGAATGAAGAGCTGAAATGTACACTTCGTAAACAAAAGATTGAGCTCTTAATCATTGGTCTATGGTCCCATAGAGGTACCCACATAAGATGCTTGCTAAGTGCTTGTAAAAAAAGTTAGCTCTTTACCTAGAAGTACCCACAGGAACTTCAGCAACAACATTGCAGGTTGTTTCATGGACATATCGATCACGTAATCTGATATACCTGGCACAGCGATAGCAATGTTCTGTCCGATTGCCACATACATCCTGAAAATTGAGAAGCAAACACATAATGTTTTGCACCAAATCAATTATTATAATCATAATATTGATTGTAAAAATTAGCATGCCTGATGTTCAGATAGATCAATGGCGGGCAAAGGAAATTCGCAGTATTCACATGTTACTATCCTTTGTGGACAATCTTCACCCTTGTGCACATCCAAAATTTCTCGGTCCATTGTTTCACTGCATAGTGAACAAGCCACCTGCTCCATGGAAAGTAGTCCACTATAAATGAAAAGTAGACATAATAGATCGCACTAGGTGTCTAGGTAAATACAAAAAAAGTAATTGTAAATAAATGAAGAGAGATAAAAACCAAACAGAATTCTTAATTCACAAACTCAAAACATTTCATTACGCTACCAGACATAAACACAACATCTTCAAAGTAGGCGGCATTCACACGGGTCTCTAATTATGCACAAATTTTTTAACAGCTCCTCTTAGCTTTTGGGTCTACAATATGCAGAATCATGTGTCCCTTTGATGATTTTCTTCACTCTGCAGCAAGTGGTTATGGACATTTTCAATCCTACTTGGTTAAATTTCCAAATGCCTACTTCATGAGAAAGGTTAATCATTTTTCTTTACCAACCAACCTCTCAAAGACAAAATTTCACTCTGATTACATTCTTTTACATAAGCACCTTTTCATCAAAGAGCCTCAAAAGCCACTTTATGTTAACCACTTCATTATAAAGGGCTGAATTTTGTGCCTGCCCTCCTACTTTATTCTACTTAACCAATTAGAAGGACCCAATTATTTTCTTGTTCCCATTAAAGAAACCTTATTTAATAATAATTATTAAGATAATTATTACTACACTAGCAAAGATAATATTGATAAAAATCATAGAGATGATGTAAAAAGACATGTTGGACAATATTTGCAAGATTAATCAGGCTTTCTTGCCAAAAGATTCAACTCCCAATCTGATTAGTCTTTTAATACCTCTTATTAATCAAACACCAGACATATCTGCACAATGGAGGGCCAAGAGGAAGGGGAAATAGGTGACTGGAGAATATACAGCACAAAAACATAGTAATCAGTTAAAAGATGCATATTTAGAAGCTCATGGGAAAAATAAGGGCAACTTCATCCATAAAAATTGCATCAAGGAATCAAAGATAGAACACACTAGATAAGGATAACAACTCTTCAAGGGTCATCCAATAATCCAATCTTTTAGAGGTATTTTTGTCATGAGATCCTACTGTATTACAGATCACTGATTACCACTCTACGTGAGCTGTAAGTATTTGAAACATATCAAGCTGACCAAGGTTAGAGAAGGCATGAGTCAAGTACCTTCTATATTATATACTTCCTCCGTTCTTTCAATATTGCTAAGTCTCAATTTTATGGAAGTTCATATATTGTAAAGTTGACTTATTTACACATGATTCATTTCTACCTCTCTCCTCATCAAAGTTTCCTTAGTTCTCTCTAAATGTCCTATCATCACATGGTCTCCGAAAATACCCTACAATCTACATCCCTTACATGCTGCAATAATAGAAGAACGGGGGAAGCGTACATTTAAGGGTGGGACTGGTGAAAATTTGATGGCAGAACCCAACTTTAAACAAATCAAATTATGCTTTATGAACAATCATCTCAAGGTGGGTCATAAATACGATGCTTCCAAGTCAATAACTTATCACAGCTCTCACTAAATTTCTTATCTCCACATTTGGATACAAGAAAAACTATAAATGAAGGAAATGCTTTTTACACAGTAACTGGACCTAAAGGCAATAATAGATGGACAATATTTCAAAATGAGAAAGTAAGATGAAAATGATACTAAATTATTGACAAGTAATCCAATTCTAAGAGGCCGTGAATGATTCTTGTTAATTCACCAAGGGTGAACCTCTGACATGTGAATATTGCAATCTATCTACATTCGAGCATTCAGCTGTTATAAAATTCTTAAAATGGTCATCAAGACACTGGAATGATCACAGATTAACTCTTATGATCGACGAGTATAAAAAGTTATTAATTCAACCAAGACATGGAACTCCTCAAGCACCCAAAAAGACCCTCCATTGTAGCATAGCTGCGCTCGCACCCATAAGACATAATTGACCAGATACAACAAAGAAGAAGATGCTTAAAACTGCATACCCACCTCCAACAACCTAGTAGCTTTCACGTTTAATGCCTTATCTACGAAACACCAATAGATTTGCCAATTAACCATGGTGTAACAGCTTCAATCCACCATTTTATACAGAGCCTTATGACTATTATATAGGCAACTAAATCAAGCGATAATGCTTCACCTTTGAGAGTTACCCACGGACATGAAAATCAAAATAAAACATAATGCTTTTTTAAAGATAATCACCCTCAAAATTTTCCTTAAAATTCCCTATGAAGTGCTCCATTAATGATTGCTATTAGCTCCAAGAGATTACTATAGAAAAATAAAAAAACTCCTTCCATCTCAAACAGCATGTGTTTGTCTAGAATCCTCTGCTTAAGCTTTCTAATATATAAACCATAACTGTACTCCAATGAGCTAGTTGTTCTATTTGTTAACAATGTGCTGTCCTAACTCCTAAGACGGATTTGGAATTTAGATATACTCCTCAATCCTCACTCAATGTCTCAGACCAAGCAGACTAAAAACACAATACAGATAGAAGCGCTTTCTTCAATTTGATAAACTCCAATCTGCAAACATATCAATAAGAACTACTCCTTCGACTTTTTCATCAGATAGATAGGGCTAAGTAGTTAACACTAACTACTCAATTTCATGACCACGAGTGCATAAAATTTCAAACCTCAATGTCTAAAGCAAGTTTCCTAACATTTCATAAAAGGAAAAGTCATGAAGAAATGATATACAGGCCCCAACTGGCACCTTAAAATTTTGAAATAAAACATCACTGAATTGGTTGATTCGGGAGTTCAAATAAGCATCGTGTAATGTGGAACACTTGTTTAAAGAAGCTTTTTATCCAGTAGAGATGCATGCAAAACAACTCAAAACTATGGAACTAATAATGTCCATAGCCTTAACCAATACTAAAGTAGAGCATTCAATATTCAATAAGTAGACGATCACAACAGAATTAGAAGTTTTCAAAAACCACAACTCTACAACACAAAAATTTTGACAATAACTCACTTACAGGAGCATGGGTATTAAAATAATGTTCCTCAGCATGCTTCTTTGGGACCATATCACCACAAACTTTACATTTCTCAAGATTCCGAGCGCAATGAACTGTATGCAAATCGATATTCCCGGAAGGGATAGGCCTATCACTGAAAATATAACATCGAATCTCAGACTCAATTAAACACCCATCTCCACATTACAAAGCAGAACTCAAAAATCAATCCATACAAACAAGCATATTTCTTTAACCACATATTTTAACTCAAAAACTCCTAACATATTACATTTCATCAATTAAACACAAGATCATGCCTTTCCCACGAAAAATCATGCATAACAACAATATTTAAACATTTCCCACTTTCAAAACGCAATAATCTAACAATCCAGCTAAACTTGAAACGATATAACACCCAATTAAAAAAATTAAAAATTCCCAAAAATAACAAGTAAATTTTTATTTTTTTCCAAAGTGATCAAATTCAACACCCAATTAAAAAATAAAAATAAAAAAACCCAAAAATAACAAGTAAATTTTCTTCCCCAAGTGATCAAAGTCACTCAAGATTACCCTAAAACCATCTAAAGAAAAAAGAAATAGAAAATTACCAGTGGGTGCAAATGGTAGTAATTTCTTCAGAAACCGTAGCCATATTTTCTCAATCAAAGATCAAAATAAATAAAATCAAAATTCCTTGATCAATGCAATTACATACCTGCCGACAGAAAAAATCAAAGGGAATGAAGAAAGATGAAAATCAAAAACATAAAATCAAACCCCAGAAAAAAAAGTGATCGAATGTTAACATTAAGGCATGAAAATTGACAATCTAATTAGGTTTGTTGATCAAACATACCTACGAATGAAGTGAAAAAGTTAAGGAGAGAGAAATTTGTGTTGAGTTGTTGTAAAGGGCGAGTCCACCTTAAATTTCCGCCTAACCTTGGTTGTTGTTATTATTTCACGCGCTTAGTGCAATTGTGAGATGCTCACTCTCTCTTGTTATAGTTTTGGGCTAATTAAGTTAAGCCATTACTATAAGGATGTAACCTCACACTATCACATCGGATTGGATCGGGTTTTATGTTAAGTTAGATTGTTAGAGTCGTGTAAAATTAAAATGTCCATGCGAGGTGAAATCTGAATCGAATATTTTTCAAGTCAAGTTAGGTTTTGATACCTTTAAGTCCAATCTTGATTAATCATAATGATGCAAATCTCTTGAGTGTCTTATATCAAAGACTATTTTATTTTAAAAGTTTACTAATTTAGAATATTTCAATAAAGCAATTAAACATTGTGGAAATATCGTGTACATGATCTACCTAAGTGTATAATAAACAACGAACGGGCATTGTCAAGTTGCCTTAAATCTTCCTTATTATTCCTCTTGCCTTATACAGAAAAAACAAACACACCAGTATGGGGCCCCACCCCTTTGGAACATTTCTCAGTCAAGTCAGCCACATATATAGCGCACAGTCTTAATCAATATATGCCTAAATGGCCTCATCGTTTAATATGGAAACTAGTGTGTAGCCCGGGCATTGCACCGGTTGCTACTTTAATTATTAGACCCTGTGATTATCAATTATATACATTTAATTTCATATTCATAACATAGTTTATGATCAGCTTAGATGGTTAAGTAACCATCTTTCTTATAAAATGTTAGGTGTTCAAATCCCTTATCCCAAAGGTCTCTCCTTCAAACTCTTTAAAATTTAATTTTGACAGGTCATTTTAAAACAATTCAGCAGCTGATGTTTTTATAAGAGATAGTGTCGGTATTCTGATTGCCACTCACACCTTCAGCCTTGGCAATACCAACGTCTTCGTCGCAAAGGCTACAACTCTAAAGGTGTTCTTCTCGTATCCAGTACAGGATCCAACATCTACAGATTGAAGGCGATAATCTCCTTGTAGTTAATGCTCTGAAAAGGACGGCCACATCATCACCGATATTCAGGCTCTCCTCTAGCAGTTTCACCATTAGGAAATATATCACGTTTACAGAGAAGCAAATAGAGCAGCAGATTGGATCGCAAATGTAGGACATCTTATTAGTGATAATATGGATGTTACTCTTTTTACTAACGCATGGTTGTACCCCCCATTATCTCCTCAAATGCGCTAGGCATTCCCCTCGTGAGGACGGATGCCTAACACTTTCCCTTTTTTGTCTTACCTTAAAAAACATGTTAAAGGAGGCCAAGGGATGGATAATTTGAGTTATTAAGGGAGACATGGGAAGGGACAAGGGAGAAGATAAGAGGAGAGGTAAATTCTGTAGTCCAAATGTGATCGTTGAGTACACCAAAACTTTAATAAACGTGGACATTCAATGATGTTCTAGTTGTTTTTATAGACGAAGAGCGCTACATGCATAAACCTGTTATATTTTGAAAATATAATTTAAATTAAATATATATAAAATTTAGATAAACAAGAATTAGGATAGATCTTTATCAGTTAGGATAAGAAAAACATAGCTTTTGATACTGATAAGTCTATTTTATATAGTATTTTACCCCCGCCCTTTGGTCATAATTAGTAGTGTTTCCGGCTCTTTAGAGCCACTTTTATTACTAATTGGTGTTTTCTAGTGTTTTCGTAGATTTGGTTGACTTTTGCAGGGATTTACACTTTTGAAGTATTTTCCCGAGATATTTTGGAGCAATCACGAGCATTGGAGAAGCACGGCCAGCCAGGGCCGATTAGAGCCATCGAACCGGTGATTAAGGGCTTGGTATGTGTGATACCGGGGCCTTTGGACCGAGTATTCAAGACCCGAAGAGGAAACCCAGATTGGCCCGAAGAATTGGAGCCCAATCGTAGTCCAAATAGTGGCCCAAGAGAGTCGTCCGGCCAAAAAGGCTGGCGCCCGGAGGCGCGCCTGGCCGGGCGGGAGAAGCAAAGAGGCTGGCGCCCGAAGGCGCGTCCGGTCGGGCGAGGGAAGCAAAGGCTGGCGCCCGATCGGGCGCGTGTTATTGTTAGGAGACGATTAGCGTCGTTTAAGTTTGTTTTAGTTTAGAATTCTTACGGAGTATAAATACTTCTCCGTAAAACGAATTTAGTACTTTTTTTACCTTCTTTTTACTCTTTCTTAATTTTTACGAGACTTTCTCTCTCTAACTCTTTTCTCTCTCCTCCTAAACTATTAGTATTATTTTCTCTCTATATAACTCTTGGTTTAATTTCAGTAATTTATTCTCTTTCTTTGATCATGTCTCCTCTAATTGTCTTGATTAGTTTAGTTTTAATTATGTGTGAGTAGTTTTATTTCTAGGGTTTATGGGGATCCATAAATAATATGAAGGGGTAATTTATGGTTGTTAATTATCAATACTAGATTAATTTCCTATTGATTGATTTAATGCTCTGTGACTAGATTAGGCCTGATCTTTTATGCATGAGTTTGACAATATTGATTCGAGATTCGAGAGATGAGAATTGATGTTTAGGTCTAGTTTCAAATAGGCATGTTAATTTATAAATGGTTAAGTCAAGATCCGATAGATGAGATTTAATACCGGTAGATTAATTATGTGATTGTAATATGTAGCGAAAGCCCTTTACAATCTGGTTAATTGATGCATTGATGATTGACTATTATTGATTCTTGATATTGCATGATAATTTCTTATTAAATTGTTTTAACGTTTTACAATTACGGCTTGTAAAAGTATAGCAATATTGAATAGCAGATGTTAATTTGATATTAAAGACTATTTTCAATAGGAACTTAGATCTAGTAAATTGCGAGAGCCTGATAGATCTATGTTGATTAATAAATTACGAGAGCCTGTTAATCATGTTATTTATGCAATGTCAATGATTGATTACTATGTTTTACCCTGGAGTATTATTTATTGGTGAACCTATGCCCTAGATCCTTTTATATATTGTTTTCTCCCTATTCTCATTCTTTGTAGTTTAGTTTCTTATTCAAATATAAATATTGGTTACTTCATAATCTAGATGATTTTAGTTAATTAGGAATAGAAAGACTTGTTTCCCTGTGGAGATCAACCCTACTTCCCTATCTACTTTAGTTAGAGGACTTAGGAATTATTTTTGATTAGGGGATACGACTTTACGCTGTCAGATACACAAAGTGAAATTTATTAAATCCTTATACCTAATATATACAAGATAAGTATGAGTCACATAACAAATACGAAGTACAATTTACAACAAAATTACAATTATCAAGATTTCCCTACTATATCAACTACTATAAATGAAGTCTAAAACACATATTGGTATTACTCATAGCGAACTACGGAGTACAATTTTTTTTTTTTTTTACTTTTTTTATTCTCCGACCTCAAGTTTGAAAGTTACAAAATTATCTATGTAACCTCATTGCGAACTATAAATATCTACTCTATATAGGGCGTGTTCGGCACTAACTTTTGAGTAGATTTTAGTGGTTTGACTACTACTTAACAAAAAATGTGAGTGTTTGACAAATTAATAATTCATGTAGCTTTTAATAGTGGAGGTATCTTTTATGAGAAGTTAGGATCAAAGCTTTTGAAATTAGAGGGTATCTTTTGAAGTAGCGGTTTAAAATTTAAAATATAATATTTTATCCGACGCACCAGCTTAACAACCGGTAAGAAAAAAAAAAGTCACACTTTCACCCCCATGTCCTCCTTACCCCCAAACCCCTCAAAAAAAAAACCTAAGCCTCTAAACTCTCCCTTCTCACGCAAACACATCAACATTTGCTCCTCATTTTTCCAGCGTTCTTCTTCAACCTTTACACTTCGATCTTTCACCTCTTTCTCTCACTCTATCTCCTCCCCATTTTCTCTCTCCTCCGTCCGCCGTTGCCGCCGCCGCCGCCGCCTCATTTGAACTGCGGTTGAGCCGTCGCAAATACCGGAACTTTGGTAAGCTTTACCCTCTTTCACTAAACAATACCCTTGAATTTGAGTTCTAAAGTTCGCATCTTTTTTTCTGGGTTTTGTTCGAAATTTCTGATTTGTTGATTTTACCCATTAAATTTTATTTGCAGTCGATGATCAACGTATACTTTTTGGAAGATCAGTTGAATCAGAGTTGCCAATTTCTGCCATTAAAAGCCCTTTTCTTTACTCTCTCTTAAATTCCCTGCTTTTTTTCATGTCTTCTTTTATAACCCTTTATTATAGTATTCTAATTACCCATTCTCATACTCATAGTACATTCAGTCCAGTTTTCTCTGTGCATCATGAACAATTCTGAGGTATTTCTATTTTATGCTTTTTGATATTTTTTATTCATTGTCATTTTTAACTATAATTTTATTGTTTGTTGCGTATTTGATTTAGTATTAGTGGAATTCACCGCTCATTACTTTATTGACTCAATTGAAGTTGGAAGGTTTTTGTTTTGTTTTCTTTAAAAAAATAAATTTGTGAATCTGAATTGGTGACAATTGTGATACTCAGGTGGGATTGTATTTGAATTTGTTAGGGTTTTGTTGGTTTAATTTTGTATGTGCTAGAATGGTTTGATCGATATTTTGAGTCGGTTAGTCATCTTTAGTCATTGTTGGGAGTTCTCTTTGGCACTTATCAAAGGTGTGTTTGGAATGATGTGGGTTTAGCCTTGTATAGTGAAAGTCTGAAAGGTGTTCTTCAAGCTTTGAAAAGGATAATGTAGGATGATGGGGTGGAAGATGGTTTCATGGGCGAATGTGGTGGAAAAAAACCAATGGATTCGTGAGGGTATAGCTTCTGGTCAAATGTGAGTGATACTTGTCATTATTTTTTTCATATAGTTTATGGACATGAGCTTTGTTCTATCCTCAGCTTCCCTTCGGTGATGCGTGTGTATGACTATACCCCCTATTGGTATCTTTTTTTACTTACTTCTCCCTCCGGCCCAAAATAATGTTCCTGATTTGACTTTTCATGTCAAACTTTTAAAACTTTGACAAACTTCTCATTAATTTATATAAAATAAAAAATTATAGTCATGTGAGATATTGTTAGATTCGAGTCATTCGACCCAATGTGTAGTTTTATAATACCATATTAAAATGATTTTTTAATATATAAATTAAATATATTAATGTCAAAGGCATGTCTTGAAATCGTGCAAAATAAAAATGAGAACATCATATTGGGATGGAAGGAGTATTTCTTTATTAATCTCTCTCTTAAATTGAGGGGGCCATGGTGTATACTGTTTTTGGTATCTCAAGTAAAAATAATTTATGCTTATTTGAATACAAATGTTGCCTTGCTCTCTTATTGTGTTTTTAATTTCATAAGAATAGCTGTGTTCCCTTTTGAGTATAACTTTAGTTCTGGGCTAGCAGAGTTGGGTTATATTTTTAATCATTCTGCTTATATGGTAATTGCTTGCTCTGCAGATGATATTGTTTGGATCTTTTACTGAAGAAGAGTTAAGGTCAATAAACAATAAACCATCTGAGAATTCTAAAGTACCTCCACGCAAAGAAGAACTCCAGTTTGGTTCATTGTCTTTGGTGACAGGAGCATTCTTGAGCAGTGAAAATGGTGAAACTGGAACTAAGATACCTTCTTCTGTGAAATCATCTGATTCTGTCAAGAAAGTTGATGGTCCCGTGCATTTAAATGATGCTGTTCCAGTATCTAGAGCGGTCTTAAAAGAAAATGGAAGCATACATAGTTCTGAACATTCTCAACCACTAGCTAATGGCCTAAAACAAATCAAAGGTGGAAGTCATGATCTACCTTCTGCATGCCTCTCAAATAATGATGCTACTGTTTCTTCTCAACAATTCTTAAGTTCATCTCAAGGTTGTCAGGACATTAGGTTGAAGGAGAGATATTCTAATGGTGTTCATGATGCACTACAAAAGTCTGTCCCTTTGAAAGATGACCTGAAAAAAGCTGCTAATGGTAGCGTTGCTACTGCTTGTGACTTGCTTCCCAGGGGCTTGATCAATGCTGGGAATTTATGTTTCCTTAATGCGACTTTGCAAGCACTTTTATCCTGCTCCCCTTTTCTGAAGCTCTTGCAGGAACTTCGAACTCGTGATATCCCGAAGGTATTATGTTAACTGCTTCTATGTAAACTGTGAAGTTGGATATTCTTTTTAGAAATCTTACTTTGTGTGTGTGATTTTAGGTTGATTATCCAACACTGATTGCATTCGTGGATTTTGTATCGGAGTTTGACATACCGCATGGCTCAAGTTCAAAGCCAAGAGATCCAAATATTGTTGATACAGGCAGGCCTTTTAGCCCTGCAATGTTTGAAGATGTGGTGAAAAAGTTTACTCCAGACGTGCCAAGTGGTTTCTCTGGCAGGACAAGGTGTGTTTTCTTCTTTGTCAGCCTCTCTTGAATGCTTCATATCTTGCTTCAAATTTGATAACTCATATATATATGAAGTCATGGACACAATAATGGCTGTCCAGTTTATTATATTGCAGTATACTTTCCCGTTTTCCCTGTGCTATTTTGTGACATTCTTAATTTATCTTCCATTTATTTATGATAAGTAAACATGGCTTGCATCTGAAGTGTATCTAACTTTTTGTCACTACCTTTTCTCAATATATCTCATTAATCGTTTTTGTCTCAAAATTCCTAAACTGAATATTATTACCCTTTCACTTTAAAACTTCTTTTCTTATTTTTTTTTTTATTGCTAGTTGCCATAGCTGCATGTTGCTTTTCTTTAGCCTAGAAGGCAACTTCTGTGTTGAAAAAAGAGATACAACAGAAAGAAGCTTTATCTCTTTGGTTTTCCTGTTATTTTTGAGATTCAAGGATTGTAGGCTCTGATAGTGTAGCTATCAGAAATCATTTTTCCTCTTTTTGGGCTTGGCAACGAGTCTTTGTTTACCTTCTGTTTCTTGTTGAAAATAGTTTGTAACCATGATTGTGATATCCATTAGTTGGAAGCACTGTATTAATGAGCTCTTTTCATGCAGGCAAGAAGATGCTCAAGAATTTTTGAGCTTTGTCATGGACCAAATGCATGACGAATTACTTAAGCTAGGTGGGCAAAATTCTGGCATGGCTGCACGGAAGTCTTCGCTGGTATCATCATCAGAAGATGATGAATGGGAAACTGTTGGTCCTAAAAATAAGTCTGCAGTGACAAGAACTCAAAGCTTTGTTCCATCAGAACTAAGTGCAATTTTTGGCGGACAATTGAAGAGTGTTGTGAAGGCAAAGGGTATAAAATGACTTGGTCACATTCATGCATTAAGATTATAGCTTTTCTTCTTTAGTGTTTTGCATGAGGTCGTTGGCTTACAAATTTAATTATTTTTTGTTTATTTATTTTTGTTTCCTTTTTTTTTTTTTTTTTTTTTTTCTTGT